>NC_091282.1:913538061-914176744 GCF_032444005.1 Ranitomeya imitator | reverse complement strand
CTGATGACACCACGGAGCGGGAGAGAGCATCGGCATGAATATTCTTCTCCCCAGATAGGAAATGAATGGTGAAGTGGAACTGGGAGAAGAACAGGGATCATCTAGCCTGGCAAGAACTTAGCCGTTGGGCTGTTTGCAAATACACCAAATTCTTGTGGTCGGAGTGAATGTCTTGGAATAGAAGAAGCAAGGATGCTTCCGACCTTGAGCATCCTTTTGGAAGAGGACCGTTCCAGCACTGACGGATGAGGAATCCACCTCAATAATGAAGGGCTTATCTACATCAGGACGATGCAAAATGGGAGTGCTAGCAAAATGGGACTTAACAGATAAGAAGGCCTTGGAGACCTCCTCCGACCACAATTTTGGATTTGCACCCTTTTCAGTGAGGGGTACCAAGGGAGCTACCAAAGTGGAGAAGTGTGAATGAACTGGTGATAATAATTAATGAACCACATAAAGCACTGCACCGCTTTGAGAGAATGAGGTTCTTTCCAGTTCATCACTGCTTATAGCTTAGAAGGATCCATAGCTAATCCTTGGGCTGAGATTATATAGCCCAGGAAAGGTAAGGACTCCTGCTCAAACACACTTCTCCATCTTGGCATAGAGGAAGTTTGCCCATAGGAGGTAGAAGACTCTGCAAACATCTCTCCGGTGGGAATCCATATCTGGAGAGTAGATGAGAATATCATCCAGATAGACTACCACCGAGGTGGAGAGCATATCCCAGAAGATATCATTGACAAAGTTTTGGAAGACGGTTGAGGCATTACAGAACCCAAAGGGCATCACTAGGGTTGAGCGAAACGGGTCGAACATTTTCAAAAGTCGCCGACTTTTGGCTAAGTCGGGGTTTCATGAAACCCGATCCGACCCCTGTGCGGGGTCGGCCATGCGGTACGCGACTTTCGCGCCAAAGTCGCGTTTCAATGACGCGAAAAGCGCCATTTCTCAGCCAATGAAGGTAAACGCAGAGTGTGGGCAGCGTGATGACATAGGTCCTGGTCCCCACCATCTTAGAGAAGGGCATTGCAGTGATTGGCTTGCTGTCTGCGACGTCACAGGGGCTATAAAGAGGCGTTCCCGCCGACCGCCATCTTACTGCTGCTGATCTGAGCTTAGGGAGAGGTTGCTGCCGCTTTGTCAGAAGCAGGGATAGCGTTAGGCAGGGTCCATTAACCACAAAACCGCTTGTGCTGCAGCGATTTGCACTGTCCAACACCACCCTCGGTGTGCAGGGACAGTGGAAGTTTTTTTTTTTTTTTTTTTCCCCTCAGCGCTGTAGCTCATTGGGCTGCCCTAGAAGGCTCCCTGATAGCTGCATTGCTGTGTGTACGCCGCTGTGCAAACCAACTGCTTTTTTCAAAGCACAAATCCTCTTGTTCCTTCCTTTCTGCACAGCTATCTTTTTTGTTTGTCCACACTTTTTATTTCATTTGTGCATCAGTCCACTCCTTATTGCTGCCTGCCATACCTGGCTGAGATTACTGCAGGCAGGGAGATAGTAGCTGCCTGCCATACCTGGCTGAGATTACTGCAGGCAGGGAGATAGTAATTGTAGGACATTCCCTGTTTTTTTTTTTTTTTTTTTTTTGGTGGGAGATTAAGATTGGCAATTTGGCATTTCTGCTAGAGTGCCATCCCTGTGTGTGCCATCTCTCTCACATAGTGGGCCATAGAAAGCCTTTTCATTTTTCTGTATTTTTTTTTGTGGGGTGTATAAATTCTCCCTGATAAAAATACAGTGGGAGATTAATATTGGCCTTTGGGCTTGTGTGCCAGTCCTGAGTGTGCCATCTCTCTCACAAATAGTGGGCCATAGAAAGCCTATTTATTTTTTTTTTTGGTTTTATAAATTCTCCCTGAAAAAAAGGGAGATTAATATTGGCCTCTGGGCTTGTGTGCCAGTCCTGAGCGTGCCATCTGTGCCAGCCCTGAGCGTGCCATCTCTCTCACAAATAGTGGGCCATAGAAAGCCTATTTAATTTTTTTTTTTGTTTTATAAATTTTCCCTGAAAAAAGGGAGATTAATATTGGCCTCTGGGCTTGTGTGCCAGTTGTGAGCGTGCCATCTGTGCCAGTCCTGAGCGTGCCATCTCTCTCACAAATAGTGGGCCATAGAAAGCCTATTTAAATATTTTTTTGGTTTTATAAATTCTCCCAGAAAAAAAGGGAGATTAATATTGGCCTCTGGGCTTGTGTGCCAGTCCTGAGCGTGCCATCTGTGCCAGCCAGCCCTGAGCGTGCCATCTCTCTCACAAATAGTGGGCCATAGAAAGCCTATTTAATTTTTTTTTTTGTTTTATCAATTTTCCCTGAAAAAAGGGAGATTAATATTGGCCTCTGGGCTTCTGTGCCAGTCCTGAGCGTGCCATCTGTGCCAGTCCTGAGCGTCCCATCTCTCTCACAAATAGTGGGCCATAGAAAGCCTATTTTATTTTTTTTTTGGGTTTCAGAAATTCTCCCTGGAAAAAAAAAGGGAGATTAATATTGCCCTTTGGGCTTGTGTGCCAGTACTAAGCGTTCCATCTCTCTCTCTCTCTCAGTCAGTGGGCCATAGAACGCATATTTTTGGTTTTATTTGTTTTCTAAATTCTCCCTGAAAAAATCATTTTATTTTATTTGGTTTCTAAATTCTTCCTGATAAAATCATATTTTTTTTATTATTTTTATTTCTAAAGTCTCCCTGAAAAAAAAAAAAAAAAAACAACCAAAAAAACAGTGGGAGATTAATATTGGCCTTTCTGCTTGTGTGCCAGTCTTCACTCCTGGGTGTGCCATCTCTCTCTCTCTCTCTCTCTCTCTCTCTCTCTCTCCAATTGTGGTCCATAGAAAGCCTATATTTTTTTTCCTTGATTTGGGTTCTAAAATCTACCAGAGAAAATAACTACATCAATCATTGGTAGAAAAATATTGGCCTCTGGGTTTGTGTGCCACTCCTGACTCCTGTGTGCGTCATCTCTCAGTCAGTGGGCCATAGAACGCCTATTTTTGGTTTTATTTGTTTTCTAAATTCTCCCTGAAAAAATCATTTTATTTTATTTGGTTTCTAAATTCTTCCTGATAAAATCATATTTTTTTTATTATTTTTTTTTCTAAAGTCTCCCTGAAAAAAAAAAAAAAAAACAGTGGGAGATTAATATTGGCCTTTCTGCTTGTGTGCCAGTCTTGACTCCTGGGTGCGTCATCTCTCAGTCAGTGGGCCATAGAACGCCTATTTTTGGTTTTATTTGTTTTATAAATTCTCCCTGAAAAAATCATTTTATTTTATTTGGTTTCTAAATTCTTCCTGATAAAATCATATTTTTTTTATTATTTTTTTTTCTAAAGTCTCCCTGAAAAAAAAAAAAAAAAAAACAACCAAAAAAAACAGTGGGAGATTAATATTGGCCTTTCTGCTTGTGTGCCAGTCTTGACTCCTGGGTGTGCCATCTCTCTCTCTCTCTCTCTCTCTCTCTCTCTCTCTCTCTCTCCAATTGTGGTCCATAGAAAGCCTATATTTTTTTTCCTTGATTTGGGTTCTAAAATCTACCAGAGAAAATAACTACATCAATCATTGGTAGAAAAATATTGGCCTCTGGGTTTGTGTGCCACTCCTGACTCCTGTGTGCGTCATCTCTCAGTCAGTGGGCCATAGAACGCCTATTTTTGTTTTTATTTGTTTTATAAATTCTCCCTGAAAAAATCATTTTATTTTATTTGGTTTCTAAATTCTTCCTGATAAAATCATATTTTTTTTATTATTTTTTTTTCTAAAGTCTCCCTGAAAAAAAAAAAAAAAAAACAAAACAAAAAAAAAACAGTGGGAGATTAATATTGGCCTTTCTGCTTGTGTGCCAGTCTTGACTCCTGGGTGTGCCATCTCTCTCTCTCTCTCTCTCCAATTGTGGTCCATAGAAAGCCTACATTTTTTTTCCTTGATTTGGGTTCCAAAATCTACCAGAGAAAATAACTCCATCAATCATTGGTAGAAAAATATTGGCCTCTGGGCTTGTGTGCCACTCCTGATTCCTGTGTGCGTCATCTCTCACTCAGTGGCCCATAGAAAGCATATAGTTTGTTACATTTGTTTTCTAAATTCTCCCTGCAAAAATCTATTTTTTTTTTTTTGGGGGGTTTCTAAAGTGTTCCTGAAAAAAATAAAAATAAAAAAAAAATAATAGTGTGACATTAATATTAACATTTGTGCTTCAGTGACAGTCCTGCGTGTGGGGCATCTCTCTAATTTGCAGCCACCAAAAAAAGAGTGTGTAACATTGGGCCTGATTTTCGCTGTGGTCTCACCAACCTGTAAAGGGGTAGCTAAATCATACTGAAGTTATAGCTCACCGTGTAAGTTGTGTGACTGCAACAAATAACGTTAGTTTGGTTACGTTTTTAAAACAATGAGGAAGTCTAGTGGAAGAGGTCGTGGCCGGGGGCGTTCATTGTCAGCTGGTAATGAGGGTAGTGGTAGTGGTGGAGCATCAGGTGGTCGTGGGGGAAAAAATATTGCACCTAAGTCTGGAGCTGTGGAGCCAGGTTCGTCGTCCGGCTACACAAGGCCTCGAACGCTCCCTTTTCTGGGATTAGGAAAACCGCTTTTAAAGCCGGAGCAGCAAGAGCAAGTTTTGGCTTATCTTGCTGACTCAGCCTCTAGCTCTTTTGCCTCATCTCGTGAAACTGGTAAAAGTAAAAGCAGCGCGTCGTTAGTGGATGTTCACGGTCAGGGACAAGTCACTTCCTTGTCCTCTTCAGCAAAAACAACAACAGAGAAGAATGCAGCAGGCGACACAACGGGTTACTCCATGGAGCTCTTTACACATACCGTCCCTGGCTTAGAAAGTGAAGCAGTTAACAGTCCATGCCCATTACAAATTGAATCTGACATGGAGTGCACTGACGCACAGCCACAGCCAGACTACTATGCTGGTCCTTTGACTCAGACCACAACATTGCCCTCGCAGGGTGCTGATCAAGAATCAGACCCTGATGAGACTATGTTGCCCCATCACGAACGCTATACCACCGAACGACACGGTGACACAGACGAAGTTGCGCAGGAGGTACAAGAAGAGTTATTAGATGACCCAGTTCTTGACCCCGATTGGCAGCCATTGGGGGAACAGGGTGCAGGCGGCAGCAGTTCTGAAGCAGAGGAGGAGGAGGGGCCGCAGCAGGCATCAACATCGCCACAGGTTCCATCTGCCGGGCCCGTATCTTGCCCAAAACGCGTGGCAAAGCCAAAACCTGGTGGAGGACAGCGTGGCCATCCGGTTAAAGCTCAGTCTGCAATGCCTGAAAAGGTATCCGATGCTAGAAAGAGTGCAGTCTGGCATTTTTTTAAACAACATCCAATTGATCAGCGCAAAGTCATCTGTCAAAAATGTTCTACTTCCTTAAGCAGAGGTCAGAATCTGAAAAGTCTCAATACTAGTTGCATGCATAGACATTTAACCACCATGCATTTGAAAGCTTGGACTAACTACCAAACGTCCCTTAAGGTTGTTGCACCCTCGGCCAATGAAGCTAGTCATCAACGCAACATCCCTTCCGGCAGTGTAGGACCACCATTTAGCGCACCACCTGCTGTATCTGTGCAGGTATCTTTGCCAGGCCAAAGCAGTCAGGGTCAGGGAATCACCAGTTTCGTAGTAGGAAACACTGCATCTAGGGCACCGGCGGCAACAATACCATCTCCCACCGTCTCTCAGTCTGCCATGTCCACCGGCACCCCCGCTAGTTCCACGATCTCCAGCTCTCCAGTCCAGCTCACCCTACATGAGACTATGGTTAGAAAAAGGAAATACTTAGCCTCGCATCCGCGTACACAGGGTTTGAACGCCCACATAGCTAGACTAATCTCGTTAGAGATGATGCCCTACCGGTTAGTTGAAAGCGAAGCTTTCAAAGACCTGATGGACTACGCTGTACCACGCTACGAGCTACCCAGTCGACACTTTTTTTCCAGAAAAGCCATCCCAGCCCTCCACCAGCATGTTAAAGAGCGCATCGTCCATGCACTCAGGCAATCTGTGAGCACAAAGGTGCACCTGACAACAGATGCATGGACCAGTAGGCATGGCCAGGGACGTTACGTGTCCATCACGGCACACTGGGTAAATGTGGTGGATTCAGGGTCCACAGGGGACAGCAAGTTTGGGACAGTTCTGCCTAGCCCACGGTCTAGTAAACAGTTGTCTGTAGCCGTTCGCACCCCCTCCTCCTCCTCCTCCTCGTCCTCCTGCAGAAGCAAGAGCTCGTCCACAGACCGCAGTCGCACAAACACTCCATCCGCACCTGCCACTGTTGCACACCAGGTCTCCCATTATGGGGCAGCTACTGGCATACGTCAGCAGGCTGTATTGGCTATGAAGTGTTTGGGCGACAATAGACACACCGCGGAAGTTCTGTCCGAGTTCTTGCAGCAAGAAACGCAGTCGTGGCTGGGCACTGTAGATCTTGAGGCAGGCAAGGTAGTGAGTGATAACGGAAGGAATTTCATGGCTGCCATCTCCCTTTCCCAACTGAAACACATTCCTTGCCTGGCTCACACCTTAAACCTGGTGGTGCAGTGCTTCCTGAAAAGTTATCCGGGGTTATCCGACCTGCTCCTCAAAGTGCGTGGACTTTGCGCACATATCCGCCGTTCGCCTGTACACTCCAGCCGTATGCAGACCTATCAGCGTTCTTTGAACCTTCCCCAGCATCGCCTAATCATAGACGTTGCAACAAGGTGGAACTCAACACTGCACATGCTTCAGAGACTGTGCGAACAGAGGCGGGCTGTTATGTTTTTGTGGGAGGATACACATACACGGGCAGGCAGTAGGATGGCAGACATGGAGTTGTCAGGTGTGCAGTGGTCGAAGATTCAAGACATGTGTCAAGTCCTTCAGTGTTTTGAGGAATGCACACGGCTGGTTAGTGCAGACAACGCCATAATAAGCATGAGCATCCCCCTAATGCGTCTGCTGATGCAAAGTTTGACGCACATAAAGGATCAGGCGTCTGCACCAGAGGAAGAGGAAAGCCTTGATGACAGTCAGCGATTGTCTGGTCAGGGCAGTGTACATGACGAGGTACCGGGCGAAGAGGAGGTGGAGGATGAGGAGGATGATGGGGATGAGTATATTTTTAATGAGGAAGCTTTCCCGGGGGCACGGGAAATTGGTGGCGTGGCAAGGCCGGGTTCTGGTTTTTTGAGGGACACAAGTGACGTAGATTTGCCTGCAACTGCCCCTCAACCAAGCACAACCGCAGATTTGACAACGGGAACTTTGGCCCACATGGCGGATTATGCCTTGCGTATCCTCAAAAGGGACACACGCATTACAAAAATGATGAACGATGATGATTACTGGTTGGCCTGCCTCCTTGATCCTCGCTATAAAGGCAAATTGCAAAATATTATGCCACATGAGAACTTGGAACTAATATTAGCAACAAAACAATCAACTCTTGTTGACCGTTTGCTTCTGGCATTCCCTGCACACAGCGCCCGTGATCGTTCTCACACGAGCTCCAGGGGCCAGCAGACCAGAGGTGTTAGAGGGGCAGAAATCAGAAGTGGCGTTGGACAGAGGGGTTTTCTGACCAGGTTGTGGAGTGATTTTTCTATGACCGCAGACAGGACAGGTACTGCAGCATCAATTCAAAGTGACAGGAGACAACATTTGTCCAGTATGGTTACAAACTATTTTTCATCCCTTATCGACGTTCTCCCTCAACCGTCATTCCCATTTGATTACTGGGCATCCAAATTAGACACCTGGCCAGAATTGGCAGAATATGCATTGCAGGAGCTTGCTTGCCCGGCAGCTAGTGTCCTATCAGAAAGAGTATTCAGTGCTGCAGGTTCAATACTAACAGAAAAAAGGACTCGTCTGGCTACCCAAAATGTAGATGATCTAACCTTCATTAAAATGAACCACAACTGGATTTCAAAATCTTTTGCCCCACCCTGCCCGGCTGACACCTAGCTTTCCTATGAAAAGGTCTTGCCTGTGGACTATTCTGAATGACTTTTCCAATCTCGTAATTTTCTTCACCTGATTGTCCAGCATACGACATGTTTCCACCTCACGAAATGGCCAAACTCCCCACACGGGGCCGTGCTATCGCCACTTTGCGCTTGGACCCTTGAGAGTGCTGTTTGTCTGAAGAGGTGGGTGTGGCCGCTTTTGGTCGACGGCACTGCCACTGGGTCCCTCATAGTACAATAAAGTGTCTCTGGCGGTGGTGGTGCGCACCCAACGTCAGACACACCGTTGTAATATGAGGGGCCCTGTGCCTGTACCGCCGGCCACAAGACAGTTCCCCCCCCCAGCTCAAACAGTGCTCTACCACTAGCAAAATTATCTCTCACAGCTTCACCAATGTGTAGTCTAGCCGCTGACATCCTTCAATGCCTGGCACTGACAATACCATTGTTTTGACATTTTTGTTATGTTAGGCCTTCGAAGCCTGTCTGCGGTCCCTTCTTTCTACAACTACTACACTGACCAGGCCACTGCTGGCCGTGTTACCCTGGAACCAATTTAAAAGTGCCTACAGTCAGCCCAATTTTGTTATGTTAGGCCTTCGAAGACTGTCTGCCGTCACTCCTTCCACTAGACTTCCACTGACCATACACTGCTGCCCATGTACCCCTGGAACCAATTTAAAGTGCCTACAGCCAGCCCAATTTTGTTATGTTAGGCCTTCGAAGCCTGTCTGCGGTCACTCCTTCCACTAGACTTCCACTGACCAGACCACTGCTGCCCGTGTACCCCTGGAACCAATTTAAAAGTGCCTACAGCCAGCCCAAGTTTGTTATGTTAGGCCTTGGAAGCCTGTCTGCGGTCACTCCTTCCACTAGACTTCCACTGACCAGACCACTGCTGCCCGTGTACCCCTGGAACCAATTTAAAAGTGCCTACAGCCAGCCCAAGTTTGTTATGTTAGGCCTTGGAAGCCTGTCTGCGGTCACTCCTTCCACTAGACTTCCACTGACCAGACCACTGCTGCCCGTGTACCCCTGGAACCAATTTAAAAGTGCCTACAGCCAGCCCAAGTTTGTTATGTTAGGCCTTGGAAGCCTGTCTGCGGTCACTCCTTCCACTAGACTTCCACTGACCAGACCACTGCTGCCCGTGTACCCCTGGAACCAATTTAAAAGTGCCTACAGCCAGCCCAAGTTTGTTATGTTAGGCCTTGGAAGCCTGTCTGCGGTCACTCCTTCCACTAGACTTCCACTGACCAGACCACTGCTGCCCGTGTACCCCTGGAACCAATTTAAAAGTGCCTACAGCCAGCCCAAGTTTGTTATGTTAGGCCTTCTAAGCCTGTCTGCGGTCCATTCTTTCAACTACTACTACACTGACCAGGTCACTGCTGCCCGTGTACCCCTGGAACCAATTTAAAATTGCCTACAGCCAGCCCAATTTTTTTATTTTAGGCCTTCGATGCCTGTCTGCGGTCCATTCTTTCAACTACTACTACACTGACCAGGTCACTGCTGTCCGTGTACCCCTGGAACCAATTTAAAATTGCCTACAGCCATGTGTTATTATTTTAGGCCTTCGATGCCTGTCTGCGGTCACTCCTTCCACTAGGCCTCCACTGACCACACCACTGCTGTCCGTGTACCCCTGGAACCAATTTAAAATTGCCTACAGCCAGCCCAATTTTTTTATTTTAGGCCTTCGATGCCTGTCTGCGGTCCATTCTTTCAACTACTACTACACTGACCAGGTCACTGCTGTCCGTGTACCCCTGTAACCAATTTAAAATTGCCTACAGCCATGTGTTATTATTTTAGGCATTCGATGCCTGTCTGCGGTCCATTTTTTCAACTACTACTACACTGACCAGGTCACTGCTGCCCGTGTACCCCTGGAACCAATTTAAAATTGCCTACAGCCATGTGTTATTATTTTAGGCCTTCGATGCCTGTCTGCGGTCACTCCTTCCACTAGGCCTCCACTGACCACACCACTGCTGCCCGTGTACCCCTGGAACCAATTTAAAATTGCCTACAGCCAGCCCAATTTTTTTATTTTAGGCCTTCGATGCCTGTCTGCGGTCCATTCTTTCAACTACTACTACACTGACCAGGTCACTGCTGTCCGTGTACCCCTGGAACCAATTTAAAATTGCCTACAGCCATGTGTTATTATTTTAGGCCTTCGATGCCTGTCTGCGGTCACTCCTTCCACTAGGCCTCCACTGACCACACCACTGCTGTCCGTGTACCCCTGGAACCAATTTAAAATTGCCTACAGCCATGTGTTATTATTTTAGGCCTTCGATGCCTGTCTGCGGTCACTCCTTCCACTAGGCCTCCACTGACCACACCACTGCTGTCCGTGTACCCCTGGAACCAATTTAAAATTGCCTACAGCCAGCCCAATTTTTTTATTTTAGGCCTTCGATGCCTGTCTGCGGTCCATTCTTTCAACTACTACTACACTGACCAGGTCACTGCTGTCCGTGTACCCCTGTATCCAATTTAAAATTGCCTACAGCCATGTGTTATTATTTTAGGCATTCGATGCCTGTCTGCGGTCCATTTTTTCAACTACTACTACACTGACCAGGTCACTGCTGCCCGTGTACCCCTGGAACCAATTTAAAATTGCCTACAGCCATGTGTTATTATTTTAGGCCTTCGATGCCTGTCTGCGGTCACTCCTTCCACTAGGCCTCCACTGACCACACCACTGCTGCCCGTGTACCCCTGGAACCAATTTAAAATTGCCTACAGCCAGCCCAATTTTTTTATTTTAGGCCTTCGATGCCTGTCTGCGGTCCATTCTTTCAACTACTACTACACTGACCAGGTCACTGCTGTCCGTGTACCCCTGGAACCAATTTAAAATTGCCTACAGCCATGTGTTATTATTTTAGGCCTTCGATGCCTGTCTGCGGTCACTCCTTCCACTAGGCCTCCACTGACCACACCACTGCTGTCCGTGTACCCCTGGAACCAATTTAAAATTGCCTACAGCCATGTGTTATTATTTTAGGCCTTCGATGCCTGTCTGCGGTCACTCCTTCCACTAGGCCTCCACTGACCACACCACTGCTGTCCGTGTACCCCTGGAACCAATTTAAAATTGCCTACAGCCAGCCCAATTTTTTTATTTTAGGCCTTCGATGCCTGTCTGCGGTCCATTCTTTCAACTACTACTACACTGACCAGGTCACTGCTGTCCGTGTACCCCTGGAACCAATTTAAAATTGCCTACAGCCATGTGTTATTATTTTAGGCCTTCGATGCCTGTCTGCGGTCACTCCTTCCACTAGGCCTCCACTGACCACACCACTGCTGTCCGTGTACCCCTGGAACCAATTTAAAATTGCCTACAGCCATGTGTTATTATTTTAGGCCTTCGATGCCTGTCTGCGGTCACTCCTTCCACTAGGCCTCCACTGACCACACCACTGCTGCCCGTGTACCCCTGGAACCAATTTAAAATTGCCTACAGCCAGCCCAATTTTTTTATTTTAGGCCTTCGATGCCTGTCTGCGGTCCATTCTTTCAACTACTACTACACTGACCAGGTCACTGCTGTCCGTGTACCCCTGGAACCAATTTAAAATTGCCTACAGCCATGTGTTATTATTTTAGGCCTTCGATGCCTGTCTGCGGTCACTCCTTCCACTAGGCCTCCACTGACCACACCACTGCTGTCCGTGTACCCCTGGAACCAATTTAAAATTGCCTACAGCCATGTGTTATTATTTTAGGCCTTCGATGCCTGTCTGCGGTCACTCCTTCCACTAGGCCTCCACTGACCACACCACTGCTGCCCGTGTACCCCTGGAACCAATTTAAAATTGCCTACAGCCAGCCCAATTTTTTTATTTTAGGCCTTCGATGCCTGTCTGCGGTCCATTCTTTCAACTACTACTACACTGACCAGGTCACTGCTGTCCGTGTACCCCTGTAACCAATTTAAAATTGCCTACAGCCATGTGTTATTATTTTAGGCATTCGATGCCTGTCTGCGGTCCATTTTTTCAACTACTACTACACTGACCAGGTCACTGCTGCCCGTGTACCCCTGGAACCAATTTAAAATTGCCTACAGCCATGTGTTATTATTTTAGGCCTTCGATGCCTGTCTGCGGTCACTCCTTCCACTAGGCCTCCACTGACCACACCACTGCTGCCCGTGTACCCCTGGAACCAATTTAAAATTGCCTACAGCCAGCCCAATTTTTTTATTTTAGGCCTTCGATGCCTGTCTGCGGTCCATTCTTTCAACTACTACTACACTGACCAGGTCACTGCTGCCCGTGTACCCCTGGAACCAATTTAAAATTGCCTACAGCCATGTGTTATTATTTTAGGCCTTCGATGCCTGTCTGCGGTCACTCCTTCCACTAGGCCTCCACTGACCACACCACTGCTGTCCGTGTACCCCTGGAACCAATTTAAAATTGCCTACAGCCATGTGTTATTATTTTAGGCCTTCGATGCCTGTCTGCGGTCCATTCTTTCAACTACTACTACACTGACCAGGGCACTGCTGGCCGTGTACCCCTGGAACCAACATCAGAAAATATAAAAATAAGTATTTTGCTTATAAAAAAGAAAATACTGGTGAGATATCAAATGCAGACATTTTAACATTAAAAACAAACACACAACTCTAATCTGGTACAGTACTAAAAATGGCCACCAGCTACAATTACTTTCTCCTGCAAGTAGTTAACTGAAAGTTTTTTTAAATTGAAAACACACATATGGCATCCACCGAGTGTTGTCCTGTCGCGTCTTCTTTATATTATTGCCGAGAAGATGCAAAATAATGAAAATAATAAAATCATTAATTACCAAAATAATAGAGAAAGTCAACACCACATTGCAAATAAACATTCATTCCAAATAAAGAAGCAGGGCGCGTCCGAGGGTGAGTATATACCTAATAAGAATATAATCACCCTCGGACGCGCAATGCTTATTTCCAACAGCCTTCCTTCCTAAGAATCAGCCCTTCCGTCGTGTAGAGAGACGTTGTGTTACACTCCAAGGTGTTCCCCAGGTTGCCTTTCCTGAGCTTCGATCTTCCGGCTCTCGTTTAGTAGTTCTTGGAAACTACTCTGCATTAGGCCTTCAAATTGGGTATGGGGTGTAGAGAGATGGTGTGTTCCACTCCAAGGTGTTCCCCAGGTTGCCTTTCCTGAGCTTCGATCTTCCGGCTCTCGTTTAGTAGTTGTTGGAAACTACGCTGCATTAGGCCTTCAAATTGGGTATGGGGTGTAGCGAGAGGGTGTGTTACACTCCAAGGTGTTCCCCAGGTTGCCTTTCCTGAGCTTCGATCTTCCGGCTCTCGTTTAGTAGTTCTTGGAAACTACACTGCATTAGGCCTTCAAATTGGGTATGGGGTGTAGAGAGAGGGTGTGTTACACTCCAAGGTGTTCCCCAGGTTGCCTTTCCTGAGCTTCGATATTCCGGCTCTCGTTTAGTAGTTGTCGGAAACTACGCTGCATTAGGCCTACAAATTGGGTATGGGGCGTAGAGAGAGGGTGTGTTACACTCCAAGGTGTTCCCCAGGTTGCCTTTCCTGAGCTTCGATATTCCGGCTCTCGTTTAGTAGTTGTCGGAAACTACGCTGCATTAGGCCTACAAATTGGGTATGGGGTGTAGAGAGAGGGTGTGTTACACTCCAAGGTGTTCCCCAGGTTGCCTTTCCTGAGCTTCGATCTTCATGCTCTCGTTTAGTAGTTGTCGGAAACTACACTGCATTAGGCCTTCAAATTGGGTATGGGGTGTAGAGAGAGGGTGTGTTACACTCCAAGGTGTTCCCCAGGTTGCCTTTCCTGAGCTTCGATATTCCGGCTCTCGTTTAGTAGTTGTCGGAAACTACGCTGCATTAGGCCTACAAATTGGGTATGGGGCGTAGAGAGAGGGTGTGTTACACTCCAAGGTGTTCCCCAGGTTGCCTTTCCTGAGCTTCGATATTCCGGCTCTCGTTTAGTAGTTGTCGGAAACTACGCTGCATTAGGCCTACAAATTGGGTATGGGGTGTAGAGAGAGGGTGTGTTACACTCCAAGGTGTTCCCCAGGTTGCCTTTCCTGAGCTTCGATCTTCATGCTCTCGTTTAGTAGTTGTCGGAAACTACGCTGCATTAGGCCTACAAATTGGGTATGGGGTGTAGAGAGAGGGTTTGTTACACTCCAAGGTGTTCCCCAGGTTGCCTTTCCTGAGCTTCGATCTTCCGGCTCTCGTTTAGTAGTTGTTGGAAACTACGCTGCATTAGGCCTTCAAATTGGGTATGGGGTGTAGCGAGAGGGTGTGTTACACTCCAAGGTGTTCCCCAGGTTGCCTTTCCTGAGCTTCGATCTTCCGGCTCTCGTTTAGTAGTTCTTGGAAACTACACTGCATTAGGCCTTCAAATTGGGTATGGGGTGTAGAGAGAGGGTGTGTTACACTCTAAGGTGTTCCCCAGGTTTCCTTGCCATTGCTTCGGTCTTCCGACTCTCGTTTAGTAGTTGTAGAAAAGTACACTGCATTAGGCCATACAAAATGGGTATGGGGTGGAGAGAGATGGTGTGTTACACTCCAAGGTGTTCCCCAGGTTGCCTTTCCTGAGCTTCTATCTTCAGGCTCTCATTAAATTGTGGTTAAATGGAACAACTGCATTTGGCGTACTAGTTGGTTTGGGGCCTACTATCGGTGTCTGCCACTCCTTGCTGTTCTCCTCCACTGAACAAAGCTGTGCCGCCTGTTTACTACGGTTGCCAATTTTGAACTGCATTTCGACTACTTACTGATTTGGCCCTACTCTCTGTGTCAGCCTCTCATTCCAGTTGTCCTCCACTGCAATGCCCCCTGGTTATTCCTGTGTTACCAATTTTGAACTGCATTTAGCCCACTTTCTTCTTTGGGCCTATATCTGTGTTTCCACTTCATCGTGCCCATTGCCCAGCCAGTGATAGATGAGTCTGCTGGTACATTGACCCATAACGCAACATTCCCCGTGCACGCTACACAACAACATTGTGACCCTGCTGAAAGTCAGGTTGCTCTTCCCGCATACCATACCACCTTACACGGGGACAAAGAGGAAGGTGCAGATGAAAGTGCAGGTTCCTTCATCAGGTGGGGGGAGGAATACTAGTTGGCGACGTCACTGGCACAGGGCCTCTCATAGTACGCAAAAGTGTTGCTGCCGGTGGGAGGCGCCCCCGCCGTGCAAACACACCGCTGTACTTTGAGGGGCCCTGTGCCAGTGCCAATGCCAACGAGTGGGCCCCCCCTGCTTGCTCAGGTTCACAGCACTTGCAAAGTTGAAATACTTACCTCTCCCTGCTCCACTGCCGTGACGTGGTCCAGATTTCCTGGGCCCACTAATTACTTGAACCAGCCCTACCCCCCACAACTTTAGCCAAATGACCCCCAATTTCAAATGCCTTCCAATTATTATAAGGTAAATTACGCTTGACAAGCTTCATTAAGAAGAATGGATGGTTTTGACATTAAAATGGCCACTCTAGGTGTTTTCCTGGCCCCCACTCACTGCCGACTATGCTGCCCCATTGACTTGCATTGGGTTTCGTGTTTCGGTCGATCCCGACTTTACGTCATAATCGGCCGATTTCACTCGACCCGACTTTGGACATAGTCGGGTTTCGCAAAACCCGGCTCGACTCTAAAAAGGTCAAGGTCGCTCAACTCTAGGCATCACTAGACACTCACAGTGTCCATCCCTGGTATTAAAAGCCGTTTTCCATTCGTCCCCCTCACGGATGCGATTTAGGTTGTAAGCACCCCACAGATCTTACTTAGTAAATACCCACGCCCCTCGTAGTCTATCGAAGAGCTCAGATATCAAAGGAAGAGTGTACTTATTCTTAACGGTGATGGTGTTAAGATCCCGATAGTCAATACATGGACGCAATTCTCCGTTCTTCTTTTGCACAATGAAGAACCCCGCCCTCGCAGGTGACACTGACTGCCTAATGAATCCTCTTGCCAGATTTTTCTGGATGAATAGTTACATTGCCTCCATCTCTGGGAGTGGCTCTGACCCAGGCAAGAAATCAATAGGTCAGTCATAAGGGTGGTGAGACTGAAGAGTCTCTGCAGCTCTTTTGGGGAATACATCCATGTAAGACCAATAGTGTTTGGGGAGAGAGGTAAGATCCGCGGGTACCTCTGTTGTGGCAACCTGAACGCACTCCCTCAGACATCTGCACACACAAGATTTACTCCATCCCACAATTCTCCCAGAGGACCACTCTATATGTGGAGAGTGGGAGCACAACAAAGGTATCCCTAGCAGAATTTCATCTCTTCCCTCAGGAATGACAAGAAGGGAAATTATCTCCTGATGGGATGGAGACATTGGATAACGTAAACCAAATAGCCTGGTGTGTAATTTATGAGGGCAGTGTTGGCCCATTCACCACTCTTACGGTCACTGGTTTGGCTAGCATAACCAGGGGTATTGTGTGCTGTTGGGCAAAGGCTAAGGACATGAAATTCCACTCCGCCCCGGAATCCACACAAAGCTTGACCTTAAAAGTGGAAGAGCCAAAGATAATTGTCCCCTTGAAGGACAATGTGGAGGAAAACGCCGCATTGTCTAGTGAACCTCCTCCTACAGTTACTAGCCGAGGTCATTTCCCCTGCCGCTGACATTTCTTGGTACAATGTCCTGACTGCCAGCAGACATTACAGACCATGGGTATTCGAGCTGCCTGAGACTTAGGACCTGCTCGAGAAACCTCCATGACATCATATGGCTCGGACGCTTGAACAACGGATTCCAGAGGCTTGGCGAAAGTAGGTGCCTGCCGAAACCTCTACCTACACAGGGCTAACTGCAACCCCCACTCTTGAAAATGGAGGTCAAGGCGGGTGGATATAGCTATCAACTCCTCCAGTGTGATGGAAATCTCGCTAGTGGCCAATGCGACCTTCACATGGTCAGCCAGTCCTTTCCAGAACACAGGGATAAGGACTTAATCTGGCCACTCCAGCTCAGATGCCAAAGTCCGGAACCCTGTGTCAATGCAAGCAGTTGGGAGCGCCAAATTATGGATGACATGAGGTGCGAAAAAGACCTATCTCAGAGAGTCCAGAAACCTTGGAGCACTCTGCATCAAATGATCATCACGCTCCCACAGCGGCGTTGCCCACTCCAATGCCCTGCCCAACAACAGGGATACAATAAATCCTACTTTCGCTCGCTCTGTGGGAAAACGTGCAGCCAGGAGCTCAAGCTATATGGCACACTGACTCACGAATCCCCGACACAGCTTACTGTCACCAGTAAACTTATCAGGTAGGGGGAAACGGGAGAAGGTCAGAGCAGGGGTGGTAGTGGACAAACTGGCTGCAGCTACGCTAGCAGCCTGAACAGCGACCACAGTAACATCCACAGCCGAGGTTGTACACTCTAGAGCCGCCAACCTACCCTCCAGCTGCTGGATGTACCGGTGTAGACGCTGTTCGTCCGCCATTACAAGCCAGACCCTGGCGCTAGTGTAATGTTAGGACTGGAGGAATGCACCAAGTAATAATTAGAGATGGTATATGGTGTGTTCGCAGTCCAGGGTCCATCATGCAGCTAAGACACCTGCTGCTTGGTAATGATGGACTATATGGTGGTATAATGTGAGTACACATGGGTTAGCTACACCCAGTATGAAGGAAGCGAACCCTGTTGCGTCACAGGGCCACGATACAGCAAGCACAGAGAGCGCAATCAAAGCGACACAGAACTCTTTCCAAAGACTCAGGTTAAGAGTCCCTCTAGATCTCTTGCGCTCAACACCGCTACTGTGGTGCCAGGGAATCAACTAAACTTAAAGATTTACTCCACTGGAGTGCAAGTAGCGTCGCTCTGGCAGATGCCACTAATAACCCTAACTAGGGCCAGGAAAGCGCACTATCTGCGCACAGTGCCAGTCTGGTGGTCGCTGCTAACTAGATAAAGTATATTGTGCTAATGTGCAGGATACCACTGTCGGGCACTAGGTAGCTCTACCATTCGCGAGCAGGCCACAACACTAGGGATGGGAATGATTCAAAGCTTTCATCCATCGTTATGCATTCATCTACACACACAAGCTAACAAGTTTACACTAGTGCATGGCGGAGGCTCCATGCAAACACTTTAGAGTAGTAGTGCTCCGGGACCTTCCTGATGGTCCAATAGGAGCCGCAACAGGACCTGAGCATGTGACCCCCG
This sequence comes from Ranitomeya imitator, assembly GCF_032444005.1. Classification (NCBI taxonomy): domain Eukaryota; kingdom Metazoa; phylum Chordata; class Amphibia; order Anura; family Dendrobatidae; genus Ranitomeya; species Ranitomeya imitator. The sequence goes on along the minus strand of NC_091282.1, from coordinate 914,158,570 downwards.
ACCTCCAATGGGAGGTCATCCTGTGGGCATGCTCAGTGTGGGAAAAGCAGGACTTAGTCCCTGAAATGCCTGCTTGCTGATCATCAGTGCTGGCTACAAAGGCAGAGCCTGGAAAGGCAGCAGTACCCACGCGCACAGTATCAGCTTGAACCAGATGCTGGGATCGATGTCTCTGCTAAGCAGGTTTCACTGTGGCTGGAGGAAAATGGAAGACCGCAGTGGAGATGGTTCGAGATTCCCCCTGTGCAGCGGCGGGAACTCGACATCTGACAGGTTGTACATAGAAGTCATGGGCCCCATAGCAGAAATGTAATGCACTCCCCATAGTCCTCCATATAGTATAATGCACAGCCCATATCCTTCATATAGTGTATCGAAGCTACCGCCTCACCAACACCGGAGCTCCTGCAGCCCTCAACCTACTGTCTCCTTCCCCATAATCCTGTAGAATGTAAGCCCGCAAGGGCAGGGTCCTCGCCCCTCTGTGTCAGTCTGTCATTGTTAGTTTGTTTACTGTAAGTGATATCTGTAACTTGTATGTAACCCCTTCTCATGTATAGCACCATGGAATCAATGGTGCTATATAAATAAATAATAATAAAGTATAATGTACAGCCAATAGTACTCCATAATGTATAATGCACAGCTCATAGTCCTCCATGAAATAAAATAGACAGTCCATAGACCTCCACAAAGTATAATGCACCTCATAGTTATTCATAAAGTATAATGCACAGCCATAGTCATCCAGAAATTATAATGCATTTCATAATCATCTATAAGGTATAATACACCCCTCAGTCCTCTGTATAATATAATTCACAGTCTATAATCATCCATAAAGTATAATGCACCTTATAATCATCCATAAAGTATGATGCACAGTCCTTAGTCATCCATAAAGTATAGCAAATAATCACCCATAAAGTCGAATGCGCCTCATAGTCATCCATAAAGTACAATGCCCAGCCCATAGTCCTCCATACATTATAATTCATCCTGTAGTACATAATGCACAGCTTAAAGTCCTCCGTACAGTATAATGTGCCCCTCATAGTCCTCCATATAGTATACTTCACTGCCCATAGTCATTCATACAGTATAATGCACCCCAATATTAGTATAATGCACATCCCATACCCTTCATATAGTATAATGCACAGCTCATAGTCCTCCATATAGTATACTTCATTGCCCATAGTCATCCATACAGTATAATGCACCCCCATATTAGTATAATGCCCATTCCATATTCTTCATATAGTATAATGCACAGCTCATAGTCTTCCATATAGTATAATGCACCTCCATATTAGTATAATGCACAGCCCATATCCTTCACATAGTGTAATGTGCAACCAATATCCTTCACATAGTATAATGCACTGTCCATATCTTTCATATAGTGTAATGCACAGCCCACATTCCTCAATAAAGTATAATGCACAACCCATAGTCATTCATGTAGTATATTGCACAGCCTATAGTCATTTATAAAGTATAATGCACAACCTTTAGTCATTCATGCAGTATAATGAACTGCCCATAGTCCTCCATAAACTATAATGAACAGCTTATAGTCATCCATGTAGTATAATGCAAAGCCCATAATCATCAACAAAGTGTAAGGCCGGGATCAGACATGCGAGAAATACGTCCGAGTCTCGCATGGTAATACCCGGCATTGCCGCCATCACTCAGGAGCGGAGCGTTGGCCGCGTAGCAATATATGCAGCCGCACGCTCCGCTCTTGAGTGACGGCAGCAATGCCGAGTATTACCATGTGAGATTCGGACGTATATTTCTCGCATGTACGTTCCCGGCCTAATGCACAGCCCATAGTCATCCATGTGGTTTAATACACAACCCATAGTCATCGATACAGCATAATGCACAGTCCATAGTCCTCCATACAGTATAATACACAGACCATAGTCAACCATGTAGTACTATGGTCACTGGCTCTGTGTACTCACTGATTTAACCCTTTCATGACCCAGCCTATTTTGACCTTAATGACCTGGCCGTTTTTTGCAATTCTGACCAGTGTTCCTTTATGAGGTAATAACTCAGGAACGCTTCAACGGATCCTAGCGATTCTGATAATGTTTTTTAGTGACATATTGGGCTTCATGATATTGGTAAATTTAGGTCAATAAATTATGCGTTTATTTGTAATAAAAATGGAAATTTGGCAAAAATTTTGAAAATTTCGCAATTTTCACATTTTGAATTTCAATTCTGTTAAACCAGAGAGTTATGTGACACAAAATAGTTAATAAATAACATTTCCCACTTGTATACTTTACATAAGCACAATTTTGGAAACACATTTTTTTTTGCTAGGAAGTTATAAGGGTTAATATTTGACCAGCGATTTCTCATTTTTACAACAAAATTTACAAAACCATTTTTTTTAGGGACCTCACATTTGAAGTCAGTTTGAGGGGTCTATATGGCTGAAAACACCCAAAAGTGACACCATTCTAAAAACTGCACCCCTCTAGGTGCTCAAAACCACAGTCAAAAAGTTTATTAACCCTTCAGAGGTGCTTCACAGCAGCAGAAGCAACATGGAAGGAAAAAATGAACATTTAACTTTTTAGTCACAAAAATGATTTTTAGCAACAAATTTTTTATTTTCCCAATGGTAAAAGGAGAAACTGAACCCCGAAAGGTGTTGTCCAATTTGTCCTGAGTACGCTTATACCTCATATGTGGGGGTAAACCACTGTTTGGGCGCACGGAAGGGCTTGGAAGGGAAGGAGCGCCATTTGACTTTTTCAATGAAAAATTGGCTCTACTCTTTAGCGGACACCATGTCACGTTTGGAGAGCCCCCGTGTGCCTAAAAATTGGAGCTCCCCCACAAGTGACCCAATTTTGGAAACTAGACACCCCAAGGGACTTATCTAGATGCAGTGTGAGCTCTTTAAACCCCCAGGTGCTTCACAAATTGATCCGTAAAAATGAAAAAGTACTTTTTTTCACAAAAAAATATTTTAGCCTCAATTTTTTCATTTTCACATGGGCAACAGGATAAAATGGATCGCAAAATTTGTTGGGCAATTTCTCCTGAGTACACCGATACCTCACATGTGGGGGTAAACCACTGTTTGGGCACATGGTAAGGCTCGGAAGGGAAGGAGCGCCATTTGACTTTTTGAATGAAAAAATTATCTCCATCGTTAGCGGACACCATGTCGCGTTTGGAGAGCCCCTGTGTGCCTAAACATTGGAGCTCCCCCACAAGTGACCCCATTTTGGAAACTAGACCCCCAAGGAACTTATCTAGATGCATATTGAGCACTTTAAACCCCCAGGTGCTTCACAGAAGTTTATAACACAGAGCCATGAAAATAAAAAATAATTTTTCGTTCCTCAAAAATGATTTTTTAGCCTGGAATTTCCTATTTTGCCAAGGGTAAAAGGAGAAATTGGACCCCATATGTTGTTGTGCAGTTTGTCCTGAGTACGATGATACCCCATATGTGGGGGTAAACCACTGTTTGGGCGCATGGCAGGGCTCGGAAGGGAAGGCACGCCATTTGGCTTTTTAAATGGAAAATTAGCTCCAATCATTAGCGGACACCATGTCACGTTTGGAGAGCCCCTGTGTGCCTAAACATTGGAGATCCCTCACAAATGACCCCATTTTGGAAACTAGACCCCCAAAGGAACTAATCTAGATGTGTGGTGAGCACTTTGAACCCCCAACTGCTTCACAGAAGTTTATAACGCAGAGCCATGAAAATAAAAAAAAATTTCTTTTCTCAAAAATGATTTTTTAACACGCAATTTTTTATTTTCCCAAGGGTAACAGGAGAAATTTGACCCCAAAAGTTGTTGTCCAGTTTCTCCTGAGTACGCTGATACCATATATGTGGGGGTAAACCACTGTTTGGGCACATGCCGGGGCGTTTGCAGAGCCCCTGATGTGGCTAAACAGTAGAAACCCCCCACAAGTGACCCCATTTTGGAAATTAGACCCCGAAAGGAACTTATCTAGATGTGTGGTGAGCACTTTGAACCCCCAAGTGCTTCACAGAAGTTTATAATGCAGAGCCGTGAAAATAATAAATACGCTATCTTTCCTCAAAAAAAACTATTTAGCCCAGAATTTTTTTAATTTTCCCAAGGGTAACAGGAGAAATTGGACTCCAATATTTGTTGTCCAGTTTCTCCTGAGTACGCTGATACCCCATATATGGGGGTAAACCTCTGTTTGCGCACATGCCGGGGCTCGGAAGTGAAGTAGTGACGTTTTGAAATGCAGACTTTGATGGAATGCTCTGCGGGCGTCACGTTGCGTTTGCAGAGACCCTGATGTGGCTAAACAGTAGAAACCCCCCACAAGTGACCCCATTTTGGAAACTAGAGCCCGAAAGGATCTTATCTAGATATGTGGTGAGCACTTTGAAACCCCAAGTGCTTCACAGAAGTTTATAACGCAGAGCCGTGAAAATAATAAATACGTTTTCTTTCCTCAAAAATAATTTTTAAGCCCAGAATTTTTTATTTTCCCAAGGGTTACAGGAGAAATTGGACCCAAAAAGTTGTTGTCCAGTTTCTCCTGAGTAGGCTGATACCCCATGTGTGTGGGTAAACCACTGTTTGCGCACACGTCGGGGCTCAGAAGGGAAGTAGTGACTTTTGAAATGCAGACTTTGATGGAATGGTCTGCAGGCGTCACGTTGCGTTTGCAGAGCCCCTGGTGTGCCTAAACAGTAGAAACCCCCACAAGTGACCCCATTTTGGAAACTAGACCCCCCAAGGAACTTATCTAGATATGTGGTGAGCACTTTGAACCCCCAAGTGCTTCACAGACGTTTACATCGCAGAGCCGTGAAAATAAAAAAATCATTTTTCTTTCCTCACAAATGATGTTTTAGCAAGCAATTTTTTATTTTCACAAGGGTAACAAGATAATTTTGACCCCAGCAATTGTTGCACAGTTTGTCCTGAGTGTGCTGGTACCCCATATGTGGGGGTAAACCACTGTTTTGGCACACGTCGGGGCACGGAAGTGAGGGCGCACCATTTGACTTTTTGAATACAAGATTGGCTGGAATCAATGGTGGCGCCATGTTGCGTTTGGAGACCCCTGATGTGCCTAAACAGTGGAAACCCCTCAATTCTACCTCCAGCACTAGCGCCAACACACCCCTAACCCTAATCCCAACTGTAGCCATAACACAACCACAACCCTAATTCCAACCCTAACGATAAGGCTATGTGCCCACGTTGCGGATGCGTGTGAGATTTTTCAGCACCATTTTTGAAAAATCCGTGGGTAAAAGGCACTGCGTTTTACCTGCGGATTTACCGCGGATTTCCAGTGTTTTTTGTGCGGATTTCACCTGCGGATTCCTATTGAGGAACAGGTGTAAAACGCTGCGGAATCCGCACAAAGAATTGACATGCTGCGGAAAATACAACGCAGCGTTTCCGTGCTGTATTTTCCGCACCATGTGCACAGCGGATTTGGTTTTCCATAGGTTTACATGGTACTGTAAACCTGATGGAACACTGCTGCGAATCCGCAGTGGCCAATCCACTGCGGATCTGCAGCCAAATCCGCACCGTGTGCACATAGCCTAATTCTAAAGATATGTGCACACGCTGCGGATATCGCTGTGGATTCGCAGCAGTTTCCCATGAGTTTACAGTTCAATGTAAACTAAGAGAACTAAGTAATGTAAAAGATAAACCATTATTTCTTATTTTTAGGGACTCTATAGCGACGGGGTCTGTTCCGCAGGACTGGCGCATAGCAAATGTGGTGCCAATATTCAAAAAGGGCTCTAAAAGTGAACCTGGAAATTATAGGCCAGTAAGTCTAACCTCTATTGTTGGTAAAATAATTGAAGGGTTTCTGAAGGATGTTATTCTGGATTATCTCAATGAGAATAACTGTTTAACTCCATATCAGCATGGGTTTATGAGAAATCGCTCCTGTCAAACCAATCTACCGTAATCAGTTTTTATGAAGAGGTAAGCTATAGGCTGGACAACGGTGAGTCATTGGACGTGGTATATCTCGATTTTTCCAAAGCGTTTGATACCATGCCGCACAAGAGGTTGGTACACAAAACGAGAATGCTTGGTCTGGGGGAAAATGTGTGTAAATGGGTTAGTAACTGGCTTAGTGATAGAAAGCAGAGGGTGGTTATAAATGGTATAGTCTCTAACTGGGTTGCTGTGACCAGTGGGGTACCGCAAGGGTCGTTATTGGGACCTGTTCTCTTCAACATATTCATTAATGATCTGGTAGAAGGTTTACACAGTAAAATATCGATATTTGCAGATGATACAAAACTATGTAAAGCAGTTAATACAAGAGAAGATAGTATTCTGCTACAGATGGATCTGGATAGGTTGGAAACTTGGGCTGAAAGGTGGCAGATGAGGTTTAACAATGATAAATGTAAGGTTATACACATGGGAAGAAGGAATCAATATCACCATTACACACTGAACGGGAAACCACTGGGTAAATCTGACAGGGAGAAGGACTTGGGGATCCTAGTTAATGATAAACTTACCTGGAGCAGCCAGTGCCAGGCAGCAGCTGCCAAGGCAAACAGGATCATGGGGTGCATTAAGAGAGGTCTGGATGCACATGATGAGAGCATTATACTGCCTCTGTACAAATCCCTAGTTAGACCGCACATGGAGTACTGTGTCCAGTTTTGGGCACCGGTGCTCAGGAAGGATATAATGGAACTAGAGAGAGTACAAAGGAGAGCAACAAAATTAATAAAGGGTATGGGAGAACTACAATACCTAGATAGATTAGCGAAATTAGGATTGTTTAGTCTAGAAATAAGACGACTGAGGGGCGATCTAATAACCATGTATAAGTATATAAGGGGACAATACAAATATCTAGCTGAGGATTTGTTTATACCAAGGAAGGTGACGGGCACAAGGGGGCATTCATTGCGTCTGGAGGAGAGAAGGTTTTTCCACCAACATAGAAGAGGATTCTTTACTGTTAGGGCAGTGAGAATCTGGAATTGCTTGCCTGAGGAGGTGGTGATAGCGAACTCAGTCGAGGGGTTCAAGAGAGGCCTGGATGTCTTCCTGGAGCAGAACAATATTGTATCATACAATTATTAGGTTCTGTAAAAGGACGTAAATCTGGGGATTTATTATGATGGAATATAGGCTGAACTGGATGGACAAATGTCTTTTTTCGGCCTTACTAACTATGTTACTATGTTACTATGTTAATGTAAACCTATGGGAAACAAACATCGCTGTACACATGCTGCAGAAAAACTGCACGGAAACGCAGCGGTTTACATTCCGCAGCATGTCAATTCTTTCCGCGGATTCCGCAGCGGTTTTACAACTGCTCCAATAGAAAATCGCAGTTGTAAAACCACAGTGAAATGCGCAGAAAAACCGCGGTAAATCCACCATAAATCCGTAGCGGTTTAGCACTGCGGATTTATCAAATCCGTGCGGAAAAATCCGCAGAGGACCAGAATACGTGTGCACATACCAAAACCCTAACCCTAACCCTAGTTCTAACCCCAACCTTAGTGGAAAAAAAAATTCTTTATTTTATTATTGTCCCTACCTATGGGGGTGACAAAGGGGGGGGGTCATTTACTATTTTTTTTTATTTTGATCACTGTGATAGGTTTTATCACAGTGATCAAAATGCACATTGGAACGAATCTGCCTGCCAGCAGATTCGGCGGGCACACTGCGCATGCGCCCACCATTTTGGAAGATGGCGGCGCCCATGGAGAAGATGGACGGACCTCGGGAGACTCGGCAAGTATGATGGGGTGGGGTGAGCACGGGGGGGTGGAACGGAGCATGGGGGGGTGGATCGGAGCGCGGGGGGGTGGATTGGAGCAGGGGGTGGATCGGAGCATGGGGGGGTGAATCGGAGCACGGGGGGGTGAATCGGAGCACGGGGGGGTGGATCGGAGTGCAGGGGGGTTGGATTGGAGCACGGGGGATGGGATTGGAGCACGGGAGGAGCGGACAAGAGCACGGGGGAGCGGACAGGAGGATGGAGGGGAGCGGAGCAGTGTACAGGACTGATTGGTGGCTTGGGGGGGCGATAAGTGGGGGGGGCACATCAGTGTTTCCAGCCATGGCCGATGATATTGCAGCATCGGCCATGGCTGGAATGTAATATTTCACCAGTTTTAATAGGTGAAATATTACATATCGCTCTGATTGGCAGTTTCACTTTCAACAGCCAATCAGAGCGATCGTGAAGCCAACCCCCCTGGGCTGTACTACCACTCCCCCTGTCACTGCAGATCAGGTGAAATTGGAGTTAACCCTTTCACTGGCTCTGCAGGGACGCGATCTTTCCATGACGCCACATAGGCGTCATGGGTCGGATTGGCACCGACTTTCATGACGCCTACAAGGCGTCATGGGTCGGGAAGGGGTTAAAAAAAAGACTTACCCTCCCATTCTCTTGTGAAGCCAGCAGCTGACTTAATTGTGAAAGCAACAGGAGCGTATGATATCACTGCCATGCACCCCCGATCATATGCATGCCGACGTCAACTGCTGGCCCCTGATTGGTAGTGTGTAATGCCACACATGACCTGATTTCATGCACATATTTCTGCTGGCATCAGCAGGCCTCTCAACTGCACAAGTCTGGTCACGATCGCAACCTCTGCGACAGCGTTCATTATGCCCCTGGCACTGTTCATTAATAGTGACTCCACCACTCTTCCCCTCTGATGACTTCAACTTCTCGGCATCCCAGTCTCATTTCATATCATCACCAGCATACTTGGATCACAGTTGTGTCAGACTGTGAAATGTCCTGAGCTCCATGACTCATTTCCATCAGATTTGTCTTAATTCAGATTGAGCTTGGTATTGCTATCGCCGGCATGGCTGGTGATAGCAGTACTGGTAGTGTTGCTTATGCTGTTAGTGGCTCCTACACATTGTTTTTTCTCTTAAACTACCACATCCATTGCCAGAGCCAGTCCCATTTTACCTAAAAGCAAGTAAAGAGAAATGACTGGTAGGCATACAATATAAAAGCCAGCAGGCCACTGAATTCGTGTGGTTTATATGGGTGCAATATTAGACAATTAAAAAAGTTTAAAAAAATGTAAACATGCACACTTAGACAACTGACACTTGCATTTAAATTTCTAAAATGCTGGAAATTTTCCTTTTTCTTTTTAGAAAAAAAAATAAAAAAACATATAAAGAAATGTAAAAAACAAGATGTTGTCTATGGCTTGTCCATCTCACAAGCCATGAAGCGCATATTCCACAGCAGAAAAGCTTTCGGCTGAATGTATTTAAATGACTTAACAGTGAATGATGGGCATAATTCATCATAAGCGGGTGTCAGTTCCCGCTATACCCATGATGTCTCCAAGCTGTCACTGTGTGAAAACACCTACAGGGACAGCATTGTGCCAAAAGTAGTCACTGACAGCTGCGGGGACACATTTCAGTGGTCCTCACTGTCTGATTGCTGTGATCTGTCAGTCAATCATGTGAAAGGCAGGAAGTGCTGAAAAATCAGTACTTCCCTGCATTATTATTGCTGTGAGCTCAACACATCTGAGAGCCATTCCTGACTGATTAACCCTCCACATGCCCTGATCTTTTATATCCTACGCCCAAACTGCCACCTTTTTCATACTGCGACCACCCCATGCTGCCTCTTTCCATACTGAGCCCACCGCACGCTAATCCTTTTCCATACAGAGCCCACCATGCTTTTCCTTTTTGCCATTCTGAGCCCGCCCCGTACTCCATGTTTTATACTGAGCCCACCCCATGTTGCTCCCTTTTCCACTCTGAGCCCTCTCCGTTCTGCCCCTTCTGTATTCTGAGCCCAACTCACACCGTTCCCTTTTCCATATTGAGCTCCTTTTCCATACTGGGCTGCTCCTTAACAATACTGAGTCCGCTGCCCCTTGGGTATACTGAGACTACCTCATGCAGCCCAAATGTATCTTTGACTTTATTAGCGCTTACATGCTCTTGACTCCTGTGAATTCTCCTACCCTGTGGCACTCAGCAGGTGAACTCATCAGGGAGCTACTGGGAGCTTTTCTGGTCACGCACATATACTGTATATTAGTGTCTTCTCTGCAAAGACTCCTTTTTTTATAGAGTCTGGAGGAGAGGAATGAAGATTTTAAAAACTTTTTTAAAAATATTGATCATGTTGTCGTTACTGCAACATGCTGCCCTATGCACTGAACCTCTAGTGCGTAATAATAAATAGAGAACTCATTGTAAAATATAAAAAAATGCAACTTTAATTAGTAATGTGCTCGTATTAACAAACATTTTGCAATTTACTTGTAATAAATATTACTCTCTTCATTTACTGCTCATTGCATACATTTCTGAACACCTTCGCATTCTATTTTTCCAATGTAGCTCGTGAACACTGCACTGAAGTTGAATGTACGCCTCTTGTATAATCAGTTGAGCAGTACAGTGGTTCACTCTTGCAGAAGTAGTGGAAAAGACCCATTTAAAGGATGCAATTCACAAAATATGTGACCTACATAATACAAGCTCTTATAAATTTGACAGTCAAAAAATAAAAATAAAGAAAAAGGAATGGCACTTGGAATGTGGAGATGAAAAACAAAAAATAAATAATTGTAGCAGCCATTGTTAATTGTATGTCTGATTGGAATGTTTCTCTTTTGAATTACATCAGCTTGACCTGATATGCGAAAAGTACAATTGGATTAAATTTTCATTTTCATCTCATTATTTGCTATAAAAATACTTATTGATGTTTTGTATAATAGTAAGCAATAAGCTAGGCCAAATGGGGATATATTACAGAACCTATGAATGCATAATCATTCACTAATGTTTTATGAAATTAAATCTTTTACTTTTCTTTATTTTAATGTTATTCTGGTTCAATATTGTGATATATGAAGTGCTGAATTGCCATTGCTTCCACCGATATAGCTATCTGTTGCATATAAATTGCATGTGCCTAGGAGACATTGTTTGTTGTCCAGGAGAACATTAACTTATTGAGGGAAACATCTGCTCTTATATTCATCAGACAGCTATTTTTCAGTCCTTATCACTTTACAGCGGAGGATAAAAGATACAATTTGCTCAAGTGAAAGGCACTTTAAAGATAGGTCATTCTCTTAAAAAATCAATGAATCCATGCAATGAAACAATTAATTTATGTTGCCATACTGAGCACATAAAAGTGACATTTGGATTTAAAAGCATAAAAACTGAATGTAATGTCTATCATCTCTTTAGGTTTATTTCGTCAAGACTTAATGAAACACCAGGGACTTAACACCGTTAGTTACAAAGTCTTTTACCTCTAAATTATTGCAGACATTTTTTTCTTATGTTACTTCTATCGCTTAAGTAAAAAGGTATATCTAAATAAGTGTACTAACGAAATAATGCTACCTATATTACTTAAATAAAACCTTAAATAATAGTGAATGCAATGAAACAATATAATATGTTTTCTAACAATGTTACTGTGATTTTACTCTTTGATTTTTCACTTATTTGTTATAAAAATGTATTGCTCAAATATAAATTGAGATGTAGGGCAGAGACTTTGGATATTTACAGCAAAATTGTGTTTAAAGGTGAATTAATGCATGATGCCATAGATCTAGTCAAGTTATGTGCTTAAGAAGAATTCCAAGAATTGAATGTAGCTCAAGTTGATGCCTTCTGTTATCTTAAATATCTTCAGATTCAGGACAGCACTATGCAGAGCTTTAATATAAAGGCCAACAATATACACCATCTGCTCATTACACAGCTACTGAAGCTGATTGGAGGACACAATGACTTTAGGTCTCCTCATTCTTGAGAAACTGAATAGTGTTTCAGTTAACATTTTTGGAACTGTAGTAGTTTTATGAATCACATGCAGCATTAATTTTGAGATCTTCCAACAAAATAATGAATATATACATATTAGTCCTCAACAATGACCTATATCTCAAAAGGTCACGCCCCCGGAAGAAGGATTGGCGAAACACGGCGTCGGGGTGGAACACAGCCAGGCTGACACACTGTCCAGGTATTTACGCAAGTTGGCACTTTTTGGGCACTACTAGTGAGTATGTTGCACTTGATGTATGTAGTCTAACTGGGTGCACTTCCTATTTTGTATGGAGTGAGGGACATTGAACTAGCTACTACATTTAGGATTGTATCCATGATATAGTTAGGCTGTTTGGTGCTATCCGCTCTGTAGGAAGACTGCTAAATATCTCAGATATATGTATACAGTGTGCTATCCTAGGCTGGTCTTTCTAGTTTGACTTGAGGCATCCTATATACACTTATTTTGTATGTTTATATATTTTTCATGTTTTATACTTTGAAATAAAATTGGATGATTTTATATTTACGCTCCTTGTTCCTTGATTGGATCTGTGTGGTAAAATAATGAATATGTATATTGTACATAGGTCACTTTCCCTCATTCACTTTGTACATATGTATGATGGTGCTTTTATGGGGAGCAGTAGTTGTGACCTAATATGACACATGTGATTGACAGCCGCTATTCAAAATTAATGGGCAGGATCATAGAAAACTCTGATGCAAGCTGTTTAACCCCTTAGTGACAGAGCCAATTTGGTACTTAATGACCAGGCCAATTTTTGCAATTCTGACCACTGTCACTTTATGAGGTTATAACTCTGGAACGCTTCAACGGATCCCGCTGATTCTGAGACTGTTTTTTCGTGACATATTGTACTTCATGTTAGTGGTAACATTTCTTCGATATTACTTGCGATTATTTATGAAAAAAATGGAAATATGGCGAAAATTTTTAAAATTTTGCAATTTTCAAACTTTGTATTTTTATGCCCTTAAATCAGAGAGATATGTCATAAAAAATAGTTAATAAATAACATTTCCCACATGTCTACTTTACATCAGCACAATTTTGGAAACAAAATTTTTTTTTGTTAGGGAGTTATAAGGGTTAAAAGTTGACCAGCAATTTCTCATTTTTACAACACCATTTTTTTTTAGGGACCACATCACATTTGAAGTCATTTTGAGGGGTCTATATGATAGAAAATAATGAAGTGTGACACCATTCTAAAAACTACACCCCTCAAGGTGCTCAAAACCACATTCAAGAAGTTTATTAACCCTTTACGTGCTTCACAGGAACTGAAACAATGTGGAAGGAAAAAATGAACATTTAACTTTTTTTTGCAAACATCTTAATTCAGAACCATTTTTTTTATTTTCACAAGTGTAAAAACAGAAATGTAACCATAAATTTTGTTATGCAATTTCTCCTGAATACGCCAATACCCCATATGTGGGCGTAAACCACTGTTAGGGCGCACCGCAGAACTTAGAAGTGAAGGAGCGCCGTTTGACTTTTTCAATGCAGAATTGGCTGGAATTGAGATCGGACACCATGTCACATTTAGAGAGCCCCTGATGTACCTAAACAGTGGAAACTCCCCACAAGTGACACCATTTTGGAAACTAGACCCCTTAAGGAACTTATCTAGATGTGTGGTGAGCACTTTGAACCCCCAAGTGCTTCACAGAAGTTTATAACGTAGAGCCGTGAAAATAAAAAATCGCTTTTGTTTACACAAAAATGATTTTTTTGCCCACAAATTCTTATTTTCACAAGGGTAACAGGAGAAATTAGACCACAAAAGTTGTTGTGCAATTTCTCCTGAGTACGCTGATACCCAATATGTGGGGGTAAACAACTGTTAGGGTGCACCGCAGAGCTTGGAAGAGAAGGAGTGCCGTTTTACTTTTTCAATGTAGAATTGGCTGGAATTGAGATTGGACGCCATGTCGCGTTTGGAGAGCCCCTGATGTGCCTAAACAGTGGAAACCCCCCACAAGTGACACCATTTTGGAAACTAGACCCCTTAAGGAACTTATCTAGATGTGTGGCGAGCACTTTGAACCCCCATGTGCTTCACAGAAGTTTATAACGTAGAGCCATGAAAAAAAAAATTGCATTTTTTCTACAAAAATGATATTTTTGCCCACAAATTTTTATTTTTACAAGGGTAACAGGAGAAATTAGACCACAAAAGTTGTTGTGCAATTTCTCCTGAGTACGTCGATACCCAATATGTGGGGGTAAACCACTGTTTGGGCGCACCGCAGAGCTTGGAAGAGATAGAGTTCCGTTTTACTTTTTCAATGTAGAATTGGCTGGAATTGAGATCGGACGCCATGTCGCGTTTGGAGAGCCCCTGATGTGCCTAAACAGTAGAAATCCCCCACAAGTGACCCCATTTTGGAAACTAGACCCCCCATGGAACTTATCTAGATGTGTGGTGAGAACCTTGAATGCCCAAGTGCTTCACAGAAGTTTATAATGCAGAGCCGTGAAAATAAAAAATATTTTTTTTTTCCACAAAAAAGATATTTTAGCCACCAAATTTTTATTTTCACAAGGGTAACAAGAGAAACTGGACCCCAAAAGTTGTTGTCCAATTTGTCCTGAGTATGCTGGTACCCCATATGTGGGGGTAAACCACTGGGCGCACGGCAGAGCTCGGAAGGAAGGAGCGCCGTTTTGGAATGCAGACTTTGATAGAATGGTCTGCGGGTATTATGTTGCGTTTGCAGAGCCCCTGATGTACCTAACCAGTAGAAACCCTCCACAAGTGACCCCATTTTGGAAACTAGACCCCCCAAGGAACTTATCTAGATGTGTGGTGAGAACTTTGAATGCCCAAGTGCTTCACAGAAGTTTAGAATGCAGAGTCGTGAAAATAAAAAATATTTTTTTTTCCACAAAAAAGATATTGTAGCCCCCAAGTTTTTATTTTCACAAGGGTAACAGGAGAAATTGGACTGCAATAGTTGTTGTCCAATTTATCCCGAGTACGCTGATGTGCCATATGTGGCGGTAAACCACTGTTTGGGCGCACGGCAGAGCTCGGAAGGGAAGGAGCGCCTTTTTGGAATGCAGACTTTGATAGAATGGTCTGTGGGCATTATGTTGCGATTGCAGAGCCCCTGATGTACCTAAACTGTAGTAACCCCCCACAAGTGACCCCATTTTGGAAACTAGACCCCCCAAGGAACTTATCTAGATGTGTGGTGAGAACTTTGAATGCCCAAGTGCTTCACAGAAGTTTAGAATGCAGAGTCGTGAAAATAAAAAATAATTTTTTTTTCACAAAAAAGATTTTGTAGCCCCCAAGTTTTTATTTTCACAAGGGTAACAAGAGAAATTGGACCCCAGAAGTTGTTGTCCAATTTATCCTGAGTACGCTGATGCCCCATATGTGGGGGTAACCCACTGTTTGGGCGCACGGCAGAGCTCAGAAGGGAGGGAGCACCATTTGACTTTTTGAGCGCAAAATTGGCTGTCGTGTTTGGAGACCCCCTGATGTACCTAAACAGTGGAAACCCCCCAATTCTAGCTCCAACCCTAACCCCAACACACCCCTATCCCTAATCCCAACCTCATCCATAATCCTAATCACTAACCCTAACCATAATCACAACCCTTACCCCAAAACAACCCTAATGTCAACCCTAACCATAACCCTAATCAAAACCCTAAATCCAACACACCCCTAATCCTAATCTCAACCCTAACCTCAAACCTAACCCTAATCCCTATACACCCCTAATCACAACCCTAACCTTAACCCTAATCCCAAACCTAACCCTAATCCCAAGCGTAACCCTAATGCCAACCCTAACCCTAATACGAACCCTAATCCAAACCCTAACCCTAATCCCAGCTCTAACCCTAACTTTAGCCCCAACCCTAGCCCTAACTTTAGCCCCAACCCTAACCCTAGCCCTAGGGCTACTTTCACACTTGCGTCGTTTGGCATTCCGTCGCAATCCGTCGTTTTGGACAAGAAACGGATCCTGCAAATGTGCCCGCAGGATGCGTTTTTTGCCCATAGACTTGTATTGCCGACGGATCGTGACGGATGGCCACACGTCGCGTCCGTCGTGCACTGGATCAGTTGTGTTTTGGCGGAGCGTCGGCACAAAAAAACGTTCAATGAAACGTTTTTTTGTACGTCGCATCCGCCATTTCTGACCGCGCATGCGTGGCCGTAACTCCGCCCCCTCCTCCCCAGGACATAGATTGGGCAGCGGATGTGTTGAAAAACTACAGCTGCTGCCCACGTTGTGCACAATTTTCACAACGTGCGTCGGTATGTCGGGCCGACGCATTGCAACGGCCCCGTACCGACGTAAGTGTGAAAGAAGCCTAACCCTAAGTTTAGCCCCAACCCTAACCCTAAATTTAGCCCCAACCCTAACCCTAAATTTAGCCCCAACCCTAGCCCTACCCCTAACCTAACCCTACCCCTACCCCTAACCTAACCCTACCCCTAACCCTACCCCTAACCCTACCTCTAACCTAACCCTAACCTAACCCTAACCCTACCTCTAACCCTAACTCTACCCCTAACCCTACCCCTAACCCTAACCCTACCCCTAACCCTAACCTAACCCTACCCCTAATTCTACCCCTAACCCTAACCTAACCCTACCCCTAACCCTACCCCTAACCTAACCCTAACCTAACCCTAACCCTAACCCTAACCCTACCCCTAACCCTAACCCTAACCCTACCCCTAACCCTAACCTAACCCTACCCCTAACCCTAACCTAACCCTACCCCTAACCCTACCCCTAACCCTACCCCTAACCTAACCCTAACCTAACCCTAACCCTACCTCTAACCCTAACTCTACCCCTAACCCTACCCCTAACCCTAACCCTACCCCTAACCCTAACCTAACCCTACCCCTAATTCTACCCCTAACCCTAACCTAACCCTACCCCTAACCCTACCCCTAACCTAACCCTAACCTAACCCTAACCCTAACCCTAACCCTACCCCTAACCCTAACCCTAACCCTACCCCTAACCCTAACCTAACCCTACCCCTAACCCTAACCTAACCCTACCCCTAACCCTACCCCTAACCCTACCCCTAACCTAACCCTAACCTAACCCTACCCCTAACCCTAACCCTAACCCTACCCCTAACCCTAACCCTACCCCTAACCCTAACCCCAACCCTAACCCTACCCCTAATTTTAGCCCCAACTGCTGTTCTCCTGCCGGCCGGCAGATGGAGACAGATGGCGGGCGCACTGGGCATGCGTCCGCCATGTTCTGCTGCCGGCGGCCAGGAGGAGCAGCAAGAGGATCCAGGGACCTAGGTGAGTATGCTAGGGTCCCCGAATCCCCCTATTTCTCTGTCCTCTGATGTGCGATCACATCAGAGGACAGAGAATTACACTTTACTTTTTTTTTTTTTTTTTTGCGGTCGCCGGTAAACAGTTAATTACCGGCGATCGCAAAACAGGGGTCGGTAATACCGACTCCGATCGTGCTTTTTGGGGTCTCGGCTACCCCCGGCAGCCGAGACCCCAAAGATTCTCCCGGTGCCAGCCGGCGGGTGCACTGCGCATGCGCCCGCCATTTTGAAGATGGCGGCGCCCACCGGGAGACACGAGGAGCATCGGGGGAGCTAGGTGAGTATTGGGGGGCCACCTGGGACCCCTTTTCTCTGTCCTCCGATGTGCGATCACATCGGAGGACAGAGAAATTAAAAAGAGATCGCTTTTTTTTTTTTTTTTGCGATCGCCGGTAAACGGTTAATTACCGGCGATCGCAAATGCGGGGTGGGTTAAAACCCCCCCGAATCATGTTCTCTGGGGTCTCGGCTACCCTCGGCAGCCGAGACCCCGGAGAAAATCGGCCTCTGGGGGGCGCTATGGACTTTTTCCACAGCGCCGTTAATTAACGGCGCTGTGGTTTAAGTACCCTTAGCGGCCGCCGTTAAAAGGCGTATCTGCGGTCGCTAAGGGGTTAAACATTTATGCACCACAATCAATGTATGTCTAGGTGCTGACATAGGTAGAAGGCTCCCTTTGTTACCTCACCATCAATATAGCATTCAAATAGCACAAAAGACCAGCACTCATTTGTATCCATGATACATAGGATTTATTTCATATTCTTCTCAAGCATCAAATATGATGCTTCAGACTTTAGGCTTAGCAAAAGTCTTTCGCAAACGCATCACATTTGATGTTTAAGAAAATTATTAAATAAATCATACAGTATATCATGAATACAAGTGAGTGCCGTTCTTTTTCTTTTGGATGCCATCCCTGGATATGAGCACCACTTCATCTTGAATGCCAACAGGAATTATATCTGGACATCAATATAACATTGTGACAGCCAGTATGGAGTTATACAGTATGGGCTCCTGTAGGGTATGGGCATATTAGGTGTGCTCTAACATATGCACAAGTTCTAATATAATATCATAAGCTATGCAAAAGCACCACATCAGAATAAAAAATGCTAAAATAGTTTAAAATTACACAAATAGGCAAAAGAAAAAAAATACAATATACATTTTAAAGAAATAATTTTATGGAATGAAACATTTTTAATAGTAAAATACATTCTATGTTACTATATCATTCAAAATAATCACACATATTAATTTAAATTAATACATACAATATGTGTCCTTTAAAAAAAATACAAGGTAACCAGCAAAAAATTGAAGCGACTGGTGGGAACCTTATCTGGTATTTATGGCAGAAGGAAACAGGATAAATAATTGTTACATTTTCTTCAATGGACATTTGAGTAAGTGTATAGAATCTTCTGGTAAACATGTTTTTAAAACATCATAGCCTCATGTACTAAATGAATTATTTTAAGACTTTTTAAAGGGCAATTCCATTAAAAAATATTATATATTTGGCTGGGCTTCATTGGAAACATTGGCTTACCTGTATGCTGCAATGCTGTATCAATTCTGCAGTTCAAACAAACCGTTTGCAAAAACAAAGCAAAAAGAAAAGCTGTTTTAAGAATATATAACAAAAATAAAGTAAATAAAAATATGGATAACGGACCTTTGCCAAGGAAGAAAAAATAATAACAACAACAATTTGCCTTGTCCATAAAAGTCTGATCTAGCAAAATGTAACATGATGTAATTTGGAAAGAAAATAACAAAGAATAGCAAACACAATGTCAGAATTCTTCAATGTATTGACCTGTAGAATCAGGCTGCCAGTTCATTTTTATCACACTATTAAAACAAAACCCAAAAACTATGGGGAATTGCATTTGTTTGCCATTTCATTGTACTTTCGATTTTCTTTCCATTTTCCAGTGCATTAGTAAGCTGAACGGTGTCATTCAAAACAAATCATCCTGCAAAAGAGAAGCCCTAATGTAACAAAGTCTAATTGCAACTAATCAAACCAATTTGTTGCAAATCGACCTCAAGGTGAATTCCTTTAAATTTGGCAGGGCAGGGAAGGAAGTAAAAGAGTATACAGACATTTTAGCTGGGGATCGAAGCTGATTCTTTCATTGAGATAAAATATTGTTTAAAACTAGGCAGGGAAATGTTTTATCTCACAAAAAGAATCGGCTGTGATCCCGTGCTGCATTGGACTTCAATGTAATAGTGTCTTTTGCTTCCTACCCTGCCCAGGAGATGTGGTATGTTTAATCCATGTCCCGTCACGGTCAGATACAGACATTACACAGCATATAGCAGGGACACCTTTATAAGATTATCTCAGCACAGGAACATTTTTTTAAACACATCCAATTGTGGAACTTATTTTCATTCCAAGACCAAGATCTATTGATTATATGTACTTTTTAGTGAAACAACCAGTTTAATGATATGCAAATGATGAAAAAATAAAAACAAAATGTTAAAAGTCTTGACACTTACAAGTCTTGGCATTCTGTCAATGAGGTTATTAGTTGTCTGATGAATGTTCTGTCATGCTAAGTGCACTTGTGCACACAAATCACCAAGATCTGCTGCTGGCAGCTCCCTTTGCAATTATTGACCAATAATGTCTCAGATGTGTGTAATGGGTGATAAATTAGGAGATACTGCAGGTAATGGTATAAGGTTTGGGCCACACAGTCTGCTCAAAGTAGCAATAGCCATATGCGGCCTGACGCTGTGGTATTACATAGCTCTTGGGACACATTGGGAAGTGGTTAACATGGCCTACTGCATTTCCAGACTTGTCTCCCATTAAGCCCATCTGGGACATCATTGGTCTGCAACTGTGAAGGGAGCTGCCTGCAGCAGATATAGGTGATTTGCCTGCCCAAGTTTATTCAGCTTTCACAACTTTCCTCCAATAACCTCTTTGATAGCATGCCAAGGCATGTAAATATCTGTATTTATGTGTGTGGCATTCAGTTTTTTTCTCACGTTTTCATCATTTGCATATCACTAACACCAATCGAGTGATTTCCATAATTTCACTACGTTTCCTTTTTTGGTATTGCAGTATCGTTGTTCAGATGTGCAGCTACAGAAAAATGGATGGTGATAATTGGTAGAAAAAAAAGCCTGGTTGATAACACAATCAAAAACAGGAGATGACACCATAGTGCCACATCCATGCAGGAAAAGCATATCCGTCATAGAGGAATAGTTCATCCATAATGCTAGACAACTTAATCAAAGAAATATATGTCGAATATAAATGCTGGTATTTCAGAGTGGGCAAGGTTGAGAGTAGTATTCCGAGGAAAGTTTTAAGGGAAAATATATAGTCACAGTGACACAATACTATTCAGTATACAGATACAATCAATGAAAGAAACCTATACAGGTGGAATACTCACAACTACTACATTCAGATTATAAGGTGCCTATTGCCATAGTGAAAATAATAATATATATAAATAAATATGGATGTATATATATATATATATATATATATATATATATCCAAGTGACATATGAAAAAACTTTACTGCATAAAGATAGGGCATATCCATAAATGATATACATCAGACAGTGATGTGGATAAACCAACCTGCTAAGGATGTAGGATGGAGAAGCCCCAACGCGCGTTTCTCACTTTGCTTCTTCTGAGGGCGTATTTCCTCGGAATACTTCTCTCAGCATTGCCTACTCTGAAATACCAGCATTTATATCTGACATATGTTTCTTTGATTAAGTTGTCTAGCATTATGGATGGACTATTCCTATATGATGGATGTGGCACTATGGTGTCGTCTCCTGTTTTTAATTGTTTCTATAATGGCTGTATTTATTTACTTTCTTTTATATTTTAAAAAATTGATTTGTTGATTTATACTCAGTTGTCCATTATCCTTTGGTTATCTTCCCAGTCATCTATGGTGGAGCTTGTTATTATATGCCCCTTCTTGGTTTATTGGTTGATAACACAGCACACTGACTTTTTATGCTATTTGATGTTTTTCAGTTTTTAATATGAACATTTTCCTCAGTACTTAATGGCAATTTCTTCCTGCTTTGTTTGTTAAGCTGGGCTCTGATTTACTTTCACAATGAAATGCTTTTATACAAGCTATGATATTCTCTCCTGACTGGCTGTGATCTATCACGTAGTGTGGTAGTTGCAAGGTAGCACCCAAGGTCTTATGATCTCTCTCCGGCTGATTACAATCGCAATGTGTAAAAAGGCGATGCAAGAATTGAAAAATTGTAAATTGTTTGAATTTTGTATTCTTCAGATAATTCCTAAAAATTCAACATAATTTCAAGAAGAATCAATTTTATCATCCCTGTTAAGTAAATATAAATGTACTGAAAAACATTTTATTTTTCAGACACAAAAATTTCTTAAAAAGATGCAATGGACACTGCAATTTAAGAAAGTAAAATGATTTCTTTTTCACATGTTATATGGTATGGCTATTTATGCATTATAGGCATACTATACATTATAAGCTTGGTTGACCATTAACCCCTTTACCCCCATGGGTGGTTTGCATGTTAATGACCAGGCCAATTTTTATAATTCTAACCACTGTCCCTTTATGAGGTTATAACTCTGGAACACTTCAATGGTTCCCGGTGATTCTGACACTGTTTTCTCCTGACATATTGTACTTCATGTCAGTGGTAAAATTTCCTTGACATTACTTGAGTTTATTTGTGAAAAAAAACGGAAATTTGCCAAAGATTTTGAAAATTTCGCAATTTTCCAACTTTGAATTTTCAGAGATATATCACACAAAATACTTAATAAGTAACATTTCCCACTTATCTACTTTACATCAGCACAATTTTGTTAGGGAGTTATAAGGGTTAAAAGTTGACCAGCGATTTTTTTACAACAATTTTTTTTTTAGGGACCACATCACATTTGAAGTCACTTTGAGCGGTCTATACGATAGAAAATACCATAAAGTTACACCATTCTAAAAATTGCACCACTTAAGGTGCTTAAAACCACATTCAAGAAGTTTACTAACTCTTCAGGTGCTTCACAGGAATTTTTGGAATGTTTTTATAAAAAATTTACATTTAACTTTTTTTCACAAAAAATTTAATTCAGATCCAATTTATTTTATTTTACCAAGGGTAACAGGAGAAAATGGACCACAAAAGTTGTTGCACAATTTGTCCTGAGAATGCTGATATGTGGGGGTAAACCACTGGGTGCATGGCAGAGCTCGGAAGAGAAGGAGCGCCGTTTGACTTTTCAAAGCAAAATTGGGTGGAATTTAGATGAATCGCCATGTCCCATTTGGAGAGCCCCTGATGTGCCTAAACAGTGGAAACCCCCCACAAGTGACACCATTTTGGAAAGTAGACCGCCTAAGGAACTTATCGAGATATGTGGTGAGCACTTTGAACCCCCAAGTGCTTCACAGAAGTTTATAATGTAGAGCGGTAAAAATAAAAAAATATTATTTTTTTCACAAAAATGATTTTTGCCCCCAATCTTTTATTTTTCCCAGGGTAACAAGACAAACTGGACTACAAAAGTTATTGTGCAATTTGTCCTTAGTGCTATAATACCCCATATGTGTGGGTAATCCACTGTTTGGGCGTATAGCAGAGCTCGGAAAAGAAGGAGCACCGTTTGACTTTTTCAATGCAAAATTGGCTGGAATTGAGATCAGACGCCATGTCGTGTTTGGAGAGGCCCTGATGTGCATATCAGTGGAAACCCCCTACAAAATGACCCTATTTTGGAAACTAGACCACCCACGGAATGTATCTAGATGTGTTGTGAGAACTTTAAACCCAAAAGTGTTTTACTAAAGTTTATAACGCAGAGCCGTGAAAATTAAAAATCATATTTTTTCCCAAAAATTATTTAGCCCCAATTTTGCATTTTCCCAAGGGTAGCAGGAGAAATTGGACCCCAAAAGTTGTTGTGCAATTTGTTCTGAGTACGCTGATACCGCATAGGTGTGGAAACCAACATTTGGTTGCATGGCAGAACTCAGAAGGGAAGGAGTGCCGTTTCCAGATTTTGATGGAATGGTCTGCGGATGTCACATTGCATTTGGAGAGCCCCTGATGTACCTAAACAGTAGAAACTTCCCACAAGTGACCACATATTGGAAACTAGACTTCCCAAGGAACTTATCTAGATGTGGTGTGAAAACTTTGAACCCTCAAGTGCTTCACTAAAGTTTAAAAGGCAGAACCGTGAAAAAAAAAAGGATTTTTCCCACAAAAATGATATTTAGCCCACAATTTTTTATTTTCTCAAGCGTAACAGGAGAAATTGGACCACAAAAGTTATTGTCCAATTTGTCCTGAGTATGCTGATACCACATATGTGGGGGTAAACCACTGTTTGGGTGCACGGCAGAGCTCGGAAGGGAAGGAGCACCATTTTACTTTTTCAATGCAGAATTGGCTGGAATTGAGATCGGACGCCATGTTGCATTTGGAGAGCCCCTGATGTGCCTAAACAGTGGAAATCCCCCTTATTCTAACTCCAACCCTAACCCCAACATACCCCTAACCCTAATCCCAACCCTAACCACACCCCTAACCCTAACACACCCCTGACCCCAACACACCCCAAACTCTAATCCCAACCATAATCCTAACCACACCTCTAAGCCCAAAACACCCCTAATCTCAACCCTAATCCCAATTTTAACCCTAATCCTAACCATAAATGTAATCCAAACCCTAACCCCAACTCTAGCCCCAACCCTAACCCTAACTTTAGCTCCAACCCTAACCCTAACTTTAGCCCGATTCCTAACCCTAACTTTAGCCCTGACCCCAACCCTAACCCTAATGGGAAAATGGAAAGGAACTGCTGACACCTGAACTGCTGAACGGAAATGCTGACAACTGCATATGGTCTCACAATGGGTCTGAGGATCTCATCCCAGTACCTAATGGCAGTCAGGATACCTTTGATTAGCACACGGATGGCTGTGCGGCCCTCCACAGAAAAGCCACCTCACCCCACTACTGACCCACTGCCAAACCAGTCATGCTGAAGGATGTTGCAGGCAGCAGATCACTCTCCATGGCTTCTCCAGACTCTGTCTCATCTGTCACATGTGCTCAGTGTGAACCTGCTTTCATCTGTGAAGAGCACAGGGTGTCAGTGGCGAATTTGCCAATCCTGGAGTTCTGTGGCAAATGCCAAGCATATTGCACCATGTTTAGCTGTAAGCACAACCCCCATCTGTGGACGTCGGGCACTCAGAGCATCCTCATAGTCGGTTTCTAACTGTTTGTGTAGACACATGCACATTTGTGGCCTGCTAGAGGTCATTTGCAGGGCTCTGGCAGTGCTCCTTCTGTTCCTCCTAGCACAAAGGCTGAGGTAGCGGTCCTGCTGCTGGGTTGTTGCCCTCCTATGGCCCCCTCCATGTCTCTTGGTGTACTGGCCTGTATCCTGGTAGCGCCTCTAACCTCTGAACACTACGTTGACAGACACAGCAAACCTTCTTACCACAGATCGCTTTGATGTGCCATTTTGGATGAGCTGCACTACCTGAGCCATTTGTGTGGGTTGCAGAGTCCGTCTTATGCTACTACAAGTGTGAAAGCAAAAAAAAAATTTAAAAGTGACCAAAACATCAGCCAGAAAGCATTGGTACTGAGATGTGGTCTGTGGTCCCCACTTGCAGAACCACTCCTTTATTGAGTGTGTCTTGATAATTACCAATAATTTCCATCTATTGTCTATTCCATTTGCATGACAACATGTGAAATTTATTGTCAAACAGTATTGCTTCCTAAGTGGACAGTTGGATTTCACAGAAGTTTGATTTACTTGGAGTTATATTCTGTTGATTAAGCGTTCACTTTTTTTTGAGCAGTGTATAGATAGATAGATAGATAGATAGATAGATAGATAGATAGATAGATAGATAGATAGATAGATAGATAGATAGATGTGAGGATATTGTACTCACTCAGGTGAGGCAGGAGGTGGACAAGAGTCACGTTTCTTTAAAAAAAATCTGTGTGGGTTTATTTGCTCCATAAAAACCCTAAGCCACAACAAAAGGTAAATGGCCTTTAGAGCAGGCAAGACAACACAAAATGTCCTTTGAGCCACAAACACAGGAAAGCTTCTTTCTCCCAAGACACAGACCATGTGCAAAACAACAGCCTCAATTATGTAGGCTGTAGCCACATCTACAGGTGAGGTATGTGGGTAGCCAGACCCACCCATCTCTTATAGCTATCCGCAACTGGGACCCAGGTGTGCTAAACAACATCTTAGTGCTTACGTGCACTGAAGAAAAATACTCTAGGTTACATCACATGTAGCAGCCATTCCTGTGACACATACTTCTCATTGATTACGCGGCCATTAGCCTCCTTACATACCTCTCCCTCTGCCTAAAGCCGTGGATCTTTGCACCTACCATTACCTGACCAGAGACCCTTATTGGTCACCTTTGGAAGTAAACCCCTCTTTCATAATCGGGCTTTGTCACCGTACCCTTTTGGAACAGTAGGTTATCTGACTCCATCCCCTCCTCTGATAGGGTTACCCAGTTGTCGGACCACCCCCATCCCCGGCAGTCAGTATTGTGTTGCGATTCCCTTGGCCCCATTCCTTCTGTCTGGTCTGACTCTCTGATCCCACATCCGATTCAGGGTCTCTGCCTAGGCCACTCAGTCCTGAGCTAACAGAGGAGTCACTACTTCAAACTCTTCCATTCTTTAGGGAACCCCTTCATCTCATTCCTGCATGTCCTCCTGTACTTCTACCATGCACTGGAAGAGCGAAGTCTCACCTCATTGGATATAGCATGTGATGTTCTCATCCTGAGAGTCAGAGTGTTTTTCCAATACGTCAACCTCTCTTGTGAGGCCATCTGTGTGGCAGTTCCCCTACTGGAGTTATTCCACCCTGGAGGCCACTTCTTTGGTCAGTCTCTCCAGCTCACTGTCCTTCTTTGCGATCAGATCATGAGAGCGTGGCAGTTCATTCTGTAGACTACAAAACTTGTTTTTGCGTCCATCTATGTATTTCTGGAGCTGGGCCTTAGCTTCCTGCTTAATAAGACGTAGACGTTGGCACTACTAAGAAGGGGTGGTGCTCAAGTAGGGACCCAAGCCGTAATGCATATGACAATAAACTTGGCACACACCAATGCGTAAATGCAGTGAAGAAGAGGGGTTTATTAATGAGGCAGAGTACATAGAGTAGTAGACATTTCGGTCTAATCACTAGACCTTCATCAATGTACCTCACTCTATTAATTAATAGGGTACCCCGGGTCAGTGAATGGACAGGGATATATATACACGCACATTATATATATATATATATATATATATATATACTGTACATTTGTATACATTTTGTCATATTACAAAATACATATTACAAAATACATCTAGATTGCATTTTAATTCTCACGAGACACACGAGCGCTAATCTCCTAAAAGATACCCTTAGCAGCTGGAGTCAGGGCAGGTAGGCGCCGATCCTGCTGTGCAAATACTAATGGTAATTAATAGGACTGAAACCATGCATAAGGGAATGAAACTAGAATACGTGTGGAAATGCCGAAACCCACGTGTAGATAATGTGATTACTAAAGGAAAGCTCCTAGAAGCCGTGTGGCCCCTCTCAGAAAGTAAGCAATGGTGCCAAGAGACCAATTATGGTTGCTGATACACAATGGCACACAATAGGTAATGGTGTGAGAGGCCCACTCAGAGTTAATGTCATAACCATATGATAGAGTGTAAAATGGTAAATGCAGGTATGTGCACCGATGTGCTAAAGGAGGACTCACCAGGGTCCAGGTGCAGCGATGTCAGTTGTGCGGATGCACGTTGGGTCCTGTAATGGAGAGCCTGGCGTCCAGTGAATGAATAGGTGTACGGGCAGGCAAACCTGAAAGTGCTGCAGCACAGCGGCGCTGTGCAAAGGCTACGCAGAGCCAGGGAAAGCCCCCGCCGGTGGCGTCCCTGGAGACGAGCGATGGAGAAGATGGCCGACAGGAGACTCAGCGTGTGACGTCACAGCTACGGAGCGGCACTGGGACCAGACTGCTACCAACGCGTTTCAGAGGAACTGCGTCCTCCTTCGTCAGTGTACCCTGCTATCTTCAGGATTCTCATAGGAAGGATTGGAGGGAATCCCCCCAACGCACTGACAACTCTTCACAGCGGGTGTTTCATAAGCATAAGGAAACCTCTGTTGTCCAAATAAATCCGGATCACAGAAGCATCTATCAGATATGGTATTTATAGCATATCCTTAGATGGGAATATCTGTTTAAGAGGTTAATAAACGTACTTGAGAATACAGAAGGGAAGATATGCTTTAACTTACCTTCAATGGATAATGATAAAATATGTAAGACCTATAGGTGTGTTTTCTTCTGTTATACTGTACATGCATTTGAAGCACAATGGTTTGCTCATATACTGTGTGAATCATTATAAGACCTTTAAAGGGTAATTCCGTGCAATAATATATCAATGTCATAGATGTCATTTAGAATATAAGTTTAATCACCACGCATTATACCAATGTTAGAGATGACTGAACTTTAAAAAAATTTGTGTCACCGGCATTTGCGAAATCCTGTCAACTACTTTGATTAATTTGAATAATCAGTAAATTACCAATGTGCCATAGAGATTATGATTAATTTTATAAATGCTCTTAAATTTTTCCACAACAATGACGAACTGTTCATGTACGCATTATATTCTTGAATGTGATAGGGTATTCAGGGACCCTCATAGTTTATCCACACACATATATATATATATGAATCCTTACATGACTTATGTTTCACCTCTCCTACTGAATCGCTACATTCTTTCAGTTACGTGAGCTACTGACAAACCCTGTATTGCTTAAGGGAATAATTAATAACGGTGTTGGTGGTGGGAGCTATCAGATAGCAATGATTAATGAGCGTTGTCCACCTTAATCATACTAATTATCTACTTTCTGTATAAGAACGGTACTTTTCCATGTGAGAATATGTTTTATCCAATCAATAATTTGTATACCACATTGATGTGAACGCCCTAAGGTGAAAAGGTATATAATGTGAGCTATGGAATAAAGGAGTTATGATTGTTTTCTATGCAGATACAATCTGTCTCTGTGTGAATTTATCATCCGCTCGAGCATCCTAATAATAATATTTGGAAACCATCCAATATACTCCAGTCCGCTTGAGACCACCCTAACAAATGATACAACAAAAAGTGCAGCTAAAGTAACCATCTTACAATGAAATATAGGGTTTGAGATCTGTTGCAAACTAATACAGCTACTCTTGTCTAAGGCTATGTTTACCCTGAGATTCTGGAGAAGCTTTTGGAGCAAATCCTCAAAAAAAAATCACTTTTGAAAAATTATTTCTATTGATTTCTATGGGAGTATCCAATGTGCTATTTACAGTAGAAGTGTTTAAGCATTTTTTTCCCCTGAGGATGTTTTGAAAAATGCCTCCTGAAAAATAAGTGCAAGTCTCTTCTGTCAGAGGTATCCGGATAGATTCCAATCCAATTTAGCCACTGTGAAATGAAAAGGCTGCAAAAAATGCTTGAGGAAAAAAAAATTCTTCTAAAATTCTTCAAAACTATACACAAGAGAAATTTTGTGGCAACTAAAGTGAACGTAGCACAATAAAGCCAGTTGCCTTAACCCCTTAGCGACCGCCGATACGCCTTTTAACGGCGGCCGCTAAGGGTACTTAAACCACAGCGCCGTTAATTAACGGCGCTGTGGAAAAAGTCCATAGCGCCCCCCAGAGGCCGATTTTCTCCGGGGTCTCGGCTGCCGAGGGTAGCCGAGACCCCAGAGAACATGATTCGGGCGGGTTTTTAACCCTCCCCGCATTTGCGATCGCCGGTAATTAACCGTTTACCGGCGATCGCAAAAAAAAAAAAAAAAAAAGCGATCTCTTTTTAATTTCTCTGTCCTCCGATGTGATCGCACATCGGAGGACAGAGAAAAGGGGTCCCAGGTGGCCCCCCAATACTCACCTAGCTCCCCCGATGCTCCTCGTGTCTCCCAGTGGGCGCCGCCATCTTCAAAATGGCGGGCGCATGCGCAGTGCGCCCGCTGGCCGGCACCGGGAGAATCTTTGGGGTCTCGGCTGCCGGGGGTAGCCGAGACCCCAAAGAGCATTATCGGGGTCGGTATTACCGACCCCTGTTTTGCGATCGCCGGTAATTAACTGTTTACCGGCGACCGCAAAAAAAAAAAAAAGTAAAGTGTAATTCTCTGTCCTCTGATGTGATCGCACATCAGAGGACAGAGAAATAGGGGGATTCGGGGACCCTAGCATACTCACCTAGGTCCCTGGATCCTCTTGCTGCTCCTCCTGGCCGCCGGCAGAAGAACATGGCGGACGCATGCCCAGTGCGCCCGCCATCTGTCTCCATCTGCCGGCCGGCAGGAGAACAGCAGTTGGGGCTAAAATTAGGGTTAGGGTTAGGGGTAGGGTTAGGGGTAGGGTTAGGGGTAGGGTTAGGTTAGGGTTAGGGGTAGGGGTAGGGTTAGGGGTAGGGTTAGGGTTAGGGGTAGGGTTAGGGGTAGGGCTAGGGGTAGGGGTAGGGTTAGGGCTAGGGTTAGGGCTAGGGTTAGGGCTAGGGTTAGGGGTAGGGTTAGGGTTAGGGCTAGGGTTAGGGCTAGGGTTAGGGCTAGGGTTGGGGCTAAATTTAGGGTTAGGGTTGGGGCTAAATTTAGGGTTAGGGTTGGGGCTAAATTTAGGGTTAGGCTTCTTTCACACTTACGTCGGTACGGGGCCGTCGCAATGCGTCGGCCCGACATACCGACGCACGTTGTGAAAATTGTGCACAATGTGGGCAGCAGCTGTAGTTTTTCAACGCATCCGCTGCCCAATCTATGTCCTGGGGAGGAGGGGGCGGAGTTACGGCCACGCATGCGCGGTCAGAAATGGCGGATGCGACGTACAAAAAAACGTTTCATTGAACGTTTTTTTGTGCCGACGCTCCGCCAAAACACAACTGATCCAGTGCACGACGGACGCGACGTGTGGCCATCCGTCACGATCCGTCGGCAATACAAGTCTATGGGCAAAAAACGCATCCTGCGGGCACATTTGCAGGATCCGTTTCTTGTCCAAAACGACGGATTGCGACGGAATGCCAAACGACGCAAGTGTGAAAGTAGCCTTAGGGCTAGGGTTAGGGTTGGGGCTAAAGTTAGGGCTAGGGTTGGGGCTAAAGTTAGGGTTAGAGCTGGGATTAGGGTTAGGGTTTGGATTAGGGTTGGTATTAGGGTTAGGGTTGGCATTAGGGTTACGCTTGGGATTAGGGTTAGGTTTGGGATTAGGGTTAGGGTTGTGATTGGGGGTGTATTGGGATTAGGGTTAGGTTTGAGGTTAGGGTTGAGATTAGGATTAGGGGTGTGTTGGATTTAGGGTTTTGATTAGGGTTATGGTTAGGGTTGACATTAGGGTTGTTTTGGGGTAAGGGTTGTGATTATGGTTAGGGTTAGTGATTAGGATTATGGATCAGGTTGGGATTAGGGTTAGGGGTGTGTTGGGGTTAGGGTTGGAGCTAGAATTGGGGGGTTTCCACTGTTTAGGTACATCAGGGGGTCTCCAAACACGACAGCCAATTTTGCGCTCAAAAAGTCAAATGGTGCTCCCTCCCTTCTGAGCTCTGCCGTGCGCCCAAACAGTGGGTTACCCCCACATATGGGGCATCAGCGTACTCAATTGGGCATTCAAAGTTCTCACCACACATCTAGATAAGTTCCTTGGGGGGTCTAGTTTCCAAAATGGGGTCACTTGTGGGGGGTTACTACAGTTTAGGTACATCAGGGGCTCTGCAATCGCAACATAATGCCCACAGACCATTCTATCAAAGTCTGCATTCCAAAACGGCGCTCCTTCCTTCCGAGCTCTGCCGTGCGCCCAAACAGTGGTTTACCCCCACATATGGGGCATCAGCATACTCGGGATAAATTGGACAACAACTTCTGGGGCCCAATTTCTCTTGTTACCCTTGTGAAAATAAAAACTTGGGGGCTACAATATCTTTTTTGTGAAAAAAAAAATATTTTTTATTTTCACGACTCTGCATTCTAAACTTCTGTGAAGCACTTGGGCATTCAAAGTTCTCACCACACATCTAGATAAGTTCCTTGGGGGGTCTAGTTTCCAAAATGGGGTCACTTGTGGAGGGTTTCTACTGGTTAGGTACATCAGGGGCTCTGCAAACGCAACATAATACCCGCAGACCATTCTATCAAAGTCTGCATTCCAAAACGGCGCTCCTTCCTTCCGAGCTCTGCCGTGCGCCCAAACAGTGGTTTACCCCCACATATGGGGTACCAGCATACTCAGGACAAATTGGACAACAACTTTTGGGGTCCAGTTTCTCTTGTTACCCTAGTGAAAATAAAAACTTGGGGGCTAAAAAATCTTTTTTTGGAAAAAAAATATATTTTTTATTTTCACGGCTCTGCATTATAAACTTCTGTGAAGCACTTGGGGGTTCAAAGTGCTCACCACACATCTAGATAAGTTCCTTAAGGGGTCTAGTTTCCAAAATGGTGTCACTTGTGGGGAGTTTCCACTGTTTAGGCACATCAGCGGCTCTCTAAACGTGACATGACGTCCGATCTCAATTCCAGCCAATTCTGCATTGAAAAAGTCAAACGGCGCTCCTTCACTTCTAAGTTCTGCGGTGCGCCCAAAAAGTGGTTTACCCCCACATATGGGGTATTGGCGTATTCAGGAGAAATTGCATAACAAAATTTATGGTTACGTTTCTGTTTTTACACTTGTGAAAATAAAAAAAAATGGTTCTGAATTAAGATGTTTGCAAAAAAAAGTTATATGTTCATTTTTTCCTTCCACATTGTTTCAGTTCCTGTGAAGCACGTAAAGGGTTAATAAACTTCTTGAATGTGGTTTTGAGCACCTTGAGGGGTGTAGTTTTTAGAATGGTGTCACACTTCATTATTTTCTATCATATAGACCCCTCAAAATGACTTCAAATGTGATGTGGTCCCTAAAAAAAAATGGTGTTGTAAAAATGAGAAATTGCTGGTCAACTTTTAACCCTTATAACTCCCTAACAAAAAAAAATTTTGTTTCCAAAATTGTGCTGATGTAAAGTAGACATGTGGGAAATGTTATTTATTAACTATTTTTCGTGACATATCTCTCTGATTTAAAGGCATAAAAATACAAAATTTGAAAATTGCAAAATTTTAAAAATTTTCGCCATATTTCCGTTTTTTTCATAAATAATCGCAAGTAATATCGAAGAAATGTTACCACTAACATGAAGTACAATATGTCACGAAAAAACAGTCTCAGAATCAGCGGGATCCGTTGAAGCGTTCCAGAGTTATAACCTCATAAAGTGACAGTGGTCAGAATTGTAAAAATTGGCCCGGTCATTAAGTACCAAATTGGCTCTGTCACTAAGGGGTTAATTCACTTTCTTATCTTTTTTAAATATTGGGTAACATGTCAGCCATTCTCCAATCCTTTTGCACCAACCCTGTCACAAGAGAGTTTAAGAAGATGAGATGCATTAGTCTGTCAATTAGGGTACGTGTCCACGACCAAGAAGTAGCAGTGCTTTAGACGACATCCAAAATGCTGCTTTTTAATCACACAGGTAAATTCACTGCAATTGAAATTGACATGCTGCGACTCATAAATCCTCGCCGCATGTCAGTTTCCGCGGGTGATCCACAGGTACACGTACACGTATAGTGGATATGTAATTTCTAGAAATCCCATCCACTATGCTGTAACATCTGGCTGCTTCATTTTTTTACACTACATAAATATGCAGAATCAATATTGCAGAAATTCCTGATTGTGGGCAAGTATACTTACTTGTCCGAAAGGACTGGCGTATAGCAAATGTGGTGCCAATATTCAAAAAGGGGAAAAAGCTGAACTTGGAAATTATAGGCCAGTAAGCTTAACCTCTACTGTGGGTAAAATCCTGGAGGGAATTCTAAGGAATGCTATGCTTGAGTAACTGAAGAGGAATAACCTCATGACCCAGTATCAGCACGGGTTTACTAGGGACCGGTCCTGTCAAACTAATCTGATAAGCTTCTATGAAGAGACGTGGACGTAGTGTGCATGAACTTTTGATACGGTGCCACACAAAATGTTGATACATACTATGATAACAATGCAAATAAGGGAAAATATGTGTAATTGGGTTAATAACTGGCTCAGGGATAGGAAAAAAAGGGTGGTTATTAATGGAACACACTCGGACTGGGTCATAGTTAACAGTGGGGTACCACAGGGGTCAGTATTGGGGCAGCTTCTTTTTCACATATTTATTAATGACCTTGTAGGGGGCATACAGAGTAGAATTTCAATACTTACAGAGGACAATAAAGTGTGCAGGGTAAACAATGCAGAGGAGGACAATTTTATATTACAGGAGGATTTATGTAAACTAGAAGCTTGGGCTGATAAATTGCAATTAAGCTTTAATGGGGATAAATGTTAGATCATGCACTTGGGCAGAAGAAATAATATGCATAATTATGTGCTTGATTCTAAAACACTGGGCAAAACTGTCACTGAAAAAGACCTAGGTGTATGGGTGGACGACAAACTCACATTTAGTGGCCAGTGTCAGGCAGCTGCTACAAAGGCAAATAAAATAATGGGATGTTTAGATGCTCATGAGGAGAACATAATTTTACCTCTATACAAGTCACTAGTTCGACCACACTTAGAGTACTGTGCACAGTTCTGGTCTCCGGTGTATAAGAAAGACATAGCTGAACTAGAGCGGGTGTAGAGAAGAGTGACCAAGGTTATTAGAGGCCTGGGGTCTGCATTACCAAGATAGGTTATTACTAGTGTTGAGCGATACCGTCCGATACTTGAAAGTATCGGTATCGGATAGTATCGGCCGATACCCGAAAAGTATCGGATATCGCCGATACCGATATCCGATACCAATACAAGTCAATGGGACACCAAGTATCGGAAGGTATTCTCATGGTTCCCAGGGTCTGAAGGAGAGGAAACTCTCCTTCAGGCCCTGGGATCCATAGTGAGGTGTAAAATAAAGAATTAAAATAAAAAATATTGTTATATTCACCTCTCCGGCGGCCCCTGGAACATCACCGCGAGGAACCGGCGTCCGGCAGGCTTCTTTGTTCAAAATGAGCGCCTTTAGGACCTGCGGAATGACGTCGCGGCTTCTGATTGGTCGCGTGCCGCCCATGTGACCGCCACGCGACCAATCAGAAGCCGCGACGTCATTCCACAGGTCCTTAAGGCGCTCATTCTAGGAATTAATCTGAGGAATGACGTCGCGTCTTCTGATTGGTCGCGTGGCGGTCACATGGGCGGCACGCGACCAATCAGAAGCCGCGACGTCATTCCGCAGGTCCTAAAGGCGCTCATTTTGAACAAAGAAGCCTGCCGG
This sequence comes from Ranitomeya imitator, assembly GCF_032444005.1. Classification (NCBI taxonomy): domain Eukaryota; kingdom Metazoa; phylum Chordata; class Amphibia; order Anura; family Dendrobatidae; genus Ranitomeya; species Ranitomeya imitator. Next base: position 914,123,869 of record NC_091282.1, on the reverse strand, counting down.
ATGCCGGTGACTCGCAGTGATGTTCCAGGGGCCGCCGGAGAGGTGAATATAACAATATTTTTTATTTTAATTCTTTATTTTACACCTCCGATACCGATACCCGATACCACAAAAATATCGGATCTCGGTATCAGAATTCCGATACCGCAAGTATCGGCCGATACCCGATACTTGCGGTGTCGGAATGCTCAACACTAGTTATTACACTTGGGGCTATTTAGTTTGGAAAAACGAAGGCTAACGGGTGATCTTATTACAATGTATAAATACATGAGGGGACAGTACAAAGACCTTTCTAATGATCTTTGTACTAATAGACCTGAGACAGGGACAAGAGGGCATCCTCTATGTCTGGAGGAAAGAAGGTTTAAGCATAAACACAGACGCGGATTCTTTACTGTAAGAGCAGTGAGACTATGGAACTCTCTGCCATATGATGTTGTAATGAGTGATTCATTATTAAATTTAAGAAGGGACTGGATGCCTTTCTTGAAAAGTATAATGTTACAGGTTATATAAACTACATTCCTTGATAGGGCTTTGATCCAGGGAACTAGTCTGATTTCCGTATGTGGAGTCAGGAAGGAATTTTTTTCCCCTATGTGGAGCTCACTGTTGCCACATGGGTTATTTTGCTTTCCTCTGGATCAACATGTTAGGGCATATTTAGGTTAGCATATGGGTTGAACTAGATGGACTTAAGTCTCCCTTCAACCTTAAAAACTATGTTACTATGTGTTAGGGGTCGAGTTCCCGCCTCAACACAGGGGGAATCTCGGGCCATCTCCGCTGCGGTCTCCCATTTTTCTCCTGTCGCAGTGGAGCTTGCTCAGCGGAGACGTCGGTTCCAGCGTCTCGCTCAGTCTGACTCTGTGCAAAGGGTTACTGCTGCTTTTCCTGCTTCTGCCATTGAAGCCAGTGTTGGGCAGCGGCGAGCAGATGCTTTTGGGACTAAGTCCTGCTTTATCCCTTCTGAGCATGCCCAGGGAAAGATCTCTCATTGGAAATTGAGGGTCACATGCTCAGACACTGCAGCAAGACCCATTGGTTCTCCAGGAAGGTCCTGAAGTTCCTCAGGCTCTGTGGCAGCCTCTAATTGGTCCTTCTAGGAAGGTCCTGTACGTGCTGCAGCTATATAAGGTTCACATGGCCGCACAGCCATGCGCTAGGAGCAATTTATGTACAAGCTCAGCGCCAGTGTGGTCATGTTTGTATACAGTCAGGGACCCGGCGGTGGTAATAAGCCCCTAGAATGCTGGCACCTCCGGCGAGGAGTTTCGTGTGTGTGTATTCAGGGACCCGGCTGAAATAAGCCCCTAGAATGCTGGCACCTCCGGCGGAGAGTTTCATGTTTGCATTTGACTGCATGACCACCAGCTGCTCTACTAAGTAGCTGTGTTCCTCTGTGAGCCAAACAGGGCACAGCGTTATCTTTGCTAACAGACTTTGTGAAGTAACAGAGTCTGTTTATACTGCTTTTTGTACCGCCATATCTAGAAGCAGGAGCTTTCCTGCACGGTGGATCCCGGGTTGCGAACATACCAACTTCTTCTAAATAAATATATATATATTCGGTGTGTTCCGCCAACCCTAACACTATGTTACTATGTTACCTCAATTCCCTCAATATCCGTAGATGAATGCCAGCTGGCCAGGGTGATTTTTCATTATTTCATTTGATCAGTTGTGCTATTGTGCTATCCTAGTTACATCAGATGGTGAACTTTGATTTTTGCCATGTTCAATAATCCCTGGAAAAGTCAGTTCATTGGTGAAATGGATGAAAAGTGCCTGATTAATATTTCAGAATCTTTTTTTGTCTAGTTATCTTATCATCTTTTAAGGGGCTGATACCATTAGTTTTCTTCTTTTTGACATTGATGTATTTATAATTTGTTGGTGGATTTATTTTAATGTCGCTGATTTGCTTTTGTAATTGGCTTGGTGGTGGAAACACTGAGCCAAATCCCAAGGAATACCTGGAGGGGTGTGACTAGGAGCCTCACCCAATCTGACCATGGACATGCAGCAGCTAACAGCACCATGCTCCATGGAGAGACAAGGGAGGTGATCCAGGTGCTACTCCATGACTAACCTTGGATATATGGCAGCTAACCCTTAGGAACGGGTAGCTGGGATGACCCGGGGAAATGTCCAACAGATGCAGGCAGGCAGAGAAGATGACAGGAACTGCAGGTGCAGACAGGATGGTCTGACAGAGTGGTGAGAACTGGCGGGTGAAGCACATTGAGGAAAGCACTGGCGGGTGCAGCTGGCTCAGCTGCCATAGAAGGAAGCACTGGCGGGTGCACCAGGCTGAGATGCAAGTACTGGGACCTGGGAACTGACAAGCATGTTAGGAGCAAACTCACAACAAAACACAGGCTCCTCCATGTTCGAAGAGATGCTTTAAATAGTAAGAGACCTCCAGCTATTGGTTGGTGACATTTTAGAGGAATGCGCATGGCCCTTTTAAGAAAGAGGAAGTGTGCACGCGCGCTCTAAGCACAGTGCCTGGATATCTGCTAGGAATGCCTCAACTTCGGGCAGTGGCAGACCCAGAAGGAGCAGGAAGGGAGCCTAGATGGTGAGTAAGCTGATGTCTCTGCATGGAGAGAGGGACTACAGTTTTTCATTAGCTAATTTTACTATCTTGATTTCAATGACCTCATTATACTCCTGAAATGCTATTTCTGTATTGTTGGTGTGACGACACAGCATTTCTTCTTAATTATACCAGACGTAAGGCACGCTGCCGAAAAGTGCATTAGAGAAGGGGCACTATCGCTGAGATACAGGTAAATCATGTTTTCTAACTCTGCAGTTAAGCATTGTACATCTAGGTAGGGCATTATGCTTGGGCTCTCTTTGTGTTGGTAATCTATGCACTTTGCACTTTAGCACTTACTTAGTAGGATATGTTTACACTGGGACTGTGATATTTTGATCTGTTGCCTGTGTACTATGTATTAATTGGCTTGCTGCAATTACAACAAAACCTCCTGTCAGGTTGTGGTGCCAACATTTCTTGGCTCACCATCTGATTATTTTGGTTCACCTGCTTTTTAAAAGTTTTTTGTCATGTTTTGTTTGAGTTAATAAAGTACTTTATATTTGTATAAGTTCTTGTGTGTCTTTTTTCTTATATGTTCTCAGACGTAAATTGCATAGACTCAGAATCATAAATTGTTGTCTGAAATACTGACTCTTCTGGTAGGACGAAAATGAACCTACTGTATTATCTCATGCAATTTCTTTTCTGTTATCTTTGCTAAGCAATTATGTTTGCTGATATGTTGATTACATTGTCCATTCTAGACATTTTATGGGCATTCCAAACAGAGGAGTAAAAACTATGCAAATAGATTACATAATCAAACAATGCAGGTTGGCCTCATTCACATCTCTCTCTGACCTCTGGATGCTGGTTGAAGGCCAGTTGTGAACTATACACTGCGTGCAGAATTATTAGGCAAGTTGTATTTTAGAGGATTATTTTTATTATTGATCAACAACTATGTTCTCAATCAACTCAAAAGACTCGTAAATATTAAAGCTTAATATTTTTGTAAGTTGGAGTGGGTTATTTTTAGATTTGGCTATCTTGGGAGGATATCTGTTTGTGCAGGTAACTATTACTGTGCAGAATTATTGGGCAACTTAAAAAAAAAACAAATATATTCCCATCTTACTTGTTTATTTTCACGAGGTAAGCCAATATAACTGCACAAATTTTAGAAATAAACATTTCTAACATGCAAAAACAAAACTCCCAAAAATGAGTGACCAATATAGCCACCTTTCTTTATCATGACAATAACAGCCTTCCATCCATAGATTCAGTTGCTTGATCTGTTTATGATCAACATTGCGTGCAGCAGCCACCACAGCCTCCCAGACACTGTTCCAAGAGATGTATTGTTTTCCCTCTCTGTAGATCTCACATTTTATGAGGGGCCACAGGTTCTCTATGGGGTTTAGATCAGGTGAACAAGGGGGCCATTCATTATTTTTTCTTCTTTGAGACCTTTACTGACCAGCTACTCTGTGGAGTAGTCGGAGGTATCTGATGGAGCATTGTCCTGCATGAAAATCATGTTTTTATTGAACGATACCGACTTCTTCCTGTACCACTGCTTGAAGAAGTCTTCCAGAAACTGGCAGTAGGTCTGGGAGTTGAGCTTCACTCCATCCTCAACCCGAAAAGGTCCCACAAGTTCATCTTTGATGATACCAGCCCATACAAGTACCCCACCTCCACCTTGCTGGCATCTGAGTTGGAGTGGAGGTCTCTGCCCTTTACTGATCCAGCCTCTGGCCCATCAATAGTCACTCTCATTTCATCAGTCCATAAAACCTTTGAAAAGTCAGTCTTAAAATATTTCTTGGCCCGGTCTTGACATTTTATCTTATGTTTCTTGTTCAAAGGTGGTCGTTTTTCATCCTTCCTTACCTTGGCCATGTCCCTGAGTATCGCACACCTTGTGCTTTTTGTTACTCCAGTAACGTTGCAGCTCTGAAATATGGCACAGCTGGTGGCAAATGGCATCTTGGTAGCTTAACACTTGACTTACCTCAATTCATGGGCAGTTATTTTGCGCCTTTTTTGCCCAACATGCTTCTTCCGACCCTGTTGGCTATTTGACATGAAATGCTTGATTGTTCGGTGATCACGCTTCAAAAGTTTGGCAATTTCAAGATTGCTGCATCCCTCTGCAAGACGTCTCACAATTTTGGACTTTTAAGAGCCAGTCAAATCTCTCTTCTGACCCATTTTGCCAAAGGAAATCAAGTTGCCTAATAATTAAGCACACCTTATATAGGGTTTTGATGTCATTAGACAACACCCCTCCTCATTACAGAGATGCGCATCACCTGATTTACTTAATTTGTAGTTGGCTCCCAAGCCTGAACAGCTTGGAGTAGGACAACATGTATAAAAAGTATCATGTGATCGAAAAAACAACTTGTCTAATAATTCTGCACGCAGTGTATAAAGAGACTTTTTTTTTCTGGTCCAGGTAACTCTTCAAAATCTCGGTTCAGGGGACTACGGCCCCAGCTGGAAGAATACAAGACTGCTTCATTGACCATCACTGAAACCCCATAGACGTCTTAAAGAATCCAGGTTATTATTATTATTATTTATTTATATAGCACCATTAATTCCATGGTGCTGTACATGAGAAAGGGGATACATACAGAGTTATAGATATCATTTACAGTAAAGAAATTTACAGTGACAAACTGGTACAGAGGGGAGAGGACCCTGTCCTTGCGGACTTACATTCTATGCGATAGTGGGGAAAAGGCAGAAGGTAAGGGCGAGGCAGCGGCTCTGGCGATGGCGAGACGGTGGCTCTGGCGACGGCGAGGCGGCAGAATGGTTATTGCAGGCAGTAGGCTTTCTTGAAGAGATGGGTTTTCAGGTTCCGTGTGAAGGAGCCGAGGTTGGTCGATAGTCAGACGTGCTGAGGCATGGAATCCCAGAGGATGGGGGATATTCGGGAGAAATCTTGGAGGCGGTTGTGTGAAGAACGAATAAGTGTGGAGGAGAGTAGGAGGTCTTGGGAGGATCGGAGATTAAGTGAGGGAAGATATTGGGAGGTTAGTACAATCTGATCACCTGGCCATATACCTCTCTGCTCTCAGCTTCCTTAGCTTTTCGTTACCTCCTTGCTGTGGGGGCCCACCAAAATCGGGGAGCCACTAGTGGAGGTATGCGGCAATGGAAGCAGCTTAAATCCCGGCGAGTCAGCAGAAGGGTGAGACTCTTAATTTGCATCATCTTAGATATTTGTTGGAAATGTTCTTTATGCTATTGTGTGTTGATGGTTCAATATATTATTACCACACTATTTTACCTTCATCCAATGGTGTCTGAGTAATGTTCTGCCTACAGGGAGAGAGCAGGCATTCAGTGGTATGAGCCCTGGTCCATGCAGTCTTTGTCAGACATCCGGGCCAGTGGACAAGAGCACCCACTAACCTGGAACTCTACAGTCGGCCTTCAAGATCTTGAATGCTCTTTGATTTTGTCTTATTAAACTTTGTACTGCCTTATGTATTGTAGTGCAGCGGTGTCCCCGCTATGCAGTTTTGAGGCAGTGACCCCAAAAATTTCAAAGTAAAACATAGTTTTAATGTCCTAACTTACAAACTAAACACAATAGTATCCTCCGGATCGTAGCCGGGAAACAAGAAAGTCCTTAGATGTGTCCCGTTACCGAGGACGACTACACCAGTGGATAATGCTGTGGGGTGCAAGGAGTTCGCTCTGCTTGACTCTGTGTTCCCTCACACAGGCTGAGCTTTTGCAGAGACAACTGCTCTGCTTGCTGCAGCTCCACACTGACATACTTAACCCTCTGATGCAGGGATTTTTATCAAAGAACCTGTCCAATTCAAAAATAAAAGCCCAGAGCTTGCCCAAAGCTAACAGTCACTTTAATTCTGCATTGCAATCATAGCTATGCCTGTGATTGCAATGCACTCCCCTGGCCTCAATTTTCTTGTGTGCACATCTTGGGAGACACATAGGAATCCTTGCATATGACCCCAGCCATTGCCTCACATACCCCCCTCTGTTCAAACTTGTGAGTTGAACTTTTGTCACCATACAGGGGCCCCGTGACAGGGCATCCACATTTCCCTGTGACTTCCTCGCCCGGTGTTCCACTGAGAACCTAAAGATTTGTAGGGACAGGAACCATCTGGTGACTCAAGCATTCCTCTCTTTTGCATTACTCATCCTGACGAGTAAAGAATGGTCTGTTATCAACCAAAACTGACATCCGAGCATATAGTAGCGTAGGGACTCCAAGGCCCACTTAATCGCCAAGCACTCCTCCACTATGCTATTTTTTTTCTCCTCCACCGGGCTTAGTTTCCTGCTCAAGTAGGTAATTTGGTGTTCATCCCGGTTCACCTCTTGCAACAGCACCGCTCCTAGACCTACCTCTGAGGCATCGGTTTGTACGCTGAAGGTTCTCTTGAAGTTGGGGCTAATGAGGACTGGCTGTCCATACAAGGCTGCCTTCAAGGACTGGAATGCTTCCTCCGCTTGAGGATTCCATCGGACCATAACTGACTTCTTACCTTTTAATAGGTCAGTTAGGGGTGCGGATTTCCCTGTAATACTTGGTATAAACTGGCGGTAGTACTCAATGATGCCAAGGAATGCCCTTACCTGCTTGATACTCAATGACTTGGGCCAGTTTTGGATGGCTTCGATCTTGTTTACTTGGGGTTTCATAACCCTGTGGCCGATCACGTAACCTAAGTACATGGCTTCCATGAGTCCTATTGAGCATTTCTTTGGGTTTGCTGTTAACCCTGCGATTCTGAGAGACTCCAGCACTGCTTGTACCTGGTACATGTGGATATCCCTGTTAGTACTAAAGATGACTATGTCATCAAAATAGACCGATGCATATTTCTGATGAGGCTCTCTAACACAGTATCCATCAGCCTCTGGAATGTGGCCAGAGCCCCATATAACCCAAAAGGCAAGACAACATACTGATAGCGACCCCTTGGTGTGATTAACGTGGTCTTTTCTTTTACCGATGCCATTAATGCGACCTGCCAGTAACCTGTGGTGAAGTACTGGGCCTCCCCCAGTCTCTCAATTAGCTTGTCCACCTGGGGCATTGCATAAAGGTCAAACATAGATACCTCATTCAATTTCCTCGTCATTACAAAAATGTAAAGCCCTGTCTGACTTTGAAATCAGCACAATGGGGTGAGTCCACTCACTCTGTGATTGCTCAATGACTCCTAACTGGAGCATTTCTTTCACTTCAGCCATGATTGCTTGCCTCTGAGCTTCTGGCACCCGGTATGGTTTCATCTGTACCCTTACCCTGGGCTTGGCTACTATTTCATGCTGGATCAGCTAGGTCTGCCCTGGCAGCTCTGAGAATATGTCCATATTCTCTTGTACCAGTGGCCGAGCCTCCCATCGCTGCTCTTTGATGAGTGCGTCATTAATTCTAACCTGACCCCTGGCCGGTGCAAGTGGGTTCCCTGGTGGTAAGACTGGAGATGCCTCCATGACCAAACATTCTCGGTTCTTCCAGGCTTTAACATGACATGGTAAAGTTGTTCAAGTTTCCTTTTTCTGGCTTAGTACACCCTATAAATCCCTTTTCCTACCTTCTCCCATATCTCATAAGGCCCCTACCACTTGGCCATGAGCTTACTCTCTGGGGTGGGCACCAGTACCAACACCCGGTCCCATTCTTTAAAAATCCTGACCGTGGCTCTTTTATTATATGTGCGGCCCTGCGCAGCCTGGGCATCCATTAGATGGTCTTTTACTATGGACTGTACTGTCGCAATCCGGTCCTGCATGCTTGCAACGTGATAAATTATGCCTTGTGCAGTCGGCTCCTGTTCCCACGTCTCCTTAGCTATATCCAGCAGTCCCCTCGGATGCCTGCCATATAACAGCTCAAAGGGGAAAAACCTGTGGACGCCTGTAGTACATCATGGATAGTGAACATAAGATAGGGCAATAACATGTCCCAATCCCTTCAACATTGAAATTCTCCACTGCAGTTTCTTTGACCTCAACACTGCAATTCTCCATTGAAGGTTCTTCAACCTCAACACTGCAATTCCCTGCAGGTTCTTCAGCTTCTATATTGCAATTTTCCACTGCGGGTTCTTCAGCCTCAACACTGCAATTCTGCACTGCAGATTTTTCAGCTTCAATATTGTAATTCTCCACTGCAGGCTCTTCAGCTTCAACACTGAAATTATCCACTGCAGGTTCTTCAGCTTCAACACTGTAATGCTTATTATTGAAGACATTTTAACAAATTATTCAACATTTATTTAGCCTCCCTTGACAGAACAGTAGAATCATAATTGTGCTGTATCACAATACTAGACCAAGGGGAAAACAGAAATTCTTGATGCAATAATGCAAGTGCCCCACAACAAAGGTGAACTGTACTACAATGCTGTGAACAGGATGAATTGTCCAATGTTAGATGCCAGACTCCTTCAAACATCATCTAAATGCTGGTGTTCATCACCAGCGTTAAAGGGAACCGCCTTGCGCAGGCGTGTACTACGGAGGACAGAGAATAAACTTCAATCCAATATTGCAGCCAGCGGGTAAGGAAAGGGTGAATCAAACACCTGAAAACTCCGCCCATATGACCGAAAACCAGTCCCGCCAAATTCAGGTGACAGGTTCCCTTTAAACAAAAAGCAAAAAAAAATAAAATATTTTTTTAAAGAGTCTCTGGGCCCATATGTGAATTGTGAATCTCTGTTATCTGTTATTACAGTCTCCAAGTTGTGTTGGTGTCATCAGAGCTTAATCTTAAATGCAGGTGGTTGGATAATTGCTGAAGACCCTGAGGATTTAAAGAGTGCTTTTAAGATAGTATCAGGATCAACTTCAGCTGGAGAATATTAAGCAAGACTGGAGGAGGAGTTAGTTTTTCTTTGACATTAACCTTCATTCTTTGATGGGGTGTCACTTAATCTTAGAAGTATGGGCTGGTCTGATGTTATTACACTACCATACACTACCATTCAAAGGAAGATTGCATTTCAATGGTTGTCCATCTAGGTATCTGTTGCATTTTTTGTAGGCACCAACTGCATCTTCCTTTTTTACAAACACAACCTCTGCAACTCCGGAACTCAAAAAGCAGGTGCGCTTCAAGGCATTGCATATACAGAAAAGGTCCACAATACCTTCCTCTGTGACTCTTGGATGCAAATTATTAATGGTCATCTTTGTGCCTTCTAAAGAGCTAAAGACAGACTCCTTATGAGTGGGCCCTAATGATGAGCTGGCCTCCTTTGTGACAAGTGTCCGTGGCACGTTGATTAGTGACTTTGTGTGCAGTAAAGGTGCCGATTGGCAAAGAGTCATGCTGAGTAGACATGGGTGCTGTTTATGCATCATTCTGTAACACTTTAGCAAGAGGTAAAGTTTTATCTTCTTCCTGGGGTTTTGGTAAAGTTCCAAGTCGTCTTCAATACCATAATTGTCCATATCTTGTAAAGAGGAAATCAGCTGTTTCTCAGGTTTGTGGTTAACTACTTTTATTGGCATTCCTTTAACAAGGTGAAGATGAAGAACCTTGTGCCACGGGTGTGTTGAAAGTTACGGTCAGTGCACTCCTCGTTAAACTTAGTTTCTCACCAGCATCCATCAGATTGTTTGGTTTTCCTCCAACATTTATGTGCTTTGTATAATTCAGCATCTCACGACCATGTTACACTTTGCCCTTTATATGGACACGTGCGTCTTTGGCAACATATTTCTTACGGGCATCTTTTATGCAGAGCTTCAGACACGCATCTGTTACACTGATCTTCTGACAGGCATGAAACACATTTTGGTAATTGGTGGTGAGCGAAGAAACGACTAATCATTGTAGGCTGTATCCTGGATCTCATTCCTCCCTTAGCCACCGCTGTTATTAATCCTGTACACTTTTCCTGATCAATTCATCATCGGCCCGTCCGACTTGTTTTTGCTAAAAACTTGCACCTTCCCAACATCAAATGTAGGAAACCATGTTACTGTTTTCCAGGGTGTTTATGATGCCTGTAAAATAAAAAGTTTACACACTATGTTGATGTGTACCCCCAGGGGGAAATGTGTTGTGAATTCTGTGGCTGAATTCACTCCTGTGGTCACAAGTGGTACTGCAGCTTCTGAGCTTCCTCCCTCAGGTGTTCTGGTGAGCTCGTTAACTGCTTCATTACTTAACTCCGCCTGATGCTGCTATCCTTGCTCCTTGTCAATGTTTCAGTGTTGGATCTGAGCTTCTCCTGATTGTTCCTGTGACCTGCTGCTCTGTATAGCTAAGTGCTTTTTGCTTTTTTGCTGCTTTTTTTCTGTCCAGCTTGTCTTTTGTTTTGCTGGAAGCTCTAAGACACAAAGGGTGTACCGCCGTGCCGTTAGTTCGGCACGGTGGCTTTTTTTGCCCCCTTTGCGTGGTTTTGCTTTAGGGTTTTTTGTAGACTGCAAAGTTCGCTTTACTGTCCTCGCTCTGTCCTAGAATATCGGGCCCCACTTTGCTGAATCTATTTCATCCCTACGTTTTGTCTTTTCATCTTACTCACAGTCATTATATGTGGGGGGCTGCCTTTTCCTTTGGGGAATTTCTCTGGGGCAAGTCAGGCCTATTTTTCTATCTTCAGGCTAGCTAGTTTCTTAGGCTGTGCCGAGTTGCCTAGGTAGTTGTTAGGCGCAATCCACAGCCGCTTTTAGTTGTGTTTAGGATAGGATCAGGTGTGCAGTCTACAGAGTTTCCACGTCTCAGAGCTCGTTCTTGTATTTTTGGGTATTTGTCAGATCACTGTGTGCGCTCTGATCGCTAAGCACACTGTGTTTCTGGATTGCCTTCATAACACCTGTCATTGGCAAACATAACAGTACAAGGAGCCAAACTAATGATTCTCAATAGAGGGAAAGAAAAAGTTCTGACATCATTTTTTTTTTTTTTCTGCTCTGTGTTCACTTTTTTTTTTCCCCTAGACATTTGGGTGATTCTGGACACAGGTGTGGACATGGATATTCAGGGTCTGTGCTCTTCAATGGATAATCTTGTTATAAATGTACAAAAAATTCAAGATACTATTGATCAGAAATCTATGTTAGAACCAAGAATTCCTATTCCTGATTTGTTTTTTGGAGATAGAACTAAGTTTCTAAGTTTCAAAAATAATTGTAAGCTATTTCTGGCCTTGAAACCTCATTCTTCTGGTAATCCTATTCAACAGGTTTTGATTATTATTTCTTTTTTGCGCGGCGACCCTCAAGACTGGGCATTTTCTCTTGCGCCAGGAGACCCTGCATTGAGTAGTGTCGATGCGTTTTTCCTGGCGCTCGGATTGCTGTACGATGAGCCTAATTCAGTGGATCAGGCTGAGAAAAATTTGCTGGCTTTGTGCCAGGGTCAGGATGATATAGAAGTATATTGTCAGAAATTTAGGAAATGGTCAGTACTCACTCAGTGGAATGAATCTGCGCTGGCAGCTTTGTTCAGAAAGGGTCTCTCTGAGGCTCTTAAGGATGTCATGGTGGGATTTCCTATGCCTGCTGGTTTGAATGAGTCTTTGTCTTTGGCCATTCAGATCGGTCGACGCTTGCGCGAGCGTAAATCTGTGCACCATTTGGCGGTACTGCCTGAGGTTAAACCTGAGCCTATGCAATGCGATAGGACTATGACTAGAGTTGAACGGCAGGAATACAGACGTCTGAATGGTCTGTGTTTCTACTGTGGTGATTCCACTCATGCTATTTCTGATTGTCCTAAGCGCACTAAGCGGTCCGCTAGGTCTGCCGTCATTGGTACTGTACAGTCCAAATTCCTTCTGTCCATTACCTTGATATGCTCTTTGTCGTCGTTTTCTGTCATGGCGTTTGTGGATTCGGGCGCTGCCCTGAATCTGATGGATTTGGATTATGCTAAACGTTGTGGGTTTTTCTTGGAGCCTTTGCGGTGTCCTATTCCATTGAGTGGAATTGATGCTACACCTTTGGCCAAGAATAAACCTCAATACTGGGCCCAGCTGACCATGTGCATGGCTCCTGCACATCAGGAAGTTATTCGCTTTCTGGTGTTGCATAATCTGCATGATGTGGTCGTGTTGGGGTTGCCATGGCTACAAACCCATAATCCAGTATTGGATTGGAATTCCATGTCGGTATCCAGCTGGGGTTGTCAGGGGGTACATGGTGATGTTCCATTTTTGTCGATTTCGTCATCCACCCCTTCTGAGGTCCCAGAGTTCTTGTCTGATTATGAGGATGTATTTGAAGAGCCCAAGTCCGATGCTCTACCTCCGCATAGGGATTGTGATTGTGCTATCAATTTGATTCCTGGTAGTAAATTCCCTAAAGGTCGATTATTTAATTTATCCGTGCCCGAACACGCCGCTATGCGCAGTTATGTGAAGGAATCCCTGGAGAAGGGACATATTCGCCCATCGTCATCACCACTGGGAGCAGGGTTCTTCTTTGTAGCCAAGAAGGATGGTTCGCTGAGACCGTGTATTGATTACCGCCTTCTTAATAAGATCACTGTTAAATTTCAGTATCCCTTGCCATTGTTATCTGACTTGTTTGCTCGGATTAAGGGGGCTAGTTGGTTCACTAAGATAGATCTTCGTGGTGCGTATAATCTGGTGAGAATCAGGCAAGGAGATGAATGGAAAACTGCATTCAATACGCCCGAGGGTCATTTTGAGTATCTAGTGATGCCGTTCGGACTTGCCAATGCTCCATCTGTCTTTCAGTCTTTTATGCATGACATCTTCCGTGAGTATCTGGATAAATTCCTGATTGTTTACTTGGATGACATTTTGATCTTCTCAGATGATTGGGAGTCTCATGTGAAGCAGGTCAGAATGGTTTTTCAGGTCCTGCGTGCTAACTCTTTGTTTGTGAAGGGATCAAAGTGTCTCTTCGGTGTGCAGAAAGTTTCATTTTTGGGGTTCATCTTTACCCCTTCTACTATCGAGATGGATCCAGTTAAGGTCCAAGCCATCCAGGATTGGATTCAGCCGACATCTCTGAAAAGTCTGCAAAAGTTCCTGGGCTTTGCTAATTTTTATCGTCGCTTCATCTGTAATTTTTCTAGCATTGCCAAACCATTGACCGATTTGACCAAGAAGGGTGCTGATTTGGTTAATTGGTCTTCTGCTGCTGTGGAAGCTTTTCAGGAGTTGAAGCATCGTTTTTGTTCTGCCCCTGTGTTGTGTCAGCCAGATGTTTCTCTTCCGTTCCAGGTCGAGGTTGATGCTTCTGAGATTGGAGCAGGGGCGGTTTTGTCACAGAGAGGTTCTGATTGCTCAGTGATGAAACCATGTGCTTTCTTTTCCAGGAAGTTTTCGCCCGCTGAGCGTAATTATGATGTGGGCAATCGAGAGTTGCTGGCCATGAAGTGGGCATTCGAGGAGTGGCGTCATTGGCTTGAAGGAGCTAAGCATCGCGTGGTGGTATTGACTGATCATAAGAACTTGACTTATCTCGAGTCTGCCAAGCGCTTGAATCCTAGACAGGCCCGTTGGTCGTTATTTTTTGCCCGCTTCGACTTTGTGATTTCGTACCTTCCGGGCTCTAAAAATGTGAAGGCGGATGCTCTGTCTAGGAGTTTTGTGCCCGACTCTCCGGGTTTATCTGAGCCAGCGGGTATCCTCAAGGAAGGAGTCATTGTGTCTGCCATCTCCCCTGATTTGCGGCGGGTGCTGCAAAAATTTCAGGCGAATAAACCTGATCGTTGTCCAGCAGAGAAACTGTTCGTCCCTGATAGGTGGACTAATAAACTTATCTCTGAACTTCATTGTTCGGTGTTGGCTGGTCATCCTGGAATCTTTGGTACCAGAGAGTTAGTGGCTAGATCCTTCTGGTGGCCATCTCTGTCACGGGATGTACGTACTTTTGTGCAGTCCTGTGGGATTTGTGCTAGGGCTAAGCCCTGCTGTTCTCGTGCCAGTGGGTTGCTTTTGCCCTTGCCGGTCCCAAAGAGGCCTTGGACACATATTTCGATGGATTTCATTTCTGACCTTCCCGTTTCTCAAAAGATGTCAGTCATTTGGGTGGTCTGTGATCGCTTTTCTAAAATGGTCCATCTGGTGCCCTTGGCTAAATTGCCTTCCTCCTCTGATTTGGTACCTTTGTTCTTTCAGCATGTGGTTTGGTTGCATGGCATTCCTGAGAATATTGTTTCTGACAGAGGTTCCCAGTTTGTTTCAAGGTTTTGGCGAGCCTTTTGTGGTAGGATGGGCATTGACCTATCCTTTTCCTCGGCTTTCCATCCTCAGACTAATGGCCAGACCGAACGAACCAATCAGACCTTGGAAACATATCTGAGATGTTTTGTTTCTGCAGACCAGGATGATTGGGTGTCCTTTTTGCCGTTGGCTGAGTTCGCCCTTAATAATCGGGCCAGCTCGGCTACCTTGGTTTCTCCATTTTTTTGCAATTCTGGGTTCCATCCTCGTTTCTCTTCAGGACAGGTTGAGTCTTCGGACTGTCCTGGTGTGGATTCTGTGGTGGATAGGTTGCAGCAGATCTGGACTCAGGTAGTGGACAATTTGATCTTGTCCCAGGAGAAAGCTCAACTTTTCGCTAATCGCAGACGCCGTGTGGGTCCCCGACTTCGTGTTGGGGATCTGGTTTGGTTATCTTCTCGTCATATTCCTATGAAGGTTTCCTCTCCTAAATTTAAACCTCGTTTTATTGGTCCGTATAGGATTTCTGAGGTTCTCAATCCTGTGTCTTTTCGTTTGACCCTCCCAGACTCCTTTTCCATACATAATGTATTCCATAGATCGTTGTTGCGGAGATACGTGGCACCTATGGTTCCATCTGTTGAGCCTCCTGCCCCGGTTTTGGTGGAGGGGGAATTGGAGTATATTGTGGAGAAGATTTTGGATTCTCGTGTTTCTAGACGGAAACTCCAGTATCTGGTTAAATGGAAGGGTTATGCTCAGGAAGATAATTCCTGGGTTTTTGCCTCTGATGTTCATGCTTCCGATCTTGTTCGTGCCTTTCATGCGGCTCATCCTGGTCGGCCTGGGGGCTCTGGTGAGGGTTCGGTGATCCCTCCTCAAGGGGGGGGTACTGTTGTGAATTCTGTGGCTGAATTCACTCCTGTGGTCACAAGTGGTACTGCAGCTTCTGAGCTTCCTCCCTCAGGTGTTCTGGTGAGCTCGTTAACTGCTTCATTACTTAACTCCACCTGATGCTGCTATCCTTGCTCCTTGTCAATGTTTCAGTGTTGGATCTGAGCTTCTCCTGATTGTTCCTGTGACCTGCTGCTCTGTATAGCTAAGTGCTTTTTGCTTTTTTGTTGCTTTTTTTCTGTCCAGCTTGTCTTTTGTTTTGCTGGAAGCTCTGAGACGCAAAGGGTGTACCGCCGTGCCGTTAGTTCGGCACGGTGGTTTTTTTTGCCCCCTTTGCGTGGTTTTGCTTTAGGGTTTTTTGTAGACTGCAAAGTTCGCTTTACTGTCCTCGCTCTGTCCTAGAATATCGGGCCCCACTTTGCTGAATCTATTTCATCCCTACGTTTTGTCTTTTCATCTTACTCACAGTCATTATATGTGGGGGGCTGCCTTTTCCTTTGGGGAATTTCTCTGGGGCAAGTCAGGCCTATTTTTCTATCTTCAGGCTAGCTAGTTTCTTAGGCTGTGCCGAGTTGCCTAGGTAGTTGTTAGGCGCAATCCACAGCCGCTTTTAGTTGTGTTTAGGATAGGATCAGGTGTGCAGTCTACAGAGTTTCCACGTCTCAGAGCTCGTTCTTGTATTTTTGGGTATTTGTCAGATCACTGTGTGCGCTCTGATCGCTAAGCACACTGTGTTTCTGGATTGCCTTCATAACACCTGTCATTAGCAAACATAACAGTACAAGGAGCCAAACTAATGATTCTCAATAGAGGGAAAGAAAAAGTTCTGACATCATTTTTTTTTTTCTGCTCTGTGTTCACTTTTTTTTTTTCCCCTAGACATTTGGGTGATTCTGGACACAGGTGTGGACATGGATATTCAGGGTCTGTGCTCTTCAATGGATAATCTTGTTATAAATGTACAAAAAATTCAAGATACTATTGATCAGAAATCTATGTTAGAACCAAGAATTCCTATTCCTGATTTGTTTTTTGGAGATAGAACTAAGTTTCTAAGTTTCAAAAATAATTGTAAGCTATTTCTGGCCTTGAAACCTCATTCTTCTGGTAATCCTATTCAACAGGTTTTGATTATTATTTCTCTTTTGCGCGGCGACCCTCAAGACTGGGCATTTTCTCTTGCGCCAGGAGACCCTGCATTGAGTAGTGTCGATGCGTTTTTCCTGGCGCTCGGATTGCTGTACGATGAGCCTAATTCAGTGGATCAGGCTGAGAAAAATTTGCTGGCTTTGTGCCAGGGTCAGGATGATATAGAAGTATATTGTCAGAAATTTAGGAAATGGTCAGTACTCACTCAGTGGAATGAATCTGCGCTGGCAGCTTTGTTCAGAAAGGGTCTCTCTGAGGCTCTTAAGGATGTCATGGTGGGATTTCCTATGCCTGCTGGTTTGAATGAGTCTTTGTCTTTGGCCATTCAGATCGGTCGACGCTTGCGCGAGCGTAAATCTGTGCACCATTTGGCGGTACTGCCTGAGGTTAAACCTGAGCCTATGCAATGCGATAGGACTATGACTAGAGTTGAACGGCAGGAATACAGACGTCTGAATGGTCTGTGTTTCTACTGTGGTGATTCCACTCATGCTATTTCTGATTGTCCTAAGCGCACTAAGCGGTCCGCTAGGTCTGCCGTCATTGGTACTGTACAGTCCAAATTCCTTCTGTCCATTACCTTGATATGCTCTTTGTCGTCGTTTTCTGTCATGGCGTTTGTGGATTCGGGCGCTGCCCTGAATCTGATGGATTTGGATTATGCTAAACGTTGTGGGTTTTTCTTGGAGCCTTTGCGGTGTCCTATTCCATTGAGTGGAATTGATGCTACACCTTTGGCCAAGAATAAACCTCAATACTGGGCCCAGCTGACCATGTGCATGGCTCCTGCACATCAGGAAGTTATTCGCTTTCTGGTGTTGCATAATCTGCATGATGTGGTCGTGTTGGGGTTGCCATGGCTACAAACCCATAATCCAGTATTGGATTGGAATTCCATGTCGGTATCCAGCTGGGGTTGTCAGGGGGTACATGGTGATGTTCCATTTTTGTCGATTTCATCATCCACCCCTTCTGAGGTCCCAGAGTTCTTGTCTGATTATGAGGATGTATTTGAAGAGCCCAAGTCCGATGCTCTACCTCCGCATAGGGATTGTGATTGTGCTATCAATTTGATTCCTGGTAGTAAATTCCCTAAAGGTCGATTATTTAATTTATCCGTGCCCGAACACGCCGCTATGCGCAGTTATGTGAAGGAATCCCTGGAGAAGGGACATATTCGCCCATCGTCATCACCACTGGGAGCAGGGTTCTTCTTTGTAGCCAAGAAGGATGGTTCGCTGAGACCGTGTGTTGATTACCGCCTTCTTAATAAGATCACTGTTAAATTTCAGTATCCCTTGCCATTGTTATCTGACTTGTTTGCTCGGATTAAGGGGGCTAGTTGGTTCACTAAGATAGATCTTCGTGGTGCGTATAATCTGGTGAGAATCAGGCAAGGAGATGAATGGAAAACTGCATTCAATACGCCCGAGGGTCATTTTGAGTATCTAGTGATGCCGTTCGGACTTGCCAATGCTCCATCTGTCTTTCAGTCTTTTATGCATGACATCTTCCGTGAGTATCTGGATAAATTCCTGATTGTTTACTTGGATGACATTTTGATCTTCTCAGATGATTGGGAGTCTCATGTGAAGCAGGTCAGAATGGTTTTTCAGGTCCTGCGTGCTAACTCTTTGTTTGTGAAGGGATCAAAGTGTCTCTTCGGTGTGCAGAAAGTTTCATTTTTGGGGTTCATCTTTACCCCTTCTACTATCGAGATGGATCCAGTTAAGGTCCAAGCCATCCAGGATTGGATTCAGCCGACATCTCTGAAAAGTCTGCAAAAGTTCCTGGGCTTTGCTAATTTTTATCGTCGCTTCATCTGTAATTTTTCTAGCATTGCCAAACCATTGACCGATTTGACCAAGAAGGGTGCTGATTTGGTTAATTGGTCTTCTGCTGCTGTGGAAGCTTTTCAGGAGTTGAAGCGTCGTTTTTGTTCTGCCCCTGTGTTGTGTCAGCCAGATATTTCTCTTCCGTTCCAGGTCGAGGTTGATGCTTCTGAGATTGGAGCAGGGGCGGTTTTGTCACAGAGAGGTTCTGATTGCTCAGTGATGAAACCATGTGCTTTCTTTTCCAGGAAGTTTTCGCCCGCTGAGCGTAATTATGATGTGGGCAATCGAGAGTTGCTGGCCATGAAGTGGGCATTCGAGGAGTGGCGTCATTGGCTTGAAGGAGCTAAGCATCGCGTGGTGGTATTGACTGATCATAAGAACTTGACTTATCTCGAGTCTGCCAAGCGCTTGAATCCTAGACAGGCCCGTTGGTCGTTATTTTTTGCCCGCTTCGACTTTGTGATTTCGTACCTTCCGGGCTCTAAAAATGTGAAGGCGGATGCTCTGTCTAGGAGTTTTGTGCCCGACTCTCCGGGTTTATCTGAGCCAGCGGGTATCCTCAAGGAAGGAGTCATTGTGTCTGCCATCTCCCCTGATTTGCGGCGGGTGCTGCAAAAATTTCAGGCGAATAAACCTGATCGTTGTCCAGCAGAGAAACTGTTCGTCCCTGATAGGTGGACTAATAAACTTATCTCTGAACTTCATTGTTCGGTGTTGGCTGGTCATCCTGGAATCTTTGGTACCAGAGAGTTAGTGGCTAGATCCTTCTGGTGGCCATCTCTGTCACGGGATGTACGTACTTTTGTGCAGTCCTGTGGGATTTGTGCTAGGGCTAAGCCCTGCTGTTCTCGTGCCAGTGGGTTGCTTTTGCCCTTGCCGGTCCCAAAGAGGCCTTGGACACATATTTCGATGGATTTCATTTCTGACCTTCCCGTTTCTCAAAAGATGTCAGTCATTTGGGTGGTCTGTGATCGCTTTTCTAAAATGGTCCATCTGGTGCCCTTGGCTAAATTGCCTTCCTCCTCTGATTTGGTACCTTTGTTCTTTCAGCATGTGGTTCGGTTGCATGGCATTCCTGAGAATATTGTTTCTGACAGAGGTTCCCAGTTTGTTTCAAGGTTTTGGCGAGCCTTTTGTGGTAGGATGGGCATTGACCTATCCTTTTCCTCGGCTTTCCATCCTCAGACTAATGGCCAGACCGAACGAACCAATCAGACCTTGGAAACATATCTGAGATGTTTTGTTTCTGCAGACCAGGATGATTGGGTGTCCTTTTTGCCGTTGGCTGAGTTCGCCCTTAATAATCGGGCCAGCTCGGCTACCTTGGTTTCTCCTTTTTTTTGCAATTCTGGGTTCCATCCTCGTTTCTCTTCAGGACAGGTTGAGTCTTCAGACTGTCCTGGTGTGGATTCTGTGGTGGATAGGTTGCAGCAGATCTGGACTCAGGTAGTGGACAATTTGATCTTGTCCCAGGAGAAAGCTCAACTTTTCGCTAATCGCAGATGCCGTGTGGGTCCCCGACTTCGTGTTGGGGATCTGGTTTGGTTATCTTCTCGTCATATTCCTATGAAGGTTTCCTCTCCTAAATTTAAACCTCGTTTTATTGGTCCGTATAGGATTTCTGAGGTTCTCAATCCTGTGTCTTTTCGTTTGACCCTCCCAGACTCCTTTTCCATACATAATGTATTCCATAGGTCATTGTTGCGGAGATACGTGGCACCTATGGTTCCATCTGTTGAGCCTCCTGCCCCGGTTTTGGTGGAGGGGGAATTGGAGTATATTGTGGAGAAGATTTTGGATTCTCGTGTTTCTAGACGGAAACTCCAGTATCTGGTTAAATGGAAGGGTTATGCTCAGGAAGATAATTCCTGGGTTTTTGCCTCTGATGTTCCTGCTTCCGATCTTGTTCGTGCCTTTCATGCGGCTCATCCTGGTCGGCCTGGGGGCTCTGGTGAGGGTTCGGTGACCCCTCCTCAAGGGGGGGGTACTGTTGTGAATTCTGTGGCTGAATTCACTCCTGTGGTCACAAGTGGTACTGCAGCTTCTGAGCTTCCTCCCTCAGGTGTTCTGGTGAGCTCGTTAACTGCTTCATTACTTAACTCCGCCTGATGCTGCTATCCTTGCTCCTTGTCAATGTTTCAGTGTTGGATCTGAGCTTCTCCTGATTGTTCCTGTGACCTGCTGTTCTGTATAGCTAAGTGCTTTTTGCTTTTTTGTTGCTTTTTTTCTGTCCAGCTTGTCTTTTGTTTTGCTGGAAGCTCTGAGACGCAAAGGGTGTACCGCCGTGTTTGCGTGGTTTTGCTTTAGGGTTTTTTGTAGACTGCAAAGTTCGCTTTACTGTCCTCGCTCTGTCCTAGAATATCGGGCCCCACTTTGCTGAATCTATTTCATCCCTACGTTTTGTCTTTTCATCTTACTCACAGTCATTATATGTGGGGGGCTGCCTTTTCCTTTGGGGAATTTCTCTGGGGCAAGTCAGGCCTATTTTTCTATCTTCAGGCTAGCTAGTTTCTTAGGCTGTGCCGAGTTGCCTAGGTAGTTGTTAGGCGCAATCCACAGCCGCTTTTAGTTGTGTTTAGGATAGGATCAGGTGTGCAGTCTACAGAGTTTCCACGTCTCAGAGCTCGTTCTTGTATTTTTTGGTATTTGTCAGATCACTGTGTGCGCTCTGATCGCTAAGCACACTGTGTTTCTGGATTGCCTTCATAACACCTGTCATTGGCAAACATAACAGTACAAGGAGCCAAACTAATGATTCTCAATAGAGGGAAAGAAAAAGTTCTGACATCATTTTTTTTTTTTTTCTGCTCTGTGTTCACTTTTTTTTTTCCCCTAGACATTTGGGTGATTCTGGACACAGGTGTGGACATGGATATTCAGGGTCTGTGCTCTTCAATGGATAATCTTGTTATAAATGTACAAAAAATTCAAGATACTATTGATCAGAAATCTATGTTAGAACCAAGAATTCCTATTCCTGATTTGTTTTTTGGAGATAGAACTAAGTTTCTAAGTTTCAAAAATAATTGTAAGCTATTTCTGGCCTTGAAACCTCATTCTTCTGGTAATCCTATTCAACAGGTTTTGATTATTATTTCTTTTTTGCGCGGCGACCCTCAAGACTGGGCATTTTCTCTTGCGCCAGGAGACCCTGCATTGAGTAGTGTCGATGCGTTTTTCCTGGCGCTCGGATTGCTGTACGATGAGCCTAATTCAGTGGATCAGGCTGAGAAAAATTTGCTGGCTTTGTGCCAGGGTCAGGATGATATAGAAGTATATTGTCAGAAATTTAGGAAATGGTCAGTACTCACTCAGTGGAATGAATCTGCGCTGGCAGCTTTGTTCAGAAAGGGTCTCTCTGAGGCTCTTAAGGATGTCATGGTGGGATTTCCTATGCCTGCTGGTTTGAATGAGTCTTTGTCTTTGGCCATTCAGATCGGTCGACGCTTGCGCGAGCGTAAATCTGTGCACCATTTGGCGGTACTGCCTGAGGTTAAACCTGAGCCTATGCAATGCGATAGGACTATGACTAGAGTTGAACGGCAGGAATACAGACGTCTGAATGGTCTGTGTTTCTACTGTGGTGATTCCACTCATGCTATTTCTGATTGTCCTAAGCGCACTAAGCGGTCCGCTAGGTCTGCCGTCATTGGTACTGTACAGTCCAAATTCCTTCTGTCCATTACCTTGATATGCTCTTTGTCGTCGTTTTCTGTCATGGCGTTTGTGGATTCGGGCGCTGCCCTGAATCTGATGGATTTGGATTATGCTAAACGTTGTGGGTTTTTCTTGGAGCCTTTGCGGTGTCCTATTCCATTGAGTGGAATTGATGCTACACCTTTGGCCAAGAATAAACCTCAATACTGGGCCCAGCTGACCATGTGCATGGCTCCTGCACATCAGGAAGTTATTCGCTTTCTGGTGTTGCATAATCTGCATGATGTGGTCGTGTTGGGGTTGCCATGGCTACAAACCCATAATCCAGTATTGGATTGGAATTCCATGTCGGTATCCAGCTGGGGTTGTCAGGGGGTACATGGTGATGTTCCATTTTTGTCGATTTCATCATCCACCCCTTCTGAGGTCCCAGAGTTCTTGTCTGATTATGAGGATGTATTTGAAGAGCCCAAGTCCGATGCTCTACCTCCGCATAGGGATTGTGATTGTGCTATCAATTTGATTCCTGGTAGTAAATTCCCTAAAGGTCGATTATTTAATTTATCCGTGCCCGAACACGCCGCTATGCGCAGTTATGTGAAGGAATCCCTGGAGAAGGGACATATTCGCCCATCGTCATCACCACTGGGAGCAGGGTTCTTCTTTGTAGCCAAGAAGGATGGTTCGCTGAGACCGTGTATTGATTACCGCCTTCTTAATAAGATCACTGTTAAATTTCAGTATCCCTTGCCATTGTTATCTGACTTGTTTGCTCGGATTAAGGGGGCTAGTTGGTTCACTAAGATAGATCTTCGTGGTGCGTATAATCTGGTGAGAATCAGGCAAGGAGATGAATGGAAAACTGCATTCAATACGCCCGAGGGTCATTTTGAGTATCTAGTGATGCCGTTCGGACTTGCCAATGCTCCATCTGTCTTTCAGTCTTTTATGCATGACATCTTCCGTGAGTATCTGGATAAATTCCTGATTGTTTACTTGGATGACATTTTGATCTTCTCAGATGATTGGGAGTCTCATGTGAAGCAGGTCAGAATGGTTTTTCAGGTCCTGCGTGCTAACTCTTTGTTTGTGAAGGGATCAAAGTGTCTCTTCGGTGTGCAGAAAGTTTCATTTTTGGGGTTCATCTTTACCCCTTCTACTATCGAGATGGATCCAGTTAAGGTCCAAGCCATCCAGGATTGGATTCAGCCGACATCTCTGAAAAGTCTGCAAAAGTTCCTGGGCTTTGCTAATTTTTATCGTCGCTTCATCTGTAATTTTTCTAGCATTGCCAAACCATTGACCGATTTGACCAAGAAGGGTGCTGATTTGGTTAATTGGTCTTCTGCTGCTGTGGAAGCTTTTCAGGAGTTGAAGCGTCGTTTTTGTTCTGCCCCTGTGTTGTGTCAGCCAGATATTTCTCTTCCGTTCCAGGTCGAGGTTGATGCTTCTGAGATTGGAGCAGGGGCGGTTTTGTCACAGAGAGGTTCTGATTGCTCAGTGATGAAACCATGTGCTTTCTTTTCCAGGAAGTTTTCGCCCGCTGAGCGTAATTATGATGTGGGCAATCGAGAGTTGCTGGCCATGAAGTGGGCATTCGAGGAGTGGCGTCATTGGCTTGAAGGAGCTAAGCATCGCGTGGTGGTATTGACTGATCATAAGAACTTGACTTATCTCGAGTCTGCCAAGCGCTTGAATCCTAGACAGGCCCGTTGGTCGTTATTTTTTGCCCGCTTCGACTTTGTGATTTCGTACCTTCCGGGCTCTAAAAATGTGAAGGCGGATGCTCTGTCTAGGAGTTTTGTGCCCGACTCTCCGGGTTTATCTGAGCCAGCGGGTATCCTCAAGGAAGGAGTCATTGTGTCTGCCATCTCCCCTGATTTGCGGCGGGTGCTGCAAAAATTTCAGGCGAATAAACCTGATCGTTGTCCAGCAGAGAAACTGTTCGTCCCTGATAGGTGGACTAATAAACTTATCTCTGAACTTCATTGTTCGGTGTTGGCTGGTCATCCTGGAATCTTTGGTACCAGAGAGTTAGTGGCTAGATCCTTCTGGTGGCCATCTCTGTCACGGGATGTACGTACTTTTGTGCAGTCCTGTGGGATTTGTGCTAGGGCTAAGCCCTGCTGTTCTCGTGCCAGTGGGTTGCTTTTGCCCTTGCCGGTCCCAAAGAGGCCTTGGACACATATTTCGATGGATTTCATTTCTGACCTTCCCGTTTCTCAAAAGATGTCAGTCATTTGGGTGGTCTGTGATCGCTTTTCTAAAATGGTCCATCTGGTGCCCTTGGCTAAATTGCCTTCCTCCTCTGATTTGGTACCTTTGTTCTTTCAGCATGTGGTTCGGTTGCATGGCATTCCTGAGAATATTGTTTCTGACAGAGGTTCCCAGTTTGTTTCAAGGTTTTGGCGAGCCTTTTGTGGTAGGATGGGCATTGACCTATCCTTTTCCTCGGCTTTCCATCCTCAGACTAATGGCCAGACCGAACGAACCAATCAGACCTTGGAAACATATCTGAGATGTTTTGTTTCTGCAGACCAGGATGATTGGGTGTCCTTTTTGCCGTTGGCTGAGTTCGCCCTTAATAATCGGGCCAGCTCGGCTACCTTGGTTTCTCCTTTTTTTTGCAATTCTGGGTTCCATCCTCGTTTCTCTTCAGGACAGGTTGAGTCTTCAGACTGTCCTGGTGTGGATTCTGTGGTGGATAGGTTGCAGCAGATCTGGACTCAGGTAGTGGACAATTTGATCTTGTCCCAGGAGAAAGCTCAACTTTTCGCTAATCGCAGATGCCGTGTGGGTCCCCGACTTCGTGTTGGGGATCTGGTTTGGTTATCTTCTCGTCATATTCCTATGAAGGTTTCCTCTCCTAAATTTAAACCTCGTTTTATTGGTCCGTATAGGATTTCTGAGGTTCTCAATCCTGTGTCTTTTCGTTTGACCCTCCCAGACTCCTTTTCCATACATAATGTATTCCATAGGTCATTGTTGCGGAGATACGTGGCACCTATGGTTCCATCTGTTGAGCCTCCTGCCCCGGTTTTGGTGGAGGGGGAATTGGAGTATATTGTGGAGAAGATTTTGGATTCTCGTGTTTCTAGACGGAAACTCCAGTATCTGGTTAAATGGAAGGGTTATGCTCAGGAAGATAATTCCTGGGTTTTTGCCTCTGATGTTCATGCTTCCGATCTTGTTCGTGCCTTTCATGCGGCTCATCCTGGTCGGCCTGGGGGCTCTGGTGAGGGTTCGGTGACCCCTCCTCAAGGGGGGGGTACTGTTGTGAATTCTGTGGCTAAATTCACTCCTGTGGTCACAAGTGGTACTGCAGCTTCTGAGCTTCCTCCCTCAGGTGTTCTGGTGAGCTCGTTAACTGCTTCATTACTTAACTCCGCCTGATGCTGCTATCCTTGCTCCTTGTCAATGTTTCAGTGTTGGATCTGAGCTTCTCCTGATTGTTCCTGTGACCTGCTGTTCTGTATAGCTAAGTGCTTTTTGCTTTTTTGTTGCTTTTTTTCTGTCCAGCTTGTCTTTTGTTTTGCTGGAAGCTCTGAGACGCAAAGGGTGTACCGCCGTGTTTGCGTGGTTTTGCTTTAGGGTTTTTTGTAGACTGCAAAGTTCACTTTACTGTCCTCGCTCTGTCCTAGAATATCGGGCCCCACTTTGCTGAATCTATTTCATCCCTACGTTTTGTCTTTTCATCTTACTCACAGTCATTATATGTGGGGGGCTGCCTTTTCCTTTGGGGAATTTCTCTGGGGCAAGTCAGGCCTATTTTTCTATCTTCAGGCTAGCTAGTTTCTTAGGCTGTGCCGAGTTGCCTAGGTAGTTGTTAGGCGCAATCCACAGCCGCTTTTAGTTGTGTTTAGGATAGGATCAGGTGTGCAGTCTACAGAGTTTCCACGTCTCAGAGCTCGTTCTTGTATTTTTGGGTATTTGTCAGATCACTGTCTGCGCTCTGATCGCTAAGCACACTGTGTTTCTGGATTGCCTTCATAACACCTGTCATTAGCAAACATAACAGAAATGTTTGTCAGCTCATACACTTGGTGTATGGCCATTCCAAGTATAGCAGCCCCGCTCCTTTGTAACGGGAAAACATTTTTATGAGGCCCTCCTCCACATTTCTTACAAGGGGGATTAGGGTGCGTGCAAATTTGGGCCAGGCCTTACATTCACTTCATGGGCAAAATTTATGGTAGTAAAAAAAATCATAAAGGGAAATTTTGTTTCATGTGCCCATCCAGTACTTGGGTTCAAAGGCTTATTGGGGTGCATGTAATTTTGGTGCACGCAGGCCTTGCATTCAATGCATAGGCTAACAGTATGGCAGTACCAGATGAATAATGTGAACTTGGTTTTCCTGTGGCCATCCAGTACAGTTGTGGCCAAAAGTATTGACACCCCGGCAATTCTGTCAGATAATACTCAGTTTCTTCCTGAAAATGATTGCAATCACAAATTCTTTGGTATTATTATCTTCATTTAAATTGTCTTAAATGAAAAAACACAAAAGAGAATGAAGCAAAAAGCAATACATTGATCATTTCACTCAAAACTCCAAAAATGGGCCAGACAAAAGTATTGGCACCCCTCAGCCTAATACTTCGTTGCTAGTGTTGAGCGATACCGTCCGATACTTGAAAGTATCGGTATCGGATAGTATCGGCCGATACCCGAAAAATATCGGATATCGCCGATACCGATATCCGATACCAATACAAGTCAATGGGACATCAAGTATCGGAATGTATCCTCATGGATCCCAGGGTCTGAAGGAGAGGAAACTCTCCTTCAGGCCCTGGGATCCATATTAAAGTGTAAAATAAAGAATTAAAATAAAAAATATTGTTATATTCACCTCTCCGGCGGCCCCTGGACATCAGCGGGAGGATCCGGCGTCCGGCACGGCTTCTTTCTTCAAAATGCGCGCCTTTAGGACCTGTGGAATGACGTCCCGGCTTCTGATTGGTCGCGTGCCGCCCATGTGACCGCCACGCGACCAATCAGAAGCCGCGACGTCATTCCTCAGGTCCTAAAAGGCGCTCATTCTAGGACTTTAGCTGAGGAATGACGTCGCGGCTTCTGATTGGTCGTGTGGCGGTCACATGGGCGGCACGCGACCAATCAGAAGCCGGGACGTCATACCACAGGTCCTAAAGGCGCGCATTTTGAAGAAAGAAGCCATGCCGGACGCCGGATCCTCCCGCTGATGTCCAGGGGCCGCCGGAGAGGTGAATATAACAATATTTTTTATTTTAATTCTTTATTTTACACTTCCGATACCGATACCCGATATCACAAAAATATCGGATCTCGGTATCGGAATTCCGATACCGCAAGTATCGGCCGATACCCGATACTTGCGGTATCGGAATGCTCAACACTATTCGTTGCACAACCTTTAGCCAAAATAACTGCGACCAACTGCTTCCGGTAACCATCAATGAGTTTCTTACAATGCTCTGCTGGAATTTTAGACCATTCTTCTTTGCAAACTGCTCCAGGTCCCTGATATTTGAAGGGTGCCTTCTCCAAACTGCCATTTTTAGATCTCTCCACAGGTGTTCTATGGGATTCAGGTCTGGACTCATTGCTGGCCACCTTAGAAGTCTCCAGTGCTTTCTCTCAAACCATTTTCTAGTGCTTTTTGAAGTGTGTTTTGGGTCATTGTCCTGCTGGAAGACCCATGACCTCTGAGGGAGACCCAGCTTTCTCACACTGGGCCCTACATTATGCTGCAAAATTTGTTGGTAGTCTTCAGACTTCATAATGCCATGCACACAGTCAAGAAGTCCAGTGCCAGAGGCAGCAAAGCAACCCCAAAACATCAGGGAACTGCTGCCATGTTTTACTGTAGGGACCGTGTTCTTTTCTTTGAATGTCTCTTTTTTCCTGTAAACTCTATTTTGATGCCTTTGCCCAAAAAGCTCTACTTTTGTCTCATCTGACCAGAGAACATTCCTCAAAAACGTTTTAGGCTTTTTCAGGTAAGTTTTGGCAAAATCCAGCCTGGCTTTTTTATGTCTCGGGGTAAGAAGTGGGGTCTTCCTGGGTCCCCTACCATACAGTCCCTTTTCATTCAGACGCCGACTAATAGTACGGGTTGACACTGTTGTACCCTCGGACTGCAGGGCAGCTTGAACTTTGGATGTTAGTCAAGGTTCTTTATCCAACATCCGCAGGAACATTCAGGTCTTTGGTGATGGACTTGTAACCTTGAGATTTTGCATGCTTCCTCACAATTTGGTTTCTCAATTCCTCAGACAGTTCTTTGGTCTTCTTTCTTTTCTCCATGCTCAATGTGGTACACACAAGGACACAGGACAGAGGTTGAGTCAACATTAATCCATGTCAACTGGCTGCAAGTGTGATTTAATTATTGCCAACACCTGTTAGGTGTCACAGGTAAGTTACAGGTGCTGTTAATTACACAAATTAGAGAAGCATCACATGATTTTTCGAACAGTGCCAATATTTTTGTCCACCCCCTTTTTTATGTTTGGTGTGGAATTATATCCAATTTGGCTTTAGGACAATTCTTTTTGTGTTTTTTCATTTAAGACAAATTAAATGAAGATAATAATAACAAAGAATTTGTGTTTGCAATCATTTTCAGGAAGAAACTGAGTATTATCTGAGAGAATTGGAGGGGTGTCAATACTTTTGGCCACAACTGTATGCGGGTTCCAAGGCTATTTGGGGTGCATGTAACTTGCAGGCAGGGCAGGCCTTGCATTCAATGCATAGGCAAACAATTTGGCAGTACAAAATGAATAATGTGAACTTGGTTTTCCTGTGGCCATACAGTACGTTGGGTTAAAGGCTTAATGGGATGTGTGTAACTTTGGGGCAGGGCAGGCCTTGCAATTCGTATACGATGAGGTGTGGCAGTAGGAATAGGATATGATAGGCAACTATTCAGGGATTATTGCCTTATAAATTCTAAGCCTTGCTGTTGCTTTTTTCCATCGACTCATTAACCAATTAATGTTTTTTTACGGTGTTCTGTACTCATTCAAATTCATCAAAGCAGGCAAGATTAACTGATTTAATAACTGATGTAATGTGTCCATTCACAGTTTTTCTCTAGCATCTGGTTGGACACTTTACGCTATTGGAGCTGGAATTACCACTACGGAACTCTCGAGTGCTTTTTTCCATCTATTTCTGGGTGTGTTAGGGCTAGCGGAACGCACCAAATAATAAGACTGATAGTGTATGGTGCGTTCGTAGCCCGGGGTCCACCGTGCAGAGATGGAACCTGCTGCTGAGTAATGACGGACTATATGGCGGTACTCATAAGTATACTCGCGTGGGTTAAACTTCACCCAACGTGAAGGAAGCGATCCTGTTGCGTCACAGGATCGCGGTACCGCACATAGAAGGCGAGCAAGCAGTCAGCGAACTTAACCCCAACTAGGATTGAAGTCCGATTAGACCACTTGCTGACACAACACCGCAACAGGGTGTGTTAGGCAACTCTTAAAATTAGAGCACCGAAGTGCGAACTGTGCCGTGCTGGCAGGCACCACTAAGCACCCAGACGTGGGTCAGGAAGCGCACTACTGGCGCGTGGCGCCGCACTGGCGGTCACAGCAATAGACGCTGATACGTGTGTGACACGTTGAGTGATTCGTCGGGTGCTAGATAGCAGCCATACTCCATACGCGAACAGTCATACAATAGGGTAGGGGTATTTAATGAACGACTTGCACTCACAACAAACACACGTATTCAATTGTACACTAGCGCATGGCCGTGCGGTCATGCGCAGTTTATATAATTGCAGGACAGGAAGTGGCCACAGAAACTTTGCCCTTCCAGGGCCTGCCAAGAGGACCAATGGAATGCGCTGCAGAGCCAGAGCACATGACCCTCGATCTCCAACGGGAGATCTTGCTCTGGGCATGCTCAGTGTGCGCAAACAAGGACTTAGTCCCAGGGAAGTCCGCTCGCCGCTGACCAGCACTGACTTTAATGGCAGGAGCTGAAGAAGCAGCAGTAACTCTCTGTACAGAGTGAGAGCGAGCAAGACACTGGGAGCGACGTCCCTGCTGAGCAGACTCCACTGTGGCTGGAGGAGAATGGGAGACCGCAGCGGACACGGATCGAGATTCCCCCTGTGCAGCAGAGGAAACTCGACTCCTAACATTACCCCCCCTCCTAGGGCCCCCCCCTCCTTGGGCCTCGCTACGCTCGAAGGCAGCAATGAGCTGTGGGGCCCGAATGTTTTCAGCAGGTTCCCATGACCTGTCCTCTGGGCCATAACCCTTCCAATCCACCAAATAAAACTTTTTGCCGCGTACCACCTTGCACCCCAAAATAGCGTTCACCTCGTAATCGTCCGTAGACGAACCTGATGTCCCGGCAGATGACTCGGAAAACCGGGACATGTATACGGGTTTCAAGAGGGACACATGAAAGGTGTCGGTGATACCCAAGCGTGGAGGAAGAGCCAGGTGGTAGACCACACGATTAACCTGTTCGAGAACCTTGAAGGGACCCAAGTAGCGAGGAGCAAACTTAGTGGACTCAACTCGCAGCCTGATGTTACGGGCGGAGAGCCACACCAAGTCGCCAGGGGCAAAAGTCGGAGCGGGTCGCCGATGAACATCGGCGGAGGACCTCATTCTCTCCTTGGAGGCCCGAATGGCATCCTGCGTGCGATCCCAAATGTCCCGTGCCTCCACAGCCCAGTCTGCCACCCTGGGATCAGCGGAAGACACAGGCATGGGCACAGGAACACGCGGATGCTGGCCGTAATTTAAGAGGAATGGAGTCTGACCGGTAGAGTCGGCTACGGCATTGTTAAGTGCAAACTCTGCCCACGGTAGCAAGGATGCCCAGTCATCCTGTCTGGCAGAAACAAAATGTCGCGATATGTGACCAAGGTCTGGTTGGCCCTTTCTACCAACCCATTCGTCTCGGGATGATATGCCGAAGAGAGATTTAACTCAATACTGAGTAGACGACATAGCTCCCTCCAGAATCGAGACGCAAACTGGGGACCCCGGTCACTAACAATTTTGTCTGGCATACCGTGTAAGCGAAAGATATGCTTGATAAACAAGACAGCCAACGCCCGTGCAGATGGTAGCCGTGGAAGAGGCACCAAATGCACCATTTTGGAAAAATGATCAGTGATCACCCAGATAATGGTGCAATTACGAGACTTGGGTAAGCCAACCACAAAGTCCATCCCGACCATCTCCCAGGGCCTGTCAGCCACGGGCAGAGGATAAAGCAACCCAGCCGGCCGTTGCCGAGGAGTCTTGTTCCTGGCGCAAGAGACACACGCCCGAACGTACTCCGCGACATCACGAGCCATATGCGGCCACCAGTATGTCCTCGCCAGTAACTCTGATGTCCTTTTAGTACCAAAATGTCCACCCACCCTGGACGAGTGCGCCCAAGAGAGAACCTCCGGTCGCAAACTAGATGGAACAAAAGTCTTGCCCGGGGGCACAGACTCCAGCGAAACCGGGGCCACGGTTCTCAAACTCTCGGTGGGGACAATAAGCCGAGGCTCCTCCTCCTCCGCAGATGACACAACGGAGCGAGAGAGAGCGTCGGCCCGAATGTTCTTCTCCCCAGAAAGGAAATGGAGGGTGAAATGAAACCGGGAGAAGAACAAGGACCATCTGGCCTGGCGAGAATTCAACCGCTGAGCTGTCTGCAGATACACCAAATTTTTGTGATCTGTGAAGACTTGGAAGGGAAAACGTGCTCCCTCCAAGAGATGTCTCCACTCCGAGAAAGCCAACTTCACGGCTAGCAACTCCCTGTCCCCGATGGAATAATTCCTCTCTGCTGGTGTGAAGGTCTTGGAGAAAAAGAAGCAAGGATGCTTCCGACCTTGAGCATCCTTTTGGAAGAGGACTGCTCCAGCACCAACAGAAGAGGCATCCACCTCCATGATAAATGGCTTATCAACATCGGGGCGATGAAGAATGGGAGCGCTAGCGAAGTGTGACTTTATAGAGATAAAAGCTTTGGAGACCTCCTCAGACCACAATTTGGGATTCACCCCCTTCTTGGTGAGGGCAACCAAGGGAGCTACCAAAGTTGAGAAATGCGGGATGAACTGGCGATAATAATTGATGAACCCCATAAAGCGCTGCACCGCTTTAAGAGAATGGGGTTCCTGCCAGTCCATCACAGCCTGTAGTTTGGCAGGATCCATAGCCAATCCCTGGGCTGAGATGATGTAGCCTAGGAAAGGTAAGGACTCCTGCTCAAACATACACTTCTCCAACTTGGCATAGAGGGAGTTTGCCCGTAGGAGGTCGAAGACTTTGCAAACATCTCTCCGGTGGGAGTCAATATCTGGAGAGTAGATGAGAATATCATCCAGATAGACTACGACCAAGGTGGAAAGCATATCCCGGAAGATATCGTTCACAAAGTCTTGGAAAACGGCTGGGGCATTACAGAGCCCAAAGGGCATCACCAGATATTCATAGTGCCCATCCCTGGTGTTAAAAGCCGTCTTCCATTCGTCCCCCTCACGGATGCGAATCAGGTTGTAAGCACCCCGCAGATCTAATTTAGTAAATACCCTTGCTCCCCGAAGCCTATCGAACAGTTCAGATATCAAAGGCAAAGGGTATTTATTCTTAACGGTGATGGCGTTAAGACCCCTGTAGTCTATGCATGTACGCAATTCCCCACTCTTCTTCTGCATGAAGAAGAACCCTGCCCCAGCAGGTGACACTGACTTCCTGATGAACCCTCTTGCCAGATTTTCCTGGATGTACTGTGACATTGCCTCTGTCTCCGGGAGAGATAGCGGATAGACTCGACCCCGGGGAGGCTCAGCACCAGGCAAGAGGTCAATAGGAAAGTCATAGGGGCGATGGGGCGGAAGGGTCTCCGCCGCCTTTTTGGAGAATACGTCTGCATATGACCAATACTGCTTGGGGAGAGAGGAAAGATCTGCGGGTACCTCAGTTGTAGCTACCTGAACGCACTCCCTCTGACACCTACCCCCACAAGATTCACCCCATCCCAGAATTCTGCCTGAGGACCACTCGATATGAGGAGAGTGGTACCGTAGCCAAGGTATTCCCAACAGGACTTCATCAATTCCCTCTGGAATGACGAGCAGAGAAATAATCTCCTGATGAGATGGCGACATGGACAGAGTAAAAGGGATGGTCTGGTGAGTTATCTGTGAGGGCAGAGTCGACCCATTCACCACTCGTACCGTTACAGGTTGAGCTAGCATAACCAGAGGTATTGCGTGGCGTTGGGCGAAGGCAGAAGACATAAAATTGCCCTCCGCCCCAGAATCCACGCAGAGCTCTACCGAGTGGGAGAATGAGCCTATAGTAATTGTCCCCTTAAAGGACAATTTAGAGGCAAACGTCGCCGTGTCTAGTGTACCTCCACCTACGACCACTAGACGCTGACGTTTCCTCGACCGCTGAGGACATCTGGTGGCAAAATGTCCAGACTGCTGGCAAACATGACAGACCCTGAGTGCACAAGCGGTCCGGGACTTAGGTCCCGCTTGTGACACTTCCCTGGCCTCATGTGACTCAGGAACCAGGACCGGAGATTCCAGAGGTTTGGCGAAAGTAGGAGCCAGCCGAAACCTCTGCTTACACTGGGCTCGCTCTAACCTCCGCTCGTTAAAACGGAGGTCAATTCGAGTGGAGACTGTTATTAACTCCTCCAGTGTGGCAGGAATCTCCCTAGTGGCCAGAGCGTCCTTTACATGGTCAGCCAAGCCCCTCCAAAATATGGGGATAAAAGCTTTATCCGACCATTCCAGCTCAGATGCTAAAGTGCAGAATTGGACGGCAAAATGACTGACCAAGGACTCACCCTGAGTTAATGCCAGCAGTTGGAGCGCAGTGTCATGGGTGACTTGAGGTCCTAAAAAGACCTGTTTTAAAGTGCTCAAAAACAGAGGAGCACTCTGCACCACATGATCGCCACGCTCCCACAGCGGCGTAGCCCACTCCAACGCCCTGTCCGACAATAGAGACACAATAAATCCCACCTTAGCCCGCTCTGTGGGGAAACGTGCAGCCAGAAGCTCGAGATGAATAGAGCACTGACTCACGAATCCCCTACAAAATTTGCTATTACCAGAAAATTTTTCTGGCAGCGGGAGGCGAGAAAATGTCGGAACAGGGGAGGCAATGGACAAAGTTGCTGCAGCCACGCTGGCAGCCTGTACAGCAACTGCGGTAACATCCACAGCTGAGGTTGCGCTCTCGAGAGCCGCCAACCTACCCTCCAGCTGCTGTATATACCGCAGGGATTGCTGTTTGTCCTTCATCACTAGCCAGACCCTGGCGCTAGTGTAATGTTAGGGCTAGCGGAACGCACCAAATAATAAGACTGATAGTGTACGGTGCGTTCGTAGCCCGGGGTCCACCGTGCAGAGATGGAACCTGCTGCTGAGTAATGACGGACTATATGGCGGTACTCATAAGTATACTCGCGTGGGTTAAACTTCACCCAACGTGAAGGAAGCGATCCTGTTGCGTCACAGGATCGCGGTACCGCACATAGAAGGCGAGCAAGCAGTCAGCGAACTTAACCCCAACTAGGATTGAAGTCCGATTAGACCACTTGCTGACACAACACCGCAACAAGGTGTGTTAGGCAACTCTTATAATTAGAGCACCGAAGTGCGAACTGTGCCGTGCTGGCAGGCACCACTAAGCACCCAGACGTGGGTCAGGAAGCGCACTACTGGCGCGTGGCGCCGCACTGGCGGTCACAGCAATAGACGCTGATACGTGTGTGACACGTTGAGTGATTCGTCGGGTGCTAGATAGCAGCCATACTCCATACGCGAACAGTCATACAATAGGGTAGGGGTATTTAATGAACGACTTGCACTCACAACAAACACACGTATTCAATTGTACACTAGCGCATGGCCGTGCGGTCATGCGCAGTTTATATAATTGCAGGACAGGAAGTGGCCACAGAAACTTTGCCCTTCCAGGGCCTGCCAAGAGGACCAATGGAATGCGCTGCAGAGCCAGAGCACATGACCCTCAATCTCCAACGGGAGATCTTGCTCTGGGCATGCTCAGTGTGCGCAAACAAGGACTTAGTCCCAGGGAAGTCCGCTCGCCGCTGACCAGCACTGACTTTAATGGCAGGAGCTGAAGAAGCAGCAGTAACTCTCTGTACAGAGTGAGAGCGAGCAAGACACTGGGAGCGACGTCCCTGCTGAGCAGACTCCACTGCGGCTGGAGGAGAATGGGAGACCGCAGTGGAGACGGATCGAGATTCCCCCTGTGCAGCAGAGGAAACTCGACTCCTAACAGGGTGCTTCTTTAAATGTGTTTGGGGTCATTGCCCTGTTGGAAGATCCATGACCAAGGATGCAAACTCAGCTTTCATACTACTGGCACTACATTGCACATCAAAATCCTTTGGGAATCTTCACATTTCATGATGCTTTGAAAACATTCAAAGCACCTAGTGCCATAGGCATCAAAATATATTTGAACTTCACTGTAACTACTGTGTTATATTATTTGTAGGCCTCATTCCATTTGCAGATTTACAGTATACAGTAGAATTATGTCCTGCTAGCTTTCCAAAAATGCTTAGTGAGGGCTGGCTGCTGGCCCTCTAAAATTAAGGTGAGGGCCACCTGATGTCCCTCTGACAATAGTGAGGATCACCTGCTTGCACTTTAACAATAGTAAGGGCTGCTTGATGGCCTTCTACAAATAGTGAGGGTCACCTAATGGCCCTGACAAGTAAATTGTGACCTTGAGAGTTACTCCATCGTAAATTAAACAGGATGTGTCTGACCATGTCTCACATACCACATGGACAGATAAGGTACCAAAATGATAAAATTAAATTTCCTGTAGACATTTTTTCACTATTGAAAGCAATGCAAACATCCAAAAAGCATCAAAAACTCTACATGTGAACATAGCCTAAAGTGTAGAGGAGCAAGTATTTTTTTTTCTATTATTTATTTTGTCTTATTTTGAAGTCATTATCCTGAAAAGAATGTTTCTTAACATTTTTTTTAAAGTAAAATTCATTTTAACTGTGGTTTTGTATGTTTTATTATCAGTCCGTAAAAGTGGCGCAACACTCTGACAACACTGTTCGCAGCAGCGACTTGGGATTCAGAAATACTTCCAGGGGTCTTTCCCATGCTGTTACCATGTCATTTCAGGACTATAATTTCCAGCCATTTTTTGACCCCTTCCAGACCTCTGAGGAGGGCCTCCAGAAAAATGTTCGGGTTGAGCACCCGAGGATTACGATTTGCTCTACTCCAGTAGTGCGTATCTGAACATTTTATTGCTCGTTCACCACTACTAGTAAGGAAAACACAAAACTATATGCTTATGTTAATCTATGATATTGTCTTAAACCTATGCACTTATCTGCAACTAACCCCGCATTTAAAATGCAGCCCCCGCTTAACTCAATTGCCCTCGCATGGAGTCTGTGAAACTTGTTCTCCAATCAATAGTTACGGTACCACTGACAGAAACAACTCAGCCTTCAAAAATCAAGCCCTCAAACTTTATCATTGACCATAAATAAAAAAAAAAATAAAAAAAAAGATGCTTACTAGAATATGACAAATGAGAAAGCAAATATATATTTAAATACACATTTTATATGCCTCCTAAAATATTTTGTTTCTTTTTCCCATTCATAGGTGAAAAGTTTTAGTTGCAGTTTTCATTTCAATATCTTCCTTTCACTCCCATTCCCTTCTCTTTGGTTTCTTTATAAAGTGACATTTTCCTAAGGTAAAGGTCTTTCAGTATTCTTTTGACACTCTTCTGCACAAAACTCGGTCTTTTAATGTCACTGAACATTTTCATTTAAATTTTAGCTTTTTTCTTATTCTTGTGGAATGAAGCTTGAAAGAATTAAGTAGTGTATTAAAGTATGAATGTTTTTAATATAAAATATTACACAACACCAAAGTAATGGAGAACACTCTTATTTTTTAATCATCAATGAGGAAACATTCTTTATGTTTCTGGTGTCATTAAACCCTTAGCAACCGCTTATGCGCCTTTTAAGTTAAGGTTAGTTATTCCTCAGCACTGCTTTTTAATCGTGTGGGGAAATAAGGCTATAGTGCACCCCAGCATCGGAAAATGATCAGGGCCGGTTTTTACAGTCCTTTGTCAAATTATCAACATTATTCACCAAATAACGGTGTTCACAAAAAAGAAGTCCAATTTACAATTCATTTCTCTCTACTCTGATCTATCCCCTGGTTGTCCACATCATCTTCCTATGAGAGCATACACCGTGTGCACTGCTAAATACTGGTGCAGAGACTAGGTACCCAAACCGTATAGTAAAATATGGAAAAGTCTCGCACTCAACTTAAGTATTTATATTCGTAGATTTTATTTGGTACTAGAGGTAGCACTGGAAACGTTTCAGTCCAACCGGACTTTCATCAGTCACTACATAATCCAAGAAACAAAAAAACAATGTGGTATATACAAAACAAAACATATACAGAACAAAAGTATATACAAAATTTCACAAAATTTCCTTAGAGCCAAAAATGTAGATTTTATATCTCAATGCTGGTGCCACAGTGAAATCACACATAATAATATCCTCGCTAGGTGTGTTATGTGGAGTATAGTTATTATAGGTGTAAGTTTAACACACATACCGTGCTGTGCCAACTAGTGTGTGGCAACAGGTCCTATATTCAGATGCAGATAATGCGTGGTGCCTAGGGTGGCATAGGGAGGAAGTGAGGATTTTTAATCATACGCAAAAGACTGTAACAGGTCTGGTGAGGGAAAGGTAGTACTTACAGGTAGAAACCGCCTGATATAGGAACAGCGTAATAGATGAGAGGAGTATGCATGAACTGTGGAGTAATTATAAGAAAGGACGGGGGGGGGAAGGGGAAAGGAAAGAAGGGGGAGAGGGTAATTATGAATTCAGATAAACATGAGCCAGTGGGTTCCTATATCAGCAAACCCTTATGTTAATGTGCCCCCTTATCTTTATAAATACCTCATAGAAGTGTATGAAAGGCTCGAGGTAGTGACCTCTGACTGCCAATGGTGAGACAGGGGCTGCAGAAAATGAAAAATAAGAATAAAGGAAACGAAAGTAAAAGATACGTGTCAGCGCACAGAACCTGATACTTATATGTCCGGTCTACAGATGGGGAATCCATTACATGGAGAAATGCCGTTGTGCTGTATGGGAGGTCCTCTCAGACACGGAGTCCACCGCTAGTCTGAAGAGAGGTTCCCTGCGGCGTGCTTATATATCCGAGGTCTATGTTACGGTGAACGGCCGCGACCGGAAGTGACGTGAACGCATGCAGCCGTACCGGAAGTATACGGCCGTGCAGGTCACAATAGAAGGATGCGTTCCATGGTGGTAGCGCTGGGCTCAAAAGAGCACAAAATATAAAGCAGCGCATCTAGTGGATGTTGTAATACAGTGTAGGGGAGAGGGGAAAGAAATGAGTTTATTTTGTAATGAAATACAGAAACTCCGTATAGGAGCTGGGGATGGGAGGAACAAGGAGGCGGGGTTGGGGGGGGAAAAGGGGGAAGTACCACCTACGGAGTTGAGTATAATAATACGTGGGAGGGGAAAGGATGGAGACTATCTGACATGCCGATAGAGATAAGGGATATGGGATAAAGAGCAAGAGATCTGCAGACTGAGTGTGTGGAGAGATAATAAGCAGAGATACCCCGAGGGGGTCCTATATAATCACTGCACATGACAGGTGTGAGTGGAGTGCCACTGTGATGTGTTCCGATGGATCCAGGATGTGACACATATTGGATACAAGTGCCGTAGATGACTGAGATCAAAAGAGGTGACATGTCTATAGTAAGTGGTGGCATCATACAGATGATGATATACGGAAAGAGGTGATCGATCCTGTGGTGACCGTAGTTCGTGATGTGCCAACCGATCATTAATACAGACGACTCTAGAAAACAAAGATGTATGTTAGTACACATTTTTGAGAGAATCAACGTCACATAAGTCAGTCAAAAAGAAAATACATCAGCAGTTTAACAGGGCACTCAGTAGCCTTAAATAAATGCAGATAACTCGTATTCCCTATTTAGCCCCTTGGGTGATAGTGTGTCCAAAGTGTGTATCCAATATGCCTCACGTTTCTTAAGCATAAGGATTCTATTACCCCCTCTACGCTGTATGGGAACTTGTTCGAGAACTTGAAATTTCAACTGTGCGATATTGTGTCCTGATGTGTGGAAATGGTGAGGTAATGGTAACAGGAGGTTATTGCAGCGGATGGTAGATTTGTGCTTGGACACCCGATCCCTGATAGGTTGTGATGTTTCCCCCACATATAAAGGGCCACATGGGCATTTGATGACGTAAATGACATACGTGGAACTGCACGTGAAGTACCCTCTAATTCTGAATTGTTTGCCAGAATGTGGATGAGTGACTACGTTCCCTTTGAGAACGTTATTACATTGGACACAATGCAAGCATGGGAATGTCCCTTCCCTTGGTTTACCAAGAAAACTTTGTCTCACGGTGGCGTTGGTGCCAATGTCGGCCTTAACAAGGTTATCTCGTAGACTTGGAGCTCTTTTAAAACACGGGAGAAATGGGTGTTGGAATTCCACAACGTTAGGATAGGCATTAGAGAGGATCAGCCAGTTGCTACGTATAGCCCTATGTAGTTTATACATGAAGGGGTGAAAAGAATGTACGAACGGGATACGTGATGTAGTGTCTGCCCTGGGTCTGTTAGTCATGGCTCTAGAATCCTCCAATAGAGGTAAAGGATACCCTCTGGCTCGGAACTTCTGTGTCATCTCATGTGTCCGTTGTTCTCTGGTGTCGGGGTCGGAGACTATGCGTTGTACCCTCTGATACTGTGCTTTGGGTATGGACCTTTTGGTTGATGGAGGATGAAGACTTTGAAAATGTAAAAGACTATTACGGTCTGTGCTTTTAGAGTAAAGATCTGTACTCAATCGACCACCTGGGTCCTTAATTACCAGCGTATCGAGAAAATTCATGCTCCAGAGGTCAAAATTCATAGTAAATGTGATGCCAGGCCAGGAGGTGTTCAGGAATGATAGGAAGGTGTGGAGTGTTTCTACTGAGCCCCGCCATACGCAGAACACATCATCGATGTATCTTCTCCATATGATGATGTTGTCCTTGAACAAAGTGTTTGTGTATATGATACTCTCCTCGAAATGAACCATATATGCATTAGCATATGGAGGTGCTGCGTGTGACCCCATTGCGGTCCCCCTCGTTTGTAGGTAGAATGTGTCTTGGAATAGGAAGAAATTACACTTGAGTATGACCCTCAAGAGGTCAATACATAACGAAATCTGATCTACATCCATATCAGTATTCTCAAGTAAATTCCGTACCGAGTTAATACCCTCCTCGTGGGGTATGGAGGTATAGAGATCCTTCACGTCGAGGGTCACTAGAAGGGCATCCGTGGGAACGATGTTAATCTCCCTGACAAGTTTTAGAAAGGAACCTGTGTCTAGTAAAAAAGATCTAGACTTCTGTATGTGAGGAGTAAGAATTCTCTCAATAAATCTCGCTATAGGGGATAATATTGAGTCAGTGGAGGCCACTATGGGCCTCCCTGGTGGGTTCTCTAGATTTTTGTGGATCTTGGGCAATGTGTAGAAGACCGGTATGATGGGATTGGGGTTCAGAAGAAAGCTACATGTCTTCTGATCTAAAACGCCCAACTCAGTATATTTGTGAAGTATGGTTTCAATGCTTTGGCGAATTGTATGTGAGGGATCCCTATCCAGTGCCTGGTAAATGGAACGATCGCTCAGTTGTCGTGTTATTTCGGCCAGATATTTCGATTTATCCATGACCACCAGGGCACCCCCCTTGTCGGCCGGTTTCATTATAATGGATTTGTCCCCCTGAAGGTTTTTTAGGGAGTGTCTCTCCTCAGCAGTAAGGTTGGAAGGATAAAAAAGGTTACCCCTTTCTATGTTGTCTCTGAGGGATGTAAATGAATCCTGTACAAAACTAACAAAATTTTCGACCGCATGGGAACAATGTGGGGGTCTAAAGTGGCTTTTGTTCCGTAGGCCCAAACTGGAGGAGGACAGAAATTTGGGATTGTCACTGATGGTAACGGTATCTGCGGCTGGAGGATTAGTAGAAAAATACGCTTTCAACCTAATGAGGCGAAAAAATCTCTGAAGATCCATATCTAGATCAAATGTACGGCAGCGATAGGACGGACAAAATGAGAGTCCTTTTTGTAGGAGCGAATGTTCGGCCACGTTCAGGGTTCGAGATGAGATATTAATCACTAATTTGTCCATACCTTTGATCGGGTGATCCTGTTGGTATCCTGGTTCCTTCTTATGTTTCTGTCCCCGTCTGGTCTTCTTGTGGGATATCTGCGTTGTCCTAAAAAAGGAATAGTTGGCACCGAGGTAGATGGTCCAGATTCGTGATCCGATCCTGAGGTTGAGAGATCTGAGGATATGGGTTGGTTCGGACGTGTGTTGGTACGTCGAGAGTTGTCTTGCCATCTATAGACTCTGTTATTCTTGTAGTCCTCTGCGTCCCTTACAAATTTGTTTCGTTTTCTGACCTCGATGTCCCTTTTGTGCCGGGTAATACGGTCCTGGATCTCAGTCTTGAGGGCAGATAACTCCCCGGTGTACCTGTTGTAGATAACTGAACTTCAATGGTCTTAATTTTCTCAGAGGTGTCGGCAATGGCACGTTGGAGATATTCTACTGTCAGGGTAATTAAATCCAGAGAACACTTATTGAGGATGTGCTCAAATTTAGTGCAGAAGTCAGGTGAATCTTTAAAGAGTGTAGGGCGCAGAGGAACTCGTAAGCCTCTCGGAATGCGCTGTACCCGTATATACTCGGATAGAGTGGCGCAATGGAGCTCGAGGTTGGTCTGGGATCTAAGTTCACATTCTAAGTCCCTCCCATGGGTTTCACGTGGTGGGACAGATAAGAACTCGCTGGACAATTTCGACTGGGCGAGGATATTTGCGGTTTCCTCTGCTTTATATGAAAAGGTAGGATGGGTGGACATGGCTCAATAGCGTGCAAACACGTACGGGTAAGTACATATGAGAGCAAACACCGTGTGCACTGCTAAATACTGGTGCAGAGACTAGGTACCCAAACCGTATAGTAAAATATGGAAAAGTCTCGCACTCAACTTAAGTATTTATATTCGTAGATTTTATTTGGTACTAGAGGTAGCACTGGAAACATTTCAGTCCAACCGGACTTTCATCAGTCACTACATAATCCAAGAAACAAAAAAACAATGTGGTATATACAAAACAAAACATATACAGAACAAAAGTATATACAAAATTTCACAAAATTTCCTTAGAGCCAAAATTGTAGATTTTATATCTCAATGCTGGTGCCGCAGTGAAATCACACATAATAATATCCTCGCTAGGTGTGTTATGTGGAGTATAGTTATTATAGGTGTAAGTTTAACACACATACCGTGCTGTGCCAACTAGTGTGTGGCAACAGGTCCTATATTCAGATGCAGATAATGCGTGGTGCCTAGGGTGGCATAGGGAGGAAGTGAGGATTTTTAATCATACGCAAAAGACTGTAACAGGTCTGGTGAGGGAAAGGTAGTACTTACAGGTAGAAACCGCCTGATATAGGAACAGCGTAATAGATGAGAGGAGTATGCATGAACTGTGGAGTAATTATAAGAAAGGACGGGGGGGGGAAGGGGAAAGGAAAGAAGGGGGAGAGGGTAAGTATGAATTCAGATAAACATGAGCCAGTGGGTTCCTATATCAGCAAACCCTTATGTTAATGTGTCCCCTTATCTTTATAAATACCTCATAGAAGTGTATGAAAGGCTCGAGGTAGTGACCTCTGACTGCCAATGGTGGGACAGGGGCTGCAGAAAATGAAAAATAAGAATAAAGGAAACGAAAGTAAAAAATACGTGTCAGCGCACAGAACCTGATACTTATATGTCCGGTCTACAGATGGGGAATCCATTACCTGGAGAAAGGCCGCTGTGCTGTATGGGAGGTCCTCTCAGACACG
Source organism: Ranitomeya imitator (assembly GCF_032444005.1). Lineage (NCBI taxonomy): Eukaryota > Metazoa > Chordata > Amphibia > Anura > Dendrobatidae > Ranitomeya > Ranitomeya imitator. The sequence goes on along the minus strand of NC_091282.1, from coordinate 914,080,569 downwards.
GAGTCCACCGCTAGTCTGAAGAGAGGTTCCCTGCAGCGTGCTTATATATCCGGGGTCTATGTTATGGTGAACGGCCGCGACCGGAAGTGACGTGAACGCATGCAGCCGTACCGGAAGTATACGGCCGTGCAGGTCACAATAGAAGGATGTGTTCCATGGTGGTAGCGCTGGGCTCAAAAGAGCACAAAATATAAAGCAGATATAAAATCTACAATTTTGGCTCTAAGGAAATTTTGTGAAATTTTGTATATACTTTTGTTCTGTATATGTTTTGTTTTGTATATACCACATTGTTTTTTTGTTTCTTGGATTATGTAGTGACTGATGAAAGTCTGGTTGGACTGAAACGTTTCCAGTGCTACCTCTAGTACCAAATAAAATCTACGAATATAAATACTTAAGTTGAGTGCGAGACTTTTCCATATTTCACATCATCTTCCTGTCAAAAAAATGGAAGGCACATACACAGTGCACCAGCCAAGATCTGCCGGCCCGTAAATGGCAACAATTGGGAATTTGTCCCATTGTTTTATTTTGATCACTGTGATATACCTTATTACACTGATAAAAAAAATAGTAATTTAACCCCCCCTTTGTCATCTCCTTAGTTAGACAAAAATTATAAGATAAAAAAAATTGTACATTTTGTCCATTCTTCAAAGTTGGCGTTAGTGTTAGGGTTGGAGTTGAGGCTTTGTTAGGGTTAGGGTTAAAATTATGGTTATGGTTGTGTTAGTTTTAGGGTTGGGGTCAGGATTGTGTTAGGGTTAGGCATGGGGTTAGGGTTGTCTTAGCATTGGGGTTAAGGTTGTGTTAGGGTAGAATTAGAATTATTTTTTTTCAAGAGGAAAAAAAAAATGAAGATATAAAGGTTAGTGATGAGCGCAAGTGCTCACTACCAGAGGTGCTCAAGTATGCATGGAGTATTACGTATTCCTGCATGTTTATTTTGGGTGGGTGGGACTTCAGCATGTCACTCAAGCACCTGTGATATTCGGTGCAAACCCAGGCACCTGATGCAAACTCAAATTTGTGCTTATCACCAGTGTTGAGCATTCTGGGTATCGGCCGATATTCGCTGTATCGGAATTCCGATACTGAGTTCCGATACTTTTAAGATATCGGATACCGGAATTGGAAGTTCTATAGTGCAATGATGCACTATAATGGACTGTGGGCGGTGCGTGGGCGGAGACTGCGTGTCTGTTTATGTGGGTGAGGTCTGTGCGGGCCTGCTGGGGTTCTGTGCGGCCTGTCACGGGTCTGTGCGGGCCTGTCGGGGGTCTGTATGGGCCTGCCAGAGGTCTGTGTGGCCTGCCGGGGGGCTGTGCGGGCCTGCCCGGGGTCTGTATGGGCCTGCTGGGGGTCTGTGCGGGCTGCTGGGGGTCTGTACGGGTCTCTCGGGGGTCTGCGCAGCCTGCTAGCGGTCTGTGCGGCCTGCCGGGGGTCTGTATGGGCTTTTCGGGGGTCTGTGTGGCCTGCCGGTGGTCTGTGCAGCCTGCCGGGGGTCTGTACTGGCCTCTCGGGGGTCTGTGCGGCCTACCAGGGGTCTGTGCGGCCTGCCGGGGGTCTGTAGGGGCCTCTCGGGGGTCTGTGCGGCCTGCCGAGGGTCTGTGCGGGTGTGGAGGCATTGTCCGATGGGACTGCAAGTCCCATCGGGCTATGCCTGCTACAATGGCAGTGATTGACACATTAGCCAATATTGGGACAGTAGTAGTCCCATCATCCGGCTAATGTGTTGAATGTAAAAAAAAAACATACATACTACATACAACGTACAACATACTACATACATACTACATACATACTACATACATACTACATACAACATACTACATACATACTATATATATACATACAACATACGTACAACATACCTTATCCATACAACATACATACAACATACTATATACTACCTACATACATAAAACATACATACATACAACATATATGCAATATACTACATACATACAACATACATACAACATACTACAAACATACATACAACATACATACAACATACATACTATATACATACATACAACATACATACAACATACCACATACATACATATAACATACATTCATACATACTACATACATACAACACACATACTACATACGTCCATGCAACATACATACATCCAAACAACATACATACTACATACATACATACTACATGCATACTACATACGTACTACATACATACAACATACATACTACATACATGCATACATACTACATACATACCACATATAAATACATACATACGACACACATACTACATGCATACTACATAATACATACATACATACTACATAATACATACATACATACAGCATACATACTACATACATACTACATACATACAACCTACATACTACATACATACAACATACATACATACTACATACATACGTACTACATACATACTACATACATACCACATACTACAAATATGCTACATACATACATACATACATACATACTATGTACATCCATGCAACATACATCCATACAACATACATACATATATACTACATACATACTGCATACATAGTACATACATACAACATACATACTACATACATACTACATATAACTACATACTACACACATACTACACACATACATACTACATACATACTACATAATACATACATACTACATACATACATCATACATACTACATAGATACATACTACATACATACATACTACATACATACTACATACAAACAAAGTACTACATACATGCTACATACATACATACATACTACATACAAACTACATACATTCTACATACAGTACATTCATACATTGCATACAATACATACATATAGACATACAGTACATATAACATAGCGTACATACTCACCATCATTTGTCATTTTATCCCAGAAGCCACTGTCATCTGTAAAAAATATGAAAAAAACAAACAAACAATATACTCCCTGTCCGCAGAAATCCATGAGTGTCCCACAATGATCTCCCATGGAAAACGGCAGCATCAGCTGATGCGACTGCTCTCTAGGGGCTCCAGGAACACAATGATGGGAGGAAGGTATCCTTCCATACTGTATTCCTCCGCCGCTGTAAAAAAATAGTCCCTAGTAGTGTTGAGCGATACCTTCCAATATTTGAAAGTATCGGTATCAGATGGTATCGGCCGATATCCAAAAAATATTGGATATCGCCGATACCGATTCCCGATACCAATGCAAGTCAATGGGACACAAATATCGGAAGGTATCCTGGATGGTTACCAGGGTCTGAAGGAGAGGAAACTCTCCTTCAGGCCCTGGGATCCATATTAATGTAAAAAATAAAGAATAAAAATAAAAAATATGGATATACTCACCCCTCCGAAGGACCCTGGCTGTCACTGCTGCGAGCGTCTGCCTCCGTTCCTGAGAATTGCAGAGAGTGAAGGACCTTCGATGACGTGACGGTCAGGTGATCGGTCACCTGACCGCTCACGTGACCACGACGTCATCAAAGGTCCTTCACTATCTGTGCAATTCTCAGGAACGGAGGCAGACGCTCGCAGCGATGACAGCCAGGGTTCGCCGGAGGGGTGAGTATAACCATATTTATTATTTTTATTCTTTATTTTTTACATGAATATGGATCCCAGGGCCTGAAGGAGAGTTTCCTCTCCTCCAGACCCTGGGAACCACACACACCGCACACATCGAAGATGACTAGGAACTTCCGATTCTCATCTCCGATATCACAAAAATATCGGAACTTGGTATTGGAATTCCGATACATCAAATATCGGCCGATACCCGATACTTGCAGTATCAGAATGCTCAACACTAGTCCCTAGTCTCACTCCCACTCCCACTCCCACTCAGCAATTGCCATGAAGTGAGACTCTGAACTCTAGTAGCCTCTCAGTGATGCACTGCAGGAGCCATTGTCTTCTGTCAGTGTGTCACTGAAGGTCCTATAGAGCAGTGACATCACCCGATGTCACTGTTCTATAAGGGAGATCGTTGTGGGACACTCGTTATTAATTGGACTACAGCAGACAGGTAGTATACAGTTTATTATTTTACGTTTTTGGCAGGTGCTGAAGTATGGTAAGTATGGTTAAATGAAAAATATTAAAATACTTTTTTTCCTAATGTGTGTGTGTTTTATTAACCATTTACTAGTATTGGATTAATAATTTATAGGCGTCTTATTGACGCCTCTCCATTATTAACCCGACTTAATGTCACCTTACAATAGCAAGGTGACATTAACCCCTTATTACCCCATATCCCACCGCTACACGGGAGTGGGAAGAGAGGGGCTAAGTGTCGGAATTGGCGCATCTTACAGATGCTCCATTTCTCGGGAGGCTGCAGACTGGTATTTGTATCTTGGGGGGCCAATATCCATTGCCCCTCTCTAGGCTATGAATATCAGCCCACAACTGTCTGCCTAACCTTTCTGGCTGTAAAATATTGGGGGACCCCACATCATTTTTTTGGGGGGTCCCCCTATTTTATTAGCCAGTAAAGGCTATGCAGACAGTTGCAAGCTGATATTCATAGCAGGCTGCAAATATTGGCCACCGGCCATCAGCTTTCCCCCTCTGGTGCAGAAAATTGCATGAAGTTTTTGCCGTCAGGCACAATCTGGCGAGTTTTGAAAAAAATGGTTCCGTTTTTTCCACCGGATCCGTTTTTTCTCATAGAGTTGTATTAGCGCCGGATTGCGCCTGGTGGCCACAGATTTCATCCGTTTTTTGCCGGATCCGTCGCTGTGCGTTTTTTCACTGGACAGAAAAGCCATTCCTCTGTATGTGTTTTCCGTCCAGCGGAAACAGCTTTTTTGACAGATGCAGCAAGAAACGGATGAAACGTGTGGCCATCAGGTGCAATCCGGTGCTATTACAACTGTATGAGAAAAAGGATCCAGCAGAAAAAAAACGGATTGTTTTGTTTCAAAACTTGCCGGATTGTGTCTGACGGCAAAAACCTGATGTGTGAAAGCAGCTATGTATCTATAGATATATATATCTATAAATATAGCTATAGATAGATATATCCATAGATATATAATAGAAAGACCAATGTTTCTAAGGCTACCTTCACACTTGCGTTTTTAGCAATCCGTCGCAATCCGTCGTCTTGGGAAAAAAAAGGATCCTGAAAATGTGCCTACAGGATGCGTTTCTTGCCCATAAACTTGTATTAGCGACAGATCGCAATGGATGGCCACACGTCGCATCCGTCATGCAATGGATCCATCTTGGTTTGGCGGACCGTCGGCACGAAAAAACATTTGAGTGAACATTTTTTTGTCCCTCGCATCCGCCATTTTCAACCGCGCATATGCAGCCGAAACTCCACCCCCTCCTCTCCGGACTTCAGAATGGGCAGTGGATGCATTAAAAAACTGTATCCGCTGCCCACATCGTGCACAAATTTCACAACGTGCGTTTGTACGTCGGACCGACGCACAGCGATGGACCCGTACTGACGCAAGTATGAAAGAGGCCTTAATGAGCGTTTAATTTTTAAAAAATGGAAAAAAAACGGTGTGGGCTCCCGCGCCGATGGCCGGGGACCAATATTTGTAGCCTGCTATGAATATCAGCCCGCAGCTGTCTATTTTATATGAACTGTTTGTCTATATGTATGTAATGTATGTAATGTATTAATGTATTGTATGTAGTATGTATGTAGTATGTGTGCAGTATGTTGTATGTATGTAGTATGTATGTCAAATGTATGTAGTATGTATGTAGTATGTATGTATGTATGTTGTATGTATGTTTTATGTATGTATGTATGTTGTATGCATGTAGTATGTATGTAGTACATATGTAGTATGTATGTAGTATGCATGTTGTATGCATGTAGTATGTATGTAGTATGTATGAATGTAATGTATGAATGTAATGTTGCATGTATGTAGTATGTATGTAGTATGTATGTATGTAGAATGTATGTAGTATGTATGCATGTAGTATGTATGTACGTAGTATGTTTGTATTATGTATGTAGTATGTATGTATGTTGTATGTATGTTGTATGGATGTATGTAGAATGTTGTATGTATGTTGTATTATGTAGTATGTATGCATGTTGTATGGATGTATGTAGAATGTTGTATGTATCTTGTATGTATGTAGTATGTATGCATGTTGTATGTATGTATGAAGTATATAGTATGATGTATGTTGTATGTATGTGGTATGTTGTATGCATGTTGTATGTATGTGGTATGTATGTAGTATGTATGTATGTTGTATGTATGTTTTATGGCTGTATGTAGTATGTTGTATGTATGTAGTATGTATGTATGTTTCATGTATGTAAGTATGTAGTATATGGTATGTTGTATGTATGTTGTATGTATGTGGTATGTTGTACGTATGTTGTATGTATGTAGTATGTATGTAATATGTATGTATTATGTATTATGTATGTAGTATGTATGTATTTTTTTAACATTCAGCACATTAGCCGGATGATGGGACTACTACTGTCCCATCATTGGCTAATGTATCAATCACTGCCATTGTAGCAGGCATAGCCCTATAGGACTTGTAGTCCCATCGGACGATGCCTGCACACCCACACAGACCCCCGGCAGGCTGCACAGACCCCCCGAGAGGCCTGTACAGACCCCTGGCAGGCCGCACACACCCCCGTCAGGTCGAACAGACCCCTGAGAGGCCCGAACAGACCACCAGCAGGCCGCACAGAACCCTGGCAGGCCGCACAGACCCCCGAGAGGCACGTACAGACCCCCGGCAGGCCGCACAGACCCCCGGCAGGCCTCACAGACCTCCGAGTGGCCCGTACAGACCCCCAGCAGGCCGCACAGATCCCGGCAGGTTGCACAGACCCCCGAGAGGCCCACACAGACCCCCGGCAGGCCACACAGACCCTTGGCAGGTTGCACAGACCCTCGGCAGGCCGCACAGACCCCAAGAGGCCCGTATAGACCCTCGGCAGGCCCACACAGACACCCGTCATCCCACACAGACCCCCAAGAGGCCCGTACAGACCCCCAGCAGGCCCGCACAGACCCCCCATGGTCCCACACAGACATGCAGTCTCTGCCCACGCACCGCCCACACTCTTCCCCCCTCCGGAACAGGATCTACAAGGAAAGAAAGGGCTTATTTTCATTCCGATATTTGTGTCCCATTGACTTGCATTGGTTTCCGGTATTGGTATCGGCGATATCTGATATTTTTTTATATCAGCCGATCCAATCCGATCCTGATATTTCTGAATATCGGAAGGTATCGCTCAACACTACTCATCACTATATGACAATCTAATGTTATCAAATTCTGTCATATCTGTGGATTCAAAATGCTCAATATACCCCTGAATAAAATCCTTAAGGCATATAGTTTCGAAAATAAGGTAACTTGTGAGGGGTTTCCACTGTTTAGGAATATTAGAGGCTCTACAATGTGACATGGCATCTGACTCAATTTCAGTAAATTTTGTGTTCAAAAAGTCAAACGGTGCTCCTTCTCTTACGAGCCCTTCTGTGCACCCAAACCATAGACTTCCCCCACAAATGGGGTATTTGCATGTGTAGAACAAATTGCACAGAAAATTTTGGGATCCATTTTCTCTTGTTAGTTTGGATCTAAAGTAAATTTTTTGTGAAAAATTTCACTTTTTCCTACCGCATTGCTTCAGTTCTCATGAAGCAACTGAAGTGCTAATACATTTCTTAAATGTGATTTTGAACACCTTGAGGGGTTCAATTTTTAGAATCGTGTCACTTTTGGGTACTTTCAGTCATATAGGCCCCCCAAAGTCTCTTCAAATGGTTTTGTAAATTTTGTTAGAAATATTAGAAATTGCTGGTCAGCCTTTAACCCTTCTAATTCCCTAACAAAAAAATTATGTTTTCAAAATAGTGGGTATGTAAAGTAGACATGTGGTAAATGTTAATTATGAACTATTTTGTGTGACATAACACAAAAGATTAAAAGTTGAAAAATTGCTATTTTTTTTAAATTTGTTGCCAAGTATTCATATGGCACAATATGTCCTGAAACAACTTAAGAATTAGTGGGATCCGTTGAAGCGTTCCAGAGTTATTACTACATAAACTGACACTGATCAGAATCATAAAATTTGTCTTGGTCATTAATGTCAAAATTGGCTTGGCCACCAGGGTGAATGTGCTCTGTACGATGCATGTTGGCCAAGGAGCCTGTGATGGCACTCTTTTCTTTTTTTAAAAAAGGATTTTACATTGGGGAATTGGCCATGATATTACATTGGGCCGACTTATTAAGTCTGTCTCCTGCAATCTGTCCTGTACCTGCCAGTAGATCACCAGGATGAACGTGGTCTGTACGGTGCATTTTGGCCAAGGGTGCTGTGATGGCACTCTTTTATTTTTGAAAATAAGGACAACGCATTGGGGAATTTGGCATGACATTTCGTTGGGTTTGCTTATTAACTCAGTTTCCTGGAATCTGTCCTGTACCTGCCAGTAGATCACTAGGGTGAATGTGGTATGTACGGTGCATGTTGCCAAGGGTGTTATGATGGCACTCTTTTATTTTTCAAATAAAGGACAACACATTGTGGAATTGGGCATGAAATTTCTTGGGCTTGCTTGTTAACTTGGTCTCCTGCAATCTGTCCTGTAAGGGTGAACGTGCTCTGTAAGGTGTATGTGTGCCAAGGGGCCTGTGATGGCACACTTTTCTTTTAAAAAAAAAAAAAAGGATTTTACATTGGGGAATTGGGCATGGCATTACATTGGGTTAACCTCTTAACTCCTGCAATCTGTCCTGCACCTGCCAGTAGATCACCAGGGTGAACGTGGTCTGTACTGTGCATTTTGGCCAAGGGTGCTGTGATGGCACTCTTTTATTTTTGAAAATAAGGACAACACATTGGTGAATTGGGCATGATATTTCTTTGGGCATACTTGTTAACTCGGTCTCCTGCAATCTATCCTGTACCTGCAAGTAAATCACCAGGGTGAGCGTGCTCTGTACGGTGCATGTTGGCCAAGGGGCCTGTCATGGCATTCTTTTTTTATTTGAAAAAAGACAACACATTCAGGAATTGGGCATGACATTTCTTTGGACAGACTTCTTAACTCTGTCTCCTGCAATCTGTCCTGTACCTGCCAGTAGATCACCAGGGTGAACGTGGTCTGTACTGTGCATTGTGGCCAAAGGTGCTGTGATGGCACTCTTTTATTTTTTTTAAAAAAGGTCAACACATTGGGGAATTGGGCATGACATTTCTTTGGGGGTACTTCTAAACTTGGTCTCCTGCAATCTGTCCTGTACCTGCCAGTAGATCACTAGGGTGAATGTGCTCTGTAAGGTGTATTTTGGCCAAGTGTGCTGTGATGGCACTCTTTTATTTTTGAAGAAAAGTAAAACACATTGTGGAAATGGGCATGACATTTCTTTGGGTGTACTTGGACATTTCTTTGGGCGTACTTATTAACTCTGTCTCCTGCAATCTGTCCTATACCTGCCAGTGAATGACCAGGTTGAACGTGCTCTGTACGGTGCATGTTGGCCAAGGGGCCTGTCATGGCACTCTTTTATTTTTGAAAAGATGACAACATATTCAGGAATTGGGCATGACATTTCTTTGTGCCTGCTTCTTAACTCGGTCTCCTGCACTCTGTCTTGTACCTGTTGGTAGATCACCAGGTTGAACATACTCTGTAAGGTGCATGTTGGCTAAGGGTCCTGTGATGAATCTCTTTCTTTAAAAAAAAAAAAGGATTTTACATTGGGGAATTGGGCATGATATTACATTGGGCCAACTTCCTAATTCCGTCTCCTGCAATCTGTCCTGTACCTGCCAGTAGATCACCAGGGTGAACGTGGTCTGTACTGTGCATTTTGGCGAAAGGTGCTGTGATGGCACTCTATTACTTTTGAAAAAAAGGACAACACATTGGGGAATTGGGCATGACATTTCTTTGGGCATACTTACTCGGTGTCCTGCAATCTGTCCTGTACCTGCCAGTAAATCACCAGGGTGAACATGCTCTGTTCGGTGCATGTTGGCAAAGGGGCTTGTGATGGCACTCTTTTATTTTTGAAAAAAAGACAACACATTTGAGAATTGGGCATGACATTTCTTTGGACCGTCTTCATAACTCTGTCTCCTGCAATCTGTCCTGTACTTGCCAGTAGATCACCAGGGTGAACATGGTCTGTACAGTGCATTTTGGCCAAGGGTGCTGTGATGGCACTCTTTTACTTTTGAAAAAAAGGACAACACATTGGGGAATTGGACATGACATTTCTTTTGGCTTGCTTGGTAAATCGGTCTCTTGCCATCTGTCCTGTACCTGCCAGAATATCACCAGGGTGAATGTAGTCTGTACAGTGTATCTTGGCCAAGGGTGCTGTGATGGCACTCTTTCATTTTTGAAAAAAAGAACAACACATTGGGGAATTGGGCATGACATTTCTTTGGGCCTACTTCTTAACTTGGTCTCCTGCAATCTGTCCTATACCTGCCAGTAAATCATCAGGGTGAACGTGCTCTGTACGGTGCATGTTGGCCAAGGGGCCTGTCATGGCACTCTTATTTTTGAAAAAAAGACAACACATTCAGGAATTGGGCATGACATTTCTTTGGACTGACTTCTTAACTCCGTCTCCTGCAATCTGTTTTGTACCTGCCAGTAGATCACCAGGGTGAACATGATCTGTACGGTGCATTTTGGCCAAGAGTGCTGTGATGGCACTCTTTTATTTTTGAAAAAAAAGAACAACACATTAGGGAATTGGGCATGACATTTCATTGGGCATGACTGCGTACTCCTTTGTGTTACACATTGATTGCAAGGTCAGCCCTGCTGCATAGTCATATGCACCCCATTAGGCCATGGAACCCACATTGTGGATGGGTCCAGGAATATCCACTTCATAATATGCATTTTGTGCTCCATACTCCTTGGTTTTATACATTGGCAGGAAGGCGAGCCCTGCTGCATAGTCATATGCACCCCATTAGGCCTTGGAACCCACATTGTGGATGGGTCCAGGAATATCCACTTCTTAATTCCTGGTCCCATCCACTATGTGGGTTTTAAGGTCTAAAGGGAGGCATATGACTATGCAGCAGGGCTGGCCTTGCCACCAATGTGTAAAACAAAGGCGTACGTAGTACAAAATGCATATTGTGAAGTGGATTTTTATGGGCCCATCCAGTATGTGGGTTCCAAGGCCTAATGGGATGCATATGACTATGCAGCAGGGCTCTCCTTCCTGTCAGTGTATAAAAGAAAGAAGTATGGAGCACAAAGTGCATATTGTGAAGTGGATTTTCATGGACACATCCACTATGTGGGTTCTAAGGCCTAATGGGGTGCATATGACTATGTATCAGGGCTGGCCTTGCCACCAATGTGTAAAACAAAGGTGTACGCAGTACAAAATGCATATTGTGAAGTGGGTTTTTGTGGGCCCATCCAGTATGTGGGTTCCAAGGCCTAATGGGGTGCATATGATTGACTATGCAACAGGGCTGGCCTTACTGCCAATGTGTAAAACAAAGGAGTACGCAGTACAAAATGCATATTGTGAAGTGGATTTTCATGGGCACATCCACTATGTGGGTTCCAAGGTCTAAAGGGGTGCATATAACTGACCATGCAGCAGGGCTCGCCTTCCTGCCAATATATAAAACCAAGGAGTATGGAGCACAAAATGCATATTGTGAAGTGGATTTTCCTGGTCCCATCCACTATGTTGGTTTTAAGGCCTAATGGGGTGCATATGACTATGCAGCAGGGCTGGCCTTGCCGCCAATGTGTAAAACAAAGGAGTACGCAGTGCAAAATGCATATTGTGAAGTGGATTTTCATGGGCACATCCACTATGTGGGTTCCAAGGCCTAATGGGGTGCATATGACTGACTATGCAGCAGGGCTGGCCTTGCCGCCAATGTATAAAACAAAGGAGTTTGGAGCACAAAATGCATATTGTGAAGTGGATTTTTATGGGCACATCCACTATGTGGGTTCCATTTCCTAATGGGGTGCATATGACTATGCAGCAGGGCTCGTCTTCATGCCAATGTATAAAACCAAGGAGTATGGAGCACAAAAAGGAATATTGTGAAGTGGATTTTCATGGGCACATCCACTATGTGGGTTCCAAGGCCTAATGGGGTGCGTATGACTGACTATGCAGCAGGGCTCGCCTTCATGCCAATGTATAAAACCAAGGGTATGGAGCACAAAATGCATATTGTGAAGTGGATTTTCATGGGCACATCCACTATGTGGGTTCCAAGGCCTAATGGGGTGCATATGACTGAATATGCAGCAGGGCTCGCCTTGCTGCCAATGTATAAAACCAAGGAGTATGGAGCTCAAAATGCATATTGTGAAGTGGATTTTCCTGGGCCCATCCACTATGTGGGTTCCAAGGCCTAATGGGGTGCATATGACTGAATATGCAGCAGGGCTGGCCTTGCCACCAATGTGTAAAACAAAGGCGTACGTAGTACAAAATGCATATTGTGAAGTGGATTTTTATGGGCCCATCCAGTATGTGGGTTCCAAGGCCTAATGGGATGCATATGACTATGCAGCAGGGCTCTCCTTCCTGTCAGTGTATAAAAGAAAGAAGTATGGAGCACAAAGTGCATATTGTGAAGTGGATTTTCATGGACACATCCACTATGTGGGTTCTAAGGCCTAATGGGGTGCATATGACTATGTATCAGGGCTGGCCTTGCCACCAATGTGTAAAACAAAGGTGTACGCAGTACAAAATGCATATTGTGAAGTGGGTTTTTGTGGGCCCATCCAGTATGTGGGTTCCAAGGCCTAATGGGGTGCATATGATTGACTATGCAACAGGGCTGGCCTTACTGCCAATGTGTAAAACAAAGGAGTACGCAGTACAAAATGCATATTGTGAAGTGGATTTTCATGGGCACATCCACTATGTGGGTTCCAAGGTCTAAAGGGGTGCATATAACTGACCATGCAGCAGGGCTCGCCTTCCTGCCAATATATAAAACCAAGGAGTATGGAGCACAAAATGCATATTGTGAAGTGGATTTTCCTGGTCCCATCCACTATGTTGGTTTTAAGGCCTAATGGGGTGCATATGACTATGCAGCAGGGCTGGCCTTGCCGCCAATGTGTAAAACAAAGGAGTACGCAGTGCAAAATGCATATTGTGAAGTGGATTTTCATGGGCACATCCACTATGTGGGTTCCAAGGCCTAATGGGGTGCATATGACTGACTATGCAGCAGGGCTGGCCTTGCCGCCAATGTATAAAACAAAGGAGTTTGGAGCACAAAATGCATATTGTGAAGTGGATTTTTATGGGCACATCCACTATGTGGGTTCCATTTCCTAATGGGGTGCATATGACTATGCAGCAGGGCTCGTCTTCATGCCAATGTATAAAACCAAGGAGTATGGAGCACAAAAAGGAATATTGTGAAGTGGATTTTCATGGGCACATCCACTATGTGGGTTCCAAGGCCTAATGGGGTGCGTATGACTGACTATGCAGCAGGGCTCGCCTTCATGCCAATGTATAAAACCAAGGGTATGGAGCACAAAATGCATATTGTGAAGTGGATTTTCATGGGCACATCCACTATGTGGGTTCCAAGGCCTAATGGGGTGCATATGACTGAATATGCAGCAGGGCTCGCCTTGCTGCCAATGTATAAAACCAAGGAGTATGGAGCTCAAAATGCATATTGTGAAGTGGATTTTCCTGGGCCCATCCACTATGTGGGTTCCAAGGCTTATTGGGGTGCATATGAATTGGTAGGCAGGGCAGACCTTGCATTCAATGCAACATTCAGGAGGCCCTCCTGGACATCTTATGAAAGGGGTATTGTGGTGAGTCGTAATTCTTGGCAGCCCATCCACTCACAGCATAGGCCACAACAGCTTAGGCGACCCACGGTTTCACAATGGCCCTTTAAGAAGATTAATGCCACCTGATGCACCAGTAAGAATAGGCCCTGTGACTTTAAGAGTCCCTCCTTCGTAAATGAAACAAGATGGGTCAGCTAGGGGTGGTAAATGTTACAATGACATTTCCCAGTGAATGCATTTGTAGTGGTTGAAAGCAATGTTAAAGTTGAAAAACTCTTCAAAAACGCAGCGTCTGAACTAAGCCTAAGTGGGAGAGGAAATTTTCGGTCTGGGGTTAAATATTTGACCTTACAGGCAAGTCATTAACCTGCAAAGGATGTACCTTGACATTTTCCAAGCAAAACCCATTTTGGTTTCGTTTTCATTTGTTTTTTTTGGCATTGGGAAAAATGGCATGAATCTCGGAAAAAAATGATTAAGGCTGTGAACTAGGAGTCAGAAATGCTTCCAGGGGTGATCCCCATGAGGTCCCTGTGTCATTTGAGCAGTGTTTCCATCATTTTCAGATGTTTTTAGACCTTAAAAGGACCCCCGGGGGGATTGCAGTAAAAAGACTCGGGTCTCCCTTAGACTTACATTGGGCTCGTTGTTCTGGCCGAGCTTATTTCGCCAAGCCCTGTTGCATAATTCTTTAGTACTGCATCTTCTCGTGTATAGTGGTTTAGTTATCCAAATATAGGTATTTAGTATTTTATTTCACCAAGCCCTGTTGCAAGGTAGTTTAGTTCTCCTTTTTATGGTGTGTGACAGTTTAGATCTTCATCCCCTGGTGCCCTGCAAGCCTTTGGGATTCCAAGACTTGTGGAGCTTCCCTTCCCCATCTGTCCCACAACCTCCAGAGTCACTCAGTGCACATTCATCAAGATGTAATGTCATTGCCCATTCATTCTTATCTTTCTGTCAGTGTTGAAATGCACCCTGTAACGCAACAATTTTTTCAAGGAATGGGTGATGTAGTCTGCAACATGCTGGTGTAGCGCAGGCACATTTTTTTACAGAAGCAATGAAGACTGGGGAACTGGTACTGGGGGATTGCAGTGGCCATCAGCTTTCTGTAACCATCTGTATTCACAAGGTGGAAAGGCTGCATTTCTGTGGCCAACAGATTTGATTGGACATCTAATATATAATTGCCTAGAATACTACTTCCTGCAATTTGTGCCAACTTCCGTGGCTTTGTCCGGAGCTAATGTCCGGAGCTAATGTCCGGAGCTAATGTCCGGAGATTAATTGCCTAGAATACTACTTCCTGCAATTTGTGCCAACTTCCGTGGCTTTGTCCGGAGCTAATGTCCGGAGCTAATGTCCGGAGCTAATGTGCGGAGATAATGTCCGGAGCTAATGTCCGGAGCTAATGTCCGGAGCTAATGTCCGGAGCTAATGTCCGGAGATAAGTGACGTCAACAGTGTCCAGTGTCTGATTGGTTGTCACCTGCTGCGAGCGACCAATCAGAAACGTGCCGTACTGTGACACACTCCGCCCGCCATTTTGGTGTGATTTTTGAATTTTTACCTCACAGCAAGTTTCTACTGCGTGGAGGCGGGCCCAGTGACGTTGCTCTTCAAGCTCCTGCCGAATTTCGTCTGTTGTGGCATTTGCCACAACACGCAAAGTTGTCGTCTGATGTCTTTCATCCCTCCCCTCATAAGCATGTTCATGGATCCTGTGTAACTGTACCTTAAATAACAAGAATTGTCAAGAGCTGGTGAGTGCAGCCATTTTTTGTTCTTTCTTACTATTATTTATTAATTGTATTATTCTTACATTTGAATAAATAAAGTATAAATGGATTCTAGACTCCCGACTCTTTAGAATCAGGCTGCCATCTAGTCCAATTATAACAGAGATCACTGGCCGGGAGTGATGCAAATTTACCCATTGTGATATTTGGAGCACAGCACTCTCAGCTGGCCCCTATTGTCTAGACAATTAAACAATTGGGTGACGATCAATGGAGGAGGCCGCAGGCTGTTCACAATAATTAGTTATCAGAAAACTCATAGTGAGCATATGGCATATACACTTCCGAATTACAATGCATGGAATAAGTATATATACTACTGTACGATTACTGCTAACTCCACCATAACCCCAAACTCCTCACTGCCACCACCAATTCTGCTTTTAAACAAATAAATAAATACAGGCTGATTGGACACCATTCTTCTTTTGAGGTTCACACTATCAGGGTATTCCATCACCTTTCACTCAGAGTAGCAGTCATATACCATCCCCCAGGCTCACGTA
Source organism: Ranitomeya imitator (assembly GCF_032444005.1). Lineage (NCBI taxonomy): Eukaryota > Metazoa > Chordata > Amphibia > Anura > Dendrobatidae > Ranitomeya > Ranitomeya imitator. Next base: position 914,064,435 of record NC_091282.1, on the reverse strand, counting down.
CCTACTTATTTGGCCTCTTTTCTGCCTTATAGCCACACTTCATATCCACAGTATTGCCAACACTTATCATGGGAGACTTCAACAGCCCCAACTACCCAACTGCATCCCAGCTTCTATCTCTACCCACTTCTTGTGGCCTCTCACAACTTTCAACCTCTGGGACATGCAAAGACAGTAACACCCCTGATCTGGAGTTTGTCAAGCAATGTTCAATCTCCTACCTAGATAACTCACCTCTACCCCATGAAATTAGGACTATTTTTAGGAGCTCCCTAAAAGAACATCTGTTAAGGGAGGCCTGTCAAGTTCCTTTTTATATATAGCCTATTGTCTACTTCTCTGAACATAATTAGCCATCAAACTCAACCGTACTCAAAAGCCTTATACAGCCTTTGTCTACCCTCTATTTACTCAAGATGGCTGGACCATCATTGTAAATAATCACCTGTACTTTGTGTCACCCACACCTCAATGTAGATTGTAAGCTCTGAAGAGCAGGGTCATAATTATTTTTGCTTTAATTGCTTGATTATAGTTTTCTTTGTAACTTATGACTGTTTATGTGAACTACTCACTTGTAAAGCTCTGCAGAATATGTTTGCACTATATACAGTAAATAAAGGTTTTAATTAGTAGATTTGATGAAGGTGACGTTCAAGCACTTTCATCCTCTTTTGCGCTGCTGGAGCACATCTATGTTACCTCTCTGAGTCTTCTGAAGATAAGCGTTTCCCTTGTTTTTCTATCCCTGCTGTCTTTAGCTGTAGTGGGGATTAGCTAGTGTGTCCCAGGTATCCTTCCTTAAGTATGGCTTACTGCTATAGTCCGGCAGGGATTATATTCCTGGTCGGCGATAGGTGCAGAACCCGTATAGGGATGCTTAGAGCAGACAGGATGACTTTATATCTTCCTAGAGGTACCCACTTCCCCTTACCCTAGTGTTGGGCTCCTTTACTCTCATCCCTTCATGTTGCACTTAGTATTTCCTACACTATGAGTGACATTATCACCAGCTGTGCATATTTGAGGAAAAAAATTAAAAAAAGACTGACGCATGGTTTTATTTGTGTGTGTTTTTTTCCCTGGTGTATTTTTCTTACCTTTTCTATTTTGAATGCATCCAATTGGAGGGCTGACAGAGCAGCCGTCTGTCTTTGGAGGTGCATGACCTCCGATATCAGGTTCAGCAGCCGCAACAGTGGCTGCAGGTTGCTGATATTGGGGTCTCTGCAGATAGGGCAGTCTAACCTGAACACAAGGTTGCCCTCCCAGACAGGTTTTCTGGAGGAAGAGACAATTTTTTGTGTTTAAGAAAGCTTGCAAACTTTATTTTAAACATCATCCTCACTCTTCTGGAAATGAAGAGCAACGAGTCGTAAGGTGAATTTAACCCTTTCCGACAAGCGCCGTACTAGTATGTCGGGTCCCCTGCTTTGATGTGGGCTCCGGCGGTGCATCTATGGGTACATCTATGGGTACTGATGCTGGCCTGCTGTGAGCGCCCCCCCTGTGGTCAGCGCTCATAGCAAACCTGCATTTCTGCTTCATAGCAGCGATCTGATGATCGCTGCTATGTAGCAGAGCCTATCGAGTTGTGCCAGCTTCTTGCCACCCATGGAGGCTATTGAAGCATGGCAAAAGTAAAAAGTAAAAAGAAATGTTTTTAAAAATAGGAAAAAAATATATATATATATAAAAGTTTAAACCACCCCCCTTTCGCCCAACATCCCAAAAAATTCAAACCTACACATATTTGACATCGTCACATTCAGAATTTTCTGATCTATCAATAAAAAAAAGCTTTAACCTGATCGCTAAAAAAATTTGAAACGCCAGAATTACTTTTTTTGGTTGTCGCAACATTGCATTAAAATCCAATAAAGGGCAATCAAAAGAACGTATCTGCACAAATGTGGTATAATTAAAAATGTCAGCTCGGTACGCAAAAAATAAGCCCTCACTTGACCCCATGTCACGAAAAATGGAGACGCTACGGGTATCAGAAAAAGGCGCTTTTTTTTTTTAGCAAAGTTTGGAATTTTTTTTATCACTTAGATAAAAAATAACCTGGACATGCTAGGTGTCTATGAACTCGTAATGACCTGGAGAATCATAATGGCAGGTCAGATTTAACATTTAGTGAAGGTAGCAAAAAAAACAATCAAAAAACCAGTGTGGGATTACACTTTTTTTGCAATTTCACCGCACTTGGAATTTATTTCCTGTTTTCTAGTACAAGACATGGTAAAAGCAATGGTGTCGTTCAAAAGTACAACTCGTTCCACAAAAAATAAGCCCTCACATGACCATATTGATGGAAAAGTAAAAAAGTTATGACTCTGGGAAGGAGGGGAGCGAAAAACAAAAACACAAAAACGAAAAAGTGCCACGGCGGGAACGGGATAATACGAGTTGGGGGAGCTGTGTGCTCAATGTCAGTATATTGGATACTACCGAACATCAAAGACATTAGAATTAAATTCTGAATACAATGTATGTAAGCACGTCATGAACATATACAAGCCTCATTTTACTTGCAACAGCTTCCTCAAGAGAATGAGACATGAGTGCCATTGACCAATCTGTACAAGTCTACGCACTTCTTCTGGAAACTACGCAACCAGTCAGAATATATATTTTGAATGGTTTTGAGCAACAATAAAGTAATTACATGATATGTCCCAGAGAGTGATGAGGTCTGTGGAGTGTATTACGCAGGTGACAGGCAATGGTACAGAGCTCAGGTAAAGGCTCTAGCGTGGCAATGACCATGTTCCAATATGTGTAAGGCTGTGGCCTTAATACGTCTGTGGAGAGTATTAACCCAGTCTCTTAGACCTACTTAAAATGTCCAGTAACTGGGCAATACCCCACTTATATTTTTTTTAGGACCCAAATTTAGAAAAATTAAGGAAAGTAACAGTTTAATAAAGAGACACAAGTCTCTTTAGAAGCCTGGAAAAGTCAGCATTGGTCTTTGTCCAGCATCGGACAATGTGAATTGATTACGATAACAAATATGTATGCACTATTTAGCTAACAATTTGTGAATAGATTTATATGATGACGAGGTACAACTGAACACTGCACCGGGCAGCAAACTGGATGTACTTGCTGACTGATTTGCCTGTGCAACTGCAGATTCCTGGGGAGCAGATTGTGAAGACCGTAAGGCCGGCGTCACACTTGACGTAAGACAATACGGAACGTATTATACGTCCATACTACGCGTTCAATACGCCAAAATGTCCCAGAAATCTACTTCCGTAGTTAATGCGTTGCTTAGGTGTGGTCGTGTATTTTGCGCATGTGCTTGTGCGTGTGTAATCCGTATGTGATCCGTATGGCGTATTTTGCACGCACCATCACAAAATGGACATTTAACAGTTTTCAGGCCTGCAAATCATTTAAATTATCATTAACAACACTATTTAAGCCCTCTACAACAGGTGGAGCCCTCCCATCTGCCCTATATGTTCTCTGGCATATTTTGGCTATGTTGCTTTGACCTTACAAACATGTCTGACCCTGTGTATTTAAGCACAACTCAGTGGGTGTTACTTCACTGGGTGTTGTCTCGTCGCTTTGGCCAGCCATATCCGGTCAATGTTGATCCGCGAAGGAGGAGACGAAGATTGTGGGTACATCCTCTATTGACCCAACGCCAGAGTAAAGGACATTTCCAGAGACTATATTCAGCTTTGAGGGCACATCCTGACAAGTTTTACCTGTATAGTCGCATGTCCATCAGGACTTTTGACATGTTGTTGGAGATCTTACGTCCTGGGATCACCTATCAGGACACAAGGATGAGAAAAGCCATCTCTGCTGATGAGTGTCTGCTCCTAACCTTACGGTATGTATTCAACATTCGCACATACTGTATGTTGATGATCTTTTTTTTAAATGTGTTGTGTCCTAATATGTTTCAGTAACTTTAGTTGGACATGAAGCCACAAGCACATCAACAAAACTGGTGTTAATATTCTAGTATAGTAAGAATGTTAAATGAACATTTTTATATTGTAAATAATGTAATAGTAAATGAAATATACACTTGTGCTTATTCATGTTTTCTTAGTCCTCATGTTAATGTTTTTTATTTATTTTTCTTGTATTTCAGCTTCCTGTCCACAGGCTTGTCCTATGCGGGTCTACACCTGGAGTTTCTGATTGGGCGGTCGACAATTTCATGCATTGTTCGGACAACCTGTTCCCAAATATGGCAGAAACTTCAGGAAGTTGTGATGCCTAAGCCCAAACAGGAGGATTGGCTCAAAATCGCCACTGGTTTCAAAAACACTTGTGACTTCCCTAACTGCATTGGAGCTGTGGATGGGAAACATATCAGGTTGCGTAAGTCGCCGAACTCTGGTTCCCAATTCTACAATTATAAGCAGTTTTTTTCTGTAGTTCTGTTAGCAGTTGCTGACAGTAACTACAGGTTTATAATTGTAGACATTGGGGCCTATGGGCGAACTGGAGACTCTAGGGTCCTCAATTCGTCCATAATGGGTCGGCGGCTACATGACAACCAGTTGAACCTCCCACCACCACAACAACTCCCAGGCTCCAATGCGGAAGCAGTGCCTTTTGTTTTGGTTGGAGATGAGGCATTCCAACTGACGAGGCATGTCATGAGGCCTTACCCCAGGCGCAACCTTGACCACCGGCGGAGGGTGTTTAATTTGAGACTTTCCAGGGCACAGAGACTGGTTGATTGCGCCTTTGGGATTCTTGTAGCCAAATGGCGGGTTCTTCAGTCTGCCATTCAGCTGAGTGAGGCTACAATCAATGAAGTGATCAAAGCCTGTGTTATTCTACATAATTTCACCAGAATACATGATTGTTCCTCACCAAATTTTGAAGATCACCTCATGAACAATGTTAGTAGGCCTACCCTATATGTCCCTCCTCCGCGTCGTCCACTTTCTGGCCTCAAAGTTCGTGATTTATTGACAAATTATTTTTTGACTCCTCAAGGTGCTACTCCCTGGCAAGACTATGCAATTTTGCATGTGTAATTATTGAGATATATAAAAAAAAAATTCACAATTTTGAAACTAGGTCTGTTGTATTTAATTATTACACATATGGTTAAGAGCATATCATGTGTGTGTGATGTAAGAATGAATAGAACGCATCCAGAGTTTGATTGTTAGTAACGAAAATTTTACTTATCTAATTTTTTTTTGGGGTTGGTTATTGTTTTGTCATAAACTTTTTTTTTTTTCCTAAATTCCACAGTTTTTTGTGGCCATAAAAATTAGTATCAACATCCACATTACAGATTGCTATGTAAGCACAAACAAACACAATATTGTGTATACAAATCAAATATAAAAAATAAACAAAATGGTTAAATAAAAAAAAATAAAAAAAAATTACAAGTCCAGGTAGGTAGGTGCTGGAGATGTTGATTGCTCAGGGTCAGCATCAGGTGGCCTTTGTAGGCCCAATTGTCCAGCACCCTGTGCGGATGTGTTAGTGGTCTGAGGGACATTATGCCTGCTATGATGCTGGGCACTTTGAAGATTGGGGACAGGATTTTGGAGATACCCCTGATGTTGATGACCATATGGGCGGGAATCATACCCCAAGCCAAAATGACCATATTGTCCAAACCCAGGTTGGGACCAGCCTATAGCACTGGGTGTGGACAAGTGGCCATATTGGGATGGTTGCTGATATCCCGCCATATGGTGCTGAGGTTGCCATTGTGGGTTCGTTGTGGGTTGGGGTTGAGGTGTTGGCTAACGTGGAGGGGGTGCTTCAGATCCTTGTTGAGCAGCCAGGCCTTGTAATCTCTGAGGCCGCAGAATATTTTCTGGTGACATCTGCCACTGTTCAATCATCTGCAAGAGATTGTATGAGTTATTTGGGGGGGTGCATGCATCAATAAGGATCTGAAAACACCCTCTCACACGAAGCCTCAACTCCCGCTCTATGGACCGTAAGTACTGGGCAAGGCTCCTTGTAAATCCCTCCTCCCCATCATCCTCTCGAACCCGTGCCAAATAGTTCATGACCCCAGCATCCACGTTTCTCCTGCTTTGGAGAAGCTCTCTCCTGCGGCATGAATGCTGTGGTCTGACTGCAGCCTGTGGGGATCGCTCCAGGGCAACAGTAGGGCTGCTGCTATTTCCAGGGTCATCCTGGCTAGGTGGTGGTGCTGCTGCTGCTGCTGATGCTGCTGATGAGAACTGTGGGGCCTCTTGCTGTTGTTCTGCTGCAGATGGAGCTGCCTGGCCAGATGAGGAGGATCCTGGAGGGATGGAGCCTGAGGGAGCAGCAGATGGACCAGCCACCTCTTCACCTTCACCAACTGGGTCAATGACCAGTTCAGAGTCAGACCCTGTCTCCCTGTCAGTGAGGTTAGACTGTGTTCTGAAAATGAAAAATTTATTTAGTTGAAATTTTATTTGTAATCATTTCTCAAACTTAAAAAATAAAAAAAGGTTGTGATGTTTTTACTTACGGCCTGAGGTCCATGCTGGGGTTCAAAAAGGTTAGCCGGTCAAAATAAACATATTTCCTTTTTTTAGGAGGTGCCCCGGCTCCACTTCTCTCCCGCTGCTGCCTCTCCCTCCTATATTGGTCACGGATACTCCGCCACCTTGTTGTAACATCACCCACTGAAACAACAAAAATTAAACACATTGATTAGCCCATTATGCAGAGTGCTCACACAAGGTGTAATTGACTACACAGATTTAAGTGTAGCATAGAAATAGGCATTTGTGGAGCACATTTATTATTAAGTATGAAAAACTCACACAATTATGAAGCAAGGCCACAAGGACAGAGTCCGCTAACCTCTATCCCAGAAAGCACAATTACTGGAAAACACTGTTAGTAAGGGACATCTGTTCAAAACATAACTGAAATCCGTTTATCATGTACAACACCATGTATCTACTGGTGTGCTTTCTATTAATTTCTGGATTAATTTATAAATTCATGTTTAGAAATTCAAAGTAGTAAGGGCCTGCTGGTTAACAAGAACATTACATTTCAAACATGGGTGTACTTACTTATTTGTCGCTGTGCCTCACGTGGCTGCTGGTCATAATGTGGGAAGAAGGACCCACACACACTCCTCCATGCTGCCTCTTTTTGTGCCCTGTTGGCATAGTTGGGGTCTCTTTGGTCCCAGATTACAGGCCTCTCTTGGACCAAAATGATCAGCATGTCTACATTAATTATGCTGGCCATGCTGAATCTCACTCCGTGGAGGCGTGCAGCAGACTTCCGGGTTCACTGTCTGGCTTTTTCAGTTAATTAGCATGTCTCACCTGCCTGATTGAGGCCTTTGGACATTTCCGGACATCTGCCAGTGAGTTGCGTATTTCTCGCAAGTCACACGCATGGTCCGTATGCATTCCGTATTATACGCTCTCCCATAGACTTGCATTGGCGTATTTTTTGCGCAATACGCTGACAAACGCAGCATGCTGCGATTTTGTGCGGCCGTAGAACGCCGTATATTACGGATCCGGAATATACGGCTGATAGGACTAGACCCATTGAGAATCATTGTGCCGTATGTTATGCGAGTTTTACGGACGTAGTTTCTGCGCTCTTACGTCCGTAAAACTCGCAAGTGTGACGGCGGCCTAACACAGGGGAAGGGCCAGTGGTTTCACCCTCAGATACAGATTTTGTACACAGGCACCTACTGAGTATGTGAGCAGTATATGGCGTATGCAAACACAGGTATTATGTAGACTTTCCCTTTATAAAGAGATGTGTGCATAGGATTTTCAAACTAGCAGCATATGTATAGAGCATGTTTCATTTCTCATATTGTTATTCTGTGTAAGGCTGAAACTTGAATAAGTGTGTGGAGCATACTAAGTGGATGCTTTCCTGAAACGGAAAGTACTTGCAAGCAGCATAGTACAAAGAATAGCAGGTTTACCCAGAATCCTTTGCAGTAGGCGGAGCTATGCAAATCATCTCTTTCCACCCCAGTCTAATCCACAGCGCTTGGAACCACCAAGCGTGCAATGCTGCGGATTAGTTTCTAAATTTACACAGCCAACCAATTCCTACCTGTGGACACGTGTTTCGGGCTTTAGGCCCTCATCAGCACAGGGCTGGAATTGGTTCATTTAGCCCAACTTGGGTCTCTCCCTAAGGTGGCTAGCATATATGTGGAGCATATTAATGCATCGATGTTCCATAATGTCCAAGTACAGACCCAAAAATCAACATAAGTCTATCAAATACATGCTGAAAGAGTGCTGGGGACCTCACAATAAATTTTGCAGTTAATATCATGGCTAGACATAGGGAGTGAAATTTTTACCATTGCACAATGTGCAAAGTTTTCCAAGAATTACCCAAGGGGTCTGTATCAGACCAGCTGAAAGATGCCATGATGGGGACATCACAATACATTTTGAAGTTATTAGAAGAAATAGAGATAGGAAGTACAAATTTTACCATTTCAGAGTGTGCAAAGTTTTTAAAAAATTACCCAAGGGGTCTTATCAGATAAGTTGAAAGAGGCCGGATGGGGACCTCTCAATACATTTTGCAGGTATTACAAGAGGTAGAGATAGGGAGTACAAGTTTCACTATTACACAATGTGCAAAGTTTTCAAAAAATTACCCAAGGGGTGTCTTTCAGACCAGCTGAAAGATCACCGTGATGGGCACATCACAATACATTTTGCAGCACTGCACAATGTGAAATTTTTTCAAAAAGTTAAAAAAACTACCCACGTGGAGTATTCATAGTATTCATAGATGACTGCTAAGTACTTGTTGCAGAAGCATTAGGAGGAGGAGGTGCATTCCTGAACAAAATGGGTTTGGATGGTAAGGGATGGACGTTAAGACAACTTAAAAAAAACCCATTTGGGCTGCATTACATTACATTGCAGTCATCCGTAGGGTTTACAAAGTCAGGGGAAATCCAGCCCTTGTTCAATTTTACAAGAATCAGACTATCTGCATTTTCCATTGAGAGCCATGTGCACCAATCCATTATGATTCCCCCCTGAGTTTCACCTGGTGTGCATTTCCTTCCCCTGTAATCCTAGTCTGAGGGTAATTTCTTAAGCAAGTTTTCCACAATGGCCCTCTGGCATGCATGCACTGAAAATGGCACGTCTGACTCTAATATAAGAGAAGCAAATTTCTCCTTGTACCATAGGTCAAGAAAGGAGCACAGCCCATATTTCATGTTGGACAAAATGTGTTTCACGTGAGGGTCTTGGGAAATGCATCTGGACATGAACTCTGCATGCGTGCCAGACTACAAAGAGTCAAACGTTCGGTGCCCTCACCAGGAAGAACACTAACCATCCTCTCTGCCTTATGATGCATAGTCTCCTTCTCCTCCTCTTCAGGCCATCCATGCTGGACAGGCATAAAACTGGGATTGGGGTCCCCTCTGTAGTGCAGACAAAAAACTCCAGTTCCTCCTCATCCTCCTATTCCTCCTCATCACCCAAGGTAACCTCAGAATATTGTGTGAGGCTGGGCTGTGTGCTATCAGCCACTGTGTAATCTTGCTCCATAGCCACCTGCTCGGCATTCAAAGCTTCCTATTTGAGATTCTGCAGTGAATGTTTGAATAGACAGAGCAGCGAGATGGTTACTAGGGTTGAGCGAAACGGATTGGACAAATTCAAAAATCGACGACTTTCGGCAAAGTCGGGTTTCATGAAACCCGACCCGATCCTAGTGATGGTTACTGTTATGCCCACAGGGCGTGGGGAAGTTTAGTGGATTCACTAGACCACTGATGGAGCAGTGGTAGCTGTATACCCGATACGCGAGACAGGAGAATTAGCTTCCAAAAAGCAAAGATATTTATTTAAAGGAAGCTTTAACAAACAGAAAGAGGTGCCTGAGAGAAGAACCCTCTGGACTAGGGTTGAGCGAAACGGGTTGTTCATTTTCAAAAGTCGCCGACTTTTGGCAAAGTCGGGATTCATGAAACCCGATCCGACCCCTGTGCGTGGTCGGCCATGCGGTACGCGACTTTCGCGCCAAAGTCGCGTTTCAATGACGCGAAAAGCGCCATTTCTCAGCCAATGAAGGTAAACGCAGAGTGTGGGCAGCGTGATGACGTAGTTCCTGGTCCCCACCATCTTAGAGAAGGGCATTGCAGTGATTGGCTTGCTGTCTGCGGCGTCACAGGGGCTATAAAGGGGCGTTCCCGCCGACCGCCATGTTACTGCTGCTGATCTGAGCTTAGGGAGAGGTTGCTGCTGCTTCGTCAGAAGCAGGGATAGCGTTAGGCAGGGTCCATTAACCACCAAACCGCTTGTGCTGTAGCAATTTCCACAGCCCAACACCACCTTCGGTGTGCAGGGACAGTGGAAGCTACATTTTTTTTTTCCCCTCAGCGCTGTAGCTCATTGGGCTGCCCTAGAAGGCTCCCTGATAGCTGCATTGCTGTGTGTACGCCGCTGTGCAAACCAACTGCTTTTTTCAAAGCACAAATCCTCTTGTACCTTCCTTTCTGCACAGCTATCTTTTTTGTTTGTACACACTTTTTATTTAATTTGTGCATCAGTCCACTCCTTATTGCTGCCTGCCATACCTGGCTGAGATTACTGCAGGGAGATAGTAATTGAAGGACACTCCCTGTTTTTTTTTTTTTTTTTTTTGTGGGAGATTAAGATTGACATTTCTGCTAGAGTGCCATCCCTGTGTGTGCCATCTCTCACTCAGTGGGCCATAGAAAGCCTATTTATTTTTTTGCTTGATTTGGGTTATAAAATCTACCTGAAAAAATCACTACATCAATCAGTGGGAGAAAAATATTGGCCTCAGGGATTGTGTGCCATTCTTGACTCCTGTGTGTGCCATCTCTCAGTCAGTGGGCCATAGAAAGCCTATTTATTTTTTTGCTTGATTTTGGTTCTAAAATCTACCTGAAAAAATCACTACATCAATCAGTGGGAGAAAAATATTGGCCTCAGGGCTTGTGTGCCACTCCTGACTCCTGTGTGCATCATCACTCACTCAGTGGGCCATAGAAAGCCCATTTTTTTTTTTTTGCTTTATTTGGGTTCTAAATTCTACCTGAAAAAATCAATAAATCAATCAGTGGGAGATTAATATTGGCCTTTGGGCTTGTGTGCCAGTCCTAAGCGTGCCATCTCTCTCTCTCAGATAGTGGGCCATAGAAAGCCTATTTATTATTTTTTTATTGGGTTTATAAATTTTCCCTGGAACAAAAAAAAAAAAAGTGGGAGATTAATATTGGCCTCTGGGCTTGTGTGCCAGTCCTGAGCGTGCCATCTCTCTCACAAATAGTGGGCCATAGAAAGCCTATTTATTTTTTTGCTTGATTTGGGTTCTAAAATGTACCTGAAAAAATCACTACATCAATCAGTGGGAGAAAAATATTGGCCTCAGGGCTTGTGTGCCACTCCTGACTCCTGTGTGCATCATCACTCACTCAGTGGGCCATAGAAAGCCCATTTTTTTTTTTTGCTTTATTTGGGTTCTAAATTCTACCTGAAAAAATCAATAAATCAATCAGTGGGAGATTAATATTGGCCTTTGGGCTTGTGTGCCAGTCCTAAGCGTGCCATCTCTCTCTCTCAGATAGTGGGCCATAGAAAGCCTATTTATTATTTTTTTTATTGGGTTTATAAATTTTCCCTGGAAAAAAAAAAAAAAAAGTGGGAGATTAATATTGGCCTCTGGGCTTGTGTGCCAGTCCTGAGCGTGCCATCTCTCTCACAAATAGTGGGCCATAGAAAGCCTATTTTTTTTTTTTTTTTGGTTTTATAAATTCTCCCTGAAAAAAAAAAGGGAGAATAATATTGGCCTTTGGGCTTGTGTGCCAGTCCTAAGCGTGCCATCTCTCTCTCTCTCTCAGATAGTGGGCCATAGAAAGCCTATTTATTATTTTTTTTATTGGGTTTATAAATTTTCCCTGGAACAAAAAAAAAAAAGTGGGAGATTAATATTGGCCTCTGGGCTTGTGTGCCACTCTTGACTCCTGTGTGCGTCATCTCTCACTCAGTGGGCCATAGAAAGCCTTTTTTTGTTTTATTTGTTTTCTAAATTCTCCCTGAAAAAATCATTTTATTTTATTTGGTTTCTAAATTCTTCCTGAAAAAATCATTTTATTCTATTATTTTTTTCCTAAAGTCTCCCTGAAAAAAAACAAAAACAAATCAGTGGGAGATTAATATTGCCCTTTCTGCTTGTGTGCCAGTCTTGACTCCTGGGTGTGCCATCTCTCTCTCTCTCTCTCCAATTGTGGGCCATAGAAAGCCTATTATTTTTTTAGCTTGATTTGGGTTCCAAAATCTACCTGAAAAAATCACTACATCAATCAGTGGGAGATAAATATTGGCCTCTGGGCTTGTGTGCCACTCCTGACTCCCGTGTGCGTCATCTCTCACTCAGTGGGCCATAGAAAGCCTTTTTTGTTTTATTTGTTTTCTAAATTCTCCCTGAAAAAATCATTTTATTTTATTTGGTTTCTAAATTCTTCCTGAAAAAATCATTTTATTCTATTATTTTTTTTCCTAAAGTCTCCCTGAAAAAAAAAAAAATCAAATCAGTGGGAGATTAATATTTACATTTGTGCTTCAGTGACAGTCCTGCGTGTGTGGCATCTCTCTCATTTGTTGCCACCAACAACAGAGTGTGTAACATTGGGCCTGATTTTCGTTGTGGTCTCACTCACCTGTAAAGGGGTAGCTAAATCATACTGAAGTTATAGCTCACCGTGTAATTTGTGTGACAGCAACAAATACCGTTAGTTTGTTTACGTTTTTAAAACAATGAGGAAGTCTGGTGGAAGAGGTCGTGGCCGGGGGCGTTCATTGTCAGCTGGTAATGAGGGTAGTGGTAGTGGTGGAGCATCAGCTGGTCGTGGGAAAAAAAATATTGCACCTAAGTCTGGAGCTGTGGAGCCAGGTTCGTCGTCTGGCTACACAAGGCCTCGAACGCTCCCTTTTCTGGGAGTAGGAAAACCGCTTTTAAAGCCGGAGCAGCAAGAGCAAGTTTTGGCTTATCTTGCTGACTCAGCCTCTAGCTCTTTTGCCTCCTCTCGTGAAACTGGTAAATGTCAAAGCAGCGCGTCGTTAGTGGATGTTCACGGTCAGGGACAAGTCGCTTCCTTGTCCTCTTCAGCAAAAACAACAACAGAGAAGAATGCAGCAGGCGACACAACGGGTTACTCCATGGAGCTCTTTACACATACCGTCCCTGGCTTAGAAAGTGAAGCAGTTAACAGTCCATGCCCATTACAAGTTGAATCTGACAGGAGGAGGAGGGGCCGCAGCAGGCATCAACATCGCAACAGGTTCCATCTGCCGGGCCCGTATCTTGCCCAAAACGCGTGGCAAAGCCAAAACCTGTTGGAGGACAGCGTGGCCATCCGGTTAAAGCTCAGTCTGCAATGCCTGAAAAGGTATCCGATGCTAGAAAGAGTGCAGTCTGGCATTTTTTTAAACAACATCCAATTGATCAGCGCAAAGTCATCTGTCAAAAATGTTCAACTACCTTAAGCAGAGGACAGAATCTGAAAAGTCTCAATACAAGTTGCATGCATAGACATTTAACCACCATGCATTTGCAAGCCTGGACTAACTACCAAACGTCCCTTAAGGTTGTAGCACCCTCGGCCAATGAAGCTAGTCAGCAACGCAACATCCCTTCCGGCAGTGTAGGGCCACCATTTTCCGCACCACCTGCAGTATCTGTGCAGGTTTCTTTGCCAGGCCAAAGCAGTCAGGGTCAGGGAATCACCAGTTTCGTAGTAGGAAACACTGCATCTAGGGCACCGGCGGCAACAATACCATCTCCCACCGTCTCTCAGTCTGCCATGTCCACCGGCACCCCCGCTAGTTCCACGATCTCCAGCTCTCCAGTCCAGCTCACCCTACATGAGACTATGGTTAGAAAAAGGAAGTACTTAGCCTCGCATCCGTGTACACAGGGTTTGAACGCACACATAGCTAGACTAATCTCGTTAGAGATGATGCCCTACCGGTTAGTTGAAAGCGAAGCTTTCAAAGCCCTGATGGACTACGCTGTACCACGCTACGAGCTACCAAGTCGACACTTTTTTTTCCAGAAAAGCCATCCCAGCCCTCCACCAGCATGTTAAAGAGCGCATCGTCCATGCACTCAGGCAATCTGTGAGCACAAAGGTGCACCTGACAACAGATGCATGGACCAGTAGGCATGGCCAGGGACGTTACGTGTCCATCACGGCACACTGGGTAAATGTGGTGGATGCAGGGTCCACAGGGGACAGCAAGTTTGGAACAGTTCTGCCTAGCCCACGGTCTAGGAAACAGTTGGCTGTAGCCGTTCGCACCCCCTCCTCCTCCTCTTCGTCCTCCTGCAGAAGCGAGAGCTCGTCCACAGACCGCAATCGCACAACCACTCCATCCGCAGCTGCCACTGTTGCACACGAGGTCTCCCATTATGGGGCAGCTACTGGCAAACGTCAGCAGGCTGTATTGGCTATGAAGTGTTTGGGTGACACCAGACACACCGCGGAAGTTCTGTCCGAGTTCTTGCAGAAAGAAACGCAGTCGTGGCTGGGCACTGTAGATCTTGAGGCAGGCAAGGTAGTGAGTGATAACGGAAGGAATTTCATGGCTGCAATCTCCCTTTCCCAACTGAAACACATTCCTTGCCTGACTCACACCTTAAACCTGGTGGTGCAGTGCTTCCTGAAAAGTTATCCGGGGTTATCCGACCTGCTCCTCAAAGTGCGTGGACTTTGCTCACATATCCGCCGTTCGCCCGTACACTCCAGCCGTATGCAGACCTATCAGCGTTCTTTGAACCTTCCCCAGCATCGCCTAATCATAGACGTTGCAACAAGGTGGAACTCAACACTGCACATGCTTCAGAGACTGTGCGAACAGAGGCGGGCTGTTATGTTTTTGTGGGAGGATACACATACACGGGCAGGCAGTAGGATGGCAGACATGGAGTTGTCAGGTGTGCAGTGGTCGAAGATTCAAGACATGTGTCAAGTCCTTCAGTGTTTTGAGGAATGCACACGGCTGGTTAGTGCAGACAACGCCATAATAAGCATGAGCATCCCCCTAATGCGTCTGCTGATGCAAAGTTTGACGCACATAAAGGATCAGGCGTCTGCAGCTGAGGAAGAGGAAAGCCTTGATGACAGTCAGCCATTGTCTGGCCAGGGCAGTGTACAGGACGAGTTAGCGGGCGAAGAGGAGGAGGAGGACGAGGAGGATTATGGGGATGATTATATTTGTAATGAGGAAGCTTTTCCGGGGCCACTGGAAATTGGTGGCGCGGCAAGGCCGGGTTCTGGTTTTTGGAGGGACACAAGTGACGTGGATTTGCCTGAAACTGCCCCTCAACCAAGCACAACCGCAGATTTGAGAACTGGAACTTTGGCCCACATGGCGGATTATGCCTTACGTATCCTCAAAAGGGACACACGCATAACTAAAATGATGAACGATGACGATTACTGGTTGGCCTGCCTCCTTGATCCTCGCTATAAAGGCAAATTGCAAAATATAATGCCACATGAGAACTTGGAACTAATATTAGCAACCAAACAATCAACTCTTGTTGACCGTTTGCTTCTGGCATTCCCTGCACACAGCGCCCATGATCGTTCTCACACGAGCTGCAGGGGCCAGCAGACCAGAGGAGTTAGAGGGGCAGAAATCAGAAGTGGCGTTGGCCAGAGGGGTTTTCTGACCAGGTTGTGGAGTGATTTTGCTATGACCGCAGACAGGACAGGTACTGCAGCATCAATTCAAAGTGACAGGAGACAACATTTGTCCAGTATGGTTACAAACTATTTTTCATCCCTTATCGATGTTCTCCCTCAACCGTCATTCCCATTTGATTACTGGGCATCAAAATTAGACACCTGGCCAGAATTGGCAGAATATGCATTGCAGGAGCTTGCTTGCCCGGCAGCTAGTGTCCTATCAGAAAGAGTATTCAGTGCTGCAGGTTCAATACTAACAGAAAAAAGGACTCGTCTGGCTACCCAAAATGTAGATGATCTAACCTTCATTAAAATGAACCACAACTGGATTTCGAAATCTTTTGCCCCACCTTGCCCGGCTGACACCTAGCTTTCCTATGAAAAGGTCTTGCCTGTGGACTATTCTGAATGCCTTTTCCAATCTCGTAATTTTCTGCACCTGATTGTCCAGCATACGACATGTTTACACCTCACTAAATGGCCAAACTCCCCACACGGGGCCGTGGTATCGACACTTGGCGACAGCACCCGTGAGAGTGCTGTTTGTCTGAAGAGGTGGGTGTGCCCGCTTTTGGTCGACGGCACTGCCACTGGGTCCCTCCTAGTACAATAAAGTGTCTCTGGCGGTGGTGGTGCGCACCCAACGTCAGACACACCGTTGTAATATGAGGGGCCCTGGGCCTGTACCGCTGGCCACAAGACAGTTCCCCCCCCCCAGCTCAAACAGTGCTCTACCACTTGCAAAATTATCTCACAGCTCCACCAATGTTTAGTTTATGCGCTGACATCCTTCAATGCCTGCCACTGACAATACCATTGTATTGACATTTTTGTTATGTTAGGCCTTCGAAGCCTGTCTGCGGTCACTCCTTCCACTATACCTCCACTGACCACACCACTGCTGCCCGTGTACCCCTGGAACCAATTTAAAATTGCCTACAGCCAGCCCAATTTTTTTATTTTAGGCCTTCGATGCCTGTCTGCGGTCCGTTCTTTCTACTACTACTACACTGACCAGGCCACTGCTGCCCGTGTACCCCTGGAACCAATTTAAAATTGCCTACAGCCATGTGTTATTATTTTAGGCCTTCGATGCCTGTCTGCGGTCACTCCTTCCACTAGGCCTCCACTGACCACACCACTGCTGCCCGTGTACCCCTGGAACCAATTTAAAATTGCCTACAGCCAGCCCAATTTTTTTACTTTAGGCCTTCGATGCCTGTCTGCGGTCACTCCTTCCACTAGGCCTCCACTGACCACACCACTGCTGCCCGTGTACCCCTGGAACCAATTTAAAATTGCCTAAAGCCAGCCCAATTTTTTTACTTTAGGCCTTCGATGCCTGTCTGCGGTCACTCCTTCCACTAGGCCTCCACTGACCACACCACTGCTGCCCGTGTACCCCTGGAACCAATTTAAAATTGCCTACAGCCAGCCCAATTTTTTTATTTTAGGCCTTCGATGCCTGTCTGCGGTCCGTTCTTTCTACTACTACTACACTGACCAGGCCACTGCTGCCCGTGTACCCCTGGAACCAATTTAAAATTGCCTACAGCCATGTGTTATTATTTTAGGCCTTCGATGCCTGTCTGCGGTCACTCCTTCCACTAGGCCTCCACTGACCACACCACTGCTGCCCGTGTACCCCTGGAACCAATTTAAAATTGCCTACAGCCAGCCCAATTTTTTTACTTTAGGCCTTCGATGCCTGTCTGCGGTCACTCCTTCCACTAGGCCTCCACTGACCACACCACTGCTGCCCGTGTACCCCTGGAACCAATTTAAAATTGCCTACAGCCATGTGTTATTATTTTAGGCCTTCGATGCCTGTCTGCGGTCACTCCTTACAATATGCCTCCACTGACCACACCACTGCTGCCCGTGTACCCCTGGAACCAATTTAAAATTGCCTACAGCCAGCCCAATTTTTTTATTTTAGGCCTTCGATGCCTGTCTGCGGTCCGTTCTTTCTACTACTACTACACTGACCAGGCCACTGCTGCCCGTGTACCCCTGGAACCAATTTAAAATTGCCTACAGCCATGTGTTATTATTTTAGGCCTTCGATGCCTGTCTGCGGTCACTCCTTCCACTAGGCCTCCACTGACCACACCACTGCTGCCCGTGTACCCCTGGAACCAATTTAAAATTGCCTACAGCCAGCCCAATTTTTTTACTTTAGGCCTTCGATGCCTGTCTGCGGTCACTCCTTCCACTAGGCCTCCACTGACCACACCACTGCTGCCCGTGTACCCCTGGAACCAATTTAAAATTGCCTACAGCCATGTGTTATTATTTTAGGCCTTCGATGCCTGTCTGCGGTCACTCCTTCCACTAGGCCTCCACTGACCACACCACTGCTGCCCGTGTACCCCTGGAACCAATTTAAAATTGCCTACAGCCAGCCCAATTTTTTTACTTTAGGCCTCCGATGCCTGTCTGCGGTCACTCCTTCCACCAGGCCTCCACTGACCACACCACTGCTGCCCGTGTACCCCTGGAACCAATTTAAAATTGCCTACAGCCATGTGTTATTATTTTAGGCCTTCGATGCCTGTCTGCGGTCACTCCTTACAATATGCCTCCACTGACCACACCACTGCTGCCCGTGTACCCCTGGAACCAATTTAAAATTGCCTACAGCCAGCCCAATTTTTTTATTTTAGGCCTTCGATGCCTGTCTGCGGTCCGTTCTTTCTACTACTACTACACTGACCAGGCCACTGCTGCCCGTGTACCCTTGGAACCAATTTAAAATTGCCTACAGCCATGTGTTATTATTTTAGGCCTTCGATGCCTGTCTGCGGTCACTCCTTCCACTAGGCCTCCACTGACCACACCACTGCTGCCCGTGTACCCCTGGAACCAATTTAAAATTGCCTACAGCCAGCCCAATTTTTTTACTTTAGGCCTTCGATGCCTGTCTGCGGTCACTCCTTCCACTAGGCCTCCACTGACCACACCACTGCTGCCCGTGTACCCCTGGAACCAATTTAAAATTGCCTACAGCCATGTGTTATTATTTTAGGCCTTCGATGCCTGTCTGCGGTCACTCCTTCCACTAGGCCTCCTCTGACCACACCACTGCTGCCCGTGTACCCCTGGAACCAATTTAAAATTGCCTACAGCCAGCCCAATTTTTTTACTTTAGGCCTTCGATGCCTGTCTGCGGTCACTCCTTCCACTAGGCCTCCACTGACCACACCACTGCTGCCCGTGTACCCCTGGAACCAATTTAAAATTGCCTACAGCCATGTGTTATTATTTTAGGCCTTCGATGCCTGTCTGCGGTCACTCCTTACAATATGCCTCCACTGACCACACCACTGCTGCCCGTGTACCCCTGGAACCAATTTAAAATTGCCTACAGCCAGCCCAATTTTTTTATTTTAGGCCTTCGATGCCTGTCTGCGGTCCGTTCTTTCTACTACTACTACACTGACCAGGCCACTGCTGCCCGTGTACCCCTGGAACCAATTTAAAATTGCCTACAGCCATGTGTTATTATTTTAGGCCTTCGATGCCTGTCTGCGGTCACTCCTTCCACTAGGCCTCCACTGACCACACCACTGCTGCCCGTGTACCCCTGGAACCATTTTAAAATTGCCTACAGCCAGCCCAATTTTTTTACTTTAGGCCTTCGATGCCTGTCTGCGGTCACTCCTTCCACTAGGCCTCCACTGACCACACCACTGCTGCCCGTGTACCCCTGGAACCAATTTAAAATTGCCTACAGCCATGTGTTATTATTTTAGGCCTTCGATGCCTGTCTGCGGTCACTCCTTCCACTAGGCCTCCACTGACCACACCAATGCTGCCCGTGTACCCCTGGAACCAACATCAGAAAATATAAAAATAAGTATTTTGCTTATAAAAAAGAAAATACTGGAGAGATATCAAATGCAGACATTTTAACATTAAAAACAAACACATACAACAAAAATCTGGTACAGTACTAAAAATGGCCACCAGCTACAATAACTTTCTCCTGCAAGTAGTTAACTGAAAGCTTTTTTCAATTTAAAACACAGATATGGCATCCACCGAGTGTTGTCCTGTCGCGTCTTCTTTATATTATTGCCAAGAAGATGCAAAACAATGAAAATAATGAAATCATTATTTACCAAAAAAATAGAGTAAGTCAAAACCACATTGCAAATAAACATTCATTACAAATAAAGAAGCAGGGCGCGTCCGAGGGTGAGTATATACCTAATAAGAATATAATCACCCTCGGACGCGCCCTGCTTCTTTCCGACAGCCTTCCTTCCTAAGAATCAGCCCTTCCGTGGTGTAGAGAGAGGGTTTGTTACACTCCAAGGTGTTCCCCAGGTTGCCTTTCCTGAGCTTCGATCTTCCGGCTCTCGTTTAGTAGTTCCTGGAAACTACACTGCATTAGGCCTAC
The DNA here is from genome assembly GCF_032444005.1 of Ranitomeya imitator. Taxonomy (NCBI): domain Eukaryota; kingdom Metazoa; phylum Chordata; class Amphibia; order Anura; family Dendrobatidae; genus Ranitomeya; species Ranitomeya imitator. Next base: position 914,044,327 of record NC_091282.1, on the reverse strand, counting down.
AAATTGGGTATGGGGTGTAGAGAGATGGTGTGTTCCACTCCAAGGTGTTCCCCAGGTTTCCTCGCCAATGCTTCGATCTTCATGCTCTCGTTTAGTAGTTCTTGGAAACTACACTGCATTAGGCCTACAAATTGGGTATGGGGTGTAGAGAGATGGTGTGTTCCACTCCAAGGTGTTCTCCAGGTTGCCTTTCCTGAGCTTCGATCTTCCGGCTCTCGTTTAGTAGTTCTTGGAAACTACACTGCATTAGGCCTACAAATTGGGTATGGGGTGTAGAGAGATGGTGTGTTCCACTCCAAGGTGTTCTCCAGGTTGCCTTTCCTGAGATTCGATCTTCCGGCTCTCGTTTAGTAGTTCTTGGAAACTACACTGCATTAGGCCTACAAATTGGGTATGGGGTGTAGAGAGATGGTGTGTTCCACTCCAAGGTGTTCCCCAGGTTTCCTCGCCAATGCTTCGATCTTCATGCTCTCGTTTAGTAGTTGTTGGAAACTACGCTGCATTAGGCCTACAAATTGGGTATGGGGTGTAGAGAGATGGTGTGTTCCACTCCAAGGTGTTCTCCAGGTTGCCTTTCCTGAGCTTCGATCTTCCGGCTCTCGTTTAGTAGTTCTTGGAAACTACACTGCATTAGGCCTACAAATTGGGTATGGGGTGTAGAGAGATGGTGTGTTCCACTCCAAGGTGTTCTCCAGGTTGCCTTTCCTTAACTTCTATCTTCAGGCTCTCATTAAATTGTGGTTAAACGGAACAACTGCATTTGGCGTACTAGTTGGTTTGGGGCCTACTATCGGTGTCTGCCACTCCTTGCTGTTCTCCTGGTTTCCTGTCCTGAAATTCCGTTTTCAGGCGCTCGTTAAGTAGTTGTTAATGTTAGACTGCATTTGGCCTACTAGTTGGGTTGGGGCCTACTATCGGTGTCTGCCACTCCTTGCTGTTCTCCTCCACTGAACAAAGCTGTGCCGCCTGTTTACTACGGTTGCCAATTTTGAACTGCATTTCGACTACTTACTGATTTGGGCCTACTCTCTGTGTCAGCCTCTCATTCCAGTTATCCTCCACTGCAATGCCCCCTGGTTATTCCTGTGTTACCAATTTTGAACTGCATTTAGCCAACTTTATTCTTTGGGCCTATATCTGTGTTTCCTCCTCATCCTGCCCATTGCCCAGCCAGTGATAGATGAGTCTGCTGGTACATTGACCCATAACGCAACATTCCCCGTGCATGCTACACAACAACATTGTGACCCTGCTGAAAGTCAGGTTGCTCTTCCCGCATACCATACCACCTTACACGGGGACAAAGAGGAAGGTGCAGATGAAAGTGCAGGTTCCTTCATCAGGTGGGGGGAGGAATACTAGTTGGCAACGTCACTGGCACAGGGCCTCTCATAGTACGCAAAAGTGTTGCTGCCGGTGGGAGGCGCCCCCGCCGTGCAAACACACCGCTGTACTTTGAGGGGCCCTGTGCCAGTGCCAATGCCAACGAGTGGGCCCCCCCTGCTTGCTCAGGTTCACAGCACTTGCAAAGTTGAAATACTTACCTCTCCCTGATCCACTGCCGTGACGTGGTCCAGATTTCCTGGGCCCACTAATTACTTGAACCAGCCCTACCCACCACAACTTTAGCCAAATGACCCCCAATTTCAAATGCCTTCCAATTATTATAAGGTAAATTACGCTTGACAAGCTTCATTAAGAAGAATGGATGGTTTTGACATTAAAATGGGCACTCTAGGTGTTTTCCTGGCCCCCACTCACTGCCGACTATGCTGCCCCATTGACTTGCATTGGGTTTCGTGTTTCGGTCGATCCCGACTTTACGTCATAATCGGCCGATTTCACTCGACCCGACTTTTGAGATAGTCGGGTTTCGCGAAACCCGGCTCGACTCTAAAAAGGTCAAGGTCGCTCAACTCTACTCTGGACCACTACACTGAACCATGTAGTGGAGCACCGGGCAAGGTGCACCCCTATACAGGGATTCCCCTGTCACAACACCAGATTGCCTAAATGCCGCAGTACCCATACTAGAGGGAAGACCTGTATAGACCGTAATAGCAAGACGATGGAATTTAGGCTCTGTCAGTGGAGAGAATCCTGGAAGCTCTGTGTAGTCTAGGAAAGGCTGATCCGGCCGGCAGCAAAATCTGTATGGTTCTGTGAGGAGCAGCTTAGGCAGCCTGGAGTGGAAACGGGAGAGTCCAGAAGGATCCAGAATAGGGAACTGCCAGCGGAGGATTCTGAGGAGGCAGAGGAATTAGAAAACCGAAAGTAATAAACTACAGTTTGCAGAGCACAGCAGTGTGTGGTCTGAGCAGAAGGTCACGAACAACAGAATGAACACATTGCCCAGGCACCTCCCATAAAAGGAGGATGTATTTTATGCACACAGCATCATGGCACAGAGAGCCTTAATAGAGAACAGGTGTTCTGCTGTTTTAAGTATGTGCAGGAAGCGGGGCGAACCTCCTAAGAGCATTTCCAGGAGACCTGCCAAGAGGATGCAGGTTCTTAGAAGAGAAAGGAGCTGCTGATCATCTGGAGCCACGGACATGGTGAGCACTACCAGTGGAGCTGCGTGAAAGGTCTCCCTATGCAGTGGAGACTGGACCTGCAGCTGAGGGCATGACAGTATCCTCCCCCTTATGCCCCCCCCTTCATCAAACCTGCCAAGAACTTTCTAAGAAGGAACGGGGAATTAATGTTCTCCTCACGCTCCCAGGATCTCTCCTCAGGACCATATCCCTTCCAATCAACCAGAAAGAGTAACCTGCCCCTTGTTTTCTTTATGGCCAATATGTCCTTCACCTCATAGACATCCTCGGAACAGACAGGGGGAGGAAAATTACCTGGATCCTGGGTAAAGCAACTGAGAACAACTCGCTTCAGCAGGGAGACATGGAAGGAGTTATGGATCCGTAAGGAGGCAGGCAACTTCAAACAATAGCACACATCATTGATCAGGTGGAGCACTTCAAAGAGACCGATGAAATGAGCTGCCAGCTTATATGAAGGGACCTTAATACGGATGTGCCTTGAAGACAGCCATACCTTATCTCCGGGTTGAAAAGGTGGTGGATCCAGATGTCTTTTATCCGCATGTTCCTTGGTTTGAACCGATGCTGCTCCAGTGAGGTCCTGGTCTCTGTCCAGACCTTTGTAAAGTCCTTGGCCAGGGAGTCAGCCACAAGATTGCCTGAGGCAAGAAGCAATGGAGTCGGGTGCTCTGCTGTTTTAAGTATGTGCAGGAAGCGGGGCGCGCCTCCTAAGAGCATTTCCAGGAGACCTGCCAAGAGGATGCAGATTCTTTTGCAGAGAAAGGAGCCGCTGATCATCTGGAGCCATGGACAGGGTGAGCAGTACCAGTGGAGCTGCGTGAAAGGTGCCGGTCTCCCTTCGCAGCGGAGACCGGACCTACAGCTGAGGGCATAACAGTTACACTGATACTAGCATCATCAGCACTCACCATCTTGGAGCAGTACTCAAAGTTTTGAAAAACCTCACATATGTCAGTGATCCACACCCATTCAGCAGTTGTTATGTATGGGGGCTGAGTGTTACTCTGATGGGCGTTTAGAAGCTGTAATTCAGACACTGCCCTCTGCTGTTCACTCAGCTTGCCAATATATGAAAGGTCGAATTTCAGCATGTGGGGAGGTCAGAAATCAGTTGGTGACTAGGGTTGAGCGAAACGGATCGGACAAATTAAAAAATCGCAGACTTTCCGACTTTCGGCAAAGTCGGGTTTCATGAAACCCGACCCGATTCCTAGTGTGGAATCGGCCATGAGGTCGGCGATCTGTGCGCAAAAGTCACATTTCGTATGACGCTTTCAGCGCCATTTTTCAGCCAATGAAGGAGGACGCAGAGTGTGGGCAGCGTGATGACATAGGTCTCGGTCCCCACCATCTTAGAGAAGGGCATGACAGTGATTGGCTTGCTTTCTGTGGTGTCACAGGGGCTATAAAGGGGCATGCATGCCGGCCGCCATCTTACTTCTGCCGATCTTAGCATAGGGAGAGGTTGCTGCAGCTTCATCAGAAGAAGGGATATAGTTAGGGAGGGAAGATAAACCCCCAAACTACTTGTGCTGTAGTGATTTCCACTGTCCAATACCACCATTTTTTGCAGGGACAGTGGAGGCTATATTTTTGTGCATCATCTCTGTAGCTTATTAGGCTGCCTTATAAGGCTCCCTGATAGCTGCATTGCTGTTTGCACGCTGCTGTGCAAACCAACTGCTTTTTTAAAAGCAAAAATCCTGTTGCTCCTTTCTGCAGATATCTTGTTTATTTGTCCACACTTTTGTGGGGAGCAGTCCTTTTTATTGCTGCTATACCTTTCCTGAGATCATTGTAGGGAGATTGAAATTGTACTACAGTCCTTGTATTTTTTCATATATCTTCCAGCCACTTTCTGCCATTTACATTGTGTTGTTTTATACACTGGGCCAGAGTTTTGGTTCAGTCTCCCCCTAAAAAAGTGAGATTCAAATTCTCACAAAGTGGATATATTTCAGTCCTGTTAGTTTGTCGTATGTCAGCCAGCCACTTTCTGCCACTTAGATTGCGTTGTTATATACACTGGACCTGAGTTTTGGTTCAGTCTCCCAAAAAAAAGGGAGATTCAAATTCTAACAAAGTGGATATACTTCAGCCCTGTTAGTTTGTCGTATATCAGCCAGCCACTTTCTGCCACTTACATTGTGTTGTTTTATGCACAGGGTCTGAGTTTTGGTTCAGTCTCCCCCCAAAAAAGTGAGATTCAAATTCTCACAAAGTGGATATACTTCTGTCCTGTTAGTTTGTGGTATGTCAGCCAGCCACTTTCTGCCACTTAGATTGCGTTGTTATATACACTGGGCCTGAGTTTTGGTTCAGTCTCCCAAAGAAAATGGAGATTTAAATTCTCAACAAGTTTATATACACCTTCTACCTTGTTTTACAGTACCATATAACGGTTGTTATTTTGGTTGGATTTTCCAAAAAATGAGGAAGTCTGGTGGAAGAGCCCATGGGCGGTGGTTGCCAGCTGGTACTGATGGTGGTGGTGGTGGTGCATCTGATGGTAGTGGCAAAAGCACCTAAGGCTGGAGGTGTTGAGCCAGCGTCATCGTCTGGCTACACAAGGCCTCGAAGGCTCCTTTATCTGGGAGTAGGAAAACAGCTTTTAAAGCCGGAGCAGCAGGAAAAAGTTTTGGCTTTCCTTGCTGACTGAGCCTCTAGCTCTTTCGCCTCCTCTTCAGAAAGATCCAAATATAAAAGCAGCGAGTCGTCAGTGGATGCTCCCGGTCAGGAACAAGACGTTTCCTTTTGTCCTTCACCCAAACCAAAAGTGAAGGATGCATCTGGCGACACTACAGGTTACTCCATCGAGCTCTTTACACATACCGTGATCTAACCTTCATTAAAATGAACTAATCATGGATTTCAAATTATTTTGCCCCACCTTCCCCTGCTTACACATAGCTTGCCTGAAAAATGTCTTGCTTTTGGCCTCCTCTTACTGACTTCTCCAATTCCTCCATTTGCAGCTGCTGAATGTCCACCATAGGCCATTTTTATACCTCCCAAAATGGGCTGACTCCCCCCACATGGCCGTGGTCACCACCTGGTGCAAGCACCAGTGCGAATGCCGATTGCCTGGACAGGTGGGTGGACCCACTCTTGGGAGACGGCACTGGCACAGGGTCCCTCATAGTACAATGAAGTGTCTCTGATGGTGGTGGTGCACAACCAACGTCAGACACACCGTCTTAAAATGAGGGGCCCTGTGCCAGTACTGCCGCCCACAAGACAGTGTTCCCCCAGCTCGAACAGTGCTCTACCACTTGCAATACTTACCTCTCCCTGCTCCACCACTGTGTAGTCTGTGCTGTTAAATCCTTCAATGGCACTGCCAATACAAATTTGTTGAAATGATAGATGATAGTTAAAATATACAGGGGCCCTGGCCTCCATTTAGACCAGTTAATGCTTTGCGCCTACTTCCACTGTCTGCTACTCAGCAGAGGAGCCCACCCCTGTACCTAGCTATGCCACCTATTTTGTCCTGTTACCAATATTGAACTGCATTTAGCCTATGTTATTATTTGGGCCTACTAACTGTGTGTGCCACTCATTACAGTTGTCCTCCACTGAACAAAGCAATGCCGCCTGTTTACTCCTGTTACCAATTTTGAACTGCATTTAGCCTACTTTATTATTTGGTCCTACTAACTGTGTTTGCCACTCATTACAGTTGTCCTCCACTGAACAAAGCAATGCCGCCTGTTTAGTCCTGTTACCAATTTTGAACTGCATTTAGCCTACTTTATTATTTGGGCCTTTATCTGTGTTTCCTCCTCATCCTTCCCACTGCCCAGCCACTGCTAGATGAGTCTGCTGGTACATTGACCCAGACCACTACATTGCCCTTGCACTCTACACAGCCAGAATCTGACCCTGCTGAAAGTCAGGTTCCCCTTCCCGCATACTATACCACCTTACACGGGGACCAAGAGGAAGGTGCAGATGAAAGTGCAGGTTCCTTCATCAGGTGGGGGGGCATACTCATTGGCGACGTCACTGGCACAGGGCCCCTCATAGTATGCAAAAGTGTCTCTGCCAGTGGGAGGCGTCACACGCTGTCAAGCACACCGCCATGCTATGAGCGGCCCTGTGCCAGTGCCAACGAGTGGGCCCCCCCTGCTTGCTCAGCATCACAGCACTTGCAAAGTTGAAATACTTACCTCTCCCTGCTCCACCGTCGTGACGTATTCCACGTTTCCTGGGCCCACAAAAATCTTGAGCCAGCCCTACCCCCCCACAACTTTAGCCAAATGACCCCCAGTTTTCAATGCCTAACTATTATTATAAAGTAAATTAAGATTGACAAGCTTAAGTAACAAGAATTGATGTTTTTGGCATTAAAATGGGCACTGTAAGTGTTTTCCTGTCCTCCACTCACTGCCGACGTTGATTCCCCATTGACTTGCATTGGGTTTTGTGTTTCAGTCGGCCCCCGACTTTTCGCAATAATCGGCCGATTTCATCCAACCCGACTTTTGACAAAGTCGGGTTTCGCAAAACCTGACTTGATTCGAAAAAGTAAAAGTCGCTGAACTCTATTGGTGACAAGGCACATTAAATCGCTGCTGCAGCGAAGCCAGAGTGCGATTTCTCATTTTTACAATGAAATTTACAAAACCATTTTTTTTAGGGACCACCTCACATTTGAAGTCAGTTTGAGGGGTCTATATGGCTGAAAATACCCAAAAGTAACACCATTCTAAAAACTCTTGAGTACCCTCAAGGTACTCAAAACCACATTCAAGAAGTTTATTAACCCTTCAGGTGCTTCACAGCAGCAGAAGCAACATAAAAGGAAAAAATGAACATTTAACTTTTTAGTCACAAAAATTATCTTTTATCAACAATTTTTTTATTTTCCCAAGGGTAAAAAGAGAAACAGGACTCCAAAAGTTATTGTAAAATTTGTCCTGAGTACGCCGATACCCCATATGTGGGAGGACCCACTGTTTGGGCGCACGACAGGGCTCGGAAGGGAAGGAGCGCCATCGCACTTACTGTAGTTTTCCATATATTGCATAGCAAAGTCTGCATAGACTTCAGTCTGCAGTGTGATCCTTAACCCCTTCCCGACCTTTGACGCATACGCTGCGTCATGAAAGTCGGTGCCATTCCGACCCATGACGCAGCGTATGTGTCATGGCGGAATAGCGTTACTGCAGGCCGGGTGAAAGGGTTAACTGTAATTTCACCCGGCCTGCAGGGACAGGAGGAGTTGTACTTTAGCCCAGGGGGGGTGGCTTCACCCCCCCATGGCTACGATCGCTCTGATTGGCTGTTGAAATTGAAACTGCCAATCAGAGCGATTTGTAATATTTCACCTAAAAAACTGGTGAAATATTACAATCCAGCCATGGCCGATGCTGCAATATCATCGTCCATGGCTGGAAACACTAATGTGCCCCCAACCCACCCCACCGATCGCCCCCCCAGCCCTCCGATCGGTGGTCCGCTCCCCTCCGTCCTGTGCTCCGCTCCCCCGTCCTCCTGTCCGCTCCCCCCGTGCTCCAATCCCACCCCCCGTGCTCCAATCCCACCCCCCCTGCACTCCGATCCACCCCCCGCACTGCGATCCACCCCCCCGCACTCCGATCCACCCCCGCGTTCTCCGATCCACCCCCCCGTGTTACGATCCCCCTCCATGCTCCGATCCACCCCCCCGTGCTCCGTCGCCCACCCCCATATCCTGATCTCCCCCCCCCTTATACTTACCTAGCCTCCCGGGGTCCGTCCGTCTTCTTTCCTGGGTGCCGCCATCTTCCAAAATGGCGGTGCGCATGCGCAGTGCGCCCGCCGAATCTGCCGGCCGGCAGATTCATTCCAGAGTGAATTTTGATCACTGTGATAAAACCTCACAGTGATCAAAATAAAAAAAACAGTAAATGACCCCCCCCCTTTGTCACCCCCATAGGTAGGGGCAATAATAAAATAAAGAATTTTTTTCCCCCACTAAGGTTGGAGTTAGAACTAGGGTTGGGGTTAGGGTTAGGGATAGGGTTAGGGTTAGGGATAGGGTTAGGGTTAGGGTTAGGGTTAGGGTTAGGAATGTGCACACGTATTCTGGTCCTCTGCGGATTTTTACGCAGCGGATTTCATAAATCCGCAGTGCTAAACCGCTGTGGATTTATCAAGGATTTACCGCGGTTTTTCTGCGCATTCCCCTGCGGTTTTACAACTGCGATTTTCTATTGGAGCAGTTGTAAAACCGCTGCGGAATCCGCAGAAAGAAGTGACATTATGCGGAATGTAAACCCCTGCGTTTCCGTGCAGTTTTTCTGCAGCATGTGCACAGCGATTTTTGTTTCCCATAGGTTTACATTGAACTGTAAACTCATGGGAAACTGCTGCGGATCCGCAGCGTTTTCCGCAGCGTGTGCACATACCTTTAGAATTAGGCTATGTGCACATGGTGCGGATTTGGCTGTGGATCCGCAGCAGTGTTCCATCAGGTTTACAGTACCATGTAAACATATGGAAAACCAAATCCACTGTGCCCATGGTGCGGAAAATACCACGCGGAAACGCAGCATTGTATTTTTCGCAGCATGTCAATTCTTTTTGCGGATTCCGCAGCGTTTTACACCTCTTCCTCAATAGGAATCCGCAGGTGAAATCCGCACAAAAAACACTGGCAATCCGCGGTAAATCCGCAGGTAAAACGCAGTGCCTTTTACCCGCGGATTTTTCAAAAATGGTGCTGAAAAATCTCACACGAATCCGCAACGGGGGCACATAGCCTTAGGGTTAGGGTTGGGTTGGAATTAGGGTTGTGGTTAGGGTTAGGGGTGTGTTGGGGTTAGGGTTGTGGTTAGGGGTGTGTTGGGGTTAGGGTTGTGATTAGGGTTACGGCTACAGTTGGGATAAGGGTTAGGGGTGTGTTGGGGTTAGTGTTGGAGTTAGAATTGAGGGGTTTCCACTGATTAGGCACATCAGGGGGTCTCCAAACGCAACATGGCGCCACCATTGATTCCAGCCAATCTTGTATTCAAAAAGTCAAATGGTGCTCCCTCACTTCCGAGCCCCGACGTGTGCCCAAACAGTGGTTTACCCCCACATATGGGATACCAGCATAGTCAGGACAAACTGCGCAACAATTACTGGGGTCCAATTTCTCCTGTTACCCTTGAGAAAATAAAAAATTGCTTGCTAAAACATCATTTTTGAGGAAAGAAAAATGATTTTTTTATTTTCACGGCTCTGCGTTGTAAACGTCTGTGAAGCACTTGGGGGTTCAAACTGCTCACCACATATCTAGATAAGTTCATTGGGGGGTCTAGTTTACAAAATGGGGTCACTTGTGGGGGTTTTCTACTGTTTAGGCACACCAGGGGCTCTGCAAACGCAACGTGATGTCCGCAGACCATTCCATCAAAGTCTGCATTTCAAAAGTCACTACTTCCCTTCTGAGCCCCAACATGTGCCCAAACAGTGGTTTACCCCCACACATGGGGTATCAGCGTACTCAGGAGAAACTGGACAACAACTTTTGGGGTCCAATTTCTCCTGTAACCCTTGGGAAAATAAAAAATTTTGGGCTAAAAAATTATTTTTGAGGAAAGAAAACGTATTTATTATTTTCACGGCTCTGCGTTATAAACTTCTGTGAAGCACTTGGGGGTTGAAAGTGCTCACCACATATCTAGATAAGTTCCTTTCGGAGTCTAGTTTCCAAAATGGGGTCACTTGTGGGGGGTTTCTACTGTTTAGCCACATCAGGGGCTCTGCAAAGGCAACGTGACGCCCGCAGAGCATTCCATCAAAGTCTGCATTTCAAAACGTCACTACTTCACCTCCGAGCCCCAGCATGTGCCCAAACAGTGGTTTACCCCCACATATGGGGTATCAGCGTACTTAGGAGAAACTGGACAACAACTTTTGGGGTCAAATTTCTCCTGTTACCCTTGGGAAAATAAAAAATTGCAGGCTAAAAAGTCATTTTTGAGAAAAGAAATTTTTTTTTTATTTTCACGGCTCTGCGTTATAAACTTCTGTGAAGCACTTGAGGGTTCAAAGTGCTCAACACACATCTAGATTAGTTCCTTTGGGGGTCTAGTTTCCAAAATGGGGTCATTTGTGGGGGATCTCCAATGTTTAGGCACACAGGGGCTCTCCAAATGCGACATGGTGTCCGCTAATGATTGGAACTAATTTTCCACTTAAAATGCCAAATGGCGTGCCTTCCCTTCTGAGCCCTGCCGTGCGCCCAAACAGTGGTTTACCCCCACATATGGGGTATCTGCGTACTCAGGACAAACTGGACAACAAAATTTGTGGTCCAATTTCTCCTATTACCATTGGCAAAATAGGAAATTCCAGGCTAACAAATCATTTTTGAGGAAAGAAAAATTATTTCTTATATTCATGGCTCTGCGTTAAGTTCTGTGAAGCACCTGGGGGATTAAAGTGCTCAGTATGAATCTAGATAAGTTCCTTGGGGGGTCTAGTTTCCAAAATGGGGTCACTTGTGGGGGAGCTCCAATGCATAGGCACACAGGGGCTCTCCAAACGCGACATGGTGTCCGCTAACAATTGGAGCTAATTTTCCATTCAAAAAGTCAAAAGACGCGCCTTCCCTTCCGAGCCCTGCCGTGTGCCCAAACAGTGGTTTACCCCCACATATGAGGTATCGGCGTACTCGGGAGAAATTGCCCAACAAATTTTAAGATCTATTTAATCCTATTGTCCATGTGAAAATGAAAAAATTTGGGTCGAAAAGAAATTTTTTGTGAAAAAAAGTACTTTTTCATTTTTACGGATCAATTTGTGAAGCACCTGAGGGTTTAAAGTGCTCACTAGGCATCTAGATAAGTTCCTTGGGGGGTCCAGTTTCCAAAATGGGGTCACTTGTGGGGGAGCTCCAAGGTTTAGGCACACAGGGTCTCTCCAAACGCGACATGGTGTCCGCTAACGATGGAGATAATTTTTCATTCAAAAAGTCAAATGGCGCTCCTTCCCTCCCGAGCTTTACCATGTGCCCAAACAGGGGTTTACCCCCACATGTGAGGTATTGGTGTACTCAGGAGAAATTGCCCAACAAATTTTAGGATCCATTTTATCCTGTTGCCCATGTGAAAATGAAAAAAATGAGGCTAAAAGAATTTTTTTGTGAAAAAAAAGTACTTTTTCATTTTTACGGATCAATTTGTGAAGCACCTGGGGGTTTAAAGTGCTCCCTATGCATCTAGATAAGTTCCTTGGGGCATCTAGTTTCCAAAATGGGGTCACTTGTGGGGGAGCTCCAATTTTTAGGCACACGGGGGCTCTCCAAATGTGACATGGTGTCCGCTAAAGAGTGCAGCCAATTTTTCATTTAAAAAGTCAATTGGCGCTCCTTCCCTTCCAAGCCCTGCCGTGCGCCCAAACAGTGTTTTACCCCCACATATGGGGTATCTGCGTACTCAGGACAAACTGGACAACAAAATTTGTGGTCCAATTTCTCCTATTACCGTTGGCAAAATAGGAAATTCCAGGCTAAAAAATCATTTTTGAGGAAAGAAAAATTATTTTTTGTATTCATGGCTCTGCGTTAACTTCTGTGAAGCACCTGGGGGTTTAAAGTGCTCAGTATGCATCTAGATAAGTTCCTTGGGGGGTCTAGTTTCCAAAATGGGGTCACTTGTGGGGGAGCTCCAATGCATAGGCACACAGGGGCTCTCCAAACGCGACATGGTGTCCGCTAACAATTGGAGCTAATTTTCCATTCAAAAAGTCAAAAGGCGCGCCTTCCCTTCCGAGCCCTGCCGTGTGCCCAAACAGTGGTTTACCCCCACACATGAGGTATCGACGTAGTCGGGAGAAATTGCTGTGAAGCACCTGGGGGTTTAAAGTGCTCACTATGCATCTAGATAAGTTCCTTGGGGCATCTAGTTTCCAAAATGGGGTCACTTGTGGGGGAGCTCCAATTTTTAGGCACACGGGGGCTCTCCATATGTGACATGGTGTCCGCTAAAGAGTGCAGCCAATTTTTCATTTAAAAAGTCAAATGGCGCTCCTTCCCTTCCAAGCCCTGCCGTGCGCCCAAACAGTGGTTTACCCCCACATATGAGGTATCAGCGTACTCAGGACAAATTGGACAACAAGTTTTGTGGTTCAGTTTCTCCTTTTACTATTGGGAAAATAAAAAAATTGTTGCTGAAATATCATTTTTGTGACTAAAAAGTTAAATGTTCATTTTTTCCTTCCATGTTGCTTCTGCTGCTGTGAAGCACCTGAAGGGTTAATAAACTTCTGGAATGTGGTTTTGTGCACCTTGAGGGGTGCAGTTTTTAGAATGGTGTCACTTTTGGGTATTTTCAGCCATATAGACCCCTCAAACTGACTTCAAATGTGAGGTGGTCCCTAAAAAAATGGTTTTGTAAATTTCATTGTAAAAATGAGAAATCGCTGGTCAAATTTTAACCCTTATAACTTCCTAGCAAAAAAAAATTTTGTTTCCAAAATTGTGCTGATGTAAAGTAGACATGTGGGAAATGTTATTTATTAACTATTTTGTGTCACATAACTCTCTGGTTTAACAGAATAAAAATTCAAAATATCACAAATAAACACAGAATTTATTGACCTAAATTTACCACTAACATGAAGCCCAATTTGTCACAAGAAAACAATCTCAGAATTGCTAGGATCCGTTGAAGGGTTCCCGAGTTATTACCTCATAAAGGGACACTGGTCAGAATTGCAAAAAATGGCAAGGTCTTTAAGGTCAAAATAGACTGGGTCATGAAGGGGTTAAAAGTGTGGATTACAGTAGAATTAAAACCTGAAGGGAACTGAAGGTAACTGGCCAGTCACTGTAAACAATGTTTCTGTTTGTTTTCACTTTCACCCCTATAATCCTTCACTTTCTGCTACCTCCCCCAATCCCCACACCAAGTAAGGAACTGTTCATCTCCCCTTCAATCCTCCCCATCCACCTCACCTCCTCCTCAGAACTGTTCATTAACATACAATCCTCTGTCTCAAAGCACAGGCAGCCCCCTCATGCCCTCTCCTGCTCCCACCTGCTAACACTTTCTCTGCTCCTTCTCACTGCTGGTGATATCTCTCCAAATCCTGGTCCTCCTCACCATATTCCCACAGTCATTTCTACCTCCCATCCACGCTCTATCACAAACTTCCGTAACCTCTCTAACCTTATACCCATTCGCCCAGCCCCCGCTTCCCCAGTCACACTAACAGGAGCTCTGTGGAACGCTCGCTCTGTCTGCAACAAGCTTTCCTACATCCATGATCTTTTTGTTACTACCAAACTTTCCTTCCTCGCCATCACCGAAACCTGGCTCACCCCTTCTGACACAGCCTCCCCTGCTGCACTCTCTTACGGTGGCTTCCACCTTTCTCACACACCCCGTACCAGCAGCAAACATGGCGAAGGAGTTGGTTTTCTCCTGTCAGATAACTGCTCCTTCACCCCAATTCCACTGCCACCCTCTGTTACCCTCCCTTCCTTTTAGGTGCACTCTGTGCGCATCTACTCCCCCTCCAACCTCCAACTGGCTGTCATTTACCGCCCCCCAGGGCCAGCTACCACCTTCTTTGACCACTTCACCATGTGGCTACTTCATTTCCTTTCTGCGGACATCCCCACTATCATCATGGGTGACTTCAACATCCCCATTGACACTTCCCTCTCAGCTGCCACTAAACTTCTAACTCTCACTTCCTCCTTCGGCCTCACTCAATGGTCTCTGCAGCCACTCACAAAGATGGTCACACACTGGACCTCATTTTCACCCGCCTCTGCTCTCTATCTAACCTCTCTAACTCACCTCTTCCACTCTCTGACCACAACCTTCTCACATTCTCATCTCTCTCCACTCCATGTCTACAATCCCCACCCCACAAACTTTCACACCCTCGCAGAAATCTTAAACATCTTGACCTACATTCATTCTCTGAATCCCTCCTCCCTCTCACAGACATAAGTTCCATACACAATGCGGATGATGCTGCCGCTCTATATAACACCACAATAGCTGTAGCTTTGGAATCTTCTGCCCCACTTACACATACCAAAGCTCGCAAAATCAACAGACAGCCCTGGCACACCAGCCTGACGAAAGAACTGAGGCGAGCTTCCAGGGCTGCTGAGCGCAGATGGAAAAGATTCCACTCTAACGAGCACTTCATCACATTCAAATAGTCCCTCAATACTTTCAAGACCACACTCGCCACAGCTAAACAAACCTACTTCTCATCTCTCATATCCTCTCTGTCTCACAACCCTAAACAGTTATTCAACACCTTCAATTCTCTCCTCCGTCCCCCAGCACCTCCTCCCTCCCCACTTATCTCCACTGAAGACTTTGCCTCATTTTTCAAGCAGAAGATTGATAGCATCAGAGACAGTTTTGGTCAACAACCCCCAGAGCCCTTCCTCCCGACTTCCCAGCCCGCCACCTCCAAAACCAACTTCTCCACCATTACAGAAGATCAACTCTCCACTCTACTCTCAAGATCGCATCTCACCACCTGTGCACTTGACCCACTCCCATCCCACCTCATTCCAAACCTCACCACAGTCTTCATCCCAACCCTAACCTATCTCTTCAACCTATCACTAACAACTGGTGTTTTCCCCTCAAGCTTTAAACATGCCTCCATCACACCTATCCTCAAAAAGCCCTCTCTTGACCCATCCTCTGTATCTAGCTATCGCCCTATATCACTTCTCCCTTATGCCTCCAAACTACTGGAACAACACGTTTACCTTGTACTGTCCTCCCATCTCTCTTCTTGCTCCCTCTTTGACTGCTTACAATCTGGCTTCCGGTCACACCATTCCACTGAAACTGCCCTAACTAAGGTCACCAATGACCTCTTAACTGCCAAGAGCAAGCGACACTACTCTGTCCTCCTCCTCCTCGACCTGTCGGCTGCCTTTGACACAGTGGACAATTCCCTATTATTACAGACCCTCTCATCCCTTGGCATCACAGAATTGGCCCTATCCTGGATCTCATCATACCTAACAGACCGGACATTCAGCGTCTCCCACTCACACACCCCCTCCTCACCTCGCCCCCTATCTGTCGGAGTCCCACAAGGTTCAGTCCTTGGGCCCCTGCTCTTCTCCATTTACACCTTTGGCCTGGGACAGCTCATAGAATCTCATGGCTTTCAGTATCACCTCTATGCTGATGACACACAGATCTACATCTCTGGACCAGATATCACCTCCCTACTAACCAGAATCCCTCAATGTCAGTCCACTATTTCATCCTTCTTCTCCGCTAGATTTCTGAAACTTAACATGGACAAAACAGAATTCATCATCTTTCCCCCATCTCACGCGACCCCCCCAAACGAACCTATCCATTACAGTAAATGGCTGCCCACTCTCCCAAGTCCCACAAGCTCGCTGCCTCGGGATAATCCTTGACGCTGATCTCTTCTTCAAAACACATCCATGCCATTTCCACTTCCTGCCAACTTCAACTCAAAAATATTTCACGAATCCGTTCATTCCTCAACCATGAATCTGCAAAATCCCTAGTCCATGCCCTCATCATCTCTCGCCTTGACTACTGCAACCTCCTGCTCTGTGGCCTCCCCTCTATCACTCTCGCACCCCTCCAATCTATTCTAAACTCTGCTGCCCGACTAATCCACCTGTCCCCCCGCTATTCCCCGGCCTCTCCCCTCTGTCAATCCCTTTACTGGCTCCCCATTGCCCAGAGACTCCACTACAAAACCCTAACCATGAAGTACAAAGCCATCTGTGACCTTGTCTCCCGGGAATTACCTACACGCAACCTCCGATCCTCACAAGATCTCCTTCTCTACTCCCCTCTTATCTCCTCTTCCCACAATCGTATATAACATTTCTCTCGCGTATCACCCCTACTCTGGAACCCTCTACCACAACACATCAGACTCTCGCCTACCATCGAAACCTTCAAAAAGAACCTGAAGACCCACCTCTTCCGACAAGCCTACAACCTGCAGTAACCACCGATCGACCAAACCGCTGCATGACCAGCTCTATCCTCACCTACTGTATTCTCATCAATCCCTTGTAGATAGTGAGCCTTCGCGGGCAGGGTCCTCACTCCTCCTGTACCAGTTATGACTTGTATTGTTTAAGATTATTGTACTTGTTTTTATTATGTATACCCCTCTTCACATGTAAAGCGCCATGGAATAAATGGCGCTATAACAATGAATAATAATAATAACAATAATTTGACTTTTTCAATGAAAAATTGGCTCCAATCTTCAGCGGACACCATGTCGCGTTTGGAGAGCCCCTGTGTGCCTAAACATTTGAGCTCCCCCACAAGTGACACCAATTTGGAAACTAGACCCCCCAAGGAACTTATCTAGATGCATAGTGAGCACTTTGAAACCCCAGGTGCTTCACAAATTGATCCTTAAAAATGAAAAAGTACTTTTTTTTCACAAAACATTTATTTTAGCCTCAATTTGTTCATTTTCACATGAGCAACAGAATAAAATGGATCCTAAAATTTATTGGCCAATTTCTCCTGAGTAGGGTTGAGCGACCTTCACTTTTATAGGATCGGGTCGGGTTTCACGAAACCCGACTTTTGGAAAAGTCGGGTCGAGTGAAATCGGCCGATCCTATAAAAAAGTCGGGGTCGGGGTCGGCCGAAACTCGAAACCCAATGCACTGCATTGGGTTTCCATGGTTCCCAGGGTCTGAAGGAGCGGAAACTCTCCTTCAGGCCCTGGGATCCATATTTAAGTGTAAAATATAGAATTAAAATAAAAAATATCCTTATACTTACCCTCTGACGCGCCCTGGTACTAACCGGGAACCTTCCTTCCTTAGAATCAGCCTTCCAGGACCTTCGGTGACGTCGCGGGTGACGTCGCGGCTTGTGATTGGCCGCGCGGCCGCCCATGTGACCGCTCGCGCGGCCAATCACAAGCCGCGACGTCACCCGCGACGTCACCGAAGGTCCTGGAAGGGCTGATTCTTAGGAAGGAAGGCTGTCGGAAGGAAGCAGGGCGCTTCCGAGGGTGAGTATATTCCTATTAGGTATATACTCACCCTCGGAAGCGCCCTGCTTCCTTCCGACAGCCTTCCTTCCTAAGAATCAGCCCTTCCAGGACCTTCGGTGACGTCGCGGGTGACGTCGCGGCTTGTGATTGGCCGCGCGAGCGGTCACATGGGCGGCCGCGCGGCCAATCACAAGCCGCGACGTCACCGCGACGTCACAGCAAGGTCCTAGAAGCGCGGATTCGAAGGAGGAAGGCTGCCGGTTAGTACCAGGGCGCATCA
The DNA here is from genome assembly GCF_032444005.1 of Ranitomeya imitator. NCBI lineage: Eukaryota > Metazoa > Chordata > Amphibia > Anura > Dendrobatidae > Ranitomeya > Ranitomeya imitator. The sequence goes on along the minus strand of NC_091282.1, from coordinate 914,026,507 downwards.
GAGGGTAAGTATTGCAATATTTTTTATTTTAATTCTATATTTTACACTTTAATCTGAATTCCGATACCAATTCCCGATATCTTAAACATATCGGGAATCGGGATCGGAATTCCGATTCCAGATTCAAAAGATCGCCGACTTCATGGCCGACCCCCCACTGGGGTCGGGTCGGGTTTCATGAAACCCGACCTTGCCAAAAGTCGGCGACTTTTGAACAATTTCGACCCGTTTCGCTCAACCCTACTCCTGAGTAAACTGATGCCTCACATGTGGGGGTAAACCACTGTTTGGGCACACGGCAGGGCTCAGAAGGGAAGGAGCGCCATTTGACTTTTTGAATGAAAAATTAGCTCCAATCGTTAGCGGACACCATGTCGCATTTGGAGAGCCCCTGTTTGCCTAAACATTGGAGCTCCCCCACATGTGACCCCATTTTGGAAACTAGACCCATGGAACTAATCTAGATGTGCGTTGACCACTTTAAACCGCTGCAGAATCCGCACAAAGAATTGACATGCTGCGGAAAATACAACACAGCGTTTCGGGGTAGTATTTTCCGCACCATGGGGACAGCGGATTTGGTTTTCCATACGTTCACATGGTACTGTAAACCTGATGGAAAACTGCTACGAATCCACAGCGGCCAATCCGCTGCGGATCCGCAGCCAAATCCACACCGTGTGCACATAGCCTAATTCTAACCCTAACCCTAGTTCTAACCCTAATCCTAACCCTAGCCCCAACCCTAGCACTAACCCTAACCCTAAACCTAACCCTAACCCTAACCCTAGTGGAAATATATATATATATATTTTCTTTATTTTATTATTGTCCCTACCTATGGGGGTGATAAAGGAGGGGCTCATTTACTATTTTTTTATTTTGATCACTGTGATAGGTTTTTTCACAGTGATCAAAATGTAGCTGGAACGAATCTGCCAGCCGGCAGATTCAGTGGATGCACTGCGCACTGGAGAAGACAGACGGAAACTGGGAGGCTCATTAAGTATGAGGGGGTGGGATCGGAGCATGGGGAGTCGATCGGAGCACGGGGATGGATCGGAGCATGGGGGGAGCAGACAGGAGGACGGAGGGGAGCGGACCACAGTACGGGACAGAACAGAGGACTGGGGAGGAGATCGGTGGCAGTGGCGGGGGGAAGATCAGGGTCTGGCTGGATTGTAATATTTCACCACTTTTCATAGGTGAAATATTACAAATTGCTCTGATTGGCTGTTCAAAGTGAAACAGCCAATCAGAGCAATCGTAGCCACGGGGGGGGGGGGGGGCGAAGCCACCTCCGGGGCTGAATCACCGCTCCCCCTGTCCCTGCAGATCGGGTGAGATTCCACTTAACCCTTTCACCCGATCTGCAGGGACGCGATCCCTCCATGACGCCACATAGGCATCACAGGTCAGATTAGCACCGACTTTCATAATGCCTACGTGGCGTCACAGGTCGGGAAGGGGTTAAAACAATAGAAAATTATTTTTTTTAAATATCGCTTTGCTGACACACTGCGACAGTGGATTAATGAAAATTATTGTCACTGGTAAATTGTGATGTTTGCGTATGTCTGCCCGGATTGCGTCAATTGCACAACTGCAAGATAAACTGTTTATTAAACCAATAGAAAAATTTTATTTTTTTACATCACCTTGATGACACACTGCAACAGCAGACAAATTAAAATTATTGCAACTGGTAAATTGTGACGCTTGCTAGTCTGTGCCCCGATTGCACCAGTCGCACAATTGCTAGATAAAGATGCGGTATTTATTTAACCAATAGGATTTTTTTTGCATTTTTTAGATCGCCTTTATTAGAGATGCCAACAGTAGATTCTGGGAAATTACTGGTAGATAATGACGTTTCCGTAGCTCAGCAGGTTTTGCACCAGTCGCACAACTGCTAGATAAATATTTGCTATTTAAGCATTAGTTGAGTAATATTATTTAGCAACTAGCTGAAGAGCCCGGCATTGCCTGGGCATAGTAAATATCTGTGGTTAGTTATAGCATGTCAATTCTCTTATTTTCCCATCACGCCTCTCATTTTCCCAATCACATCTTTAATTTTCCCCCTCACATCTCTCATTTTCTCCCTCACACCTCTCATTTTCTCCCTCACTCCTCTCATTCCCCCCTAACACTTGTCATTTCGACCTCACATCTGTCATTTTCCGATCACTACACTATTTTCCCTCACTCCTCTCATTTTGCACTCACACCTTTTCATTTTCACCTCACACCTCTCATTTTCACCTCAGTATATACATGTTTGTCATCTCCCTTATATATAGTATACACCTGTATGTCATCTCCTGTATATAGTATATACCTGTGTGTCATCTCTCCTGTATATAGTATATATCTGTGTGTCATCTCCCCTGTATATAGTATATACCTGTGTGATCTCCTGTATTAGACCTCATTAACACGTTATTTGCTCAGTATTTTTACCTCAGTATTTGTAAGATAAATTGGCAGCCTGATAAATCCCCAACCAACAGGAAGCCCTCCCCCTGGCAGTATATATTAGCTCACACATACACATAATAGAAGGGTCATGTGACTGACAGCTGCTGTATTTCCTATATGGTACATTTGTTGCTCTTGTAGTTTGTCTGCTTATTAATCAGATTTTTATTTTTGAAGGCTAATACCAGACTTGTGTGTGTTTTAGGGCGAGTTTCGTCTGTCAAGTTGTGTGTGTTGAGTTGTGTGTGGCGACATGCATGTAGCGACTTTTGTGAGATGAGTTTTGTGTGGCAACATGCGTGTAGCAACTTTTTGTGTGTCGAGTTGCATGTGACAGGTTAGTGTAGCAAGTTGTGTGCAGCAAGTTTTGCGCATGGCGAGTTTTGCGCGTGGTGAGTTTTATGTCTGGTGCCTTTTGAGTATGTGCAAGTTTTGTGTGAGGCAACTTTTGCATGTGTTGCAAATTTTGTGCATGTGGCAATTTTTCCGCGTGTGCAAGTTTTGCGTGTGGCGAGTTTTCCATGAGGTAAGTTTTGCACGTGTGGCGAGTTTTGCGTGAGCCTAGTTTTTGCATGTGGCGAGTTTTGCGCGTGGTGAGTTTTGAGCGGCGACTTTTGTGTTTCGACTTTTATGTGGCGAGGTTGGTGTATGTGTGGTGAAATGTGTGCTGAGGGTGGTATATGTGTTCAAGCACGTGGTAGTGTGTGGCGCATTTTGTGTGTGTTCATATCCCCGTGTGTGGTGAGTATCCCATGTCGGGGCCCCACCTTAGCAACTGTACGGTATATACTCTTTGGCGCCATCGCTCTCATTCTTTAAGTCCCCCTTGTTCACATCTGGCAGCTGTCAATTTGCCTCCAACACTTTTCCTTTCACTTTTCCCCATTATGTAGATAGGGGAAAAATAGTTTGGTGAATTGGAAAGCGCGGGGTTAAAATTTCACCTCACAACATAGCTTATGATGCTCTCAGGGTCCAGACGTGTGACTGTGTAAAATTTTGTGGCTGTAGCTGCGACGCCTCCAACACTTTTCATTTCACTTTTTCCCCATTATGTAGATAGGGGCAAAATTGTTTGGTGAATTGGAAAGCGCGGGGTTAAAATTTCACCTCACAACATAGCCTATGACGCTCTCAGGGTCCAGACGTGTGACTGTGCAAAATTTTGTTGCTCTAGCTGCGACGCTTCCAACACTTTTCCTTTCACTTTTTTCCCCATTATGTAGATAGGGGCAAAATTGTTTGGTGAATTGGAATGCGCGGGGTTAAAATTTCACCTCACAACGTAGCCTATGACACTCTCAGGTTCCAGACGTGTGACTGTGCAAAATTTTGTTTCTGTAGCTGCGACGCCTCCAACACTTTTCCTTTCACTTTTTTCCCCATTATGTAGATAGGGGCAAAATTGTTTGGTGAATTGGAAAGCGCGGGGTTAAAATTTCACCTCACAACGTAGCCTATGACGCTCTCAGGGTCCAGACGTGTGACTGTGCAAAATTTTGTTTCTGTAGCTGCGACGCCTCCAACACTTTTCCTTTCACTTTTTTCCCCATTATGTAGATAGGGGCAAAATTGTTTGGTGAACTGGAACGCGCGGGGTTAAAATTTCGCCTCACAACATAGCCTATGACGCTCTCGGGGTCCAGACGTGTGACTGTGCAAAATTTTGTGGCTATAGCTGCGACGGTGCAGATGCCAATCCCGGACATACACACATACACACACACACACACACACACATTCAGCTTTATATAGTGGATTAGCTTTTAAAAAGGATCTTACTATATGCTGGCACTGAGGAATATTATATAGCTGTAAAAAAAAAATGATATGTTCATCCTCCAAAACTGTTCCCTGGCTGAACATTTGTGTACCTTGCCGCTGCTGGTACAGGATCCCATCCTCAAAGACATGTGGGCGACTGGCCTGATAATGTTGTAAATAGCCCCTTTTCCTCTTCTTCCACCTATGTTACCACCTTATCCATCATCACCTGAAGCTATGGCTTTCTAGGAGGCAGAGCAGTGGGATAGCAATGCTAAGGATGTTGGCATCATCATCTCTTGCCATGTTCATGAAGTACTCAAATCGGCACAACCCTGCACACACTTTCTGCATTTAAGGCCACTAGTTGGTCATGAAGTGGTGTTGTTCCGCAAAGTGACTCACCTGTGCATGCTGCATCTCAAACTCCAGTATCGCCTGCTAATGCAAGCTCAGTGTTAGGTGTCGAGATCCCGCCTCTGCAGAGGGGGAATCTTGAACCAACTCCGCTGCAGTCTCCCATTTTTTTCCAGCCACTGTGCAGTCTGCTCAGCGGAGACATCGGTCCCAGTGTCTAGCTCAGGCTGATACTGGACGACCGGTTACTGCTGCCTTTCCAGCTTCTGCCATTGTAGCCAGTACTGGGCAGTGGCGAGCAGACGTGTTTGGGACTAAGTCCTGCTCTTCTCTTTCTGAGCATGCCCAGGGCAAGATCTCTCATTGGAGATCAAGGGTAACATGCTTAAATACAGCAGCAAATCCCATTGACCTTTAGGAAGGTCCTGAAGGTGTTCTTCTTCTGTGGCTGACTCCCATTGGTCTTTCTGGGATGGTCCTGTTCTTGCTGCAGCTATAAAAGGTTCGCATAGCCGCACGGCCATGTGCTGGTGTACATTTTCAATCGTGTGTGTGTTGATGAGTGCAAGTCGTTCTTTAAAATCCCCTCCCTTGTGTATGACTGTTCGCAAAAGGTGGATGCTTGCTGTCTAGCGCCTGACTAAGCTGTCAACATAAAGACACATGATACATCGTCTATTGCTGTAACCGCCAGTGCGGCGCCATGTGCTTATAGAGCGCTTTCCTATCTCAAGTCTGGGTGGTTAGTGGCGTCCGCCAAAGTGGCACAGCACGCACTCTTGCGCTTTAAGTTATATTTTTGTTTACTTTGACACCCCAGTTGCTGTGTTGAGCGCAAGGGGTCTGAACGTACTCTAACCCTGTGTCTTGGGATAGAGTCCTGAGACTCCATGCTTGTGCTCTTGGTACGGTACCACGGCCCTGTGACGCAACAGGGTTTGCTTCCTTCACACAGGGTGTGAAGTTAACCCATGTGTGTATCCACATTGTACCGCCATATAGTCCATCATTACTCAGCAGCAGGTTCCATCTCTGCACGGTGGATCCCGGGCTGCGAACACACCTTATACCATCTCTCTTATAATTTGATGCGCTCCGCTAGCCCTAAACATCAGTTTCTCCAGCATCTGCAAGATGGAGTTCCACATTGTAGGTACATGACATATGAAGTGGTGAGCAGGAAGCAGATGTGAAGATGCAGCATGCACAAGCAAGCAGCGGCAGGGTGAGGATGCCAAAAGCATGCATAGACGGCTCACATGTTCTGACCAGGAGAGAAGACGGTGGAGGAAGAGGAGAAGGCAACGTGATCAGAGGCAGGTGAATTAATGGTTTAAGCTAGCCAACTTAATGGCTAAGGGCCAGCCTCAAACCTTTTGCTCCCTGATCCCTCTTTTTTTGTGCAGCTGGGTCAGCATGACCACCACTTTTTTCTTGGATCTGCCCACAATGCTCGGATAGCCTTGCCTCCATGTGGGATCTACTGTAGATCCTTATCATCGCCCATTTCATCATCATACCGCTTCAATCTGTCCTTATCTCTGCTTCCTTACTAATCTACTTCTGTCCTAGCTACTAGTCCACTTCTCTCCCTAGTAATCCCTTAATTTTCTCCCAGTTCCACAATGTATTCACTTCAAGCTACTAACACTGACCTACAAAGACATCCTTATTCTGTCGAACTATATATCTCTCAACTAATCTCACGATATCTCCCACCACGTAATCTCTGGTCTTCCTCCACAATCATACATTCCTCATCCAATTGCCTGCAAGGGAGGGCTTCAACGACCGTCTGATGACATTTCAGCTCCCACGTACAAACAAGAAACAGGCAACTCTGATCAGTGCCTATGCTCCCACGATGACTAATCCGGATGACATTAAAGATAAGTTCTATGATGAACTTGACACACTTACTTCAGCAATCCCACAGGCAGACAAGCTCATTATACTTTTAGACTTTAATGCCAGAGTTTGAACAGACAATCAAAACTGGGAAGGGGTCATTGGGAGACACGGCACTGGCAAGTGTAACAGTAATGGCCTGCTGCTCCTTAAGATGTGTGCTACACATGACCTTGTCATCACCAACACTTTATTCTGCTTAGCCAAACGCAAGAAGACATCATGGATGCACCCACGCTCGAGGCATTGACATCTCATTGATTACATCATTGCCAGGAAAAGGGATGAGATGGACTTTAGAGTGACGAAGGCCATGTGCGGTGCAGACTGCTGAACTGACAATCACCTCATTATGTCTAAGTGCAGGCTCCGCATCCTGCCTGTAAGGATACCCCAAGGGCAGAAAACGACAAAGCGGCTGAATATCTTCAAGCTGCAAAATAAAAGAATTGCAAGGAAATTTGCAATGACCTTGATGGCAGACTGTTAAATATACTACAGGCAGAGGAGATTGGCGTTGAGGAACAGTGGACAATTCTGAGAGATGCTGTTTATAATACTTCTCTGGAGCATCTCAGATCAGCAGCCAAAAATAATCAAGACTGGTTCGATGAAAACGACAAGGAAATAAAGACACTCCTAGAAGAGAAACATCAGCGGTATAAGGTGTATCGAAATGACCCCACGTCGCTAGCTAAGAAAGGTGCCTTTACCAACATAAAAAGAAAGGTACAAATCAAGCTATGCGAGATGCAGGAAATCTGGTTTAGCAAGAAGGCCAACGAAATTCAGGGCTATGCAGATACCCGTGACCGGAAACGCTTCTACGGTGCGCTCAAAGCTGTATATGGACCCCAGTCATCAAGCTCTTCATCTCTGCTTAACACAGATGGAACTAAGCTGCTGACAGAAAGGAAACAAATTCTGGAACGGTGGGCTGAGCACTTTAATAATATTCTTAATCGCCCTGCCAATATCAATGATGAGGCTATTGCTCGCCTGCCCCAGGTAGAAATCAACAAGGATCTTGATGTTCTTCCAAGTGGAGATGAAGTCAGGAAAGCAGTAAAACAATTTTCTTGTGGAAAAGCAGCCTGAAATGATGCTATACCTGCTGAGGTATATAAAGCTGGCGGCCCTGTTCTGATGCAAACGGTGACCAAACTATTCCACTATATGTGGACAAAGGAACAGGTTCCACAACAGATGAAAGATGCCAGCATAATTCACATATACAAGAGGAAAGGTAATCGTCAATCTTGTGACAACCATCGAGGCATCTCCATTCTGTCCACTGCAGGCAAAATATTGGCTCGTCTCTTGCTCAACCGCCTTTTACATCACCTTGAGCAAGGACTATTATCCAAAAGCCAGTGTGGTTTCCGTGCTAAATGTGGAACAGTAGATATGGTCTTTTCAGCACGTCAACTTCAGGAAAAGTGCCAGGAGCAACACTGTGACCTTTATGTAACTTTTGTTGATTTGACCAAGGCTGTTGAAACAGTCAGTAAAGACGGCCTGTGGAAGATCATGGCAAAATTCAGCTGCCCGAGCAAGTTCATCTCAGTCATCCGGCAGTTCCTTGATGGCATGATGGTGAAGGTTCTGAACGATGGAGACGTATCTGAGGCTTTCCCAGTAACAAACGGTGTAAAACAAGGCTGTGTGCTTGCTCCAACCCGGTTCAGTATGCTGTTCTCTGCAATGTTAAGTGATGCCTTTAACAACTGTGAAGATGGAATTCAGGTTAAGTACAGGACTAATGGCAAGCTATTAAACCCAAAATGCCTGAAGGCAGATATGAAAGTGCATGAGACTGTTATCTGTGAATTACTATTTGCTGATGACTATGCACTTAACTCTAGCATGGAACAGCAGATGCAGCATGAAATGGACTGTTTTTCGCAAGCCTGCGACAGTTTTGTTCTCGAGATCAACATTAGAAAAACCGAAGTCATTGATCAACCGGTTCCAGGAAAACTGTACAAGGAGCCACGTATCATGGTGAAGGAGCAAAACCTCAAAGCAGTCGATAACTTCACCTACTTAGGCAGCACACTTTCCCTGAGGTTAATAACAGAATCGCAAAAGCCAGTGCCGCCTTTGGGAGACTGCGTAAGAACGTCTGGGAACGAAGGGGACTCAGCCTTACCACCAAGCTGAAGGTCTACTGCGCGGTGGTCCTCACCACACTTCTCTATGCTCACGAGACCTGGACAGTGTACAGCCGGCATGCTAAACAGCTTAATCATTTCCACATGAGTTGCCTCAACAGACTCCTCCACATCAGGTGGCAAGGCAATGTCCCAGACACGGCAATTCTGGAACAAACTGGGCTCTGCAGCGTTTACACTCTCCTGCTGAAAGTCCAAGCCAGGTGGGCTGGACATGTGGTCAGAATGCCTGACAGTCGACTACCAAAACAACTGCTGTCTGGAGAAGTGTGCCAAGGAAAGCGAGCAGTTGGGGGGCAGAAGAAGCGCTATAAAGACTGCCTTAAGGTGTCTCTCGAAAAACCTGTGAGTCAACACCAATGAATGGGAAGAGCTTGCCCTGGATCGTCCAGGTTGGTGAGGCAGGATCACCTCAGGAGCACATGCAGCTGAAGATAGGAAAATCTGTGACGCAAAAAGAAAGCACGCTGTACGCAAGGCACAAGTAGAATCTGGTGTACTGACCACATTTGCTTCCTTATGTCAAGTATGTGGGCGAACCTTCAGGGCCTGGATTGGACTCATCAGCCACCTCCAGACCCATAACTACTAATTCTCTTCTAACCCTGAAGTCATGATCATCTTCAAAAGTGAAGGACGAACATCATCATCATCAACACTGACCTACAAAGACATCCTTATTCTGTCTAACCATATATCTCTGAACTACTCTCACGATATCTCCCACCACGTTATCTCTGGTCTTCCTCCACAATCATACATTCTTCATCCAATTGCCTGCAAGACTTCTCCCAGATATCCCATCCAGTAGAATTCTGCAGCCCAACAAATCCGATTATCCCCTACATTCTGAAATTTCAAATGCATCTAGAAAACACGTCTTCAGAACAGCTTACTGCCTGCAGTGACCCCGCTGTCACTTCAACAACACCAGAGCTGATGAAGCCCTGGAGCCAAATGTCGCCTTCCCAGCTATCCTGTAGAATGTAAGGACGCGATGGTAGGGTCCTCTCCCCTCTTTATCTGTCTGTCACTTTTAGTTTGCTCATTGTAATTTATATTTGTGGTTTGTTCGCTTCTTCTCCTCATGTACAGCACCATGGAATCAATGGTGCAATTAAAAAATGAATAATAATAATCCTCCTTATGATGTTCAACCCAGTACTCACCCCTGCCCTCCTTGCCAGACAACACACAACAGAAAGCAGCAGCAGTTGGCACCTGTGTTTCATCATCATCATCATCATCATCATCATCATCATCAGATATGTGCTGCGGTGGTCTGCTGATTATTTACACTACCCCCCACGTACTCATACTCCAACAGAACAAGTGGCTGGGCATCAATGCACTCAATTTCTTCCAATTGTTGGCCAGGTCCAGGTGGACGGCCCATGGAGCCAAAGCCAGCAGAGTCATTAAAAAGCAGAAGTGACTGCAGTATGAATTAGGGATCAGACTTCTTGCCTGATTTGTAAGGGGTTTAAGTGAAAGACAGATGACCATGGGCCGCAGGTGCAAAATCTGCACTTTCAGCAGTGGTCTGGGTACAAGACTAAGCAAAGAAACTAAAGCAATCTCAGTCAAGCAATCTAAAACCATATCTACTTGTTATGGATTCACTTTTCATCCACCAAAATTGTGCAAAACATCCTGATGCCTATGTGCACCAGGGAAAAGTGTTTAATTTGGGAATGTAGCAGGCATGGCTATGGAGTCAGTAAGCCAAACCTAAGACTTCTTAATTTCCCTGACTCCTGACTACACAGCTACGACTCCATAGCACTGCCTCACTACTGAGCATTTACATAAAGTGCAGCACAGATTCATCTGAACTAAAAGCCTACATCCTTACATTAGAAATAGTAGATAACATGACATACATAACACAACAGACATTTTTAGTACATTTTATAATTTCCCAAATTCTTATGAATAAATGTACATCACATACTGCATTGAATTACTGTACCCAGTTTATTAGATATTTTAGGACTTGGACTAGATCCATTTTATACCTACTCAGACTCCACCAAAACGGACACTGACTCTGACTCCACGACTCTGACACCACAACCCTGGTAGAAGGCACAGATCAACCATGTCCTCTCTCTCCCTGCAGCAGCCACGTCCCTTCCTCCTCCACTTGGACTTCCGCCTCTTGGTTCTACATTGTTATAATTTTTTTATTCCATGCTATTTTACGTCTGTTCCTTAACTAAAACAAACCCCCCCACTAAAACAATGTTGAATACCTCATCCCCTGCCCTTTTTACCTAAACTGCCAGGTCCACCACCTCCTCGTTGAAGATTATTTTTTCTTTCTTTTCACTCTGTCTTATTTTAAATCATTTCCCTATCCACATTTGTTAGCAGGGCACTTGTCCTGCTCAGACCCCCATTTAGCTTCCTTTTGCAGCCCTCTAGCCCAACTATGATCATTTTAAAACCTTTTCAAAGCACTGAAGTTCAGCTTCCCATTGACTTCTATTGGGTTCGGGTCCAGGGTCAAGTTCAAGGTAAAGTTTGGAATCCAAACAAACTTTTCACTGTATGTTCGTCGAACCTCGCTAACCCAAACATCCATGGGTTTGCTTATAGCTAGTGGCCATAACAAATATATATTTAATTTAGATTTTTCTTTTTTTCATTTATGTTGCATTTTGTTAATTGATTAAAATAAATAATTAACACTTATACTTCAGAAAGCATTATTTAAATGCTGCAAATCTTACGCTTACCACAAACTTTTGCATTTTATTGCATATATCTGAAAAAATTCCTCATTTCAGCTTTTTTCTGTTGCCTTAATGATCTCCTTAAAGTGCTAACATCATGCTAAACAGTCTGAAAGGAAAGTTGTTTGTGTAACGTATCTCCTTTAAATGTGTTTTTCACTTCAGTTTTGTAGCTAACCCATTGTAGTATGCACTGAGTGGCTTATAGCGTTGCTCATGCAGTAAAACTGGAATGAGTTAACATTTTATAAAAAAATGTATTGAAGTTTATGCAGGTAACACAGCACTAGAATATCACAGCAAAAAAAAGTGTAATATGATAACTTACTTGTCATTGGTCAACTGAGATAACCTTCTGTGACAAGTTATCAGTAAGGGATGTTATTTATCAAGTTCAAATTTTCTTTATCCTTAACTATGTTTCGATAAAATCTTCAATTTTCAGCAAAGTTTCCTGAGATATATTACATTGTTATAAAAATGTCTGTACTCTAGATACACTTTACCATGTTCAAATAGTAACAAGTGAGGGTTATCTAAATTGTATCTTTCTCTAAAACTAATAAAATAGTAGTGGCATTTTCCTTACAAAACAGAGTTAAATGAAAAGTACAATCTCAGAAGAGTGTGTTCACTGGAGAACTTTAATCAGCAGCATCTGTATAGAGAATTGAAAGAGGGTGGAATTTGGATGTTGCTTCTTTTCATTTCCTCATATCTAGCTTAAATCACTATATTGACGATCAAAAGTGGAAATTGATCCCCAAAAAAGTGGTACTAAAAATGCTTTTTATTGATACAATAATTAAAAACATGCAAAAAGAAAAGGTACTAAATCCATTGAAGGAGAGACCTCAATGCCATAGGATATTCCAAACCAGTGACCAAATATAGAGTATATATGAGGCAGTGTAGGAGTTAAACAATGAACAAAAAGTCAAATCATGAGACAACTTACATGTGTGCATAAATAACAAAATATAAAATATAGATGAAATATCAGTGATAGTGGATATAGTTCCTACAATATACACCCTATGTCTCATAAGATGATTGCTGCGTTGGCTTGTTTGTCAATAGGTAAGGCTATTTGTTAGATATAATATACCTCAAACTAATCCTATATTGCCACAAAAATGCACATGCATGCTGCATCAATGTTGTTACACTGTTGAATTGATTGGCACATTAATTGCACAATGTACCTGATGTTGGCCACGTGGAAATCCCCGGCGTTCCTCTGCCATATCTAGTTTGCAAAATCTTTTAATAAAATAAAACCATAGAGGTAATTTATCAAATTACAATAACATTGAGAAAATTATGTTCAGATACACTTTTGCTCCCACTTGCACCTTAATCTTATTCTACATTCTAATAATGACAAACATTGGCTGCTCTTATCAGCAGGTTATGATGTGATAAGGAAAGAGTAAAACAAATTTTGGTTTTCAAGTTATCAACAAATATTTCAAAGAACATAATGATATTTTTTTGGGGAATTTTTTAAAAGCGTAATGATTGGAGAAGAGCAAACTTTTGAAGATTAAGTTTGGTTCAGATTCGCCAAACGGACCTCCGTTCACCGAACAGTTCCACAAGCGTCCCCAAACTCTATTTGATTAAATAAGAGGCAAAAACAAATGCATATACAACACCTTAAGGCTATGTGCACACGTTGCAGATTAGCCTTAGGAATTTCTGGTGTGGATTCTGCCTTTCCTGGCAGAAAACGCAGCTGCAGATTTTGTGCGGATCCGCAGCGTTTTTGCTGCTTTTTTTTGCGCTTTTTGCGGATTTGCTGCCTTTTTTTTACCCCTGCGGATTTCTAGAATGGAATGGGCCTAAGGGGTGACAAAAAGCTTCCCAAATAGCTAAAATTAGGGGCAGACACCAGAAAAAGTGGCATCAATTGACCCACAGTAGAAATTTGCAAATGGCACTGCTGCAGTCAGTCATGGGCCATGAATGAGATATCAGGCTCTGGCCCAGAATTTACAGCTTGGAATTGAAATTTTGATGAGGACCTGGTTGTTAAGGGAGCAGTGAAAGCCTTCTTAGCTGGAAGACCTCACACCTCATGCAACACCTTCAATTTTTTTTTAATTCTAGCCACACTCAGTTAGCACAAAAATCAGTTTTATAGACTAGTATTGGAAGAAAAATGTAAGGAAAGTAAGACAAGTAGTTGGCTTAAGGTAAATGCAGGCTAGCCTGTCTGGGAGACCTACTTACATGGGCAACCTACCAGATGAAAGCCCAATTTGGAGTCTCCACATTTAAAAAAATAATTGTCACACAGCCCTAAAGTGGCATCAATTTCCACAGAGTAGAAACAGTATGAGGCCGGCATCACACTCAGCGTATGAAAATACGGTCCATTTTTTACGGCCGTAATATGCCACAAAGTTCCAAAAATGGTGATCCATATGTAATCCGTAGGCAAGGCGTGGTCGCGTATTTTGTGCATGTAATGTTGCGTAATCCGTATGACAACCGTAATGCGTTTTTTTCACGCAACCTGACAAAATGGACATTTAATGGTTTTTGAGGCTGAAAATGATTTAAATCACCATCAGCAACCCTATTTAAGGCCTCTACAACAGGTGGCACACTCCCATATGGCCATTTTGTGGTTGTGCATCTGTTGTTGTGTTGTGGTAACGTTTGCACCATGTCTGACCTCCTGCACTTCACCCCAATGCAGCGGGTTTTGTTTAACTGGGTCTTGTCGCGTCGGTTTGGCCAGCCATATCCTGTGATTGTAGATCCGCGAAGGAGGAGAAGAATGTGGGTGCATCCTCTTTTGACCCAATGCCTCACTAAAGGCCATTTTCATAGGCTCTATACAGCTCAGCGGGCACATCCTGAAAAATTCTATCTCTACTGTCGCATGACGATCAGAACATTTGATATATTGTTGGAGATATTACGTCCAGGTATCATCTACCAGGACACAAGGATGCGCAAAGCCATATCCGCAGAGGAGCGTCTTCTCCTTACCTTACGGTATGTATTCAACATCCCCACATACTGTATGTTGATGATATATATTTTTTATGTGTTTGTTTCTATCAGGTATTTTCATGTATATGTGTACATTACGTCACAAGCAGATCTCAAAAAGTTTGTGAAATGTTATAGTTAAGCACCCTGAGGACATTTTTCATTTTACAGCGTTAAGCATGTTTTAGAAAATATATAATATGATTGTGCTTCTTCATGTTTTGTGTGAACTCTTGTACCCTACCTAATATTGTTTTTTTTTTCGCTTTCAGCTTCCTGACCACTGGAGTGTCATTTGCGGCACTACACCTGGAGTTTTTGATTGACACTCAACAATTTCGGGCATTGTGCGGTCAACCTGTAGGCAAATATGGGATAAACTCAATAACCTTGTGATGCCTGAGCCAAAACAGGCTGATTGGCAAAAAATAGCCCGTGGATTCCAGGCCAATTGTGACTTCCCAAACTGCATTGGAGCGGTGGATGGGAAACATATCAGGGTATGTAAGCTGCCGAACTCTGGCTCCCAATTCTACAATTATAAGCAGTTTTTCTCTGTAGTTCTGTTAGCTGTAGTTGACAGTAACTACAGGTTTATAATTGTAGACATTGGGGCCTATGGCCGAACTGGAGACTCTAGGGTCTTCAATTCTTCCATTATGGGTCGGCGGCTACGTGACAACCAGTTAGATCTCCCACCACCACAACAACTCCCAGGCTCCACTGCAGAAGCACTGCCTTCTTTTTTTGTTAGAGATGAGGTGTTCTAACTGACCAGACACGTCATGAGGCCTTATCCCCGGCGCAACCTCGACCATCGTCGGAGGATCTTTAATTTGCGGCTTTCTTGGGAGCGGAGACTGGTGGAGTGCATCTTTGGTATTCTGGTGGCCAAATGGCGTGTCCTCCAGTCTGCCATTCAGCTCAGTGAGGCTACAGTGAATGAAGTCATCAAAGCCTCTGTAATTTTGCACAATTATACCCGCATACATGATTGCTTCTCAGATGATATTAGTGAACACATGTTGAATAATGTAATTAGGCCTACACCACATGGCCCTCCTCCGCGCCGTCCCCTTTCTGGCTTAAAAGTTAGGGATGTTTTCACAAATTATTTTGTTTCTCCTCAGAGTTCTACTCCCTGGCAAGATTATGCTGTTTCTCAGTTGTGATTTACTTATTTTCTACATATATTTTTCAAATATAATTTTTTTATGCCACTGAAAGAGTACTGTGTGTGTTGTATTTCCTTAATGACCAGATGTTTATGAACAGAGCATATGTGTGTGATGTAATAATGATTGGTCCACAAACATCAATTGGCTTTTGTCAAAAAATTTTACTAACTGCAAAAGCCTTTTTTTGAAAACTTGTAACCATATTTTAGGCATATGGTTTTTTTTGTGTGTTTTTTTTTTGTTTTGGAAAACAACTAAGCACAACAAAGTGCAAATACAGCACAAAAGAGCCAAAAACATGGTTTTGCATAACATATACCAAGAAAATAACCAAAGAAAAAAAACTTACAGATCCCTGTAAGTTGGCGGGGGAGATAGCAGCAGCTCAGGGGCCTTTGTTGGGCCAATTGTCCTTCACCCTGTGAGGATGCTGTGGTTTGTTGAGCCGAATACAGGCCTTGTCCATATTGGCCAGTTGGGTGTTGTCCATAAGGTAATTGTCTCTGGCTCTCATGCTGACGGACATATTGGCTGGACTCATACCCAACCCCAAAATGGCCATGTTGTCCAAACCCAGGTTGGGACCAGTCTACATCACTGGGTCTGGAAAAGTGTACATATTAGAAATGTGGGTTTTAGGCTGCCATTTGGTACAGTGCTGGCCTTTGTAGATTTTGGGGTGGGAGGGGTTGAGGTGTAGGCATACGTGGAGTAGGTGCTTCAAATCCTGATTGATCCTGCACCTGTTGAGTGAATTGAAGGCGCAAGAGGTTAGTTTGGGAAAGCTGCCTTCTCTCAAGAAATTCAAACACCTCATAGGGGTTATTTGGAGGGGTGCTTAAATCAATCAGGATTTGCATACTCCCTCTCACACGTAGCTTCACCTCACGGGAAAGGGGATGAAGGTAACGGGCAAGGCTGTGAGCAAAGGCCTCCTCTCCATCATCCGTGGCTGCCCTGGCCAAATAATTGAGGACCCCAGCATCCACATCAATCCTTGTGGCTTGCAGCTCTCTCCTTCTGCGGCCTCTATGTAAAGCCCCAGCTGCCTGTGGGGAGGACACCAGTGGGCCTGTAGGGCTGCTGCTCTGGGCATGTTCCTCCTGGCTTCCAGGATCATGTACTGCTGAGGGTGGTGGTGCTGCATCTTCCACACTTGCTGCTGGCTGTAGTGATGCCGAAGCCGATGGCCCTTCAAGGATGGAGGTAGAAGAGGCCAAAGATGGGCCTGCCACCTCTTCTTCCAGACTAACGGGATCTATTACAGCCTCCGAATCAGACCCGGTCTCCCTCTCTGTGAGGTTGGACTGTGTTCTGTTAGTAAACAATAAAGCAAATAAAAATAATTTAAAAGTTGAGTAATTTGAGACCATTATTTTATTACTAGTGTTGAGCGATACCGTCTGATATTTGAAAGTATCGGTATCGGATGGTATCGGCCGATATCCGAAAAATATCGGATATCGCCGATACCGATATCCAATACCAATACAAGTCAATGGGACACAAATATCGGAAGGTATCCTCTATGGTTCCCAGGGTCTGAAGGAGAGGAAACTCTCCTTCAGGCCCTGGGATCCATATTCATGTGTAAAATAAAGAATGAAACTAAAAAATATTGATATACTTACCCTCTGACGCGCCCTGGTTGTCACCACTGCAACCACCATGCTTTCGTTCCTAAGAATGAGCGCGTTAAGGGCCATCGATGACGTCGCGTGACCGCTCAACGACCAATCACAAGCCGCGACGTCATCGAAGGCCCTTAACGCGCTCATTCTTAGGAACGAAAGCATGGCGGTTGCAGCGGTGACAACCAGGACGCGTCAGAGGGTAAGTATATCAATATTTTTTATTTTTATTCTTTATTTTACACATGAATCTTAATCCCGATACTGATTCCCGATATCACAAAAATATCGGAACTCGGTATCGGAATTCCGATACCGCAAATATCGGCCGATACCCGATACTTGCGGTATCGGAATGCTCAACACTATTTATTACACATCTGTGTGCTCATCTCACGATAAATACCTACACAACCTCAGATCAGCAGAAGATCTCCTTCTCTACTCCCCTCTTATCCCCTATTCCCACAATGGTATACAAGATTTATCTTGTGTATCACCCCTACTGTGGAAACCACTACCACAAAACATCATACTGTCGCCTACCATTGAAAGCTACACAAAGAGCATGAAGACCCACCTCTTCAAACAATCAGATAACCTGCAGTAACCACCCATCGACCAAACCACTGCATGAACATCTCTAAACTCGAATACTGTATTCTAACCCATCCCTTGTTGTAGCTTGTGAGGCTTAGCGGGCAGGGTCCGCTCTCCTCCAGGACCATTTTTACATTTTTTGGTGTAAACATTATTTTTTGGAATAGGTTTACCCATCCTTACATGTAATTTGCCATGGAATAACCATAACAAATAATATTAATACTAATATTTTAAACCAAAAATGTGTTGAGTGGTTATGACTTACTGTCTTAGATCCATACTGCCATCCAAAAAGGAAAGACAGTCGTAATAAATATATTTCCTTTTTTTCGGTGGTGCTGCTGACCCACTTTTTGGACACTGCTGCCTTTCCCGCCAGTACTGGTCCCTGATGCTGCGCCATCATGTCATAACATCATCCACTGCAATGACATGGTAACAAATATTGTTGAAGCTCATTATGCACATTACTTAATACAGTTGGCATTGATATCTTATTATTATTATTCTTTATTTATATAGCACCATTAATTCCATGGTGCTGTACATGGGAAAGGGGTTACATACAGAGTTCTAGATATCGTTTACAGTAAATAACTTTACAGTGACAGACTGGTACAGAGGGGAGAGGACCCTGTCCTTGTGGACTTACATTAGATAATATTTGAACGATGATAATAAAATGCCTTCTTAACTGATTATCATAAAGTTACAATTTCCCCCCAAAAAAAGAACAGCGTCAACACCCCTCTGGACGAGTTTTGAGTCCAAAAAAAAGGTACCCAACGCAACATCAATATTAGCTATGTACCTAAACACTTTATCATGTTAATCAGCTTTGTTTTTTGTACAAAATGCCAAAAAATAACATAGTAAGAGAAAAAAGATTATTCCTGTAATCATGTAGGGAAAGCATCTTTCAAGGTAAATCAATGTCAATACATTAGTGTACTTACTAAGTTGTGCCTGCGCCTCATGTGGCCGTTGGGCATAATCTGGGAATAGGATCCCACAAATGCTCCTCCAAGCTGCCTCTTTCCTGGCACGGTTAGAATAATTAGGATCCCGCTGGTCCCAGATTTCTGGCCTTTCTTGGACCAGGATGAGGATCATATCCACGTTTATTTTGCTGGCCATGCTGCTTGCAACTCCGTGGAGGCGAGCGCCAGGCTTCCGAGATGTCTGTGTGGCTTTTTCAGCTAATTAGCAAGTCTGAGCTTCCTGATTGAGGGATTGGCACAATTCCTTGCACCTGGCAAAGTCTGGAGATGTCTGGCGTATTTCTCGCAAGTCACACGCATGGTCCGTGTGTAATCCGTATTTTTCTCGCCCCCATAGACTTTCATTGGTGGATTTTTTGCGCAATACGGTGACAAACGCAGCATGCTGCGATTTTCTACAATACGGATCCGTAAAATACGGCTGATAGGAGCTGGGCCATAGAGAATCATTGTACCGTATGCAATCTGTATTTTCTGCACCTCTCATACGTCCGTAAAACTCACTAGTGTGACGCCGGCCTAACAGGCCTCTGACAAACCTTCTACCATAGGCAACCCACCAGATGGAGACCCAATTCGTAGTCTCCACAATTCCAAAAATAATTGTCACACAGCACTAAAGTGGCATCAATTTCCACATAGTAGAAACAGTATAATAGGCCTCTGACAGACCTTCCATCACAGGCAACCCACCAGATGCAGCCCAACTTGGAGTCTCCACTAGGGTTGAGCGACTTTTACTTTTTTAGGGTCGAGTCGGATTTTGCGAAACCCGACTATCTCAAAAGTTGAGTTGAGTGAAATCGGCCGATTATCGCGTAAAGTTGGGGTCGGGATCGACCGAAACACGAAACCCAATGCAAGTCAATGGGGGAGCATAGTCGGCAGTGAGTGGAGGCCAGGAAAACACCTACAGTGCCCATTTTAATGGCAAAAACATCCATTCTTGGTGATGAAGCTTGTCAATCTTAATTTACCTTATAATAATAGTTAGGCATTGGAAATTGGGGGTCATTTGGCTAAAGTTGTGGGGGGTATGGTGGTTCAAGTATTTAGTGGGCCCAGGAAATGTATACCACATCATGGCAGTGGAGCAGGGAGAGGTAAGTATTTCAACTTTGCAAGTGCTGTGATCCTGAGCAAGCAGTGGTGGCCCACTCATTCGCATTGGCACTGGCACAGGGCCCCTCAAAGTACGGCGGTGTGTTTGCACAGCGGGGGCGCCTCCCATTGGCAGCAACACTTTTGCGTACTATGAGGGGCCCTGTGCCAGTGATGTCGCCAATGGGTATTCCCCCCTCACCTGATGAAGGAACCTGCACTTTCATCTGCACCTTCCTCTTTGTCCCCGTGTAAGGTAGTATAGTTTGCGGGAAGGGGAACTTCACTTTCAGCAGGGTCAGAATCTGGCTGTGTAGCGTGCAAGGGGAATGTAGCGGTCTGGGTCAATGTACCAGCAGAGTCATCTAGCACTGGCTGGGCAATGGGCAGGATGAGGAGGAAACACAGATATAGGCCCAAATAATAAAGTGGGCTAAATGCATTTCAAATTGGTAACAGGACTAACCAGGCGGCATTGCTTTGTTCAGTGGAGGACAACGGTAATGAGAGGCTGACACAGTGAGTAGGCCCAAATCAGTAAGTAGTCTAAATGCAGTTCAAAATTGGTAACAGTAGTAAACAGGCGGCACTGCTTTGTTCAGTGGAGAACAGCAAGGAGTGGCAGACACCGTTAGTAGGCCCCAACCAAACTATTAGTCCCACTGCAGTTGTTCCATTTAACAACTATTTAACAAGAGCCTGAAGATAGAAGCTCAGGAAAGGCAACCAGGAGAACACCTTGGAGCGGCAGACACTGTTAGTAGGCCCCAACCAAGCTAGTAGCCCCTCTGCGGTTTTAAAATTCCGATAGGCTGAAAACCTGATAATTGCAGGTCCTTTTTTTTAAGAGGACAGCTGTATTGAGTGGCGCAGCCAGACACTGCTAGTAGGCCTTTTACCACAAAATTGGCTCAATGCAGGTTTAAAAAAGGTTACATGGGTACACGGTCAGCATTGGTATGGTCAGTGGAGGACAATAGGAAGGAGGGACCGCAGACAGACTTAGTAGGCCTAAAATAAAAAAAGGTGGCTCTATGCACTTTTAAATAGCATCCAGGGGTACACAGGCAGCATTGGTGTGGTCAGTGGAGGACTATTGGAAGGAAGGACCGCAGACAGACTTAGTTGTTATGAACTGGTGGTTTAGGAGCAACATGGGACGAGCTCTGAAGGAGGTGGTACCTGTACTGACCGCAGTTCCTAAGCTCAACACAACACTAGAAGTAGCCGTGGGATGTTCCTGTCACTCCCTAGACACCTCGTCACAGCCTGAGAATTACCTACCCCTAAAGATAGAAACAGGAAAGCTATCTTGCCTCAGAGAAAATCCCCAAAGGACAGATAGCCCCCCACAAATAATGACTGTGAGTGAAGAGGGAAAAGACATACGTAGAATGAAACCAGGATGTAGCAAAGGAGGCCAGTCTAGCTAGATAGATAGGACAGGACGGAATACTGTGCGGTCAGTATTAAAAACTAGAAAAATCCACACAGAGTTTACAAAAATCTCCACACCTGACTAAATGTGTGGAGGGTAAATCTGCTTCCCAGAGCTTCCAGCTTAACTGAATAAATCCATACTGACAAGCTGGACAAAAACATAGAATGTACAGAACAATTAAGTCCACCACAAGTGGACAGAAAAGAGCAAAGCAAGAACTTATCTTTGCTTGGATTTCCCTGATATCCTGACCAGTTCAGCAGAGATGTGAATCCAACCAGGAACCATTGACAAGTGGCACAAGCTGAAGGAAATAGCCAGGCTAAATAGCCGAGCAGAAAAGACAATCAGTGGAAGCAGCTGCTGACTGCTAAATCCAAGGAGCAGCCATTCCACTTAAAACCACCGGAGGGAGCCCAAGAGCAGAACTCACAAAAGTGCCACTTACAACCACCGGAGGGAGCCCAAGAGCGGAATTCACAACACTTAGTAGGCCTAAAATAATAAAGGTGGCTCTATGCACTTTTAAATAGCATCCAGGGGTGCACAGGCAGCATTGGTGAGGTCAGTGGAGGACTATTGGAAGGAGGGACCGCAGACAGACTTAGTAGGCCTAAAATAAAAAAAGGTGGCTCTATACACTTTTAAATAGCATCCAGTGGTACACAGGCAGTATTGGTGTGGTCAGTGGAGGACTATTGGCAGGAGGGACAGCAGACAGACTTAGTAGGCCTAAAATAAAAAAAGGTGGCTATACGCACTTTTAAATAGCATCCAGGGGTACACAGGCAGCATTGGTGTGGCCAGTGGAGGACTATAGGAAGGAGGGACCACAGACAGACTTAGTAGGCCTAAAATAAAAAAGGTGGCTCTATGCACTTTTAAATAGCATCCAGGGGTACACAGGCAGCATTGGTGTGGTCAGTGGAGGACTATTGGAAGGAGGGACCGCAGACAGGATTAGTAGGCCTAAAATAAAAAAAGGTGGCTCTATGCACTTTTAAATAGCATCCAGGGGTACACAGGCAGCATTGGTGTGGTCCGTGGAGGACTATTGGAAGGAGGGACCGCAGACAGACTTAGTAGGCCTAGAATAAAGAAAGGTGGCTCAATGCAGTTTCAATTATCTTGCAGGGGTACACAGGCAGCATTGGTGTGGTCAGTGGAGGACTATTGGAAGGAGTGTCTGACACAGTTAGTACTCCAAAAGAATACATTGATGTTAATGTCTTGCAAAAAAAACAAACCCAAAAAAGGGTGGCATACTTAGGTACAGGGGTGGGCTCCTCTGCTGACTTTCAGACATTGTTATTTGGCGCAAAGTATTTACTGGTGTAAATGTAGGACAGGGCCACTGAATATTTTAAGTAGCATCATACATGTCAACAAATTGGTATTGTCAGTGCCAGGCATTGAAGGATTTCACCGCATAGACTAAACAGCGGTGGAGCAGTGACAGATAATTTTGCAAGTGGTAGAGCACAGTTTTAGCTTGGGGGTTGGGGGGCACTCTCTCATGCCCGGCGGTACTGGCCAAGGGCCCCTCATGTTACAACGGTGTGTCTGACGTTGGGTGCGCGCCACCACCGCCAGAGACACTTCATTGTACTATGAGGGACTCGGTGCCAGTGCCGGCGACCAAAAGTGGGCACACCCACCTCTTCAGACAAACGGCACTCTCACGGGTGCTTGCACCAAGTGGCGAGACCACGGCCCCGTGTGGGGAGTTAGCCCATTTAGGGAGGTGTAAACATGTCGTATGCTGGACAAACAGCAGCTGCAAATTAAGAGATTGGAACAGTCAGTAAGACCAGTCCACAAGCAAGACCTTTTTATAGGAAAGCTAGGTGTCAGCCGGGAAAGGTGGGGCAAAATAATTAGAAATCCATGAGTGGTTCATTTTAATGAAGGTTAGATCATCAACATTTTGGGTAGCCAGACGAGTCCTTTTTTCGGTCAATATTGAACCAGCAGATAGCACACTAGCTGCTGGGCAAGCAAGCTCCTGCAAAGCATATTCTGCCAATTCAGGCCAGGTGTCTATTTTGGATGCCCAGTAATCAAATGGGAATGACAGTTGAGGGAGAACATCGATAAGGGATGAAAAATAATAACAATACTGGACAAATGTTGTCTCCTGTCACTTTGAATTCTGGTGCACGGGCTTGTATAAAAAATGTGTTAAAAGACTCACAGATATTGCTTATGCAACTTACTTTGCTGCTGCTTCTAATGTATTGGTGAAGGCGCCTTGATGTTTCAGGGATTGGACATCTACAACTGGGATGCACACTATGTGCCTCATTGCTTTCTTGGGGAAAACCACACTTAAGGTTGTCCACAAGTGTATTTTGATACTCCAGCATGCATGCATCCCTTTCCAAAGGGGGAAGCATCTGGCTAAATTAAATCTTGTACTGAGGATCTAACAGAATGGCAACCCAATAGTTAGCACTATTTCTAACCCTAAGAATACAGCCATCAACTTGAAGCTAGTGCAGCAACAAGGTGCTCATATGTCGGGCACGTCCATGAAGTCTAAGTCCATGCTGTGTTGGTGGTGGGGTAACACTCAAGGTTGCTTCCTCCATCACATCCCGCCAACCATGGAAAACAGAGAGTGTATCATTATCCTCTTCAACTCCTTACTGTTGTGCATTCATCACCTTGTCCTCCTCAATTTGTTAATCATCTCATGCATCTGTACTAACAGTTTGTCTGGTACCATGAGCCCCCTTTGATGGCTGTCAGCCACATTCCCAAGGCGCCCGCCTGTTTGATGACAGTACGGTAATTTGAGATATTGATATCCTTTCCGCACACTCCTCTATTTCCAACTCTTCCTTTGGGACCATCACCTTCTCACACAGACGATTCGAAGTGTGCTTCAGCATGTAGATGAACGGAATAGTGATGCTGATGGCGACATTCTCAGTGCTAACTATCTTAGTAGCTAATTCAAAACTGTGCAGAAGTCTTTCACATATACTTACTCCACAAGCGTGATTTGCGCCACATTTTGACTGCGTTGGCCCAAGCTATAATACATACTGCATCAGGGCTCATCGCTGCTGCCACAACCACTGCAACATGTGCAGAGTGCAATTCACCATGTTGGAACATCGCTAATCAAATGGCTGACCTCAGAAAGAACTCTGTAGCAATGCAAGTCTATGACCTGCAAGGTGAGAAGTGAGCACACAGCGACCATGCTTTTTCCAGCAGCACAATCAGGCCGAGATAGTGGTGGAGATACTACCAAGGCACGTAGATGAGGTTGCCATGGCGTAGGGCCACCATAAGGTTTGCACTGTTATTACACGACCTTCCATGGTGTCAGGATTAGTGGAGACAGCGATTGCTCTAACTTTGCCTGGAAACCTTTCCACAACTCTTGAGCTGTGTGACTGTGATCTCCAAGATATATTAATTTAAACAATGCCTGATTGTGGTGAGCCATGGCTGTGCAGTATGAAGGTGAGGGAGATTGTATCTGCACTGTTGAAACACGTCTCTGATTAAGGGAGAGGTTGAGGGCACAGATGGAGGCCATAGAGGAGGTGGAGGAGGCAGAAACAGTGGAGAAACTGTTAGATACAGATCAACCCACTGCTGGCCTAGATTTATGGCCCTTCCATCAGTTAATATAATCCTACAAGAACAAGGAAGCTTATGCCAAATATACAGGTGGGCCATTTATATGGATACACCTAAATAAAATGGGAATGGTTGGTGATATCAACTTCCAGTTTGCAGGACATTAGTATATGGGAGGGGGAAAACTTCTCAAGATGGGTGGTGACCACGGTGGCCATTTTAAAGTTTGACATTTTGGATCCAACTTTATTTTTTCAATGGGAAGAGGTTAAAGTGACACATTAAACTTATTGAGAATTTAAAAAGAAAAAGAAAAACAATAATGTGCTTGGTTTTAACGTAACTTTATTCTTTCATGAGTTATTTACAAGTTTATGACCACTTATAAAATGTGTTCAAAGTGCTGGTCATTGTGCTGGATTGTCAATGCAACCCTTTTCTCCCATTTTTGACACACTGATAGCAACACCGCAGAAAAAATGCTAGCACAGGCTTACAGTATCCTTTGTTTCAGATGCTGCATGTCTTGTATCTTCACAGCATAGATAATTGCCTTCAGATGACCCCATGGATAAAAGTCCAAGAGGATCAGATCAGGAGACCTTGGTGGCCATTCAACTGGTCCACAATGACCAATCCACTTTCTAGGAAACTGTTCATGTAGGAATGCTCAGACCTGACACCCAAGATTGTGCACCACCAGATTATGGGTGTCAGGTCCGAGCATTCCTACATGAACAATTTCTTTGCCGACTTCAAATTGACCAACTTCAAAATGGCCACCATGGTTACCACCCATCTTGAAATGTTTCCCCCCCCCCACATGCTAATGTGCCATAAACAGGAAGTTGATATCACCAACCATTCCCATTTTATTTAGGTGTATCTATAAAAATGTACCACACTGTACAAAGTACATTTATTGAACATAAACATACACGACAAAAAATAAAGTAAATTAAGGGGGATATAAATACAATAAATGCTGCATACAAAGGGTGCATTCAAATCCTATTCAGAGTGAGAAGAATTCTTGCAGGATTATTGAAAGCCTGTTTCTGTAGGATACAATCCTAAGGAGAATGTCAATTTGAGCCGCATGGAACCTAAGCTTTGGTTAAACCATGGAATACACTAAATGAGGAAAAACACAAAAGTAGGATAAAAGAGGAAAAAACTCCAATATTCTAGAGAAAACACCTAAAAAACAGGCAAAGATGCTTACCTGTCTGGTCCTCAAATCCAAGGCCCAGATGGCTTAGTAAATTGTGGTCTCTGTTCGCACAGGACGCAGAACAGCTAGCACTGGGCAGCCCACCACAGGGCAATTATTAATAGGCTGTGATCCAGATGTTTTGCATTCTCTCTGTGAACACTGCTGCATGCAGATTATCTGTTTGCACTGGTGTGCCAAACGGCCAATCCCTGATTGTAGGCTGGCTGTCTCATTTGGTATTACCACACCTGTGTAGTCACCATCTTTACTAGGGCCTGCTGCACCATGATAGTGCATTTGATTTAAATGAGGAAGTAGAGCACATACACTGGATAATTTGAGTGTAGGATCTAGATAAATAGGCTGATTAGGCCTTACTGATAAGTAAATAATAGCATATGTATATAGAGTCAAATTACTCATGCGTAAAGTTTAACAATGTATGGGAAGACCTCCTGATATAGATCCTGAATATATACAGTGGTTTAAAAATATTGCAGACCCTACTTCTTCCAGCCTTGTATCCAACATAGAAAAATTTTGGGCATTGGTGCAGATGTTTTCCTCCTCTGGATTCTGTGATTCTTCAGAACCCTGATGCTCATGGAATACAATGTGTGAACAGCTATTCAGAATGAGCCATCTGAGGTTCCTCATAGAGAGTATGGTGTTTGGAAATGTTTTTGATGCTGGGGAAACAAGGGTGATTGGGGAGCCACCTCTGAGGATTGTACTGTGTGTCATGTTAAGGTGGAGGTGCATTGTTTTTTATTTTTTATGAATTTATAATAAAAATTATTTACAAATTTTGATACGCTTTTGTGTCAATTTCCCCTCTTTGATTTCACTCATGACTATAGTTGAGTGAAGTGGTTGACCGAGTTCTATTTTTGGCTTTTGCATTTCAGCACAGTGAGATTCCCAGATGACCGCATGTTGATCGCACATGTGCCGGTTCATGTATGTAGTAGTCAAATATTGGAAGTTTTGCCTATACTGAGTCTCTTTTCACAACGTTGGCAGATGTGAGGTGGATCATCCTTTTTGGTCTGAAAAAAGGCCCAGGCTAGGAAAACCTTGCCACCCATGTGAACTGCAGATCCATGACCATTGCTGACCACAGGCCGAGATGTGTATGAGGATTCAGTGCTTGTTATGGTTGCATCACACATACCTGTGTGGGAAGCCAAAACATAACCTCTTCATCTTCCTCCTTCTCAACCTTCTCTGCTGATCTACTCAGCTGCCTACCTCTGGGATCACACCAAGTGGGGTCCACAACTTCATAATCTCTGTTCTCACACTCCTCACCCTGTGAGTCACCCTCCTCCTCTTCCTGCCTTGACAGCACAGTACAGTCTGTGTGCACCTCAGGTATCTAGGTCTCATAAAGATCACCTTCACCCCTGAGGCTTAACATCTGGTGAAGAGGACCCTACTTTGTCCGCCCCCGGATCTAACTGAAAAAAAAATTGTGGGCATTGCTGCAGATGCTTTCCTCCACTTAAGTCTGTGAATCTTTGGAGCAGATTTCTGATGCCCATGGAATAGAATGTGTAAACTGCTCTGCACACCCGCCCTTCTATGGTTCCTCACAATCAGTTGAGCGATTGTAGAGTTGTGATGCTGGAGTAATCAAGGGTAATTGAGGGAGAGGAGGAAGAGCTACTTGATGCCTAACTTGCCATCCACTGGAGCACATGCCCTTTTTGTACATGAGGGTGTCCCGCATGCTCGCTGTATCATGATATCCCTGGACTCTGATCTCTCCTTTAAAACACATATCCATGCTCTTTCCACTTCCTGCTGACAACAGCTCAAAATATTTTGCGGATCCGTACATTCCTTAATCAAGAATCTGCAAAAACCCTATTTACTCATCATGCCCCGCTTTGACTACTGTAACCTCTTGCTTTGTGGCCTCCCTTCTAACAATCTCGCACCCCTCCCATTTATCCTAAACTCTGCTGCCTGACTAATCAATCTATCCCCCAGCTATTCCCCGCCCTCTTCTCTCTGAAAATCCCTTCACTGGCTTCCCATTACCCAGAGACTCTACTTGAAAACCCTAATCATGATGTACAAAGCTATCCACAACCTTTCTCCTTCATACATCTGTGACCTAGTCTCCCTATACTTACCTCCAATCAACCTTTGATCCTCACAAGATCTTCTTCTCTACTCACCTATTATCTCCTGTTCCCACAACTGCATACAAGATTTTTCTCATGCATCCCATCTACTCTGGAACAACCCCAACATCAACCCCAACATATCTCCCTGTACTTACCTGCACTCAATACTGATCAAAGTGTCTGAATACTTATGACCATGTGATATTTTAGTTTTTCTTTTTTATTACATTTTCAGAAATTTCTACATTTCTGCTTTTTTCAGTCAAGATGAGGTGCAGAGCGTACATTAATATGAAAAAAATAAACATTTTTGAATTCACCAAATGGCTGCAATGAAACAAAGAGTGAAAATCTTAAAGGGGTCTGAATACCTTCCGTACTCATTATATATTCCTTTCAAATGTAATGCGTCATTTAATAAATGTCACTATAACAATAAATAATAATAATGTTGCTGTGCAGCTGCCAAAAAAGGGAGTCGAGTAGCCCGTCCAGCAACAGAAGTTGTAAAAATGCTGCGCAATTATACTATTTCTTCTCTGGGGAAATGAATGCCACTTTAGTGATATGTGGCATTATTTTTTGGAAATATTTGGCCTCCAAGTTGTGTCTCCTTCACATGTCTTGCCTGAATTTGGCAGGGCTCTCAGAGCACCAGGCATACACCTGTCATTCATCCACCTGTTACTCTTAGGCCGGCGTCACACTTGCGAGTTTTACGGACGTTAGAGCGCAGAAACTACGTCCGTAAAACTCGCATAACATACGGCACAATGATTCTCAATGGGTCTAGTCCTATCAGCCGTATATTACGGATCCGTAATATACGGCGTTCTACGGCCGCACAAAATCGCAGCATGCTGCGTTTGTCAGCGTATCGCGCAAAAAATACGCCAATGCAAGTCTATGGGAGAGCGTATAATACGGAATGCATACGGACCATGCGTGTGCCTTGCGAGAAATACGCAACTTACTGGCAGATGTCCGGAAATGTCCAAAGGACTCAATCAGGCAGGTGAGACATGCTAATTAGCTGAAAAAGACAGACAGTGAACCCGGAAGTCTGCTGCACGCCTCCACGTGATATTCAGCTTTGCAAACATTGTCAATACGGACATGCTGATAATTTTGGTCCAAGAGAGGCCTGTCATCTGGGACCAAAGAGATCCAAATTATGCCAACAGGGCCCAAAAAGAGGCAGCATGGAGGAGCGTGTGTGGGTCCCTCTTTCCACATTATGACCAGCAGCCACGTGAGGCACAGCGACAGATAAGTAAGTACACCCATGTTTGAAATGTAATATTCTTGTGAAACAGCAGGCCTTTACTACTTTGAATTTATCATCAAGAATGTCTTAAATATTCATGAAAGAACTAGAAAGCACACCAGTAGATACATGGTGTTGTACCTGATAAACGGATTTCAGTAATGTTTGGAATAGGTGTCCCTTACTAACAGTGTTTCCCATTAATTGTCCTTTCTGTGATAGAGGTTAGGGGACTCTGTCCTTGTGGCCTTGCTTGATAATTGTGTGTGTGGTTTTTAAATTTAATATTAAATGTGCTCCACAAATGCCTATTTGTATGCTACACTTAAATCTGTGTATTCAATTTCACCTTGTGTGAGCACTCTGCATAATGGTCTAATCACTGTGTTTATTTTTTGTTGTTTTAGTGGGTGATGTTACAACAAGGTGGCGGAGTATCCGTGACCAGTATAGGAGGGAGAGGCAGCAGCGGGAGAAAAGTGGAGCCGGGGCACCTCCCAAAAAACGTAAATACCTATACTTCGACCGCCTAACCTTCCTTAACCCCAGCATGGACCTCAGGCCGTAAGTACAAACATCACTCACTGTTTTTATTAAGTCTTTTGATACGAATTTTCATTAAAATTTTGAATAAATATAAATTTTTCTTTTTCAGAACTCAGTCTAACCTCACTGACAGGGAGACAGGGTCTGAGTCAGAGCTGGTCATTGACCCAGTTGGGGAAGGTGAAGAGGTGGCTGGTCCATCTGCTGCTCCCTCCGGCTCCATCCCTCATGGATCCTCCACATCTGGCCAGGCAGCTCCATCTGCATCAGAACCACACCAAGAGGCCCCAGAGTTTGCATCTTCCGCCGCAGCATCATCAGCAGCAGCAGCACCACCACCTAGCCAGGATGACCCTGGAAATAGCAGCAGCCCAACTGTTGCCCTGGATCCATCCCCACAGGCTGCAGTCAGACCACAGCGTTCACGCCGCAGGAGAGAGCTGATCCAAAGCCGGAGAAACGTTGATACTGGGGTCATGAACTATTTGGCATGGGTTCGAGAGGATGATGGGGAGGAGGGATTTACAAGGAGCCTTGCCCAGTACTTAAGGTCCATAGAGCGGGAGTTGAGGCTACGTTTGAGAGGGTGTTTTCAGATCCTTATTGACGCATGCACCCCCCAAATAACCCATACAATCTCTTGCAGATGATTGAACAGTGGCAGATGTCACCTGAAAATATTCTGCGGCCTCAGAGATTACAAGGCCTGGCTGCTCAACAAGGATCTGAAGCACCCCCTCAACGTCAGCCAACCCCTCAACCCCAACCCACAATGAACCCACAATGGCAACCTCAGCAACATATGGCAGGATATCATCAAACATCCCAATATGGCCACTTGTCCTCACCTAGTGCTGGAGGCTGGTCCCAACCTGGGTATGGACAATATGGTCATTTTGGGTTGGGGTATGATTCCCGGACATATGGTCAGCAACAGCAGGGGTATGTCGCAAATCCTCGGCCCACTCTTCAAAGTTTCCAGCATCATAGCTGGGCTAATGTCCCTCAGGCCACTATAACATCTGCACAGGGTGCTGGACAATTGGGCCTACAAAGGCCACCTGATGCTGACCCTGAGCAAGCTACATCTCCTGCACCAACCTACCAGGACTTGTAATTTTTTTTGTTTGTTTTTGGTTTTAAAATTTTCCTTTTTATTTTTTTGTGGTTTAGGTTATTTGATCCACAATATTGGTTTAGATTGTGCATACATAGCAGTCCTAATTGTGGATGTTGTAAATAATTTTGTGGCCACTAAAAAAAGGCCATTTAGATGCCAAAATCTGGTTATGGGCAAAAAAAAAAAAAAACCATAACAAATGTTCTACAGTAAAAAGTTATATTACTAACAATCAAAGTCTGGATGCGCTCGATTCATTCTTCCATCACACACACATGATATGCTGACAAACATATGTGAAATAATTAAATACAACAGACCGAG
Source organism: Ranitomeya imitator (assembly GCF_032444005.1). Taxonomy (NCBI): domain Eukaryota; kingdom Metazoa; phylum Chordata; class Amphibia; order Anura; family Dendrobatidae; genus Ranitomeya; species Ranitomeya imitator. The sequence goes on along the minus strand of NC_091282.1, from coordinate 913,994,919 downwards.
TTTATAAATTGGTTAACACATACTTCATAGATCCAAATAATTAAACCTGCAAAAATGCATAGTCTTGCCAGGGAGTAGCACCTTGAGGACTCAAAAAATAATTTGTAAAGACATCACGAACTTTAAGACCAGAAAGTGGACGGCGCGGAGGAGGGACATATGGGGTAGGCCTACTAACATTGTTCATGAGGTGATCTTCAAAATTTGGAGAGGAACAATCATGTATTCTTGTGAAATTATGTAGAATTACACAGGCTTTGATCACTTCATTGATTGTAGCCTCACTCAGCTGGATGGCAGACTGAAGAACACGCCATTTGGCAACAAGAATCCCAAAGGCGCACTCAACCAGTCTCCGTGCCCTTGCAAGTCTCAAATTAAACACCCTCCGCCGGTGGTCAAGGTTGCACCTGGGGTAAGGCCTCATGACGTGCCTCGTCAGTTGGAAGGCCTCATCTCCAACCAAAACAAAAGGCACTGCTTCCGCATTGGAGCCTGGGAGTTGTTGTGGTGGTGGGAGGTTCAACTGGTTGTCACGTAGCCGCCGACCCATTATGGACGAATTGAAGACCCTAGAGTCTCCAGTTCGCCCATAGGCCCCAATGTCTACAATTATAAACCTGTAGTTACTGTCAGCAACTGCTAACAGAACTACAGAGAAAAACTGCTTGTAATTGTAGAATTGGGAACCAGAGTTCGGCGGCTTACGCACCCTGATATGTTTCCCATCCACAGCTCCAATGCAGTTAGGGAAGTCACAAGTATTTTTGAAACCAGCGGCGATTTTGAGCCAATCCTCCTGTTTGGGCTCAGGCATCACAACTTTCTGAAGTTTCTGCCATATTTGGGAACAGGTTGTCCTAACAATGCCTGAAATTGTTGACCGCCCAATCAGAAACTCCAGGTGTAGACCCGCATAGGACAAGCCTGTGGACAGGAAGCTGCAATACAAGAAAAAGGTAATAAAAACATTAACATGATGACTACGAAAACAGGAATAAGCACAAGTGTATATTTCATTTGCTAGGACATTATTTACAATAGAAAAAGGTTAATTTTACTATCTTAAAGTAATAGCATATTTACAACATTCTTTTATATGTGCTTGTGGCTTCATGTCCAAGTTAAGTTAGTGAAACATAGTAGGACACCACACAGTTTTGAACAAACAAACAAAAAACAGTATGTGCGAATGTGGAATACATACCGTAAGGTTAGGAGCAGACGCTCCTCAGCAGAGATGGCTTTTCTCATCCAGGTGTCCTGATAGGTGAGGCCAGGACGTAAGATCTCCAACAACATGTCAAAAGTCCTGATGGACATGCGACTATACAGGTAAAACTTGTCAGGATGTGCCCTCAAAGCTGAATTTAGTCTCTGGAAATGTCCTTTACTCTGGCGTTGGGTCAATAGAGGCTGGACCCACAAATCTTCGTCTCCTCCTTCGCGGATCAACATTGACCGGATATGGCTGGCCAAAGCGATGAGACAACACCCAGTGAAGCAACACCCGCTGAGTTGTGCTTAAATACACATGGTCAGACATGTTTGTAAGGTCCAAGCAACACAGCCAAAATATGCTAGAGAACATATAGGGCAGATGGGAGGGGTCCACCTGTTGTAGAGGGCTTAAATAGTGTGTTTAATGATGGTTTAAATGATTTGCAGGCCAGAAAACCGTTAAATGTCCATTTTGTGAGGGTGTGTGAAAAATACGCCATACGGATTACATACGGATTACACATGCACAAGCACATGCGCAAAATACGCGACCACACCTAAGAAACGCATTAACTACGGAAGTCGATTACGGAGACATTTTGGCGTATTGAACGCGTAGTACGGACGTATAATACGTTCCGTATTGTCTTACGCCAAGTGTGACGCCGGCCTTACTGTTTAACCCTGCTATTCTTCTGGTTACCACTATACACTTGTTATCTTCCAGTTATTTTTGACCGGACCTAATAAAGTCTTGATTTTTAGCTAATTTAAGTGTTTTAATTGAATAATTTTTGCAGTATTATATTGTATGTGAACCTGGTTGTTTATAAACAAATGAAAAATGGAAAGAAAAACTTACTTTTTATTTTTTTTTGTGTCAAAACATTTAACATGGCTTTGTTGGAATATTTATGCATATTGCATATTTGCACATACAAAAATAATTATTCATCCAACTGTAAACTATAACTATTAACAATAAACTAAATGTAATTATATTATTTTCCAACAAAAAAAAAACAAAAAAAATTAACAGTTCCGTTTTTTTTATGTAAAATGATAAATAAGTCACATGGTGCAAAATTTACTGTTTGCAATTGTCACAGGTATAATTGACATGTCTTTTGCATAAATATTTTTCACATCTGTAACGTATCACATTTGATTTGTGATTGCTTGATGTTGGACAGAAGTCACATCGTTTCCGTTTTAGGCTGGTTGCGTTGCTGGTGGCGTCCGTGGGTATTGTAGCAGTGCTGGTGTAAGCTGTTGGTTCACTTTCTTTATCTTGCTGTTGGATCCTGTGGACAATGGCTGCCGCTCCATCAGCTCTGGGTGTTACTTTTCGTTCTTCAATATATGGGCTAACCAGTGATTTTCCCAACTCTATAAAAAGTCTTCTTTTATATACAGTAGTTTATTTTTGTTCCATTTTTGGGTCTATTTCCTTCCATAGCACGAATGCATTGTATGCTGACACATCAAGCATATTGTAAAAAATCACCATTGGCCACCAATTTGTTTTGCGCTTACAGGTGTAAGTGCCTATCAGTTGATCTATAGTATCAACAGCCCCTTTTGTAGCATTATATTCTAAAATGATGTCCAGTTTTCTGTCATCTCTATTACTGATTTCACTATCATGATGCATTGTGCTCATCAGAATTACCTGCTTGTGTTTCTTTGGGACGTAAGAAACTACTGTGGTATCCTTAGTAAAATAAAACATAGAACTATAAATGTCTCTCTTACTGAGAATACCTTGCGGCAGTTCTGGCTTATTTTTTCTAATACTACCCAACATGGTCATTTTTCTTTTCATCAACATCTGCCTTAATTGATATGATGTAAAAAAATTGTTGCATGTGACATTTTGTCCTTTGAGTCCCTGGGTCAAACTGAATTGAACTATTTTACAGGAACAGCAGGGTAAAAATATTTGGCACATAACTATACTGGAAGGTAATCCATCAGCAGTATTATAATGAGAAAATGTATGCATGTGTAAATCTGCATGGACCAAAGGGACCTAAATAAATTGATAAAGAGTAGTAGATGTAATATATAGTGCAAAATGAGATTATAGCTGTTGGGGCTAGCGGAACGCACCAAATAATAAGATAGATTAAGGTGCGTTCGCAGCCCAGGTCCACCGTGCAGAGATGGAACCTGCTGCCAAGTAATGACGGACTATATGGCGGTACAATGTGAATACACACACGGGTTAACTTCACCCTGTGTGAAGGAAGTGAACCCTGTTAAGTCACAGGGCTGCGGTACCGCACACAAGAGCGCAAGCAAGGAGTCTCCAAACTCAGACCCAAGACTTGGGATCCAAGTCCGACTAGACTACTTGCGCTCGACACCGCTAATGGGGTGTCAGCGTAACCAAAGAAATAATAAAATATGCACGAGAGTGCATGCGGTGCCGCACTGGCGGACGCCACTAACCACCCAGGCTTGGGTCAGGAAAGCGCGTGAAAGCGCACAGCGCCGCACTGGCAATAGATGCTGAATAGTGTGTAACGTGCTGGTAGCTGAGTCGGGCACTAGATAGCAATCACCCACCTTCTGCGAACAGACATCCAATAGGGAGGGGATTTTAATGAACGACTTTCACTCACAACACACACACGATTATCAAGTCTATACTAGCGCATGGCCGTGCGGTCATGCGCAGCTTATATAGTTGCAGCACATTCAGGACCTTCCAATAAAGGACCAATGGGAAGCTGCTACCAAAGTTTTGCCCTTTCAGGACCTTCCTGGAGGACCAATGAGATGTGCTGCAGTACCTGAGCATGTGATCCTCGATCTCCAATGGGAGATCTTGCCCTGGGCATGCTCAGAAAGAGAAAAGCAGTACTTAGTCCCAAAAGAATCTGCTCGCCGCTGCCCAACACTGACTTCAATGGCAGAAACAGGAAAAGCAGCAGTAACTCTTTGTACAGAGTGAGACTGAGCAAGATGCTGGGACCGACGTCTCCACTGAGCAGACTCCACTGCAGCTGAAGAAGAATGGGAGACCGCAGCGGAGATGGCTTGAGATTCCCCTTGTGCAGAAGCGGGAACTCGATACCTAACAATAGCTCCTTTATTTTACTCTTAAAATGGCTGGAGATCACTTCAAAAGGCTATCGGTCATTTTTGACTGAAGAGTACCAGTGTCTAAAAAATTGTGGCGCAAACAAGTAAACATAAAAAATATATATAACAATACGCATAGTAAGAACCCCTCAAATGAGGAAAAGTCAATCAACCACAAGTTTCAGAACCGCATCTTGAATATTTTAATAAATATTAAAGTTCAAAATCGGTCATTTTTGACCGAACACAACAGCAGGGTTAAGCTCGAAGTGCTGGTCCAAGCCCTGTGCCAGGCCCTGTCCCATGTATCCATGCTGCATAATTATACCATTTGTACTCTGTGTCAATTGATGATACTTTTCCTGCTGTCTGCCCCTAATTTGAGCAATTTTGCCATCTTTTTGGTTCTTCCTATAGGTGTTGTCTCTGTCTTTGGTATTGCCTCCAAATGAATTAAATAGGGATCTGATATTTTCACCTAAAATCATGGTGTTAGTCAATCCAAACTGAAGCAAACCTTGAAAGGTTCACTCATCTCTACCTGAGAGGCCACAGATCAGACTAAATCAACTGCCTTTCCCAAATTTGTGTAACTTGCTTAATGGTTATGTTACCATATAATATGAATCCTCACTTAAGAGACATAAGGCCATCACGTTATTTGTGATTTTAATTGTGCACATTTTCCATATTATATATTTATTAAAAGTAATTATTAAAATTATATTTTACATTTTGTAATCTTCAGTTAGGAATTATTTACCTTTTGGCAATTTGTAAACAAACTTTTACATCGACCCATCTTCCTTTTTTGCATTTTTTAAAACATAAAAAATGACTATATATATATATTTTAAAATATACAAAGGAATAGTATCAACTTTAATTTTAGGTCTTTTAGAGTTCATTTCATCTTCAACTTGCTTAACTTTTCACAACAACAGTAATTTTGATCAGGGGTGCCCAAACGTTTACACGCTTACCTCTCCTGTGCTGTAAATTACATTTAAATGCTTCCCCAGACTGGTGTCTATAGATTGGGACCCGGTCCTTTTGTCTGTCCTTATTCACACACTGAGGTCAACTCTGACACATGGTAAGGTTTTTAATATTAGACAGTGTGGGACTCTCCTGATCAGGGTCACCTTGTCAAAGGTGGGATTGCTTTTATGCTATTTTTGATCAAAAACAGTATTACTAAGAATGCTGTGTTATTTAATTGCACTTTTGCTTTTTACTTATTTAGTTACAGTAGGGTTTTTGCTCATTTTGTTTCTTGTAGGTTTTGTACGCCACTATATTTGATAGTTTCCAGCAAAAACAATATAATGCAGTTTATTAACAAAAATTTAAAAGCAAATATCAGGAATGGAATATGATATACACCTGAGAAAGGAAAATGATTGTCACATTGTCTACCTTAGTGAACAATGACTGCCACACAACCCCCTTATAAACTACAATTGATGCATTGTCCTCTGATAATAATTATGCCTATTAGACATTTCTCTTTTATGAACTATGATCTCCACATTGTCCCCTATGTTGCCCCTTCATCTCACTGTCCCCTCATGCTTCCCCCTCTTCATGCTGTCACTGTCCCATAATGAACTTTCTCTTCACACTTTACTCCCACATTTCCCCTTCTTCACATTGTGCCCACTACACTGACCCATCTCTATACTGAGCACTTCATTCTCTCTGTCCCCACCATGAAGCTACCTCTACACACTGAGTCCCCTCTGCCCTCTGTACCCCAATGCTGCCCCTAATTCATATTCAGCCACTCCTGCTATTCTGTCTTCATACTTAGACTACTATGCAATGCCCTCTCAATATTGTGCTCTCATGCATTTCCTTCTCCATACTGAGTCCACAATGCTGCTCCACGCTCCAAATTGAGAACCTTCTCTCTCGGCAGTTACCTACGCTACCATCTCTACATATTAAATACCCCATGCTACTCTCTCTTTATACTGACCCCCCATGCTGCACTTTTTTATATTTAGGCCCTTATGTTGGTTGCTGCACCTTCTCCATACTTAGCCACACATGCTGTCTCTTCTCTATACCAAGTTCTACTCCCAAAGTTGCTTCATCTCCATAGTAAGCCAACCACACTGCACTTTTGCTATACTGTGCATTTCCCACACTTGTCTTCTCTATACTGATACCCTCATACTGCCCTTTGTTTACGCTGAGCCGTCTCTTGCTGCCCCACTCCTCACTGGGGAGCATAGTGTGGAGAAACATAGTATGGGGAGGCTTAGTATGGAGAAGAAATAGCATTATTACACTTCTCCATACTGAGCCCCTCATGCTACCCTATACATATACTGTGCCTTCTTTGGTACCCTTTCTCCATACTGAGCCTCCAACAATGCCACCTCTTTTTATTTACCTCAACATGACACTATACTATGTAAGTCCCCTTCACCAATCTATAGTAAAAGCATGTTGTATCTTTGGCTCTTTGAAGGCTTAGCTGCTCCCAGCTCTGGATCCTTATCCTTATCTTCGGTGCTTTGCAGTGATTCTGCAGTGTGATGAGGTGACTCGAGGAGTACATTTTGAATTTTGGGCATTGAGGCTTTCAGCATCTAGCATGTGCCTACTGAACAAACTGAAATATCAATTTATATCTTCCACCAAATCTTTCTGCTGGTCTATTAAAGTCATTTGAGGGTTTTTGACTACCCTGCCCCCCAAAAATGTGATGGCAGCCAGTGACAGCTTTATCTCTCTGCCATGTCCAGCCATTTGTCCATTAAATGGTAACTTACCATAGATTCCTATAGCCAGGTACTTTGAAATAAGGTATCTCAGCGGCATAGTCTGAGATAGTCCCCAGTCAGCTTCTCCCCTTCCAGTTCCAATTGGCTTACAAGTCTCTCCGTATCTTTGTACATATGGAAAATCCTGTCAGGGCAGGTGTAAGTCAGCCAGTATCTAGTCATTGTAGAAACACATAGTTTCCAGCCTGCAGCATTTCAGAGTAAAATATTCTTGGCTGCAATTGCAGAGCTAGTTTCTAAATCATGCTGCCATTTTGCATCCTTTTCTTTGTTTCTGCAATATTTTTGTTAACTTTTTGGGCCACTCTCTTGACAATCTAAGATAATGCTAATAAACCTAATTTGCAAAGAAGGTTAAATTAATTTGATTGTAACTATAGATCAATAGATAGATATGGGATAGATAGATAGATAGATAGATAGATAGATAGATAGATAGATAGATACAAACAGGCAAAGGAAGGCAGCACTCCAAATGTCATAAAGTGAAAAGTAGTGAGGTTTATTCAGCCCACATCCTCATGCAGCGACGTTTCGGCTCACACTGAGCCTTTTTCAAGCAGTGAATGATACCAATAGCTGTGCTTTTATATACATAATCTACAGTCAATTACATTATTATTTATAAGATTTCATTATATACATAATCAATCGATGTGTAAAATCCAATATTAGTGCCGTACTAAAAGTGCCTTGTGCTAAAGTGCTAACATTAATACCATTATATGTCCTCTCATCATTGATAATAACCTCCTTCTTATATATTCCAATGAGTACATATACCTATATGTTATTGATTAATATTTTTATGCATATTTACTTCTATCCCGCTCTCTTACCCTACTGCCCACAGAGCACACCACATGGAGGACGCTGTTCGCCATTCACGGCGTTCACTAGTTCCTTCTGCGCATGTCACAGCGTCATACTAGTCTGTCATAGCTTGCCAGCCAATCCGGGAGTGAACTAGTGAATGCCGTGAATGGCGAACAGCGTCCTCCATGTGGTGTGCTCTGTGGGCAGTAGGGTAAGAGAGAGGGATAGAAGTAAATATGCATAAAAATATTAATCAATAACATATAGGTGTATGTACTCATTGGAATATATAAGAAGGAGGTTATTATCAATGATGAGAGGACATATAATGGTATTAATGTTAGCACTTTAGCACAAGGCACTTTTAGTACGGCACTAATATTGGATTTTACACATCGATTGATTATGTATATAATGAAATCTTATAAATAATAATGTAATTGACTGTAGATTATGTATATAAAAGCACAGCTATTGGTATCATTCACTGCTTGAAAAAGGCTCAGTGTGAGCCGAAACGTCGCTGCATGAGGATGTGGGCTGAAAAAACCTCACTACTTTTCACTTTATGACATTTGGAGTGCTGCCTTCCTTTGCCTGTTTGTATACATTTGGGGATAGTGGACCACTTGACCCAGGAGGCCGGGCACCCACCGGTGAGAATTGTGCTGTTCCATTTTTGTCTTTAGATAGATAGATAGATAGATAGATAGATAGATAGATAGATAGATAGATAGATAGATAGATAGATAGATAGATAGATAGATAGATAGATTTGGTCCCTGGTTAATAAAATGTACTGACTATTTTGCCTTTGAATTGTAGAACAGAAATTCAGGACGATTTGGCAATTTCTGAGTCATGTACTCTAATTAATCTGGCACAAACAATAAACATCTGTGCATCAATCACACTGAATTTGTGATGATCAAATTGGGTTAAAAGTATTAATTATTCTCAGCAATATACGTAGGTGTAAAAGATGCTAACATTTCTTTCTATTGGTTCAAGAAAAAAAGACAAAAATCAGATCTGTTCAGATTTGTAATAACATATGATGTAAAAAAAATATAGTTGAGGCAACATTGGCACACCTGTGTGACATGTCCTAGTTCTTTCCATTTTTTTTCTACAGCACACTAACCCATAGGCTAAGTTCACATGAGCATATAAAAAAAAACCTGATTTTCATCCAGAAAAAAATAATTAATTTATTCTCAATTGTCATCCGTTTGTAATCCATACAGCATCCAGTGTTATACATCAGATGTTATAAAAATGTATTGAACCAAGCACAGGTTAAAGCCATTCACACGCAGCCAGATATCAAATTTTTGACTAAGTCAAATTTTGCATTTATGACGAGCATGATTTTATGGAGTAACAATTCAGGAACACTAAAACAGATCCCACTGATTCTGAGACTGTTTTTTCGACATACATTATACCTTATGTTAGTGGTAAATTTAGGTCGATACTATTTGCAATTATTTGTGGAAATATCTGAATTTTGACAACAATTAGGAAAATGTTTACATTTTATGCCTATAAACAGATAGTTATACAACAAAAAATGGCTAATAAATAACATTTCCTACATGTCAACTTTACATTAGGGTTGAGCGAAACGGATCGGACAAATTCAAAAATCGCAGACTTTCGGCAAAAGCCAGATTTCATGAAACCTGACCCAATCCTAGTGTGGGATCGGCCATGAGGTCGGCGATCTTTGCGCCAGAGTCGCGTTTCGTATGACACTTTCAGCGCCATTTTTCAGCCAATGAAGGAGGACGCAGAGTGTGGGCTGTTGTGAATTCTGTGGCAGAGCTCCCTCCTGTGGTCACAAGTGGTACTTCGGCTGATTCTCTCTATGAGCTTCCGTTGGTGGAGGAGAGTGGTACTGCGGCTTCTGAGTTTCCTTCCTCAGGTGATGTGGTGAAGTCGTTAGGTGCTGCTCTATTTAACTCCACCTAGTGCTTTGATCCTGGCCTCCAGTCAATGTTCTAGTATAGGACTTGCTTCCTCCTGGATCGTTCCTGTGGCCTGCTGCTCTGCATAGCTAAGTTCCGCTTTTCTTATTTTTGTTTGCTGTTTTTTTTCTGTCCAGCTTGCTTGGTTGGTTTTTCTTGCTTGCTGGAAGCTCTGGGACGCAGAGGGTGTACCTCCGTGCCGTTAGTCGGTACGGAGGGTCTTTTTGCCCCCTTTGCGTGGTTATTTGTAGGGTTTTGTGTTGACCGCAAAGTTACCTTTCCTATCCTCACTCTGTTCAGAAAGTCGGGCCTCACTTTGCTAAATCTATTTCATCTCTACATTTGTCTTTTCATCTTATCTCACAGTCATTATATGTGGGGGCTGCCTTTTCCTTTGGGGTATTTCTCTGAGGCAAGGTAGGCTTATTTTCTATCTTCAGGCTAGCTAGTTTCTCAGGCTGTGCCGAGTTGCATAGGGAGTGTTAGGCGCAATCCACGGCTGCTTCTAGTGTGGTTGGAGAGGATTAGGGATTGCGGTCAGCAGAGTTCCCACGTCTCAGAGCTCGTTCTATGTTTTTGGGTTATTGTCAGGTCACTGTATGTGCTCTGACTTCTATGTCCATTGTGGTACTGAATTACCTGTTCATAACAGTACTGGAGGCCAAAAGTACAAATGATTCTCAATAGAGGGAAAAAAGAAGTTTTGAGACCATTTTTTTTTCTCTGCACTGTGTTTTGCCTTTTTTTTCCTCTAGACATTTGGGTGGTTCAGGACACAGGTGTAGCGATGGACATTAAAGGTCTGTCTTCATGTGTGGATCAGCTCACGGCAAGAGTACAAAATATTCAAGGCTTTGTGGTTCAGAATTCTATGTTAGAACCAAGAATTTCTATTCCTGACTTGTTTTTTGGAGATAGAACTAAATTTCTGAGTTTCAAAAATAATTGTAAACTATTTCTGGTTTTGAAACCTCGCTCCTCTGGTTCAACAAGTTAGGATCGTTATTTCATTTTTACGTGGCGACCCTCAGGACTGGGCATTTTCTCTTGCGCCAGGAGATCCTGCATTAAGTTATATTGATGCGTTTTTCCTGGCGCTCGGATTGCTGTACGATGAACCTAATTCAGTGGATCAGGCAGAGAAAAATTTGCTGGCTCTGTGTCAGGGTCAGGATGAGATAGAGGTATATTATCAGAAATTTAGAAAGTGGTCCGTACTCACTCAATGGAATGAAGGTGCGCTCGCAGCTATTTTCAGAAAGGGTCTCTCTGAAGCCCTTAAGGATGTCATGGTGGGATTTCCTATGCCTGCTGGTCTGAATGAGTCTATGTCTTTGGCCATTCAGATCGGTCGACGCTTGCGTGAGCGTAAATCTGTGCACCATTTGGCGGTATTATCTGAGCATAAACCTGAGCCTATGCAGTGCGATAGGACTTTGACCAGAGTTGAACGGCAAGAACACAGACGTGAGAATGGGCTGTGTTTCTACTGTGGTGATTCCACTCATGCTATCTCTGATTGTCCTAAGCGCACTAAGCGGTTCGCTAGGTCTGCCACCATTGGTACGGTACAGTCAAAATTTATTTTGTCCGTAACCTTGATCTGCTCTTTGTCATCTTATTCTGTCATGGCATTTGTGGATTCAGGCGCTGCCCTGAATTTGATGGACTTGGAGTATGCTAGGCGTTGTGGGTTTTTCTTGGAGCCCTTGCAGTGTCCTATTCCATTGAGAGGAATTGATGCTACGCCTTTGGCCAAGAATAAGCCTCAGTACTGGACCCAGCTGACCATGTGCATGGCTCCTGCATATCAGGAGGTTATTCGCTTTCTGGTGTTGCATAATCTGCATGATGTGGTCGTGTTGGGGTTGCCATGGCTACAAGTCCATAATCCAGTATTAGATTGGAAATCCATGTCTGTGTCCAGCTGGGGTTGTCCCATTTCTGTCTATTTTGTCATCCACCCCTTCAGAGTTCTTGTCTGATTACCGGGATGTATTTGATGAGCCCAAGTCCGATACCCTACCTCCGCATAGGGATTGGGATAGTGCTATCGATTTGATTCCTGGTAGTAAATTCCCAAAAGGTCGATTGTTTAATTTATCTGTGCCTGAGCACGCCGCTATGCGGAGTTACGTAAAGGAGTCCTTGGAGAAGGGGCATATTCGCCCGTCATCGTCACCATTAGGAGCGGGGTTCTTTTTTGTGGCCAAGAAGGATGGTTGGCTGAGACCTTGTATAGATTACTGCCTTCTAAATAAGATCACGGTTAAATTTCAGTACCCCTTGCCGCTGTTATCTGATTTGTTTGCTCGGATTAAGGGGGCTAGTTTGTTCACCAAGATAGATCTTCGCGGTGCGTATAATCTAGTGCGTATTAAGCAAGGCGATGAATGGAAAACTGCATTTAATACGCCCGAGGGCCATTTTGAGTACCTAGTAATGCCATTCGGACTTGCCAATGCTCCATCAGCGTTTCAGTCCTTTATGCATGACATCTTCCGAGAGTACCTGGATAAATTCCTGATTGTATACTTGGATGATATTTTGGTCTTCTCGGATGATTGGGAGTCGCATGTGAAGCAGGTCAGAACGGTGTTTCAGGTCCTGCGTGCTAACTCTTTGTTTGTGAAGGGATCAAAGTGTCTCTTTGGTGTTCAGAAGGTTTCATTTTTGGGGTTCATTTTTTCCCCCTTCTACTATCGAGATGGACCCTGTAAAGGTCCAAGCCATCCATGATTGGACTCAGCCGACATTTCTGAAAAGTCTGCAAAAGTTCCTGGGCTTTGCTAATTTTTATCGTCGCTTCATCTGCAATTTTTCTAGTATTGCTAAACCATTGACCGATTTGACCAAGAAGGGTGCTGATGTGGTCAATTGGTCTTCTGCTGCTGTGGAAGCTTTTCAAGAGTTGAAGCGTCGTTTTACTTCTGCCCCTGTGTTGTGTCAACCAGATATTTCGCTTCCATTCCAGGTCGAGGTTGATGCTTCTGAGATTGGAGCAGGGGCTGTTTTGTCGCAGAGAAGTTCTGGTTGCTCGGTGATGAAACCATGCGCCTTCTTTTCCAGGAAGTTTTCGCCTGCTGAGCGAAATTATGATGTTGGCAATCGAGAGTTGCTGGCCATGAAGTGGGCATTCGAGGAGTGGCGGCATTGGCTTGAAGGAGCTAAGCATCGCGTGGTGGTCTTGACTGATCATAAAAACTTGACTTATCTCAAGTCTGCCAAGCGGTTGAATCCTAGACAGGCTCGTTGGTCGCTGTTTTTTGCCCGTTTTGACTTTGTGGTTTCGTACCTTCCGGGCTCTAAAAATGTGGGCGGCACGGTGGCGCAGTGGTTAGCACAGCAGCCTTGCAGCGCTGGAGTCCTGGGTTCAAACCCCACCAAGGACAACATCTGCAAAGAGTTTGTATGTTCTCTCCGTGTTTGCGTGGGTTTCCTCCGGGCACTCCGGTTTCCTCCCACATTGCAAAGACATACTGATAGGGAATTTAGATTGTGAGCCCCATCGGGGACAGCAATGATAATGTGTGCAAAATGTAAAGCGCTGCAGAATATGTTAGCGCTATATAAAAATAAAGATTATTATTATTATTATTATGTGAAGGCGGATGCCCTGTGTAGGAGTTTTGTGCCCGACTCTCCGGGTTTATCTGAGCCGGCGGGTATTCTCAAAGAGGGAGTAATTGTGTCTGCCATCTCCCCTGATTTGCGGCGGGTGCTGCAAAAATTTCAGGCTAATAAACCTGATCGTTGCCCAGCGGAGAAACTGTTTGTCCCTGATAGGTGGACGAATAAAGTTATCTCTGAGGTTCATTGTTCGGTGTTGGCTGGTCATCCTGGAATCTTTGGTACCAGAGAGTTAGTGGCTAGATCCTTTTGGTGGCCATCTCTGTCGCGGGATGTGCGTTCTTTTGTGCAGTCCTGTGGGATTTGTGCTCGGGCTAAGCCCTGCTGTTCTCGTGCCAGTGGGTTGCTTTTGCCCTTGCCGGTCCCGAAGAGGCCTTGGACACATATCTCTATGGATTTTATTTCAGATCTTCCCGTCTCTCAAAAAATGTCAGTCATTTGGGTGGTTTGTGATCGCTTCTCTAAGATGGTCCATTTGGTACCCTTGTCTAAATTACCTTCCTCCTCTGATTTGGTGCCATTGTTCTTCCAGCATGTGGTTCGTTTACATGGCATTACAGAGAATATCGTTTCTGACAGAGGTTCCCAGTTTGTTTCGAGGTTTTGGCGAGCCTTTTGTGCAAGGATGGGCATTGACTTGTCTTTTTCCTCGGCATTCCATCCTCAGACTAATGGCCAGACCGAACGAACCAATCAGACCTTGGAGACATATCTGAGATGCTTTGTTTCTGCTGATCAGGATGACTGGGTGTCCTTTTTGCCTTTGGCTGAGTTCGCTCTTAATAATCGGGCCAGCTCGGCTACCTTGGTTTCGCCGTTTTTCTGCAACTCTGAGTTCCATCCTTGTTTCTCTTCAGGGCAGGTTGAGTCTTCGGACTGTCCTGGTGTGGATACTGTGGTGGACAGGTTGCAGCAGATTTGGACTCATGTAGTGGACAATTTGACCTTGTCCCAGGAGAAGGCTCAACGTTTCGCTAATCGCAGACGCTGTGTGGGTCCCCGACTTCGTGTTGGGGATTTGGTTTGGTTGTCTTCTCGTCATATTCCTATGAAGGTTTCCTCTCCTAAGTTTAAACCTTGTTTCATTGGTCCGTATAGGATTTCTGAGGTTCTTAATCCTGTGTCTTTTCGTTTGACCCTTCCTGATTCTTTCTCCATCCATAACGTATTCCATAGGTCATTGTTGCGGAGATACGTGGCACCTATGGTTCCATCTGTTGATCCTCCTGCCCCGGTTTTGGTGGAGGGGGAGTTGGAGTATATTGTGGAGAAGATTTTGGATTCTCGTGTTTCAAGACGGAAACTCCAGTATCTGGTTAAGTGGAAGGGTTATGCTCAGGAAGATAATTCCTGGGTCTTTGCCTCTGATGTCCATGCTCCCGATCTTGTTCGTGCCTTTCATATGGCTCATCCTGGTCGTCCTGGGGGCTCTGGTGAGGGTTCTGTTGTGAATTCTGTGGCAGAGCTCCCTCCTGTGGTCACAAGTGGTACTTCGGCTGATTCTCTCTATGAGCTTCCGTTGGTGGAGGAGAGTGGTACTGCGGCTTCTGAGTTTCCTTCCTCAGGTGATGTGGTGAAGTCGTTAGGTGCTGCTCTATTTAACTCCACCTAGTGCTTTGATCCTGGCCTCCAGTCAATGTTCTAGTATAGGACTTGCTTCCTCCTGGATCGTTCCTGTGGCCTGCTGCTCTGCATAGCTAAGTTCCGCTTTTGTTATTTTTGTTTGCTGTTTTTTTTCTGTCCAGCTTGCTTGGTTGGTTTTTCTTGCTTGCTGGAAGCTTTGGGACGCAGAGGGTGTACCTCCGTGCCGTAAGTCGGTACGGAGGGTCTTTTTGCCCCCTTTGCGTGGTTATTTGTATGGTTTTGTGTTGACCGCAAAGTTACCTTTCCTATCCTCGCTCTGTTCAGAAAGTCGGGCCTCACTTTGCTAAATCTATTTCATCTCTACGTTTGTCTTTTCATCTTATCTCACAGTCATTATATGTGGGGGCTGCCTTTTCCTTTGGGGTATTTCTTTGAGGCAAGGTAGGCTTATTTTCTATCTTCAGGCTAGCTAGTTTCTCAGGCTGTGCCGAGTTGCATAGGGAGCGTTAGGCGCAATCCACGGCTGCTTCTAGTGTGGTTGGAGAGGATTAGGGATTGCGGTCAGCAGAGTTCCCACGTCTCAGAGCTCGTTCTATGTTTTTGGGTTATTGTCAGGTCACTGTATGTGCTCTGACTTCTATGTCCATTGTGGTACTGAATTACCTGTTCATAACAGTGGGCAGCGTGATGACATAGGTCTTGGTCCCCACCATCTTAGAGAAGGGCATGACAGTGATTGGCTTGCTTTCTGCAGCATCACAGGGGCTATAAAGGGGTGTGCACGCCGACTGCCATCTTACTTCTGCCGATCGTAGCATAGGGAGAGATTGCCGCAGCTTCACCAGAAGAAGGAATATAGTTAGGGAGGGAAGATTAAGCCTCGAAACTGCTTGTGCTGTAGTGATTTCCACTGTCCAACACCACCATTTGTTTGCAGGGACAGTGGAGGCTATATTTTTGTGCATCAGCTCTGTAGCTTAGTAGGCTGCCTTATAAGGCTCCCTGATAGCTGCATTGCTGTGTGCACACCGCTGTGCAAACCAACTGCTTTTTTAAAAGCAAAAATCCTGTTGCTCCTTACTGCACAGTTATCTTGTTTGTTTGTCCACACTTTTGTGTGCAGCAGTCCTTTTTATTGCTGCCATACTTTTCCTGAGATCATTGTAGGGAGATTGAAATTGTACTACAGTCCTTGTATTTTTTCATATATCTTCCAGCCACTTTCTGCCACTTACATTGTGTTGTTTTATACACTGGGCCTGAGGTTTGGTTCAGTCTCCCAAAACAAAAGGGAGATTCAAATTCTCACAAAGTGGATATACTTCTGTCCTGTTAGTTTGTCGTATATCAGCCAGCCACTTTCTGTCACTTAGATTGCATTGTTATATACACTGTGCCTAAGTTGTGGTTCATTTAGGAAAAACCTGGCACTCAACTTGCATGAAGATGCTTTTTAATAATTCCAAGCGAAGATACAGTGACAGCAATAACAAAACGTTTCGGTCATAAATGTCTGACCTTCATCAGTTGCTGTAAATTACATAACAAAAATAATATATATTCGGTAAAAAATAAAATATATACAAAAAAATCACATTCATTGGCATGGCACGACAGAAAATGAATTCATTAAATCCAGGGAAACAAATATAAACACATCGTGGCACAGTCAGGTAAAAGGATAAAGGCTATGAGATGGAATACGTCCCATTAAGTGATTACTGGTGGTATGAGTGTTGCCACTAACAGGTAGTTTGTGGTATGAATAGCTGTAAAAATGAGTGAGGGTATTGTTCAAATAAGGCAGAAGGGAAGAGAGGACGTGACATATGTACATGGTGATAATGTGAGAGAGGAAATGTGTCTGCATACCCCTAAATAGAAAGGCACTGTTCGAAATGATAAGACATGGGCACAGCCTGTATTGAATAAAAATCCTCCTTAGATAGTCAGCCCCTATGGGGATGATACGAATGATGGAGGAGTGGAATCAAATAACTCACCCTGCTGAAGTGCTGCGCGGAGTCCATCACTTGTCTGTGGCAGGCTGTACCTGTGCCCAGTTACATATGTGAGGGGAAGTCGTGCAGACGCCGAGGACCGGAAATGGGACTGTCGCTGTGAGTGTTGGTGCATGCTGGGAGCGGACGTGACCTCACAGCAATGGAGGTGCGTTCCAACACTTCCATTTGCATTCCACTGATTGCAGGAGAGCCCGGTCTCAAACTATGACGTCAGTCATATGCGCTGTTGAATGCGGCTTATGGAAGTGTCATATCTTTATGTGTCATAGTATATATATGCGTCATATATATAATCAAACTCACAAGATGTATAATGTGGCCCCTAAATTTATATGACCTGTCATATTTCCCAATTGAAATTTCAGGTGATTGATTCTGTTCCCTCACCGAGACGGGGTGGAGATAGGATATCCCTTTTGAAAAAAAACGTGAGGCTTATTGGATCCATACGTTGGAAACACTAACTCCTAAAGGATTGAATAAGGATTATGACCTGTTAGCATTTATATAGATAAAACCTTGTTTTTACTGGATTTATGCAGTCACTAACTGTGTCCTCTCTATTTTCTTAGAGTCGCCTTTACTGATTAGCCGACACCACGCCTCATGAGCACCTCGCTATCCGCTGCACCGTGTGTAAGATCGAGCCTTTTAGATATGTCACTCTTTATTTATATAATTCAGTCTTTCTCTTACTAACAGTACATAACTGTTACATGTCATGTCCTTAAATACTCTGTACATATACCTTCTGACAGGTCATATAAATTTAGGGGCCACATTATACATCTTGTGAGTTTGATTATATATATGACGCATATACATACTATGACACATAAAGATATGACACTTCCATAAGCTGCATTCAACAGCGCATATGACTGACGTCATAGTTTGAGAACGGGCTCTCCTGCAATCAGTGGAACGCAAATGGAAGTGTTGGAACGCACCTCCATTGCTGTGAGGTCACGTCCGCTCCCAGCATGCACCAACACTCACAGGGACCGTCCCATTTCTGGTCCTCGGCATCTGCACGCCTTCCCCTCACATATGTAACTGGGCACAGGTACAGCCTGCCACAGACAAGCGGTGGACTCCGCATCAGGCAGCACTACAGCAGGGTGAGTTATTTGATTCCACTCCTCCATTATTCGTATCATCCTCATAGGGGCTGACTATCTAATGAGGATTTTTATTAAATACAGGCTGCGCCCATGTCTTATATCGAACAGTGCCTTTCTATTTAGGGGTATGCAGACACATTTCCTCTCTCACATTATCACCATGTACTTATGTCACGTCCTCTCTTCCCTTCTGCCATATTTGAACAATACCCTCACTCATTTTTACAGCTATTCATACCACAAACTACCTGTTAGTGGCAACACTCATACCACCAGTAATCACTTAATGGGACATATTCCATCTCATGGCCTTTATCCTTTTACCTGACTGTGCCATGATGTGTTTATATTTGTTTCCCTGGATTTAATGAATTCAATTTCTGTCGTGCCATGCCAATGAATGTGATTTTTTTGTATATACTTTATTTTTTACCGAATATATATTATTTTTGTTATGTAATTTACAGCAACTGATGAAGTTCAGACATTTATGACCGAAACTTCAATCAATGAAGAGAAAAAAGTATTGCTGCACAGCCTGAATGTAACGTACTGGTAAGAACACAGTCACTTGTGTGTGTAAGGCTTCAGTAACTGGAGGTGCTCGCATACAAAAAAACAAACAATCCAGTATAAATATGAAAAAAGAAGAACTGCGGCAGCACTCACCAGATAGCGTAGATCAAACCTTTATTGAAGGTAAAAAATCCATCATGACGTGTTCACGGCTCGGGGGAGTGCGGACATAGCGGAAGTGAGCAGGGGAAGACAACAGCTGTTTCGCGCTCTACCAGCGCTTCTACAGGTCTAGCAAACTGGGAAGTGACACCGGCTGAAGTAGGTGAGTCACAAATGGACCCTCCCACTCAAACCGTGCACACCTGACCCAGTAATTGCCAGGTACACCTTTGTGAAAAGACAAACACATGACTACATCAATTACATCATGTTACAAAACACATTTACAATAAAAACAAACGTACAGAAGACACCTGGATAAAATTAGTACAACCAATAAGAGGACCAACTGATGAAAAATCATCTTTCCCTATACACCAGTCTGAAAATAATCCAAAATAATTATAAGCATTACAAGGGATAATAATGAACCTGAATACAAAGGACATCCTTTCTCCTGACTAGCCTAGTTTCAATGAATATTCTATGAAAATGCTGCGCAGAGACACTATACATTTGGTAGCAGTCATTTGTGTTTGTATTTATCTGCTCACACACAAGAGGCAAAATACACAACATGAAACGGCCAGACATAACAAAAAAAAAACAAAAAAAACACCCTTTTCCAGCAAAGTAGCAATGTACGGCACCAATCATAAATCATAAGAACACCGACAGGTCAGTTCTTTCATTCAGCCCGGCAGCACCTGCTGCTTGTGTCTGTAGGATCCACCATGCTTCACGTCTCATGAGAAGTCTATGGAGGTCACCACCTCGAGCAGGTAATTTAACCCTCTCTATCCCCGCAAAAGTGAGTACCTCAGACTTACCATCATGTGTGTCCCTAATATGGTCAATCAGCCGAGGTACCCACTTACCTGTACGGATAGATCTAAGGTGCTCTCTAAAGCGCACAAACATCGGGCGTTTAGTTTTTCCCACATAAAATCTCCTGCAAGGACAGAAAATGACGTAAACAACATAGTCCGTCCTGCATGAGATGAATTGTTGAACTGTGTGTTGTACCGGACCCACACTAATAGTACGCCCAGTAATATGGCAACTGCAATACTTGCAATGGCCGCAACGAAAATTGCCTTTAGGAGGCAATTGTTCCAACCAATTAGACCGTGTATCTGACAACCGATTATGGACCAATATATCCCTGATCCGAGTGCTCCTTCTGTTAGAGATTAAAGGACCCCCTACAGCCTTCCCCGCAAGATCTTTATCTCGTTCTAAAATGTGCCAATGCCTACGGAACGAGGCTCGTAATGCTTGATCTAATGGGCCATACCTAAAACAAAAATTGAACCGTGGTTCATTACTTTTTTTATTATTATGAATGCGGGCTTGTGAGCCCTCTTGCACCCGGCTCCTAGCATCATGTAACAAAGACTCCGGATAACCTCTTTCTCGGAATCTTTGGCACAATTCCTCAGTTTCCGGAGTAGTTGACTAAAGGGTAAGGCACGTTTAGTGTGGGCAGAATGATAACTGTTAAAATGCAGGAGGGCATTGGAGGCAGTTGGTTTTCGATAGATGGATGTACATAAATCCCCATCCTGAATTGTGACCGACACATCTAGAAATTCTAATTTATCTACCCCAAACACGGAGGTGAAACGCATCCCCATATTGTTGGTGACATTAAGATAATCCACAAACTCTCCAAAAACCTCCTCGGTCCCGTCCCACACCAGGAACACGTCGTCATCGGTTTCTTCAGTGCATGTGGGTCTACTAGCCGGCCGGGAGGATGTAGCCGTTTATTTTAAGGAATTTGAGCAGGCGGATCAGGTACAGATGCTAAGTACCAAGGCCCTGGAATACAAATTAATTAATTTATCTGAAAGAGAAATTGGGCTTTTTTGGACCAACAATTCTCTGCAGTCTTATGTGGACAATGACCGGGTCCCTAGAGGACTTCGGGTGTGGAAGGAGATATCCCACTTCAATCACGATGCCACCTTCAAATCTGAATGGGAGCAGATAATGTTAAAGAGCTCTCAGGAGTTACTGGCGTTAGTCCTGAAATCTAACATCCAGAACTATGAGGTTTTGAATACAGAGATTGTGAAAACTCAGTCTGAATTGAAAAGCAGACTTACTGAGAGTCAATGGGCGTCATTTACAAAGAAACTGGATGGGAAACTCATTCCACTCCACGCGGAGATTAAGCAGAAAAAAAGAGACAAATTCTTACGAGATAAAAATGACTATGATGCAGGACAAGTCTTTTCTTGGCATAAGCAACAAAGGGAGAGTCGGACTTTTTCCTCTAATATAAGTCAATCTAACAACAAGAGACGTAGACACAAAAAGCAGAATCAATATCGCCGCAATGATTATTTTACAACAGAGTCGGACTCCAGTCTGAGCGAAGGAGGAGCTACGGGTTTGGAACAAACAGAAGGATCTACCACAGAGGCTTCAGCAACTACGGCCCCCCCTTTAGGAGGCGCACTCGTCGGGGGAAGAGAAAACAGAGATTACGTTCCCACCGGGAGGTACAAAAGAAAGAACGTCTCCTGGAGACAGGGGCAGTAGTATCCATACCACTTGAGGAATGTATCATCAATTTAACGGACCGCGTTTTAACACCAGCGCAATCAGACTTATTAGCAAAAGGCTTAAATTATTGTGTCCCTGAGAAATTCAATTTCTCAGAATTTCGGATAGATCTATTTAAAGGCATTAGAAAAATACATTTGTATAAGGCTTTTATTAATGGTACTAGTAATAACACTGTGTTAGAAGGGGAACAACCGTGTAAAATAGGACCTTTAGGCTTCCTTGCAGGATCTACTGAAGAAGCACTCACTGATTTTCATGAGGATGCCGCTTTACTTATGAGCTTGGGGGAGCAGGTCATTCCATCTAGTGTAGTTTTGCCTGAAACTTCGACCCCGTTTTTAGGGGGGGTTCCATCCACATATATGCCACAGACATCTCCAGGCAATATGATAGACCTAAAAAGTACCCACAAAAGGGTTAAAATAAAGCACTTACTGAGTGGTTGAAGTGCCAGGACTTGGACTGCGGAAGCTTGATGGAGCGCTGAAGAGATGAAGACAGCCGCTCCTCCGTGAGTCCTTACCTCGGACTCACCTCGGACTCACGGAGGAGCGGCTGTCTTCATCTCTTCAGCGCTCCATCAAGCTTCCGCAGTAGAAGTCCTGGCACTTCAACCACTCAGTAAGTGCTTTATTTTAACCCTTTTGTGGGTACTTTTTAGTTCATTATATTTATTATCTAGGAGATAGGTAGCGCGGTGGCCTAACTTTTAGTTTTACTCCTCTGCATATATATGACAGGCTTGGCGCAGTAGCCGTCTAGGCACCAGCAGCTTCCCTCCACTCCTATACCCACTATCATTCGGAGCGCCGGTGTATTTATTATAATATGATAGACCTGTTCGAGACTCTAGTTCTGAAGGACATGGAGGCATTAGTTTACAAAAGAGCACCATATAATCTAGATGGTGCAGAAAAAGCAGCATTGAAGGAGATGGCAAGTTGGTCCGATACCATTATACGTCCGGCCGACAAGGGTGGAAAGACAGTTTTGTTACCAAGGGAGGCATACTTAATGGAAGCTGGTCGGCAACTCTCGGATGGTGATACCTACCAAAGATTGCCCAGTGACCCTATTAACAAATTTAAAAAAGAACTACAGTCTTTTCTTATTGTATCTGTTGAAAAGAGAATTATAACCCAGAAAAAAGCTGAAAAACTTTTTCCACAATTCCCTACCAAACCGTACTGGTATTACCTCCCAAAGGTACACAAATCAGTCACCCAACCGCCAGGCAGACCTATTGTGTCGGGTCTGGGGTCCCTGACCGAACCACTCTCCCAATATTTAGAATGGATTTTGCATCCTTTGCTTCACTCTGTCCCATCCTACATCAGGGACACTGACTCGTTTTTGAAACATATCCACGATTTTGCATGGCAGCCGGGGTTCTCCATTGCGTCCATTGATGTGGTCAATTTGTACACTAGCATTCCACAGCGTTTGGGGGTGGACACTATCAGGCGTGTTCTGAACACGACTGATAGGAGTGGTGCCTTTATCGACTTTGTGTGTGGGGGGTTAACCTTCATCCTCACTCACAATGCTTTTACTTTTTTGGAGAATTGGTATCTCCAGACCACTGGGACTGCCATGGGGACCCCGGTTGCATGCACTTTCGCTAATATATATTTGGCGGTTTTTGAGGAAGATTTTGTTTACTCTGAAAGGAATGCCTTCCTGAAACACATAAAACTTTTCTTAAGATATGTCGACGACGTGTTCCTGGTGTGGGACGGGACCGAGGAGGTTTTTGGAGAGTTTGTGGATTATCTTAATGTCACCAACAATATGGGGATGCGTTTCACCTCCGTGTTTGGGGTAGATAAATTAGAATTTCTAGATGTGTCGGTCACAATTCAGGATGGGGATTTATGTACATCCATCTATCGAAAACCAACTGCCTCCAATGCCCTCCTGCATTTTAACAGTTATCGTCCTGCCCACACTAAACGTGCCTTACCCTTTAGTCAACTACTCCGGACACAGAGAATAAATAGCACACAAGAAGGTTTCGAACAACAGTCTGAGGAATTGTGCCAAAGATTCCGAGAACGAGGTTATCCGGAGTCTTTGTTACGAGATGCTAGGAGCCGGGCGCAAGAGGGCTCACAAGCCCGGATTCATAATAATAAAAAAAGTAATGAACCACGGTTCAATTTTTGTTTTAGGTATGGCCCATTAGATCAAGCATTACGAGCCTCGTTCCGTAGGCATTGGCACATTTTAGAACGAGATAAAGATCTTGCGGGGAAGGCTGTAGGGGGTCCTTTAATCTCTAACAGAAGGAGCACTCGGATCAGGGATATATTGGTCCATAATCGGTTGTCAGATACACGGTCTAATTGGTTGGAACAATTGCCTCCTAAAGGCAATTTTCGGTGCGGCCATTGCAAGTATTGTAGTTGCCATATTACTGGGCGTACTATTAGCGTGGGTCCGGTACAACACACAGTTCAACAATTCATCTCATGCAGGATGGACTATGTTGTTTACGTCATTTTCTGTCCTTGCAGGAGATTTTATGTGGGAAAAACTAAACGCCCGATGTTTGTGCGCTTTAGAGAGCACCTTAGATCTATCCGTACAGGTAAGGGGGTACCTCGGATGATTGACCATATTAGGGACACACATGATGGTAAGTCTGAGGTCCTCACTTTTGCGGGGATAGAGAGGGTTAAATTACCTGCTCGAGGTGGTGACCTCCATAGACTTCTCATGAGACGTGAAGCATGGTGGATCCTACAGATACAAGCAGCAGGTGCTGCCGGGCTGAATGAAAGAACTGACCTGTCGGTGTTCTTATGATTTATGATTGGTGCCGTACATTGCTACTTTGCTGGAAAAGGGTGTTTTTTTTTGTTTTTTTTTTGTTATGTCTGGCCGTTTCATGTTGTGTATTTTGCCTCTTGTGTGTGAGCAGATAAATACAAACACAAATGACTGCTACCAAATGTATAGTGTCTCTGCGCAGCATTTTCATAGAATATTCGTTGAAACTAGGCTAGTCAGGAGAAAGGATGTCCTTTGTATTCAGGTTCATTATTATCCCTTGTAATGCTTATAATTATTTTGGATTATTTTCAGACTGGTGTATAGGGAAAGATGATTTTTCATCAGTTGGTCCTCTTATTGGTTGTACTAATTTTATCCAGGTGTCTTCTGTACGTTTGTTTTTATTGTAAATGTGTTTTGTCACATGATGTAATTGATGTAGTCATGTGTTTGTCTTTTCACAAAGGTGTACCTGGCAATTACTGGGTCAGGTGTGCACGGTTTGAGTGGGAGGGTCCATTTGTGACTCACCTACTTCAGCCGGTGTCACTTCCCAGTTTGCTAGACCTGTAGAAGCGCTGGTAGAGCGCGAAACAGCTGTTGTCTTCCCCTGCTCACTTCCGCTATGTCCGCACTCCCCCGAGCCGTGAACACGTCATGATGGATTTTTTACCTTCAATAAAGGTTTGATCTACGCTATCTGGTGAGTGCTGTCGCAGTTCTTTTTTTTTCATATTTATTTATGAACAATACGTTTTGTTATTGCTGTCACTGTATCTCCACTTGGAATTATTAAAAAGCATCTTCATGCAAGTTGAGTGCCAGGTTTTTGTTATATGCATCACTATGATTTTGGAACCTACCTGGGCACCATCCATTTGAGCAGTGCACACGGTTCTTGTTTATACTAAGTTGTGGTTCAGTCACCCCCCAAAAAAAGGAAGATTCAAATTCTCACAAAGTGGATATA
Organism: Ranitomeya imitator; assembly: GCF_032444005.1. Lineage (NCBI taxonomy): Eukaryota > Metazoa > Chordata > Amphibia > Anura > Dendrobatidae > Ranitomeya > Ranitomeya imitator. Next base: position 913,969,665 of record NC_091282.1, on the reverse strand, counting down.
CTTCTGTCCTGTTAGTTTGTTGTATATCTGCCAGACACTTTCTGCCACTTAGATAGCGTTGTTATATACACTGGGCCTGTTATATACACTGGTGGTGGTGCATCTGGTGGTAGTGGCAAAAGCAAAATAGAACCTAAGGCTGGAGGTGTTGAGCCAGCATCATCATCTGGCTACACAAGGCCTCGAAGGCTCCCTTATCTGGGAGTAGGAAAACGGCTTTTAAAGCGGGAGCAGCAGTAAAAAGTTTTGGCTTTCCTTGCTGACTCAGCCTCTAGCTCTTTCGCCTCCTCTTCAGAAAGTTCCAAATATAAAAGCAGTGAGTCGTCAGTGAATGCTCACGGTCAGGAACAAGATATTTCCTTGTGTCCTTCACCCAAACCAAAAGTGAAGGATGCGTTAGGCGACACTACAGTTTACTCCATGGAGCTCTTTACACATACCGTGCCTGGGTTAGAACGGGAAATTGTTAACTGCCCATTACAAGATGAATCGGACATGGAGTGCACTGATGCACAGCCACAGCTAGATTATAATGCTGTTCCATTGACTCAGATCACTACATTGCCCTTGCAGTGTACTGAGCCAGAATCTGACCCTGATGAGACTATTGTGCCCCGTCCCGAACGCTATACCACCTTACACCGTGACACAGAGGAAGGTGCACATGACATTGAAGAGGAGGTGATAGATGACCCAGTTGTTGACCCAGATTGGCAGCCATTGGGGAAGAGGGTGCCGCTGCCAGTAGCTCAGAAGCGGAGGAGGATGATCCGCAGCAGCCATCTACATCGCAACACCTGTCATCTGCCAGGCCCGTTTTAGGCCAAAAACGTTTGTCAAAAGCAAAAACAGTTTTAGGACAGCGCTGCCATCCGGTGAAAGAAGCACATCGTGCAATGCCTGAAAAGGTATTCCATAGTAGGAGGAGTGCAGTGTGGCAATTTTTTAACCAAGATCCGAATGATCAGTCAAAAGTTAACTGTAAGAAATGCTCAAAGACCTTTAGCAGAGGGATGAATCTTCAAAATTTAAATACAATGTGCATGGTTAGAGATTTAACCAGCATGCACTTGCAAGCCTGGACTAACTACCGAACGTCCCACACCGTTGGTGCACCTGCTCAGAATGAAGTTAGTCAGCAATGCTACATTGCTTCCCTCACTGTAAGCCCACCGGTTAGGACACCACCAGCAGCAAATGTGGAGGTATGGTCGCAAGGCTAAAGCATACAGGGAATCACAAGGTTATTGGTAGGAAACACTGTATGTAGGCCAACATCGAGAATAGCATCACCAACCCTCTCTCAATCCGCCATGTCCATCACCACCACCACCACCGCTAGTTCAACCATATGCACCTCTCCAGTCCAGCTCACTAGGGTTGAGCGAAACGGGTCGAACATTTTCAAAAGTCGCCGACTTTTGGCTAAGTCGGGGTTTCATGAAACCCGATCCGACCCCTGTGCGGGGTCGGCCATGCGGTACGCGACTTTCGCGCCAAAGTCGCGTTTCAATGACGCGAAAAGCGCCATTTCTCAGCCAATGAAGGTAAACGCAGAGTGTGGGCAGCGTGATGACATAGGTCCTGGTCCCCACCATCTTTGAGAAGGGCATTGCAGTGATTGGCTTGCTGTCTGCGACGTCACAGGGGCTATAAAGAGGCGTTCCCGCCGACCGCCATCTTACTGCTGCTGATCTGAGCTTAGGGAGAGGTTGCTGCCGCTTTGTCAGAAGCAGGGATAGCGTTAGGCAGGGTCCATTAACCACAAAACCGCTTGTGCTGCAGCGATTTGCACTGTCCAACACCACCCTCGGTGTGCAGGGACAGTGGAAGTTTTTTTTTTTTTTTTCCCCCTCAGCGCTGTAGCTCATTGGGCTGCCCTAGAAGGCTCCCTGATAGCTGCATTGCTGTGTGTACGCCGCTGTGCAAACCAACTGCTTTTTTCAAAGCACAAATCCTCTTGTTCCTTCCTTTCTGCACAGCTATCTTTTTTGTTTGTCCACACTTTTTATTTGATTTGTGCATCAGTCCACTCCTTATTGCTGCCTGCCATACCTGGCTGAGATTACTGCAGGCAGGGAGATAGTAATTGTAGGACATTCCCTGTTTTTTTTTTTTTTTTGGTGGGAGATTAAGATTGGCAATTTGGCATTTCTGCTAGAGTGCCATCCCTGTGTGTGCCATCTCTCTCACATAGTGGGCCATAGAAAGCCTTTTCATTTTTCTGTATTTTTTTTTGTGGGGTGTATAAATTCTCCCTGATAAAAATACAGTGGGAGATTAATATTAGCCTTTGGGCTTGTGTGCCAGTCCTGAGTGTGCCATCTCTCTCACAAATAGTGGGCCATAGAAAGCCTATTTAATTTTTTTTTGGGTTTTATAAATTTTCCCTGAAAAAAGGGAGATTAATATTGGCCTCTGGGCTTGTGTGCCAGTTGTGAGCGTGCCATCTGTGCCAGCCCTGAGCGTGCCATCTCTCTCACAAATAGTGGGCCATAGAAAGCCTATTTAATTTTTTTTTGGGTTTTATAAATTTTCCCTGAAAAAAGGGAGATTAATATTGGCCTCTGGGCTTGTGTGCCAGTTGTGAGCGTGCCATCTGTGCCAGCCCTGAGCGTGCCATCTCTCTCACAAATAGTGGGCCATAGAAAGCCTATTTAATTTTTTTTTTTGGTTTTATAAATTCTCCCTGAAAAAAAGGGAGATTAATATTGGCCTCTGGGGTTGTGTGCCAGTTGTGAGCGTGCCATCTGTGCCAGTCCTGAGCGTGCCATCTCTCTCACAAATAGTGGGCCATAGAAAGCCTATTTAATTTTTTTTTTGGTTTTATAAATTTTCCCTGAAAAAAGGGAGATTAATATTGGCCTCTGGGCTTGTGTGCCAGTTGTGAGCGTGCCATCTGTGCCAGTCCTGAGCGTGCCATCTCTCTCACAAATAGTGGGCCATAGAAAGCCTATTTAATTTTTTTTTTGGTTTTATAAATTCTCCCTGAAAAAAAGGGAGATTAATATTGGCCTCTGGGCTTGTGTGCCAGTTGTGAGCGTGCCATCTGTGCCAGTCCTGAGCGTGCCATCTCTCTCACAAATAGTGGGCCATAGAAAGCCTATTTAAATATTTTTTTGGTTTTATAAATTCTCCCAGAAAAAAAGGGAGATTAATATTGGCCTCTGGGCTTCTGTGCCAGTCCTGAGCGTGCCATCTGTGCCAGTCCTGAGCGTGCCATCTCTCTCACAAATAGTGGGCCATAGAAAGCCTATTTAAATATTTTTTTGGTTTTATAAATTCTCCCAGAAAAAAAGGGAGATTAATATTGGCCTCTGGGCTTGTGTGCCAGTTGTGAGCGTGCCATCTGTGCCAGTCCTGAGCGTGCCATCTCTCTCACAAATAGTGGGCCATAGAAAGCCTATTTAATTTTTTTTTTGGTTTTATAAATTCTCCCTGAAAAAAAGGGAGATTAATATTGGCCTCTGGGCTTGTGTGCCAGTTGTGAGCGTGCCATCTGTGCCAGTCCTGAGCATGCCATCTCTCTCACAAATAGTGGGCCATAGAAAGCCTATTTAAATATTTTTTTGGTTTTATAAATTCTCCCAGAAAAAAAGGGAGATTAATATTGGCCTCTGGGCTTGTGTGCCAGTCCTGAGCGTGCCATCTGTGCCAGTCCTGAGCGTCCCATCTCTCTCACAAATAGTGGGCCATAGAAAGCCTATTTTTTTTTTTTGGGGGGTTTTAGAAATTCTCCCTGAAAAAAAAAGGGAGATTAATATTGCCCTTTGGGCTTGTGTGCCAGTACTAAGCGTGCCATCTCTCTCTCTCTCTCTCTCTCTCTCAGTCAGTGGGCCATAGAACGCCTATTTTTGGTTTTATTTGTTTTCTAAATTCTCCCTGAAAAAATCATTATATTTTATTTGGTTTCTAAATTCTTCCTGATAAAATCATATTTTTTTTATTATTTTTTTTCTAAAGTCTCCCTGAAAAAAACAAAACAAAAAAAAAAACAAACAAAAAAAACAGTGGGGGATTAATATTGGCCTTTCTGCTTGTGTGCCAGTCTTGACTCCTGTGTGCGTCATCTCTCACTCAGTGGGCCATAGAACGCCTATTTTTTGTTTTATTAGTTTTATAAATTCTCCCTGAAAAAATCATTTTATTTTATTTGGTTTCTAAATTCTTCCTGATAAAATCATATTCTTTTTATTATTTTTTTTTCTAAAGTCTCCCTGAAAAAAAAAAAAAAAAAACAGTGGGAGATTAATATTGGCCTTTCTGCTTGTGTGCCAGTCTTGACTCCTGTGTGCGTCATCTCTCAGTCAGTGGGCCATAGAACGCCTATTTTTGGTTTTATTTGTTTTATAAATTCTTCCTGAAAAAATCATTTTATTTTATTTGGTTTCTAAATTCTTCCTGATAAAATCATATTTTTTTTATTATTTTTTTTTCTAAAGTCTCCCTGAAAAAAAAAAAAAAAAACAACCAAAAAAAACAGTGGGAGATTAATATTGGCCTTTCTGCTTGTGTGCCAGTCTTGACTCCTGGGTGTGCCATCTCTCTCTCTCTCTCTCTCTCTCTCTCTCTCCAATTGTGGTCCATAGAAAGCCTATATTTTTTTTCCTTGATTTGGGTTCCAAAATCTACCAGAGAAAATAACTCCATCAATCATTGGTAGAAAAATATTGGCCTCTGGGTTTGTGTGCCACTCCTGATTCCTGTGTGCATCATCTCTCACTCAGTGGCCCATAGAAAGCATATAGTTTGTTACATTTGTTTTCTAAATTCTCCCTGCAAAAATCTATTTTTTTTTTTTTTTTTGGTGTTTCTAAAGTGTTCCTGAAAAAAATAAAAATAAAAAAAAAATAATAGTGTGACATTAATATTAACATTTGTGCTTCAGTGACAGTCCTGCGTGTGGGGCATCTCTCTAATTTGCAGCCACCAAAAACAGAGTGTGTAACATTGGGCCTGATTTTCGCTGTGGTCTCACCAACCTGTAAAGGGGTAGCTAAATCATACTGAAGTTATAGCTCACCGTGTAAGTTGTGTGACTGCAACAAATAACGTTAGTTTGGTTACGTTTTTAAAACAATGAGGAAGTCTAGTGGAAGAGGTCGTGGCCGGGGGCGTTCATTGTCAGCTGGTAATGAGGGTAGTGGTAGTGGTGGAGCATCAGGTGGTCGTGGGGAAAAAAATATTGCACCTAAGTCTGGAGCTGTGGAGCCAGGTTCGTCGTCCGGCTACACAAGGCCTCGAACGCTCCCTTTTCTGGGATTAGGAAAACCGCTTTTAAAGCCGGAGCAGCAAGAGCAAGTTTTGGCTTATCTTGCTGACTCAGCCTCTAGCTCTTTTGCCTCCTCTCGTGAAACTGGTAAAAGTAAAAGCAGCGCGTCGTTAGTGGATGTTCACGGTCAGGGACAAGTCACTTCCTTGTCCTCTTCAGCAAAAACAACAACAGAGAAGAATGCAGCAGGCGACACAACGGGTTACTCCATGGAGCTCTTTACACATACCGTCCCTGGCTTAGAAAGTGAAGCAGTTAACAGTCCATGCCCATTACAAGTTGAATCTGACATGGAGTGCACTGACGCACAGCCACAGCCAGACTACTATGCTGGTCCTTTGACTCAGACCACAACATTGCCCTCGCAGGGTGCTGATCAAGAATCAGACCCTGATGAGACTATGTTGCCCCATCACGAACGCTATACCACCAAACGACACGGTGACACAGACGAAGTTGCGCAGGAGGTACAAGAAGAGTTATTAGATGACCCAGTTCTTGACCCCGATTGGCAGCCATTGGGGGAACAGGGTGCAGGCGGCAGCAGTTCTGAAGCAGAGGAGGAGGAGGGGCCGCAGCAGGCATCAACATCGCCACAGGTTCCATCTGCCGGGCCCGTATCTTGCCCAAAACGCGTGGCAAAGCCAAAACCTGGTGGAGGACAGCGTGGCCATCCGGTTAAAGCTCAGTCTGCAATGCCTGAAAAGGTATCCGATGCTAGAAAGAGTGCAGTCTGGCATTTTTTTAAACAACATCCAATTGATCAGCGCAAAGTCATCTGTCAAAAATGTTCTACTTCCTTAAGCAGAGGTCAGAATCTGAAAAGTCTCAATACTAGTTGCATGCATAGACATTTAACCACCATGCATTTGAAAGCTTGGACTAACTACCACACGTCCCTTAAGGTTGTTGCACCCTCGGCCAATGAAGCTAGTCATCAACGCAACATCCCTTCCGGCAGTGTAGGACCACCATTTAGCGCACCACCTGCTGTATCTGTGCAGGTATCTTTGCCAGGCCAAAGCAGTCAGGGTCAGGGAATCACCAGTTTCGTAGTAGGAAACACTGCATCTAGGGCACCGGCGGCAACAATACCATCTCCCACCGTCTCTCAGTCTGCCATGTCCACCGGCACCCCCGCTAGTTCCACGATCTCCAGCTCTCCAGTCCAGCTCACCCTACATGAGACTATGGTTAGAAAAAGGAAATACTTAGCCTCGCATCCGCGTACACAGGGTTTGAACGCCCACATAGCTAGACTAATCTCGTTAGAGATGATGCCCTACCGGTTAGTTGAAAGCGAAGCTTTCAAAGACCTGATGGACTACGCTGTACCACGCTACGAGCTACCCAGTCGACACTTTTTTTCCAGAAAAGCCATCCCAGCCCTCCACCAGCATGTTAAAGAGCGCATCGTCCATGCACTCAGGCAATCTGTGAGCACAAAGGTGCACCTGACAACAGATGCATGGACCAGTAGGCATGGCCAGGGACGTTACGTGTCCATCACGGCACACTGGGTAAATGTGGTGGATTCAGGGTCCACAGGGGACAGCAAGTTTGGGACAGTTCTGCCTAGCCCACGGTCTAGTAAACAGTTGTCTGTAGCCGTTCGCACCCCCTCCTCCTCCTCCTCCTCCTCGTCCTCCTGCAGAAGCAAGAGCTCGTCCACAGACCGCAGTCGCACAAACACTCCATCCGCACCTGCCACTGTTGCACACCAGGTCTCCCATTATGGGGCAGCTACTGGCAAACGTCAGCAGGCTGTATTGGCTATGAAGTGTTTGGGCGACAATAGACACACCGCGGAAGTTCTGTCCGAGTTCTTGCAGCAAGAAACGCAGTCGTGGCTGGGCACTGTAGATCTTGAGGCAGGCAAGGTAGTGAGTGATAACGGAAGGAATTTCATGGCTGCCATCTCCCTTTCCCAACTGAAACACATTCCTTGCCTGGCTCACACCTTAAACCTGGTGGTGCAGTGCTTCCTGAAAAGTTATCCGGGGTTATCCGACCTGCTCCTCAAAGTGCGTGGACTTTGCGCACATATCCGCCGTTCGCCTGTACACTCCAGCCGTATGCAGACCTATCAGCGTTCTTTGAACCTTCCCCAGCATCGCCTAATCATAGACGTTGCAACAAGGTGGAACTCAACACTGCACATGCTTCAGAGACTGTGCGAACAGAGGCGGGCTGTTATGTTTTTGTGGGAGGATACACATACACGGGCAGGCAGTAGGATGGCAGACATGGAGTTGTCAGGTGTGCAGTGGTCGAAGATTCAAGACATGTGTCAAGTCCTTCAGTGTTTTGAGGAATGCACACGGCTGGTTAGTGCAGACAACGCCATAATAAGCATGAGCATCCCCCTAATGCGTCTGCTGATGCAAAGTTTGACGCACATAAAGGATCAGGCGTCTGCACCAGAGGAAGAGGAAAGCCTTGATGACAGTCAGCGATTGTCTGGTCAGGGCAGTGTACATGACGAGGTACCGGGCGAAGAGGAGGTGGAGGATGAGGAGGATGATGGGGATGAGTATATTTTTAATGAGGAAGCTTTCCCGGGGGCACGGGAAATTGGTGGCGTGGCAAGGCCGGGTTCTGGTTTTTTGAGGGACACAAGTGACGTAGATTTGCCTGCAACTGCCCCTCAACCAAGCACAACCGCAGATTTGACAACGGGAACTTTGGCCCACATGGCGGATTATGCCTTGCGTATCCTCAAAAGGGACACACGCATTACAAAAATGATGAACGATGACGATTACTGGTTGGCCTGCCTCCTTGATCCTCGCTATAAAGGCAAATTGCAAAATATTATGCCACATGAGAACTTGGAACTAATATTAGCAACAAAACAATCAACTCTTGTTGACCGTTTGCTTCTGGCATTCCCTGCACACAGCGCCCGTGATCGTTCTCACACGAGCTCCAGGGGCCAGCAGACCAGAGGTGTTAGAGGGGCAGAAATCAGAAGTGGCGTTGGCCAGAGGGGTTTTCTGACCAGGTTGTGGAGTGATTTTTCTATGACCGCAGACAGGACAGGTACTGCAGCATCAATTCAAAGTGACAGGAGACAACATTTGTCCAGTATGGTTACAAACTATTTTTCATCCCTTATCGACGTTCTCCCTCAACCGTCATTCCCATTTGATTACTGGGCATCCAAATTAGACACCTGGCCAGAATTGGCAGAATATGCATTGCAGGAGCTTGCTTGCCCGGCAGCTAGTGTCCTATCAGAAAGAGTATTCAGTGCTGCAGGTTCAATACTAACAGAAAAAAGGACTCGTCTGGCTACCCAAAATGTAGATGATCTAACCTTCATTAAAATGAACCACAACTGGATTTCAAAATCTTTTGCCCCACCCTGCCCGGCTGACACCTAGCTTTCCTATGAAAAGGTCTTGCCTGTGGACTATTCTGAATGACTTTTCCAATCTCGTAATTTTCTTCACCTGATTGTCCAGCATACGACATGTTTCTACCTCACGAAATGGCCAAACTCCCCACACGGGGCCGTGCTATCGCCACTTTGCGCTTGGACCCTTGAGAGTGCTGTTTGTCTGAAGAGGTGGGTGTGGCCGCTTTTGGTCGACGGCACTGCCACTGGGTCCCTCATAGTACAATAAAGTGTCTCTGGCGGTGGTGGTGCGCACCCAACGTCAGACACACCGTTGTAATATGAGGGGCCCTGTGCCTGTACCGCCGGCCACAAGACAGTTCCCCCCCCCAGCTCAAACAGTGCTCTACCACTAGCAAAATTATCTCTCACAGCTTCACCAATGTGTAGTCTAGGCGCTGACATCCTTCAATGCCTGGCACTGACAATACCATTGTTTTGACATTTTTGTTATGTTAGGCCTTCGAAGCCTGTCTGCGGTCCCTTCTTTCTACAACTACTACACTGACCAGGCCACTGCTGGCCGTGTTACCCTGGAACCAATTTAAAAGTGCCTACAGCCAGCCCAAGTTTGTTATGTTAGGCCTTCGAAGCCTGTCTGCGGTCACTCCTTCCACTAGACTTCCACTGACCAGACCACTGCTGCCCGTGTACCCCTGGAACCAATTTAAAAGTGCCTACAGCCAGCCCAAGTTTGTTATGTTAGGCCTTGGAAGCCTGTCTGCGGTCACTCCTTCCACTAGACTTCCACTGACCATACACTGCTGCCCATGTACCCCTGGAACCAATTTAAAAGTGCCTACAGCCAGCCCAAGTTTGTTATGTTAGGCCTTCGAAGCCTGTCTGCGGTCACTCCTTCCACTAGACTTCCACAGACCAGACCACTGCTGCCCGTGTACCCCTGCAACCAATTTAAAAGTGCCTACAGCCAGCCCAAGTTTGTTATGTTAGGCCTTCGAAGCCTGTCTGCGGTCACTCCTTCCACTAGACTTCCACTGACCAGACCACTGCTGCCCGTGTACCCCTGGAACCAATTTAAAAGTGCCTACAGCCAGCCCAAGTTTGTTATGTTAGGCCTTCGAAGCCTGTCTGCGGTCACTCCTTCCACTAGACTTCCACAGACCAGACCACTGCTGCCCGTGTACCCCTGGAACCAATTTAAAAGTGCCTACAGCCAGCCCAAGTTTGTTATGTTAGGCCTTGGAAGCCTGTCTGCGGTCACTCCTTCCACTAGACTTCCACTGACCATACACTGCTGCCCATGTACCCCTGGAACAAATTTAAAAGTGCCTACAGCCAGCCCAAGTTTGTTATGTTAGGCCTTCGAAGCCTGTCTGCGTCCCGTTCTTTCAACTACAACTACACTGACCAGGCCACTGATGGCCGTGTTCCCCTGGAACCAATTTTAACTTGCCTACAGCCAGCCCTATGTTATTATGTTAGGCCTTCGAAGCCTGTCTGCGTCCCGTTCTTTCAACTACAACTACACTGACCAGGCCACTGATGGCCGTGTTCCCCTGGAACCAATTTTAACTTGCCTACAGCCAGCCCAATGTTAGGCCTTTGATGCCTGTCTGCCGTCACTCCTTCCACTAGGCCTCCACTGACCTGTCTATTGCTGCCCGTGTACCCCTTGAACCAACATCATTAAATATAAAAAAAATTAATTTGATTATAAAAAATAAGATCGTGTTGAGATCTCAAATGCAGACATTTTAACAATCAAAATAAACACACAACAAATATCTGGAACTGTACTACAAAGGTCCAACAGCTACAATTTCTTTCTCCTGCAAGAAGTTAACTGAAAGTTTTTTGGAGTTGTTAACACAGATATGGCATCCACCGAGTGTTGTCCTGTCGCGTCTCCTTTAAATTATTTCCAATAAGATGTTAAACTATTAATTTAATAAAATCAATAATTAAAAAAATAATTGAGTAAGTCAAAAGCACATTGCAAATAAACATTAATTACAAATCAAGAAGCATGGCGCGTCCGAGGGTGAGTAGATACCGAATAAGAATATAATCACCCTCGGACGCGCAATGCTTATTTACAACAGCCTTCCTTCCTAAGAATCAGCCCTTCCGTGGTGTAGAGAGAGGTTGTGTTACACTCCAAGGTGTTCCCCAGGTTGCCTTTCCTGAGCTTCGATCTTCCGGCTCTCGTTTAGTAGCTGTTGGAAACTACGCTGCATTAGGCCTACTAATTGTGTATGGGTGAAACAGTGGCGCATCTGCGGTCCCTCCTTCCACTAGGCCTCCACTGACCTGTCTACTGCGGCCCGTGTACCCCTTGAACCAACCTAATAAAATATTTAAAAAATTAATTTGATTATAAAAAATAAGATCGTGTTGAGATCTCAAATGCAGACATTTTAACAATCAAAACAAACACACAACAAATATCTGGAACTGTACTACAAAGGTCCAACAGCTACAATTTCTTTCTCCTGCAAGAAGTTAACTGAAAGTTTTTTGGAGTTGTTAACACAGATATGGCATCCACCGAGTGTTGTCCTGTCGCGTCTCCTTTAAATTATTTCCAATAAGATGTTAAACTATTAATTTAATAAAATCAATAATTAAAAAAATAATTGAGTAAGTCAAAAGCACATTGCAAATAAACATTAATTACAAATCAAGAAGCATGGCGCGTCCGAGGGTGAGTAGATACCGAATAAGAATATAATCACCCTCGGACGCGCAATGCTTATTTACAACAGCCTTCCTTCCTAAGAATCAGCCCTTTCGTGGTGTAGAGAGAGGTTGTGTTACACTCCAAGGTGTTCCCCGGGTTGCCTTTCATGAGCTTCGATCTTCCGGCTCTCGTTTAGTAGTTGGTGGAAACTACGCTGCATTAGGCCTACAAATTTGGTATGGGGTGTAGAGACAGGTTGTGTTACACTCCAAGGTTTTCACCAGGTTGCCTTTCCTGAGCTTCTATCTTCAGGCTCTCATTAAATTGTGGTTAAATGGAACAACTGCATTTGGCGTACTAGTTGGTTTGGGGCCTACTATCGGTGTCTGCCGCTCCTTGCTGTTCTCCTGGTTTCCTGTCCTGAAATTCCATTTTCAGCCTCTCGTTAAGTAGTTGTTAATGTTAAACTGCATTTGGCCTACTAGTTGGGTTGGGGCCTACTATCGGTGTCTGCCACTCCTTGCTGTTCTCCTCCACTGAACAAAGCTGTGCCGCCTGTTTACTACGGTTGCCAATTTTGAACTGCATTTCGACTACTTACTGATTTGGCCCTACTCTCTGTGTCAGCCTCTCATTCCAGTTGTCCTCCACTGCAATGCCCCCTGGTTATTCCTGTGTTACCAATTTTGAACTGCATTTAGCCCACTTTCTTCTTTGGGCCTATATCTGTGTTTCCACTTCATCGTGCCCATTGCCCAGCCAGTGATAGATGAGTCTGCTGGTACATTGACCCATAACGCAACATTCCCCGTGCACGCTACACAACAACATTGTGACCCTGCTGAAAGTCAGGTTGCTCTTCCCGCATACCATACCACCTTACACGGGGACAAAGAGGAAGGTGCAGATGAAAGTGCAGGTTCCTTCATCAGGTGGGGGGAGGAATACTAGTTGGCGACGTCACTGGCACAGGGCCTCTCATAGTACGCAAAAGTGTTGCTGCCGGTGGGAGGCGCCCCCGCCGTGCAAACACACCGCTGTACTTTGAGGGGCCCTGTGCCAGTGCCAATGCCAACGAGTGGGCCCCCCCTGCTTGCTCAGGTTCACAGCACTTGCAAAGTTGAAATACTTACCTCTCCCTGCTCCACTGCCGTGACGTGGTCCAGATTTCCTGGGCCCACTAATTACTTGAACCAGCCCTACCCCCCACAACTTTAGCCAAATGACCCCCAATTTCAAATGCCTTCCAATTATTATAAGGTAAATTACGCTTGACAAGCTTCATTAAGAAGAATGGATGGTTTTGACATTAAAATGGGCACTCTAGGTGTTTTCCTGGCCCCCACTCACTGCCGACTATGCTGCCCCATTGACTTGCATTGGGTTTCGTGTTTCGGTCGATCCCGACTTTACGTCATAATCGGCCGATTTCACTCGACCCGACTTTGGACATAGTCGGGTTTCGCAAAACCCGGCTCGACTCTAAAAAGGTCAAGGTCGCTCAACTCTACAGCTCACCCTACAAGAGACTCTCGTTAGGAAAAGAAAGTACTCATTCTCTCATCAGCATACACAGGGTTTGAACGCCCACATTGCTTGACTAATCTCATTAGAGATGATGCCCTACCGGTTGGTTGAAACCGAAGTTTTCAAAGCCATGATGGCCTACGCAGTACTACACTATGACCGACCCAGTCGACACTTCTTTGCGAGAAAAGCCATCCCAGCCCTCCACCAGCATGTCAAAGACCACATTGTCTATGCACTGAGGCAATCAGTCAGTAGAAAGGTGCACCTCACAACAGATGCATGGACCAGTAGGCATGGCCAGGGACGTTACGTGTCCATCACGGCACACTGGGTTAATGTGGTGGATGCAGGGTCCACAGGGGACAGACATAGTGGGACAGTTCTGCCTAGCCCATGGTCTAGGAAAAAGTTGGCTGTAGGTGTTCGCCAACCCCTCCTCCTCCAGAAGTGAAACCTCATCCACAGAGCGCAGTCGCACAACCACTCCATCCGCAGCTGCCAGTGTTGCACACGAGGTGTCCCATTATCGAACAGCTAGTGGTAAGCGTCAGCAGGCTGTGTTAGAAATGAAGTGTTTGGGTGACAACAGACACACTGTGGAAGAACTGGCCAAGTACTTGCAGCAACAAACTCAGACATGGCTGGGCAGTGTACATCTTGAGGCAGGCAAGGTAGTCAGTGATAACGGAAGGAAATTTATGGCTGCCATAGCCTTTTCAGAACTGAAACACATACCTTGCCTGGCTCACACCTTGAACCTGGTGGTGCAGTGCTTCCTGAAAAATTATCCGGAGATACCAGCCCTGCTCCTGAAGGTGCGAAGACTTTGCTGGCACATCCGCTGGTCGCCCGTACACTCCAGCCGAATGCTGAACCATCAGTGATCGCTGAATCTTCCCCAGCACCACCTAATAATCGATGTTGCAACGAGGTGGAACTCCACACTGCACATGGTTCAGAGGCTGTGTGAACAGAGTCGTGCTGTAATTAATTTTTGGGTGGATACACATGCACGGGCAGGCAGTTGGATGGCAGACATGGAGTTGTCTGGTGTGCAGTGGTCGAAGCTTCAAAACCTCTGTCAAGTCCTTCAGTGTTTTGAGGAATGCACATGGCTGGTAAGTGCAGACGGCGCCATCATAAGCATGAGCATCCCACTAATGCGTCTGCTGAAGGAAAGTTTGATGCACATTAAGGAGCTGGCGTCTGCAGCTGAGGAGGAGGGAAGCCTTGATGACAGTCAGCCATTGTCTGCTCAATGAACTCTCTTGGACGAGGTGGCGGACGAAGAGGAGGAGAATGATGGGGATGAATATTTATGGGAGGAGGATGCTTCACAGGGGGCAATAGAAACTGGTGGCATTGCAAGGTCAGGTACAGGGTTTTTGTGGGACACAAGTGATGTTGATTTGCAAGAAAGTGCTCCTCAACCCAGCACAAACAGTGAATTGACACCTGGAACATTGGCCCACATGGCTGAGTATGCCTTGCGTATCCTAAAAAGGGACCCCCGCATTATCAAAATGATGACCGATGACGATTACTGGTTGGCCTGCCTCCTGGATCCACGATATAAAGGACAATTACAAAATATCATGCCACATGAGAACCTTGAGCAAATATTGGCTACCAAACAAGCAACTCTTGTAGACCGTTTGGTTCAGGCATTCCCAGCACACAGCGGCGGTGATGGTTCTCACACAAGCCGTAGGGGGCAACATGGCAGAGGTGTTAGAGGAGCACAAATCTGAAGTGGCGTTGGACAGAGGGGTTTTATGTCCAGGTTGTGGAGTGATTTTGCAATGACCGCTGACACGACAGGTAGTGCTGCATTGATTCAAAGTGACAGTAGACAGCATTTGTCCAGTATGGTTACAAACTACTTTTCCTTCCTTATCGATGTTCTCCCTCACAGGTCATTCCCCTTTGATTACTGGGCATATAAAAAAGACACCTGGCCTAAATTGGCAGAATATGCATTACAGGAGCTCGCTTGCCATGCTTCTAGTGTGCTATCAGAAAGATTCTTCAGTGCTGCTGGTTCAATACTGACCGAATAAAGGATACGTCTGGCTATCCAGAATGTTGATGATCTAACCTTCATTAAAATGAACCAATCATGGATTTCAAATTATTTTGCCCCACCTTCTCCTGCTGACAGGTAGCTTGCCTGAAAATTGTCTTGCTTTTGGCCTCCTCTTACTGACTTCTCCAATTCCGCCATTTGCAGCTGCTGAATGTCCACCATAGGCCATTTTTATACCTTCCTAAGTGGGCTGACTCCACCCACAGGGACGTGGTCACCACCTTTCTCAAGCACCCGTGCGAGTGCCGTTTGCCTGGACAGGTGGGTGCGCCCACTCTTGGGCGACGGCACTGGCACAGGGTCCCTCATAGTAGAATGAAGTGTCTCTGATGGTGGTAGTGCACAACCAACGTCAGACACACCATCATAATATGAGCCAGTACCACCGCCCATGAGAGAGTGTTCCCCCCAGCTCAAACAGTGCTCTACCACTTGCAATACTTACCTCTCCCTGCTCCACCACTGTGTAGTCTGTGCTGTTAAATCCTTCAATGGCACTGCCAATACAAATTTGTTGAAATGATAGATGATAGTTAAAATAAACAGGGGCCCTGGCCTCCATTTAGACCAGTTAATACTTTGCGCCTACTACCACTGTCTGATACTCAGCAGAGGAGCCCATCCCAGTACCTAGCTATGCCGCCTATTTAGTCCTGTTACCAATTTTGAACTGCTTTTTTTTAGCCTACTTTTGTATTTGGGCCTACTAACCGTGTCTGCGCCACTCATTACAGTTGTCCTCCACTGAACAAAGCTAGGCCGCCTGTTTAGTCCTGTTACCAATTTTGAACTGCATTAAATAAATATCTTGGTACCGTATTAGCCACTGGATAGAAAAATATTTAGAAATGAAAGTCCTCAGTGGCTGATACCTTGTAATGGCTAACTGAAAAGATGGTAACAAATTGCAAGCTTTCGAGACTATTCCGGTCTCTTATGCACAAAACATTTGTCACAGGACTTCTGAGAGATTAAGGAATCACCTTTTACATGTCTGTTACAGCATAAAGAGAAAAGTCCAACTTCAATTTGAAACTCTGAGGAAAACACAGGAGACACAGAGCAAACATTACAATACTACAACAAATTTTGGACCTTTCAGATTCATACCAAGGAAAAGAAACTACACAGATTGCACCTCAATTCAGGACTCTATATAAGCAGATACAAAACAAAGCCAAAACCTGACAACTTGGACAACCACTCCATTCCAAACACAAAAGCATCTGTGTCATTAATCTCTCAGATTATAAACCCAACAAAGTGGAGCTGGCCGTGCTTTCTAGAGGACTCTCATTTTCTCCTACTAAGGCCCTGGATAAAACTGAACTCTGCAGTGATATGGAATTTTTTTTCAGGAGACTGCACCTGAGGGAATATTTCAATGATACAGAACATTCAGAAAACACTCAGACTGAAGGAAAAGGGATCCTAACAACCAAGAAGAGGTTAGACTGGACATCTCCACCTGGACGCAACCCTCTTTTGGATAAATATATAGACTCCTTTAGACATTTGATTAACCCTGCTGTACTGTTCAGTCAAAAATGACCGTTTTTGAACTTTGATATTTTTTAAACAATTCATTATGTGGTTCTGAACCTTGTGGTTTCTTCTATTTTCCTAATTTGAGGGGTTCTTTGTAAGGGTCCTTTTTTTGTTTAGTTTTTGCGCCACATTTTTTTTTACACTTGTACTGTTCCCGGTCAAAAATGATCGAATAGCATTTTAGCTAATTTTAGCCATTTTTTGAGTAAAACAAATGAGTTATAATTTTTTCTGAGACTACTTATTGCATCTACTATTGTTTATGAATTAAACAGTTGCTTTAGGTGCAGATTTACACATGCGAACCATAAAATTAACTAAAATGCTATTCGATCATTTTTGACCGGGAACAGTACAAGTGTAAAAAAAAAAACATATTGGCTTTCAGTACAGTTCTTTGCAAACAAGCCTGAGCTTCCACAAGGTATTCTCAGCAAAAGAGGTGTACATAGTTCCATGTTTTATTTCACTCAAGACACAACAGTGGTTTCTTATGTTCCAAAAAAATAAACAAGTGATACTTAGGCTATATTCACACTTTGCGGATTTTGCTGCGGATCCGCAGCGGATTTGACCGCTGCGGATCCGCAGCAGTTTCCCATGAGTTTACATTTCAATGTAAACCTATGGGAAACAAAAAACGCTGTGCACATGCTGCAGAAAAATCCGCGCGGAAACGCTGCGGATTACATTCCGCAGCATGTCACTTCTTTTCTGCGGATTTTCAGCTGCTCCAATAGAAAACTGCAGTTGAAAATCCGCAGAAGAAAACGCAGTAAAAACCGCGATAAATCCGCAGTAAAAACCGCGATGGGTTTTCACTGTGGATTTTGCAATTCCTCTGCGGAAAAATCCGCAGTGGAATCTGCAAAGTGTGCACATAGCCTTATGAGCACAATGCACAATGATCATGCAATAAGCAATCAAGAAGATAGAAAGCCAGAGATGATAATGAACTAGGCAGACATGTGTATTATTGTTATCCTGAATGTAAACAATAGAATTAAGTGAAGATATTCTGAAAAAAAAAACAGATTTTTTTATTTTTTTATTTTTTTTATTATTTTTACTATTTTTTTTCAAACTGTTTGCACGCAGGTAAATTTTATACTATAGTTAATTTTAGTTATAGTTATAGTTAGTTATAGTTGTTATAGTAGTAGTTGTTTTAGTTAGTTAGTTAAGCTCAAATTTGTAATTTATGTGCAGAATTCAATAAGCCCTTGTAACCTTTATATACACAAAATAAATTTAAAAAATTGAGTTTTTTTATGTATTTTTTTTTTTTAGAATGATTTTAGAATGATCAACCATGCTCACATAAAGTATAATAATGCAACAGGTATTCAAAAAAAATTTTAAGTAGCTAAAACAGCATTTTAATAGGTCCAATCAAAAATGACTGAAGCAGTACAAGTGTATAGTGGAAACGAATAGCACAGCAGGGTTAAATCCTCCATCATAGATACTAAAAAAAGACAACCATCCAATATCAGTGCCCAGGAGATAAAGGCCATACAGTCTTTGAAAATCAACAAAGAAATCATCATAAAACCTGCTGACTAGGGTTGAGCGACTTTTACTTTTTTAGGATCGAGTCGGGTTTCGCGAAAACCCGACTTTGTCAAAAGTCGGGTCGGGTGAAATCGGCCGATTATGGCGAAAAGTCGGTGGCCGACCGAAACACGAAACCCAATGCAAGTCAATGGGGAATCAAAGTCGGCAGTGAGTGGAGGACAGGAAATCACCTACAGTGCCCATTTTAATGCCAAAACATCAATTCTTATTTCCTAAGCTTGTCAATCTTAATTTAATTTACAATAAGAGTTAGGCATTGAAAACAGGGGGTCATTTGGCTAAAGTTGTGGGTGGTAGGGCTGGCTCAACATTTTCGTGGGCCCAGGAAATGCAGAATACGTCACGGCGGTGGAGCAGGGAGAGGTAAGTATTTCAACTTTGTAAGTGCTGTGATCCTGAGCAAGCAGGGGGGCCCACTCGTTGGCACTGGCACAGGGTCCCTCATAGTAAGGAGATGTGTTTGACGGCGGGTGACGTCTCCCTCTGTCAGAGACACTTTTGCGTACTATGAGGGGCCCTGTGCCAGTGATGTCGCCAACGGGTATTCCCCCCCCACCTGATGAAGGAACCTGCACTTTCATCTGCACCTTCCTCTTTGTCCCCGTGTAAAGTGTTATAGTATGCGGGAAGGGGAACCTGACTTTCAGCAGGGTCAGATTCTGGTTGTGTAGAGTGCAAGGGGAATGTGGTGGTCTGGGTCAATGTACCAGCAGACTCATCTAGCAGTGGCTGGGCAATGGGCAGGATGAGGAGGAAACACAGATATAGGCCCAAATAATAAAGTGGGCTAAATGCAGTTCAAAATTGGTAACAGGACTAAACAGGCGGCATAGCTTTGTTCAGTGGAGGACAACTGTAATGAGTGGCGCAAACACAGTTAGTAGGCCCAAAATAAAAAAGTAGGCTAAAAGCAGTTCAAAATTGGTAACAGGACTAAACAGGCAGCCTAGCTTTGCTAAGTGGAGGACAACTGTAATGAGTGGCGCAGACACAGTTAGTAGGCCCAAAATTAAAAAGTAGGCTAAATTCAGTTCAAAATTGGTAACAGGACTAACAGGCGGCATAGCTTTGTTAAGTGGAGGACAATTGTAATGAGTGGCGCTGACACAAGTAGTAGGCCCAAATAAAAAAGATGGCTAAATGCAGTTCAAAATTGGTAACAGGACTAACAGGCAGCCTAGCTTTGATCAGTGGAGGACAACTGTAGTGAGTGGCGCAGACACGGTTAGTAGACCCAAATACAAAAGTAGGCTAAAAGCAGCTCAAAATTGGTAACAGGATTAAACAGGCGGCATAGCTATGTACTGGGATGGGCTCCTCTGCTGAGTAGCAGACAGTGGTAGTAGGCGCAAAGTAATAACTGGTCTAAATGAATGCCAGGGCCCCTGTATATTTTAACTATCATCTATCATTTCAACAAATTTGTATTGGCAGTGCCATTGAAGGATTTAACAGCACAGACTACACAGTGGTAGAGCAGGGAGAGGTGAGTATTGCAAGTGGTAGAGCACTGTTTGAGCTGGAGGGAACACTCTTTCGTGGGCGGCGGTACTGGCACAGGGCCCCTCATATTACGACGGTGTGTCTGACGTTGGTTGTGCACCACCTCCATCAGAGACACTTCATTGTACTATGAGGGACCCTGTGCCAGTGCCATCGCCCAAGAGTGGGTGCACCCACCTGTCCAGGCAAACGGCACTCGCACGGGTGCTTGAGAAAGGTGGTGACCACGTCCCTGTGGGTGGAGTCAGCCCACTTAGGAAGGTATAAAAATGGCCTATGGTGGACATTCAGCAGCTGCAAATGGCGGAATCGGAGAAGTCAGTAAGAGGAGGCCAAAAGCAAGACATTTTTCAGGCAAGCTACGTGTCAGCAGGAGAAAGTGGGGCAAAATAATTTGAAATCCATGATTGGTTCATTTTAATGAAGGTTAGATCATCAACATTCTGGGTAGCCAGATGTGTCCTTTTTTCGGTCAGTATTGAACCAGCAGCACTGAAGACTCTTTCTGATAGCACTCTAGAAGCAGGGCAAGCGAGCTCCTGTAATTCATATTCTGCCAATTCAGGCCAGGTGTCTATTTTAGATGCCCAGTAATCAAAGTGGAATAACCTGTGATGGAGAACATCGATAAGGGAGGAAAAGTAGTTGGTAACCATACTGGACAAATGCTGTCTCCTGTCACTTTGAATATGCAGCAGTACCTGTCGTGTCAGCGGTCATTGCAAAATCACTCCACAACCTGGTCATAAAACCCCTTTGTCCAACACGACTTCGGATTTGTGCACCTCTAACACCTCTGCCATGTTGCCCCCTACGGCTCGTGTGAGAACCATCACTGCCGCTGTGTACTGGGAATGCCTGAACCAAACGGTCTACACGAGTTGCTTGTTTGGTAGCCAATATTTGCTCAAGGTTCTCATGTGGCATGATATTTTGTAACTTTCCTTTATATCGTGGATCCAGGAGGCAGGCCAACCAGTAATCATCATAGGTCATCATTTTGATAATGCGGGGATCCCTTTTTAGGATACGCAAGGCATACTCAGCCATGTGGGCCAATGTTCCAGGTGTCAATTCACTGCTTGTGCTGGGTTGAGGAGCACTTTCTTGGAAATCAACATCACTTGTGTCCCACAAAAACCCTGATTCGTGACCTTGCAACGCCACCAGTTTCTATTGTCCCCTGAGAATCATCCTCCTCCCATAAACATTCATCCCCATGATCATTCTCCTCCTCCTCCTCTTCGTCCGCCACTTCGTCCAGGAGAGTTCCCTGAGCAGACAATGGCTGACTGTCATCAAGGCTTCCCTCCTCCTCGGCTGCAGACGCCAGCTCCTTAATGCGTCAAACTTTGCATCAGCAGACGCATTAGTGGGATGCTCATGCTTATGATGGCACCATCTGCACTTACCAGCCATGTGCATTCCTCAAAACACTGAAGGACTTGACAGAAGTCTTGGAGCCTCAACCACTGCACACCAGACAACTCCATGTCTGACATTCAACTGCCTGCCCGTGTATGTGTATCCTCCCACAAATTAATCACAGCACGCCTCTGTTCGCACAGCCTCTGAACCATGTGCAGTGCGGAGTTCCACCTTGTTGCAACGTCGATTATTAGGCGGTGCTGGGGAAGATGATGGTTCAGCATACGGCTGGAGTGAACGGGCGAACGGCGGATGTGGAGCAAATTCTTCGCACCTTCAGGATCAGAGCTGGTAACTCCGGATAATTTTTGAGGAAGCACTGCACCACCAGGTTCAATGTGTGAGCCAGGCAAGGTATGTGTTTAAGTTCTAAAAGGGCTATGGCAGCAATAATATTCCTTCTGTTTTCACTAATTACCTTGCCTGCCTCAAGATGTACACTGCCCAGCCATGACTAAGTTTGATGCTGCAAGTACTCGGCCAGTACTTCCGTGGTGTGTCTGTTGTCGCCCAAACACTTCATCTCTAACACAGCCTGCTGACGCTTACCACTAGCTGTTTGATAATGGAACACCTCATGTGCAACACTGGCAGCTGCGGATGGAGTGTTCATGCGACTGTGCTCTGTGGATGAGCTTTCGCTTCTGGAGGAGGAGGACGAGGAGGAGGGGGTGGCGAACACCTACAGCCAACTGTTTCCTAGACCGTGGGCTAGGCAGAACTGTCCCACTATGGCTGTCCCCTGTGGACCCTGCATTCACCACATTAACCCAGTGTGCCGTGATGGACACATAACTTCCCTGGCCATGCCTACTGGTCCATGCATCTGTTGTGAGGTGCACCTTTCTACTGACTGATTGCCTCAGTGCATGGACAATGCTGTCTTTGACATGCTGGTGGAGGGCTGGGATGGCTTTTCTCACAAAGAAGTGTCGACTGGGTAGGTCATAGCATGGTACTGTGTAGGCCATCAGGGCTTTGAAAGCTTCGCTTTCAACCAACCAGTAGGGCATCATCTCTAACGAGATTAGTCTAGCAATGTGGGCGTTCAAACCCTGTGTACGCGGATGAAAGAATGAGTAATTCCTTTTCCTAACAAGAAACGAGAGTCTCTTTTACTGTGAGCTGGACTGGAGAGTTGCATATGGTGGAACTAGCGGTGGTGGTGGACATGGCGGATTGAGAGAGGTTTGGTGATGGTATTCTCAATGTTGGCCTACATACAGTGTTTCTACCAATAACCTTGTGATTCCCAAACTGCTTTGGCCTTGCGACGATACCTCCACATATGCTGCTGGTGGTGTCCTAACCGGTGGGCTTACAGTGAGGGAAACAATGTAGCGTTGTTGACTACCTTCATTCTGAGCAGGTGCACTAATGGTACGGGATGTTTGGTAATTAGTCCAGGCTTGCAAGTGCATTCTGGTTAAATGTCTAAGCATTAGTGTTGAGCATTCCGATACCGCAAGTATCGGGTATCGGCCGATATTTGCGGTATCGGAATTCCGATACCGAGTTCCGATATTTTTGCGATATCGGGAATCGGTATCGGATCCATATTAATGTGTAAAATAAAGAATTAAAATAAAAAAATATTGATATACTCACCTCTCCGGAGGCCCCTGGACATCACCGCTGGTAACCGGCAGCCTTCTTTGTTTAAAATGAGCGCGTTTAGGGACTTCCATGACGTCACGGCTTCTGATTGGTCGCGTGCCGCTCATGTGACCGCCACGCGACCAATCAGAAGCCGCGACGTCATTCTCAGGTCCTAAATTCCTAGAATGAGGAGTTTAGGACCTGAGAATGACGTCGCGGCTTCTGATTGGTCGCGTGGCAGTGGTGATGTCCAGGGGCCTCCGGAGAGGTGATTATATCAATATTTTTTATTTTAATTCTTTATTTTACACACTAATATGGATCCCAGGGCCTGAAGGAGAGTTTCCTCTCCTTCAGACCCTGGGAACCATCAGGATACCTTCCGATACTTGGTGTCCCATTGACTTGTATTGGTATCGGGTATCGGTATCGGCGATATCCGATACTTTTCGGGTATCGGCCGATACTATCCGATACCGATACTTTCAAGTATCGGACGGTATCGCTCAACACTACTAAGCATGCACGTTGTATTTAAATTTTGAAGATTCTTCCCTCTGCTAAAGGTCTTTGAGCATTTCTTACAGATAACTTGACTGATCATTCAGATCTTGGTTAACAAATTGCCACACTGCACTCTTCCTACTATGGAATACCTTTTCAGGCATTGCACGCTGTGCTACTTTCACCAGTGTATGTGTAAAGAGCTCCATGGAGTAACCTGTAGTGTCGCCTGACGCATCCTTCACTTTTGGTTTGGGTGAAGGACACAAGAAACGTCTTGTTCCTGACCGGGAGCATCCACTGACGACTCGCTACTTTTATATTTGGAACTTTCTGAAGAGGAGGCGAAAGAGCTAGAGGCTGAGTCAGCAAGGAAAGCCAAAACTTTTTACTGCTGCTCCCGCTTTAAAAGCCGTTTTCCTACTCCCAGATAAGGGAGCCTTCGAGGCCTTGTGTGGCCAGACGATGAGGCTGGCTCAACACCTCCAGCCTTAGGTGCTATTGTGCTTTTGCCACTACCACCAGATGCACCACCACCACCATCAGTACCAGCTCGCACCCACTGCCCATGGCCTCTCCCAACTGACTTCCTCATTTTTTGGAAAATTTAACCAAAATAACAACCATTATATGGTAGTGTAAAACAAGTTGGAAGGTGTATATAAACGTGTTGAGATTTTAAATCTCCCTTTTTTGGGGGATACTGAACAAAAAATCAGGGCCTGTGCAAAAAACAACACAATGTAAGTGGCAGAAATTGGCTGGCTGATATACGACAAACTAACAGGACACAAGTATATCCACTTTGTGAGAATTTGAATCTCCCTTTTTTTTGGGAGACTGAACCACAACTTAGGCCCAGTGTATGTAACAACGCTATCTAAGTGCAGAAAGTGGCTGGCTGATATACGACAAACTAACAGGACAGAAATCTATCCACTTTGTGATAATTTGAATCTCCCTTTTTTGGGGGGAGACTGAACAAAAAATCAGGCTCTGTACAAAAAACAACACAATGTAAGTGGCTGAAAGTGGCTGGCTGATATACGACAAACTAACAGGACACAAGTATATCCACTTTGTGAGAATTTGAATCTCCCTTTTTTTTTGGGAGACTGAACCACAACTTAGGCCCAGTGTATATAACAACGCAATCTAAGTGGCAGAAATTGGCTGGCTGATATACGACAAACTAACAGGACAGAAGAATATCCACTTTGTGAGAATTTTGAATCTCCCCTTCTTTTTGGGAGACTGAACCACAACTTAGGCCCGGTGTATATAACAACGCTATCTAAGTGGCAGAAAGTGGCTTGCTGATATACGACAAACTAACAGGACAGAAGAATATCCACTTTGTGAGAATTTTGAATCTCCCCTTTTTTTTGGGAGACTAAACCACAACTTAGGCCCAGTGTATATAACAACGCTATCTAAGTGACAGAAAGTGGCTGGCTGATATACGACAAACTAACATGACAGAAGTATATTAACTTTGTGAGAATTTGAATCTCCCTTTTTTTTGGGAGACTGAACCACAACTTAGGCCCAGTGTATATAACAACACAATCTAAGTGGCAGAAATTGGCTGGCTGATATACGACAAACTAACCGGACAGAAGAATATCCACTTTGTGAGAATTTTGAATCTCCCCTTTTTTTTTGTGAGACTGAACCACAACTTAGGCCCGGTGTATATAACAATGCTATCTAAGTGGCAGAAAGTGGCTGGCTGATATACGACAAACTAACATGACAGAAATATATTAACTTTGTGAGAATTTAAATCTCCCTTTTTTTGGGGAGACTGAACCACAACTTAGGCCCAGTGTATATAACAATGCTATCTAAGTGGCAGAAAGTGGCTGGCTGATATACGACAAACTAACAGGACAGAAATCTATCCACTTTGTGATAATTTGAATCTCCTTTTTTTGGGGGAGACTGAACAAAAAATCAGGCTCTGTACAAAAAACAACACAATGTAAGTGGCTGAAAGTGGCTGGCTGATATACGACAAACTAACAGGACAGAAGTATATCCACTTGTGAGAATTTGAATCTCCCCTTTTTTTGGGGAGACTGAACGACAACTTAGGCCCAATGTATATAACAACGCAATCTAAGTGGCAGAAAGTGGCTGGCTGACACACTAAACTAACAGGACTGCAGTAGATCCACGTTGTGAGAATTTGAATCTCCCCTTTTTTGGGGGGAGACGGACCCAAAACTCAAGCCCAGTGTATATAACAACGCTATCTAAGTGGCTGAAAGTGGCTGGCTGACATACATCAAACTAACAGGACTGCAGTAGATCCACGTTGTGAGAATTTGAATCTCCCCTTTTTTGGGGGGAGACGGACCCAAAACTCAAGCCCAGTGTATATAACAACGCTATCTAAGTGGCTGAAAGTGGCTGGCTGACATACACCAAACTAACAGGACTGCAGTAGATCCTCTTTGTGAGAATTAGAATCTCCCCTTTTTGGGGGGGAGACTGACTCAAAACTCAGGCCCAGTGTATAAAAGAACGCAATCTAAGTGGCAGAAAGTGGCTGGAAGATATATGAAAAAATACAAGGACTGTAGTACAATTTCAATCTCCCTACAATGATCTCAGGAAAAGTATGGCAGCAATAAAAAGGACTGCTGCACACAAAAGTGTGGACAAATAAACAAGATAACTGTGCAGTAAGGAGCAACAGGATTTTTGCTTTTAAAAAAGCAGTTGGTTTGCACAGCGGCGTGCAAACAGCAATGCAGCTATCAGGGAGCCTTATAAGGCAGCCTAATAAGCTACAGAGCTGATGCACAAAAATATAGCCTCCACTGTCCCTGCAAACAAATGGTGGTGTTGGACAGTGGAAATCGCTACAGCACAAGCAGTTTGGGGGTTAATCTTCCCTCCCTAAATATATCCCTTCTTCTGATGCAGCTGCGGCAACCTCTCTCTATGCTACGATCGGCAGAAGTAAGATGGCGGTCAGCATGCACGCCCCTTTATAGCCCCTGTGATGCCACAGAAAGCAAGCCAATCACTGTCATGCCCTTCTCTAAGATGGTGGGGACCGAGACCTATGTCTTCACGCTGCCCACACTCTGCATCCTCCTTCATTGGCTGAAAAATGGCGCTGAAAGCGTCATACAAAACGTGACTTTGGCGCGAAGATCACCGACCTCATGGCCGATCCTACCCTAGGATCGGGTCGGGTTTCATGAAACCCGACTTTGCCGAAAGTCGGCGATTTTTGAATTTGTCCGATCCGTTTCGCTCAACCTTAGTCTCCAGTAGTAGCCCCCCCCCCGATGTAATCTGAAAGATAAGACAAGCAAGTTAGAATATACTCACCCAGGGGTGGGCCCGGTTTGGTTCGGGTCCGATGGGCGTCGCAGTCCAGGTCTGGCGCCTCCCATCTTCATGTGATGACATCCTCTTCCTTGCTTCTGTTGCGGCTCCTGTGTAGGCGTACTGATTTGCCCTGTTGAGGTGCCTGTGCACTGCAGTACTTTGCTCTGCCCTCAACAAGGCAATCAGTAGCCATGACAGAAGCAAGGAGGATTATTATTATTATTATTATTTATTATTATAGCGCCATTTATTCCATGGCGCTTTACATGTGAGGAGGGGTATACATAATAAAACAAGTACAATAATCTTGAAAAATACAAGTCACAACTGGTACAGGAGGAGAGAGGACCCTGCCCGCGAGGGCTCACAATCTACAAGGATGACGACATCGTATGAAGATGGGAGGCCCCAGACCCGAACCGCGATGCCCATCGGACCCGGACCGCATCGGACCGCCTCTGGGTGACTAAAATATAGCTTGTTTTTCTAATTTTTCAGGTTACATCGGGGGGCTTATCTACAGCATTACAGAATGCTGTAGATTAGCCCCTGATGCCGGTGGCCGCAGTTTAAAAGGCCAAAATTAGGTGACAGATTCCCTTTAAATCAATAAATATCAGATAGATGCTTTTAAGTGTTCTACCGAGCAAATGCATGGCCGATCGCTCAGATGTAATATTCCATCCATGCTCAAATAGGCCCAGATCACGCGGATATAATATTACGTCTGATGTCAGAAAGGGGTTAATGAGACTGAATTTATCATGGGATGTCAAAAGCTCCTGAAAGTGTAATGTGTAAGTGTCCAAACACTTGTTCCATATAATTTTGTCAAGTTTTTAATCATCAGTAGTGATGATCGAATAGTGAAATATTCGAATTCGGAAAAATTGGTGCAAATAATTTCTAACATAATTCGTACTGAATAGCGAATCCAATAAAGCCAATAGGAAAGCCGAACAATTTTTAGCTGGACCCAACAAACAGGTCTGCGGGCCTGAGAAAAAATGGATGGGAAAGTGCTAAAACTAAATTGGGACAGCATGAAGAAGATGCCTGCATGTCTTTCTGATTCACATATGGTATCTGGGAATAATGTTGTCAGACTATTGCACCGGCAGCAGTCTACCCTTGTGAATCTCCCCCAAATTTTTAAATGGCCTTTTCTTAACAATCCTTTCAAGCCTGCGGTTATCCCGGTTGCTTGTGCAACTCTTTCTACTCACACTTTTTTCCTTCCAATCAACCTTCCATTAATATTCTTGGATACAGCACTCTGTGAGCATTCATCTTCTTTAGCAATTACATTTTCTGTATTTCCTTCCTTGCGGAGTCTATCAATGACTGCCTTCTGGACATCTGTCTAGTCAGCAGTCTTCCCCATGATCGTGGAGCCTAATGAAAAAGACTAAGTGTTAGGACTGGCGGAACGCACCAAGACAGATGGTATAGATGCGTTCGCAGTCCGGGGTCCACCGTGCAGGTGAAAACCTGCTGCTAGCAATTAGCAGACTATATGGCGGTACACTAGAGTATACACGCGTGGGTTAACCTCACCCAGCGTGAAAGAAGCAATCCTGTTAAGGCACAGGACCGCGGTACCGCACCTAAAGCGCGAGCAAGTAGTCAGCGAACTCAACCCCAACTGGGATTGAAGTCCGATTAGACCCTTGCTGGCGCAACACCGCAACTGGGTGTGAAATGAAACAGAAGAGCATGCAGTGCCGCACTGACGAACGCCACTAACCACCCAGGCTTGGGTAAGGAAAGCACAGAGGAAGTGCACGGCGCCGTACTGGCGGTCACAGCAACTGGACGCTATAATGTGTGACTAGTGCTGTAGGATAAGTCGGGCGCTATGTAGCAGCCATACACCTTCCGCGAACAGTCATACTATAGGGTAGGGGTATCCAAGGACGACTTGCACTCACAACATACACACATTAGCAATTGTTTGACAATACTAGCGCATGGCCGTGCGGTCATGCGCAGTTTATATAGCAGCAGCACAGGAAGTGGCCACAGCACTTTTGCCCTTCTAGGACCTGCCAAGAGGACCAATGGAATGTGCTGCAGAGCCTGAGCACATGACCCTCGATCTCCAACGGGAAACCTTACGCTGGGCATGCTCAGTACGAGCAGACAAGGACTTAGTCCCAGAGAAGTCCGCTCGCTGCTGACCAGCACAGACTTTAATAGCAGAGACTGGAGAAGCAGCAGTAACTCTCAGAACAGAGTGAGAATGAGCAAGATGCTGGGACCGACGTCCTTGCTGAGCAGACTCCACTGCGGCTGGACAAGAATGGGAGACCGCAGCGGAGGTGGCTCGAGATTCCCCCTGTGCAGAAGCAGGAACTCGACCCCTAACATGGCCCCCCCCTCCTTGGGCCTTGCTACGTTCGAAGGCAGCAATGAGCTGTGGAGCCCGAATGTGCTCAGCAGGCTCCCAGGACCTATCCTCAGGGCTGTAACCCTTCCAGTCCACCCAAAAAAAATTTTTGCCACGTACCACCTTGCACCCCAAGATAGCGTTCACCTCGAAATCGTCCGTAGACGAACCCGATGTCCCGGCAGATGACTCAGGTAAACCGAGACATGTATACGGGCTTAAGGAGGGACACATGAAAGGTGTCAGTGATACCAAGGCGTGGAGGAAGGGCCAGACGATAGACCACAGGATTAACCTGTTCGAGGACCTTGAAGGGACCCAAGTAGCGAGGAGCAAATTTAGTGGACTCAACTTGCAGCATGATGTTACGGGCGGAGAGCCACACCAAGTCGCCAGGAGCAAAGGACGGGGCGGGGCGACGATGAGCATCGGCGTAGGGCCTCATTCTCTCCTTAGAGGCCCGAATGGCATCCTGAGTGCGGTCCCAAATATCCCGTGCCTCCACAGCCCAGTCTGCCACCCTGGAGTCTGCGGAAGACACGGGCATAGGCACAGGTACCCGTGGATGCTGACCATAGTTGAGGAGGAATGGGGTTTGTCCAGTGGAGTCGGCTACGGCGTTGTTCAGCGCAAACTCTGCCCATGATAGCAAGGATGCCCAGTCATCCTGCCTGGCTGAAACAAAATGTCGCAGGTATTTGACCAAGGTCTGGTTGGCCCTCTCTACCAACCCATTCGTCTCGGGATGATAAGCGGAAGAGAGATTCAACTCAATACTGAGAAGACGACACAGCTCTCTCCAGAACCGAGACGCAAACTGGGGACCCCGGTCACTGACAATTTTGTCAGGCATACCATGTAGGCGGAAGATGTGCTTAATGAACAACGCAGCCAAGGCCCGTGCAGAAGGTAACCGTGGTAGCGGCACCAAATGCACCATTTTCGAGAAATGATCGGTGATGACCCAAATGATGGTACAGCCGCGAGACTTGGGCAAACCCACGACAAAGTCCATCCCGACCATCTCCCAGGGCCTATCTGCCACCGGCAAGGGATAGAGCAACCCAGCTGGCCTTTGATGCGGAGATTTATTTTTGGCGCAGGAGACACACGCCAGAATATAATCCCTGACATCCCGGACCATATGCGGCCACCAGTACGTCCTCGCCAGAAGCTCAGATGTCCTCTTTGTCCCAAAGTGTCCACCCACTCTGGACGAATGAGCCCAAGAGAGAACCTCCGGTCGCAAATTAATGGGCACAAAAGTCTTGCCCGGAGGCACAGACTCAAGCGAAACCGTTGCTACAGTTCTCAGGCTCTCAGAGGGAACAATAAGCCGAGGCTCCTCTTCCTCCTCTTCAGTTGACATAAGGGAGCGAGAGAGAGCATCAGCACGAATATTCTTCTCCCCGGCGAGAAAATGAAGAGAAAAGTGGAACCAGGAAAAGAACAAGGACCATCTGGCTTGGCGAGAATTTAGCCGCTGGGCTGTCTGTAAGTAGACCAAATTTTTGTGGTCAGTGTAAACCTGGAAGGGAAACCGCGCACCTTCCAGAAGATGTCTCCACTCTGAAAAGGCCAACTTCATTGCTAGCAGCTCCCTATCCCCGATGGAGTAGTTTCTCTCCGCTGGCGAGAAAGTCTTAGAGAAGAAGAAGCATGGATGCTTCCGACCTTGAGCATCATTCTGGTAGAGGACTGCTCCAGCACCAACGGACGAGGCATCCACCTCCATTAGGAATGGCTTATCCACATCGGGACGATGTAAGATGGGAGCGCTAGCAAAGTGGGACTTAATAGAAGTGAAGGCCTTGGAGACCTCTTCCGACCACAATTTAGGATTCGCTCCCTTCTTGGTGAGGGCTACCAAGGGAGCTACCAGAGTTGAGAAGTGGGGAATGAACTGGCGGTAATAGTTAATGAACCCCATAAAGCGCTGCACCGCTTTAAGAGAATGGGGCTCTTGCCAGTCCATCACAGCCTGTAGTTTGGCAGGATCCATAGCCAATCCCTGGGCGGAGATGATATAGCCCAGGAACGGCAAAGACTCCTGCTCAAACATACACTTCTCCAACTTAGCGTAAAGAGAGTTTGCCCGTAGGAGGTCGAAGACTCTGCCAACATCTCTCCGGTGGGAGTCAATATCTGGAGAAAAGATGAGAATATCATCCAGATAGACTACAACTGAGGTGGAAAGCATATCCAGGAAGATGTCGTTGACAAAGTCTTGAAAAACGGCTGGGGCATTAGAGAGCCCGAAGGGCATCACCAGATACTCATAGTGCCCATCTCTGGTGTTAAACGCCGTTTTCCATTCGTCCCCCTCACGGATGCGAATCAGGTTGTAAGCACCCCGCAGATCTAATTTAGTAAATACTCTTGCTCTCCGAAGCCTATCGAAGAGCTCAGATATCAAGGGCAAAGGATACTTGTTCTTAACGGTGATAGCGTTAAGACCCCTGTAGTCTATGCATGGACGTAGCTCCCCATTCTTCTTCTGCACGAAGAAGAACCCTGCCCCAGCAGTTGACACTGACTTCCTGATAAACCCTCTTGCCAGATTCTCTTGAATGTACTGAGACATGGCCTCCGTCTCCGGGAGAGATAATGGATAAACTCGACCCCGGGGAGGCTCCGCACCAGGCAAGAGATCGATAGGACAGTCATAGGGGCGATGGGGCGGAAGGGTCTCCACCGCCTTCTTGGAGAACAAGTCTGCGTAAGACCAATATTGCTTGGGGAGAGAGGATAGATCTGCGGGTACTTCAGTAGTAGCAACCTGAACGCACTCTCGGTGACACCTACCCCCACATGATTCACCCCATCCCAGAATTCTGCCTGAGGACCACTCGATGTGAGGAGAGTGGTACCGTAGCCAAGGTATCCCCAACAGGACCTCATCAATACCCTCAGGAATGACGAGCAGAGAAATATTCTCCTGATGGGATGGCGACAGGGACAGAGTAACAGGGATGGTCTGATGTGTTATCTGTGCGGGGAGTGTCGACCCATTCACCACTCGTACCGTTACTGGTTGAGATAGCATAACCAGGGGTATTGCGTGACGTTGGGCGAAGGCAGAAGACATAAAATTGCCCTCCGCCCCAGAATCCACGCAGAGGTTTACCGAGTGGGAGGATGAGCCAAAGGCAATTGTCCCCTTAAAGGACAATTTGGAGGCAAACGTCGCAGTGTCTAGTGCACCTCCACCTACTACCACTAGACGCTGACGTTTCCTCGACCGCTGATGACATCTGGTGGCAAGATGTCCTGACTGTTGGCAAACATGGCAACCCTGGAGTGCACGAGCGGTCTGGGACTTAGATCCCACTCGTGACACCACCTTAGGTTCCTGGAACTCAGGAGCCTGGACTGGAGATTCCAAAGGTTTGGCGAAGGTGGGAGCCAGCCGAAACCTCTGCCTACACTGGGCTCGCTCTAACCTCCGCTCGTGAAAACGGAGGTCAATGCGAGTAGATACTGCTATTAACTCCTCCAGTGTGGCGGGAATCTCCCTAGTGGCCAGAGCATCCTTAACGTGGTCAGCCAGCCCCCTCCAAAATATAGGGATAAGGGCTTTATCCGACCACTCCAGCTCAGATGCCAGAGTGCGGAAATGGACGGCAAAAAGGCTGACCAAGGACGAGCC
Source organism: Ranitomeya imitator (assembly GCF_032444005.1). Taxonomy (NCBI): domain Eukaryota; kingdom Metazoa; phylum Chordata; class Amphibia; order Anura; family Dendrobatidae; genus Ranitomeya; species Ranitomeya imitator. Next base: position 913,937,190 of record NC_091282.1, on the reverse strand, counting down.
CTGAGTCAGTGCCAACAGTTGGTGCGCCGCGTCATGGGTGACACGAGGTCCTAGAAAGACCTGTTTCAGAGTTCTCAGGAATAACGGAGCACTCTGCACCACATGATCGCCACACTCCCACAGCGGCGTAGCCCACTGCAACGCCCTGTCCGACAATAAGGAAATTATAAAGCCCACCTTAGCCCGCTCTGTAGGGAAACGAGAGGCCAGAAACTCGAGATGTATTGAGCACTGACTCACAAAACCCCTACAGGACTTACTGTCACCAGAAAATTTCTCTGGTAGCGGGAGGCGAGATAGCGTCGGTACAGGAGCGGCAGTGGACAAGGTAGCTGCAGCCACACTTGCAGCCTGAACAGCGACAGCAGTAACATCCACAGCTGAGGTTGAACGCTCAAGAGCCGCCAACCTTCCCTCCAGCTGCTGGATGTACCGTTGTAAACGCTGGTCGTCCGCCATTTTACTAGCCAGACCCTGGTGCTAGTATTCTGTTAGGACTGGCGGAACGCACCAAGACAGATGGTATAGATGCGTTCGCAGTCCGGGGTCCACCATGCAGGTGAAAACCTGCTGCTAGCAATTAGCAGACTATATGGCGTACACCCAGCGTGAAAGAAGCAATCCTGTTAAGGCACAGGACCGCGGTACCGCACCTAAAGCGCGAGCAAGTAGTCAGCAAACTCAACCCCAACTGGGATTGAAGTCCGATTAGACCCTTGCTGGCGCAACACCGCAACTGGGTGTGAAATGAAACAGAAGAGCATGCAGTGCCGCACTGATGAACGCCACTAACCACCCAGGCTTGGGTAAGGAAAGCACAGAGGAAGTGCACGGCGCCGTACTGGCGGTCACAGCAACTGGACGCTATAATGTGTGACTAGTGCTGTAGGATAAGTCGGGCGCTATGTAGCAGCCATACACCTTCCGCGAACAGTCATACTATAGGGTAGGGGTATCCAAGGATGACTTGCACTCACAACATACACACATTAGCAATTGTTTGACAATACTAGCGCATGGCCGTGCGGTCATGCGCAGTTTATATAGCAGCAGCACAGGAAGTGGCCACAGCACTTTTGCCCTTCTAGGACCTGCCAAGAGGACCAATGGAATGTGCTGCAGAGCCTGAGTACATGACCCTCGATCTCCAACGGGAAACCATACGCTGGGCATGCTCAGTACGGGCAGACAAGGACTTAGTCCCAGAGAAGTCCGCTCGCTGCTGACCAGCACAGACTTTAATAGCAGAGACTGGAGAAGCAGCAGTAACTCTCAGAACAGAGTGAGAATGAGCAAGACGCTGGGACCGACGTCCTTGCTGAGCAGACTCCACTGCGGCTGGACAAGAATGGGAGACCGCAGCGGAGGTGGCTCGAGATTCCCCCTGTGCAGAAGCGGGAACTCGACCCCTAACACTAAGGGACCTTTTTAAACGCTTAGGAAGCCTTTCCAGGTGTTTTTTGTTAATTATTCTAATTTACTGAGATAGAGACTTTTTGGTTTTCATTGGCTGTAAGCCATAATCATCAACATTAACAGAAATAAACACTTAAATTAGATTGTTCTGTTTGTAATGACTATATAATATATGTGAGTTTCCTTTTTGTATTGAAGAACTGAAATAAATTAACTTTTTGATGATATTCTAATTTTGTGAGAAGCACCTGTATATAACACACACAAAAAAAAAAAGTAACAAAATTATACCTCCCTTTATCATTTGTTTACATGTAGAATTTTGGCTTTAGTTTTTTGTTTTACATTTGTGAGGGTTCTCACTCCTACATTTAGGAGGTCCCTCCTTCATTCAAAATTGTTCACTAGATAGTGAAATACATATTCCCCAGCACTTTACAATGCCAGCTAAAACATGCCCAATTGAATTTTGGTCTTTGACCACCACCACCACCACCATCATGTCCACCGCCATCTCATTATGCGGCCCTCGCTTTACATTTTCAGAGGGCCACCAGGTGCTGTAAAACCTGAGTTTTGTGAGCTCCACAGTTCATTTTGGCCACCGGATCCCAATGGAGCCACTGTCATAGCGGTTGAAGCTGCTGTAAGGTGAATATAATACAGGATTTGGGAGAGTCGTATGATCAATATCAGTAAATTGGATTCTACCAGACATCAAAAGCATTTGAATTTAATTCTGAATATAGTGTATTCAAGCGATAGCCTGGATTGTGTTCAGTCTGTCAGGCTTGAAACCCATGTCAGGAACAAGTAGAAGCCTCAATGGAAAGAGACAGGAGTGTCAATGATCTATGTGAAAAAGCCTACGCACTTCTTCTGGAAATTACCAAACCAGGCATTAATGCTGTGAAGCATTAAGACACTTGAGTAATCCCAATATTTATCTAAAGCTACCATAAGACCTTACCTTGATTTTCAACAACAAACTTGAATGACTACTTGATGCATCTTTTTCAGAAGATATTATTAATAAACATGATGAAGATTATATTTTTGTTAATATACCCACTTATTATTTATTACCCAAGGTGCACAAGAGTATTGAATGCCCTAATGGAAGACCTATCTTTTCAAGCATTGGTAGCCTTGGCTATATAGAATTTTTACTACAACACTTGATGCTAAATTTACCATCTTATTTCAGGGATTCTTCACATCTTATTCAGAAAATACAAAAATTGAAGGTACTGGAGGGAACTCTTTTGGTAACTGTAGATGTGGAGTCATTGTACAGCAGCATCGCACATCATCATGGCATCACAGCTGTCAATTATTTTCTGGAGCTTTGTAATAGTCATGACCACTCACACAATGCATTCCTTCTCAGTTTGCTAAAGTTTGTGATCACTCATAACTATTTATTTTTTATTTTTGTTTTTATCCTCAAATTTCTGGTGCGGCAATGGGTGCGTGTTGAGTCCCGTCCTTCGCCAACCTCTTCATCTGTTGTGGGGAGGAGACACACGTGTTCTCAATTCTGGAGTTCCAATCACACATCTCTTTATGGTTTCGGTTTATTGATTTTTTTATTTGGACTGGTGGAAGAGTGGAATGCGAGTCATTCATCATATCACTCAATAATAACTCTTTGAATATTCATCATATCTCTTCCTCTACAGTTGAATTTTTGGATCTCAGGCTCTCTCACCAAGGCGACACTCTGCACAGACCTTAGTGTGTCAGTTTTCAGCACCCTCAAGGTGCTCAAAACCACTTTCAAGAAGTTTATTAACCCTTCAGGTGCATCACAGGAATTTTTGGAATGTGGAAAAAAATTAACATTTAACTTTTTTCACCAAAAATTTACTTCAGATCCAAATTATTTTATTTTGACAAGGGTAACAGGAAAAAAGGACCTTAAGATTTGTTGTGTAGTTTCTCCTGAGAATGCTGATACCCCATAAGAGGGAGAAAACAAATGTTTGGGAGCACAGCAGAGCTCAGATTAACAGAACAACAGAAACCCCCCATATGTGAACTCATTTTACAAACTACAATCACAAATGAATTCATCTTGGGGTGCAGTGATCATATTGACACCGCATATGCTTCACGTAATTTTATACCATAGAGTGGTGAAGAAAGAATAAATTACATTTTTACCACTAAAATGTTGTTTTAGCTCCAAGTTTTTAATTTTTCTAAGGGCTAATAGGATTTTTTTTACATCAAACTGAGATCCAGGCAGCATATTCTACACAAGCAATATGCTGCTGTTTGCAACAGTCAAGTGTGAACCTCTGTAAGGTTATGCATTGTTCCCCGTATCCCTTGTACATATGTTCTAGACCCAGTAATCCAGACTTCATTTTAAACCAGTCTGCTTTTTTCATGGTGGAACTAAAGGGTCCCTGTGTTGTATAAATTGTGCCAGAACATATCATGAAGGTGTCAGTAACAGAATCATAAAAACCGTACATACGTTTTAGTGCATTTTTGTAGAAACAGATCAAAAACACATGTAATCTGCACACAACTATATCAATAAAGTTTTGCTAAACCCAAATACCCTAAAGTATAAAAACTATGTAGCTTTGGTTATAATGTGATTTTTCAACTAGAGGCATAAAATACGGCATCAAAAAATAGATTAAAATATACTCATTAATGCAATGAAAATAACATCAGAAACCTATATTAACTAATAGTTGGAAAAATTGTGCAAAAAAAAAATGCAACATTAAAAACTCACCAACAGTTCAACAGTTTATTCAATAAACATTTGTACAGTGTATTTTAATTATCAATAAATAATTAGTATATTTGCCCACAGCAGTGCTGCCAACGCAACATCCTTGACTGCTTTTAATTTAATTGGAGCCAGCTTTGATCTCAATGCTTATGAATAATGACAGCAGGTGCAGGGTTCTAGCACCTCTTCTTGACAAATGAGCCTTTACTTATCACAGTTGTGCACATGCTATATTTGCAAAAGATAACAGGCAAGCAGCTACTATAGAATAAAATGTTTGAAAAAAAGCATACATTAAGGCAACGCCGTACTTATATATCTAAATGCCACAAATATAAATTTATGTCATGTTGACCTTGTTTTATCGCCATCAATACTATTGGCAATTTAGAACTTGTTTATCTAAGGCTTTTTAGAATCCCATTACCACTGGAATACAAATTACGTAAATGATCAAACTTGAAAGGTTTGTGCAGGTTTTGAATGAAAGTCTGCAGTCACTCTATTTAACTGCAGACTTTTGATTCCTATTGGAGAAGGATTTTTTCAAAAGCATTTTTTGCTGTTTTCTGGCAGACAGAGAGAAAAAATTACTGCTAATCATGTATGCTATTGGAATTTTCTGTTAATGTTGCATAAAGGTGTTCTCACAAAAGTGATGAAGAAAATCAGATATTTAGCCTGTAAAAGAAATGAACAGGCATTTTCTTAATTTAAAAAAATCCTTACTGGGCCTTCACTGACAAAGAAAACATCTTTATCATATTATACCATCTGGATTATGCTTTAATCCAGTGTACTGCTAGATGTTTTTGCAGTCTCATCTTTTCAAAGATATGTTGTAAAATGTAAAGTCATGAATAGAGGTGATCAAAACTTTTGAAATTCAATTTTGTCAGGTTCAAGTAATTTCCCCCAAAAAATCTATTCATATGGTCCAGTCAGACAGTTTCAAAACATGCTTGAGGAAAAAACTCTTCCAAAACATCCAATAAACACATCAAAACCATTTCAGGAAACATTTCAGGAAAAATGAAAATTTCTTCAAGACCTCACCAAAAAAGAGATTTTTCTAAAGCAGTCATTGTTTGAACTTCTTAAAAAATCAATACAAATTTAGCCTAAACATTTCTCAGAGGTCACATTTACAGAATTGGTTTCCCGTAGATATCATGTCATATTTCAAAGCTTAAAATTCCTTGTGTACATACCCATAAAAGTGTTTGGTGTAAATTTTAACTATTTCCAGCATCACAAAAGTGTCACTGGCTTGGAAGGTCGTTAGATTCTTCTTCTATTAGAGCTTCATACATAGACCACATTGACAACTATAAATTCCAGAGAATACTGCAAAGTTTCAAAATGTTCTAAAAAGAAGTGTGCAAAACTCTTTAGTCTCCTAAGACCATATCCATCTGCTTTCAAATTTTTTAGCAATTTCAGAGTCTCCTCACTATATAAATGGATATTAGCCATGTCAGATTTTTCATGTTTTAAAAATTTAAATTAAAAACAGTCTAAAAATTATCCCTTTGTTATTCGTGATCACTTAGACCGTTCATTGCAAAATTATACCTAAAACTTTTGGTGTTAGGGATGGTGGATTACACTGAATACATTTAATAAAGAAGTGCAATCACAACCTGGGGTCCACCGTGCAGAGATGTAAAACTGCAGCTAATGTGAACAATGGCGGGACACACAGCAAGCGATTGCTAGCTCCCATTGAGTTGGACGTCACTCAGTGAAGAGCACACAAAGCTGTGTCACTCGCACACAGAAACAGAATAGGTGCTCTGCTATAGAGCTGTGTCACTCACACAAAGTAACAAAATAGATGCTTTGCCACTCGCACACAGCAAGGGAGTAGATATGATGAGAGAAACAATCCCTGTTCACCTCACAGGGGATTGCAGCCCACTAACGGGGTAAGTAGCAAACAGTGGTCGCACAGTCAGCAACAGCACTTAACCAACTCCTCTCCGGAGGTGCCTGAATTCTAATGGCTAGATGACAGCCCTGAATCCATACAAACTTCTCTCCGGAGGTGCCTGAATTCTAACAGCTTACCGCCGACCCTGAGCACATGATGAAAAGGACCACATTGTTGCAATGTCTCATTCTCACATGGTTGATACTATCGCACCAGTTTGTGCCTCTGAGAGCTTTTTATACATAAAGCTCAAGCCCAGTCGGACAGGACCTTGCCCATGGACCAATCCAGAGCTGCCACATCACCAGAGCAGCTGACGAACGACCACCAATGAGACGTCGCCACATCATGAGCATGCTCAATAGGGTGAAATCTGGAATTAGTCTCCAGAGCATTCGCTCAATGCTGCCTACCGCTGGTTACCGTAGGCTTGGCTGAAGGGCCAGCAGTAGCCAGACAAATTGCACAAGCTTGGGCAAGACGCTGGGACCAACGTCTATACTCAGCAGCACCCGCAGCAGCCAAAGCTGGATGAGAGACTGCAGATGCAGGCAAGTCTTTGGCTCTACCCCATGCAGCAGGAGAATCCCAGCACCTAACAGATGGTTATGCTGTCAAGAATTACCTAATGTTGCTGTAACTGAGATGAGTGATGTGCCATATATTGTATAAAGTACTTCACTTCCATCTCACTAATACGTTTCCTGGAAGGAAATGAATTCAACGTTGGTCTGCATTTCTTACTGCTGTTGCCTGGATAGCTCATGCCAGTGAATATTTTTGCTGCTTCCACTTTTATAATCATGGTATGTGGTTTGATGCTTTTGTCTTTCATTTGTTTGTTTTTTTAACTACTCAATCCATTGTCATTGCTAGTTTTTATTTACCATACATTTTATACAACACTGTAATTAACTTTTGACAATAACTTAAAACACAGTTATTCAAGCATGACCAAAAAGGATGTAACTAGAAATGCCACAAAGGTACATATACAGAATGCAAAATATGGCTAGACACCGCAGTGCAGGTGTGGCTTGTATGGTTGTCAAACTGGACTAGCAAAATAGGTGTGCAAAAACAGTCATGCACAATTAAATGTGCACATTTCTTAAACTTTTTTTTTTCATTCTTTTAAGAAAATTTAATCCCATTACCACAAATGACCATAAGAAATGCTAGGTAGGTACATGTCCAAAAATCTAGCACCTACCAAAAGGAGCTTAATAAATTTGGTGCATACAGAATTAAAATTTAACTAGCAAAATCATTTTATACTGATGGCATGTTGGTCCTTTTTATTTATTTATTGATTTTGTGGTATGTATTGGTGGTGTGTCCCTCTCCTGGACTGTGTGCCCATATCCATCCACGTTTTCCACAGTGAAATAAATTAAAAGCTAAGCCTGATTCCTATTTCATTCCCAGTTAAGCCCTGGAAATGATAATAGAGGGATGAATCAGTAGATGTATGAAGCATCCAAAACTAATTAACACCTTAATGTGGTTAGATGGATTTTTGAATTGCTGATCAAAAAATGTTAACCAAGTACTTTTTGCTACCTATAAAGCAAAAGTGTAATTTACGTGTTCATTAATCATAGTGTGCAGATGGATAGTGCATGTATATAGGCAAATAATACAGATGTGCAAAAAAATAATGTTTGTAGCATAGTAACTTTGTAAGGTATTCAATCAAAATTATATTTCTGCATTTCAGGGATTTTTTTGTATTTTTAAAAAACTATTCATAACTATTTTTACATGCATTAGAAATGCAAAAGCTGAGTAGAGTCAATTGTGACAAGTAAGCATACCATCTTTGATTGACATTGAGTTCAATTTTTTTTTCCGTAAAAAAAGTGCTGCATTGTTGCTGCTTTCCAGTGCACTACTCATGAAAAAATGTGTCATTGTAAATCAATTGCAGAGGGACAGATGCCAGCTACACCACATTACCGATCATACTCAGTCTTTCACTGCAGCTGTTCTATCTCTCACTTCCCCTATAAAGTGAATGTTTGCATTTCTCTTCCTATCTCTACTTCTGAGTTGTGAATTATTGTGACCTCTCCCTATCTAAATCACCATAAAATGGCTGATACATTCCTTGTCTAAGTTTCAAGGTTGTTTTTTATATTGTACAGATTATTTGGGTAGTTTGAAGCACACTCCGATCAATCTTTTGTCCCTTTTTTTGAGGGATAATTGCTGAGTATCAGTGATAAAGGGGTTAACCATGTGGCCGTTTATTTGAGGCCGATTGGTGTCCCAGGTGTTATTGATACCATCATTTATATGAACACCGATTTATGAAGGAGAATATAGGGTTTTACTATATAGCTATTATGCTTTGATGTCCGGTACATTATATCCCTTACCTGTTCGATGAGGGTTATTCCATAATTGTATTATGGTTACATGTCCCCATTTAGCCTTAACGGAGATACACTGTGTTTGGATATGTACCTTTCGGAGACTGGCTGTCTATGCTATTGTGCCCATTGTGTCAATGGCCACTTTAGGCTGAATGTGCCTGCCCTCGTCAGATTGTAAATGCTAAGCAGCTTGAGGCTGGGCAAGTACCAGCATGGGAGACTGGCTGGGAATCCTTGGTACGACATGGCGGCGTGGACGGCTAAGTTGAGGTGTTATGGCTCTATTTGTTGTGTTTTTCCTTTTTTTGTTTATATTTAGAGTCAAATGATTAATATTCTAGGGTACTATAATGTAATATATAAATGCGATTTTTCATTTGCATACTGTGATGTATATTTTATTAAACGATTGGGAGGGATGTGCTTTCCCTTTTAGGTATATTACATTCTATTATAGGTTTCAGCACAGCATTAAGCCCTTTCTGACCTCGGACGGGATAGTACGTCCGAGGTCAGATCCCCTGCTTTGATGCAGGGCTCCGTGGTGAGCCCGCATCAAAGCCGGGACATGTCAGCTGTTTTGAACAGCTGACATGTGCCCGTAACAGGTGTGGGCAGAATCGCGATCTGCCCACACCTATTAACTAGTTAAATGCCGCTGTCAAACGCAGACAGTGGCATTTAACTACCGCTGGCGGCCGGAAATGACGTCATCGCCGACAGCCGTCACATGAACGGGGGTCGGCGATGCGTCAGGATGGTAACCATAGAGGTCCTAGAGACCTCTATGGTTACTGATCACCGGTGGCTGTGAGCGCCACCCTGTGGTCGGCGCTCACAGCACACCTCCATTTCTGCTACATAGCAGCGATCAGCAGACCTGGAGAATCATAATGGCAGGTCAGTTTTAGCATTTAGTGAACCTAGCAAAAAAGCCAAACAAAAAACAAGTGTGGGATTGCACTTTTTTTGCAATTTCACCGCACTTGGAATTTTTTCCCCGTTTTCTAGTACACGACATGCTAAAACCAATGATGTTGTTCAAAAGTACAACTCGTCCCGCAAAAAATAAGCCCTCACATGGCCAAATTGACGGAAAAATAAAAAAGTTATGGCTCTGGAAAGGAGGGGAGTGAAAAACGAACACGGAAAAACGAAAAATCCCAAGGTCACGAAGGGGTTAAGGACATATTTAAAGGTGCGATTATTTAAGTCATGTGTGCCATTACCATATATATAGAGGATTGAAGAAGGCTCTCTGGACATGCATAACATCGTTCTATCTGTTATTTAGGGATACGATCTGTGATTTCAGACATACGCATCATTGTTTTGCTATATATCGGCGCTGAATGCAGGAGTACTGAGGAGGAGCTCCGGACATGCGCACTCTCGACCTGCTTCCCCACTGCGGACATTGACTGAAAATATATGTGTGCGCAAGGATATCTGCGGATCTATGAGCGCTATGGACATGCGCACTAATATGTGGGACTTTGCCTCTTATGAGCAGAATCTTGCCGGCGACATGCGCAGCTGGGATTACTATTCGGACTGGGGAGATGTTTGCTGGATCTGCGCAGTGTGATACATATCACATGGGGATGATGCGGTCACATGACCTGTAACCCGGCGATATGATTGGATTATACCCTTCATGAACACGCCTTTTGGAGTATCTGGGTACTATGGTAACTGCCAAAGCATTGCTCCGATAGGTGGGACACGGTTTGTTTACATTCTATGTACTGGGATTTTATCTCTGTGTTTTGGTGATAAGATGTATGCAAAAGAAGGATCAAGGTTAGTTGATCTATGTTAGAGGGGGTGGTGCAGTGATTACTACTCGTGTACAATTGTTTTTTATATGTGTATATGTGAACTGTGTTATGTATGTTTTTTCTATTTTTCTATTGTATCCCTATTGGTAGATGGTTAATTAAAGGGGAAGGCTTATGGGTATATAATGGTGGTTGAAATGCTGTGTACTGGGCTTGACAAAGGTCTGCCGCAGGAGGCAGAATAAATATGTGAGCTGCTTTTCACTATCCGGTGTGGCGCTGTCCTTTTCTTCAGTTTGGATTTGGACATTCCTTGTCTAGGCTGTTATATAGGCCAAGATAGTCAGTCCTTATTGGCTATATCATGTTATGTTAAAGCTGCCAGGCGTTATTGGGAATCCCATATTGTTGTGCCTGAAGTCATGTGAGACTTCTTTGGCTGAAGATATCTTCTGCAATGTTTTAAAAAGCAGCAAGCATCTTTTGTCACTCAATGAGAATTAAATAGCAAATTGTATGAATTTTAAAGTAGTGGCAAATGTCAGAAAATTTGATTCAAATTTAATTGGCATTCAATCAATCTGCTCATCTCTGGTCGAGACTGTTTTTTTTTTTTTTTTTTTTTTTAAATCAAAGGGCTTTAAGGTTTCCAGTAACATAAGGTGGGTTTAATAAATAAAAACCCTGAATGATTTTCTTATACGAATGACAATATATAAAAAATGCACAACTTTATTATGAAAATATGATTGATGAACAGCACACAGCAGGTATGTGGATGCACACATACAGTTACGGTGGTCATATGAGCTTTAATTTTGCAACAGCATCAATTTAGAGCTTATCTTTCTAGCCACACGTGTGAGAGAAATATGAAAGAACACAGGACAAAATCATGATCGATGGAGGACCCAAGATAGAGAGCTGTGTCATAAAATGTGTGTATATTGTGATCTGATCCTAAAGTGGATCCTGCAAATTATGATATTCAATATTAAAAGCGTAACTCTTCTGTCACCTGGTATTTGTTTAACCAGGATATTGGCAAAGCCAGTAGAATCTGATGGTTTTTCTCAATTTCTCTCTATTAAAATAAAGATCTATACTCAAGCTGGCAACGCAAGAGAGAAAGTTGTACTGTCTGACCATGAGTAATACATTTTACTAACATCTGTAAGAGTACAAATGTATAAATTGTATGAAATACTCTTCAAATCTTGTTAAACTGTCATATTTTGCCACTGGGAAATAGTGTAAAGCCTGGAGGCAACTAAGTAGTAGAAGTCTGCTATTAGACTCTATTATCAGAACTCTTATGGATGACTGGTTAAAGATGTAAATATATATGATTATCCAACGTGAGCCAGTCAATCAGGTTACTCATCTATTTAAAAGATATTTCATGTTAATGTGTGAAGCACCCCAAACACAATAGATAGCTGTCAACTAAACAATTATTCAGCGGATGGTTCTGCCAACAGCTATTCTTCCATCTGCGCAGGCACAGTAGCGCTTGACCGAACTGGAAACTCTTGCGTTCTGAAAGAGAACGACTGCCACACTTTTTTTGACGTCGGCTTACATCAGGGAGAGAAAAAGGATCAGCAATCCAAAATCGGACTTGATGGATCCTTTTCTTCTCTGACATCAATTGTCATGGGAGAATCAAGGGGCCCCTATAGACATTGCATTGCAGACTGAACCCAATGATATCAGCAGGCTTGGCTGAGCCATCCTTAGTCTAATGTATATGTCATCCTTAACACATAATGAATAAAACACTTTATGGTGCCTATTGTACTATGTGATTGTTAGCAACTAAATTGTGTTTTGATGTTATCAAACCTGAGTGTTTGTAGAGCCAATAGTGATAAGAAATATAACTATTCTTGCTCCATTATGACTCCTCTTTTACCACAAGTTAGTGAACATAATGCTAATTGCACGGTATAGGAAATTTGTCTTGTTAAACAATGTAAGACTTGACTTGTCAACGTGTTTGAGCAAGAAAACTGAAAAATGGCAGGTTTATTTTGCATATTTCATACTTCAGATATTATACTCCAGTCTGGGGGTAACATTTCTGGTGAGACACACAGAGGAGCCTGCCAATAATAATATCCAGCAGATTGATTAAGTGACCTGTGCCTCTTAAAGAAATTGGCACATCTTAATCCTGCACACCCTTCACTAAAATTGGTATAAGAATTTGATGAGCGAGCATTAGCTGGGCAAAAGTAGTAGGGAAACACCAAAAGTCATAAAATCTTTGCACCGTTATACAACTTTAAAAAAGTTTTATGAATGAATTCTTGTGTTATCGCTATGAAGAATCGGGCCCTTAGTCATCTATGTGCAGATAGATACTAATTAATTTTTTATATAGACACCATTTAATGTATAACTTTCAAGTGACTTTTTAGAATAAGCTGTCATGTGTGTACATGAGTCACAACACTATTTTTGTCTTGAATTGCATTTTTTAGCAATTTCCCCTCTTCTTGCTCGGCTCACAAGAAGCACCCATTATTTCTCTATTGTTCTCTCTGCTTCTGCGTCTCTCTAGCTCCTTTTTTCTTCACTCTATAACTTGTTATCTCACTAAACACAAATCTAGTGGCAGATCTGAGCATATATTGTGGGTGAATAATCAGTACAGAAAAGGGGGTAGAGGAGAAATGATTGATAAGTGGGGAAGTGAGCACTCTTTTTTTAGAAAGTTTCTTCAAATATTTTTTACCTCCATTTGCATTATTTAATTTGAAAAATATAAAAGTGTAGTTACTATTTGAAGAAGCAAACCCAACATTTCTTTTCTTTCATCCTGTCATACATCCATGTTTAAACATGTACATTAAATAATAGTATTTGTGTCATCAGTGTTTTGTATCAATATTTCATCAGTGTACAGTCTGCTTGTCCGTTGTTACCATCTGTATATCATCAGTGTTTTTGATCAATGTGTCATCAGTGTTTGGTCCGTGTGTCCGTTTTTACCATCAATGTGTCACCCATGTGTCCATTTTTACCATCAGTATCATCACTGTTTTTCAATCATGTTTGCCATCCACGTGCTGCACGTGTTTTTCGAGGACCCATAGACTTGTATTGGCTCCTTTTATCCATGATACCGCAGAAAAACAGACATGTCTCTGTGAGTTTTGCATGGACACACAATAATTGAAAAAAACACAGACATGAAAATGGTACCACAGATTATAATAGTTACTTGTTATGTCCATGAAAAAAATGAATAGAACCCATAAGTGCTACATGAAAGTGTGAATGAGGCCTAAAGTTGGTGCACTAACATAGTATCCAGCTGCTAACGTTTTTCAGCGTAGCTCCAGTCCTCTTCTAGGTCATGTGTGCATTCTTCTTTTTTCATTTTCTTAATGTAATCTTATGAAAGTTTAGATTGAGTCTCCATACACCTATATTGAGAAGGCAACTTCCATTCCACATATAAGCCCATCTGTAATGTGGAGAATTATAAATTAAGTCCTGTGATCTAGAATGTGGACCTGAGTGGCATTGTAAACCTGGGAAGTTATCAATCTGTAAATATTAACGCACTTACTCTACATGACATAGATCATTACTAGATTTAGAGAAAAAGAATTGCTGAGATTGCTTCTTGAAGTTTAATTGCAACCTATGTATTGCATTATTATTATACTGCAGTGATAGTAGTTCACATATGTTATCAGGACCCAAAATGTCCATATGAGTTACTTATTTTTAAATTGCTTGTCATGTAGTGGTATGTCTAATATACCTTATATACTCGAGTATAAGCCGAGATTTTCAGACCATTTTTGGAGTGTTGAAAGTCCCCCTCTTGGTTTATACTCGAGTCATACCCAGGGGTCAGCAGGGGAGGGGGATCAGGGGCTGTCTAATTATACTCACCTACTCCTGGCACAATCCCTGCTTCCCCGGCGCCACAGCTTCTTCCTGTACTGACCGGTCACATGGTACCACTCATTACAGTAATGAATATGCGGATCCACCTCCCATAGGGGTAGAGCCACATATTCATTACTCTAATGAGTGGTAACGGTGATAGCTCAATAGAGAAAGAAACAGCGGCGCCGGGGAAGCAGGGACTGCATCGCGCCAGGAGCAGGTGAGTATAACGGGGAGGGGAGCAAAGCGCTGTGCAATATTCACCTGCTCCTCGTTCCGCACCGCTCCGTCGTCAGCGTCTTCTGCAGTGATGCTCAGGTCAGAGGGTGCGATGACATGGTTAGTGCGTGCCCTCTGCCTGAACGTCAGTGCAGAAGATGCTGAAGATGGAGCGGCACCGGAATGAAGTCAGGTGAATATTGAAAGTGTCGGGGGCCTGAGCGACGAGAGGTGAGTATGTAATTTTTTTTTTATCGCAGCAACAGCAAATGGGGCAAGTGTCTGTATGGAGCATCTTATGGGGCCATAATCATTGTTTGTGCAGCACTATATGGCGAAAACATCTTTATGGAGCATCTTATGGGGCCATAATCAATGTTTGTGCAGCACTATATGGCGCAAATATCTTTATGGAGCATCTTATGGGGCCATAATCAATGTTTGTGCAGCACTATTTGGCACAAATATCTTTATGGAGCATCTTATGGGGCCATAATTAACGTTTGTGCAGCATTAAATTGGACAAATGTGTCTATGGAGCATCTTATGGGGCCATTATTAACCTTTATGCAGGATTATATGAGGCATATTTTAATATGGAGCATCCTATGGGGCCATCATAAACTTTATGGAGCATTATATGGGGCTCCTGATTCAATATGGATTTCAAAAACACTTAACCTACTGATGTCTCAATTAATTTTTATTTTATTAATATCTATTTTTAGTTTTGACATTTACCGGTAGCTGCTGCATTTTCCACCCTAGGCTTATACTCGAGTCATTAAGTTTTCCCAGTTTTTTTTGGCAAAATTAGGGGGGTCGGTTTATACTCGGGTCAGTTTATACTCGAGTATATACGGTATATATAATCAGAGCATATTTTTAGTAGTGCCATGTCATATCTTCACAAAAATAGTAATAGCTTTATTTACATCAGAATCAAATGAGTTATTGCATAAAAACTAACATAACACATAGGCATTCAATGTTGTGGCTGTTCAAATTACAAAACACGTCACTGGTCAGCATAAACGTATACGCATCATGTCCATGCATTTGAACATGATTAATAGATGTTAAAAAAGAGTCTTTTGCAAATGCTATACATGCATCATTGCTGAAGAAATGCCTCAACTTTTATCAAAGCATGTCTTTGTGAATCCCATTGTTATTAGACATTTTTTCCAAATCTTCCATAATTAAGTCTTGATCGGTTGTCAGTGGTTTTCGTTTATCAGAATCCTTATCGCTGCTTTGTTTTTCAAATGCTGACTCCATCCGTCCCTGATTTTGAGAAGATGCTGGTAAGATGGCATTGCCTTGTGCCCGTTGTGAATACATTGTTCTGCTTTCCATTTCTTCTGAGCACAGTTGAAGTTTAAATGCAGCTTGAAAACCACGTCTAAAATTTTCATTGAAGAAACCATAAATGATGGGATTGATGCTGCTATTGAAAAAGGCCAACCAGTGGGCAAATGGATAGATATAAATATTAATAATTTGATACTGCTTTTCCGTAAGATTAGCATAGTCGGAAAGCATCATCAAGGTCCACAATGGTAGCCAAGACAAAATAAAAAGCAAAGCAATAATAATAAGCATTTTGATGACTTTCTGCTTCCGTCTGGACACTGCATGCCTTTGCTGTTGGTGATTCTTGCTTTCAACATTCAGTTCACTCTTAAAGAGAGTAATACCAATTCTGGCATACATAATTACTATGAGAGAAAGAGGAGCAAGGTAGATATTAGAAAACAAAACTGTTGTGTAGATTTTTCTCATCTGTGGATTAGGCCAGTCTTCACGACACCAAAAAATGGGACCTGTCTGATTGTTAATACCAAGAATTACGCGAAAGTGTTTATCTTCTTTAACGTGCGACATAACAGCTGATGGACACATGATAGCAATAGCCAAGACCCAGATGACTGCAATAATAACAACGGCTGTGGATATGGTCAACTTCTGCTTGAAAGGATAAACGATGCAGCGGAATCTGCAATGAGAAATATTATGTTAAATGTCACAATACATGTAAAAAATCTGAAACACAGGATAATACTATTCGTTATAAGAATAAAATCCTTGGAAATTAAACATCTTGAGTCAACCAAAATTATGTATTTGACCATTTTAATATGATAATATGCGTTACAAGGACAAACAACAAACCCCATTTAGTCAATGGGATTTTTCATTGAAAGATTAATTTGCACTTTATACTTGGAAAACAACTTTTTCATTATTAACACGGATTAAAATGATTGTCCCGTGAGAATGTAAATTACAATCTTTCAGGATAATAAATCCAAAAAGGGTCACAACCCTATCCATATTTATGTATCTCATCTGTCTAGTTGATAGGTAAATAAAGTACAAAGAAGTTATTTTAGGACAATTCCAATATAGGAAAATATTTTATCGAAAAAATGGCTATTTTCAACAATATTTATTAATTTAAATCAAATGGCATTCGACTGCCACATTAAGTAATGTTTGCTAAATTTGCACTCCCTGGGACTATTGTTTAACCTTTATTACATATTATCCGCCAGTGAAAAATAGAATCTTTACAGAGCTGAAGCCTGGTGCTATAAAAAGGGGGTGATCTGAAACTAAAGTTGATTTTAATGCTAAATATATATCTATTTAATAAAATAAACTAATCACTCTTCTAATATATAGGGTGGGTCATGTATATGGATACACCTAAATAAAATGGGAATGGTTGGGGATATATACTTCCTGTTTGTTTGCTGCATAAAAGAAGATTATCTCTTGAGGAATTGGGCAAATCCCTGGTTAGGCCATATATTGAGAGCAGAAAAGTGACCCCCAGAAGTGAAGGAGCAACAGCCATTGTAAAAAGTGTCCAGCATGCTCAAGAAAGAGACTCCACATCCATGACCTCCACCAGCACAGCTACCAGCAAAAAAAGGAAGATATGTAGCTTCTGTCCATCTTCCTGTGACAATAAGACTAATCTGACATGTGCTGGATGTTCAAAATATCCGTGTAAAGGACATGTGTCTTATTATTGTGCTCAGTGTAAAAATGCATGGACATGTTCAGTTTTTCTTTTTTCTTTCTAAAAAGGTTGAAGTTTTTATGATTTTTCATTTGTTGATTTATAAATATTGTTTGCAAAACGTTAAATTTCATGTTTTAGTACAAGTAATGTAAAGATTCTTCGTTATTTGTGTGCAGAATGCCAACAATCAAAGATAATTGTGAAAAGCCTGTGTAACCTTTTTATGAAAAAAAAAAAAATATTAAGTTTAAATTTAAATTTTTCATTTGTATATGATCAACCATGTTCACATACAATATAATAATGAAAAAAGTATTCAAATAAAACACTTAGAGTAGCTAAAAATCAAGAATTAATAGGTCGGGTCATATTGACCCGGGAACAGTACAAGTGTATAGCAAATGCGAACAGAACAGCAGAGTTAACCAAGATTCTCCTAAACCCAGCTGCCCTACTAATCCACTTATTCCCCTGCTATTCCCTGGCCTCTCCTCTGTCAATCCTGTCACTAGCTCTCAATTGCCCAGAGACTTCAGTTCAAAACCCTAACCTTAGCAAAGAAAGCCGTCAACAATCTGTTTCCTCCATTCAACTGTGACCTAGTCTCCCAGTGCTCACCTGCACACAACCTGCGATACTCACAAGATCTCCATCTATACTCCCCTGATATCTCCTCTTCCCACAATCACATAGGAGATTTTTCTCTTGCATCCCCTCTATACTGGAGTTCTCTTCCCCAACATATCAGACGCTCGCTTGCTGTAGAAAGCTTCAAAAGAAACTTGAAGACCTACCTCTTCCAACAAGCCTACAACCTACCAAACTGCTGCAGAACCAGCTCTATGCTCACCTTCTGTGTCCTCACCCATCCCTCGAGTCCTCTCTTCTTCTGTACTAGTCAGTGATTTGTAAATGTAAAACGCAATGGAATAAATGGCACTATAATAAAAATAATAATACCGTATATACTCAAGTATAAGCCGACCCGAGAATAAGCCGACCCCCCTAATTTGCCACAAAAAACTGGGAAAACTTAATGACTCGAGTATAAGCCTAGAGTGGGAAATGCAGCAGCTACTGGTAAATGTCAAAAATAAAAATAGATACCAATAAAAGTAAAATTAATTGACACATCAGTAGGTTAAGTGTTTTTGAATATCCATATTGAATCAGGAGCCCCATATAATGCTCCATAAAGTTTATGATGGCCCCATAAGATGCTCCATATTAAAATATGCCCCATATAATCCTGCATAAAGGTTAATAATGGCCCCATAAGATGCTCCATAGACACATTTGCCCAATATAATGCTCCATAAAGATATTTGCCCCATATAGTGCTGCACAAACTTTATGGCCCCATAAGATGCTCCATACAGACATTTGCCTCATATAATGCTGCACAAACGTTAATTATGGCCCCATAAGATGCTCCATAGAGATTTTTGCCGCATATAGTGCTGCACAAACGTTATGGCCCCATAAGATGCTCCATACAGACACTTGCCCCATACAGCGCTGCACAAACATTGATTATGGCCCCATAAGATGCTCCATACAGACACTTGCCCCATATAGTGCTGCACAAATGTTGATTATGGCCCCATACAGACACCTGCCCAGGCAGAGGGCACGCACTAACCACGTCACCGTGCCCTCTGACCTGAGTGTCACTGCAGAAGACGCTGAAGATGGAGCAGCGCCCAGAACAGGGAGCAGGTGAATATCGCGCAGCGCTCCCCTCCCCATTATACTCACCTGTTCCTGGCGCTGTGCAGTCCCTGCTTCCCCGGCGCCGCAGCTTCTTCCTGTACTGAGCGGTCACCGTTACCGCTCATTACAGTAATGAATATGCGGCTCCACTCCTATTGGAGGTGGATCAGCATATTTATTACTGTAATGAGCGGTACCATGTGACCGCTCCGTACAGGAAGAAGCTGGGAAGCCAGGGACCTGAAGGGACCGCACCAGGAGTAGGTGAGTATTATTAGACAGTCCCCGCTCCCCCTCCCCTGCCGACCCCCGGGGTATGACTCGAGTATAAGCCGAGAGGGGGACTTTCAGTCCAAAAAATGGGCTGAAAACCTCGGCTTATACTCGAGTATATACGGTAATTTACCTGGACTTTTCCAAATGATGCTGAAAAAGAGCAATTTTTCTGGAGGCGTAGAAAAAAGCTTATTCAAGACATAATTCTAAACTCACTTCTTTTTGTAGCAAAACTGAGTTATTTTTAAAGGTAGAGCATTATTCTTTAATTCTGCTGAAGCGATAAATAAGTGTATGCACACCAAAAGGATGTAGTCACATTTGTGAGAGATAATTTAAAATGGCGGTAGATAATTAGTTGTGCTAGAAGGGAAAAAAGGAGGAGATATCATTGCCTAGGTTGGGTAGCTTTATGAGCTGTAGTCTGTGTTTGATAGCAGTTTAAATAAAACTTTCATTATTATTTTAGATGCGGATAATAAAATAGTGTGCTGAAATATGAGGACCCTTGGAGACCGTGTAAAGAGATACGTAGTTTCTGATTTGAATAATCAACACTTACCAGTGATTGTTTGCTGAATCAGACTTATTTAGTTAAAGGCACCCTTTGCCGGTTTAAGAAACTATGGATTTCATAGGAATTTTATTAGGTTTTTACTGTGTGGTCTTGAGTAGAGTTGAGCGACCTTGACCTTTTTAGAGTCGAGCCGGGTTTCGCGAAACCCGACTATCTCAAAAGTCGGGTCGAGTGAAATCGGCTGATTATGACGTAAAGTCGGGATCGACCGAAACACGAAACCCAATGCAAGTCAATGGGGCAGCATAGTCGGCAGTGAGTGGGGGCCAGGAAAACACCTAGAGTGCCCATTTTAATGTCAAAACCATCCATTCTTCTTAATGAAGCTTGTCAAGCGTAATTTACCTTATAATAATTGGAAGGCATTTGAAATTGGGGGTCATTTGGCTAAAGTTGTGGTGGGTAGGGCTGGTTCAAGTAATTAGTGGGCCCAGGAAATCTGGACCACGTCACGGCAGTGGAGCAGGGAGAGGTAAGTATTTCAACTTTGCAAGTGCTGTGAACCTGAGCAAGCAGGGGGGGCCCACTCATTGGCATTGGCACTGGCACAGGGCCCCTCAAAGTACAGCGGTGTGTTTGCACGGCGGGGGCGCCTCCCACCAGCAGCAACACTTTTGCGTACTATGAGAGGCCCTGTGCCAGTGACGTCGCCAACTAGTATTCCTCCCCCCACCTGATGAAGGAACCTGCACTTTCATCTGCACCTTCCTCTTTGTCCCCGTGTAAGGTGGTATGGTATGCGTGAAGAGCAACCTGACTTTCAGCAGGGTCACAATGTTGTTGTGTAGCGTGCACGGGGAATGTTGCGTTATGGGTCAATGTACCAGCAGACTCATCTATCACTGGCTGGGCAATGGGCAGGATGAGGAGGAAACACAGATATAGGCCCAAAGAATAAAGTTGGCTAAATGCAGTTCAAAATTGGTAACACAGGAATAACCAGGGGGCATTGCAGTGGAGGACAACTGGAATGAGAGGCTGACACAGAGAGTAGGCCCAAATCAGTAAGTAGTCGAAATGCAGTTCAAAATTGTCAACCGTAGTAAACAGGCGGCACAGCTTTGTTCAGTGGAGGAGAACAGCAAGGAGTGGCAGACACCGATAGTAGGCCCCAACCCAACTAGTAGGCCAAATGCAGTCTAACATTAACAACTACTTAACGAGCGCCTGAAAACGGAATTTCAGGACAGGAAACCAGGAGAACAGCAAGGAGCGGCAGACACTGTTAGTAGGCCCCAAACCAACTAGTACGCCAAATGCAGTTGTTCCATTTAACCACAATTTAACGAGAGCCTGAAGATAGAAGCTCAGGAAAGGCAACCTGGAGAACACCTTGGAGTGGAACCCACCATCTCTCTCCACCCCATACCCATTTTGTAGGCCTAATGCAGTGTAGTTTTCTACAACTACTAAACGAGAGTCGGAAGACCGAAGCAATGGCAAGGAAACCTGGGGAACACCTTGGAGTGTAACACACCATCTCTCTCCACCCGATACCCAATTTGTAGGCCTAATGCAGTGTAGTTTTCTACAACTACTAAACGAGAGTCGGAAGACCGAAGCAATGGCAAGGAAACCTGGGGAACACCTTGGAGTGTAACACACCATCTCTCTCCACCCGATACCCATTTTGTAGGCCTAATGCAGTGTAGTTTTCTACAACTACTAAACGAGAGTCGGAAGACCGAAGCAATGGCAAGGAAACCTGGGGAACACCTTGGAGTGTAACACACCATCTCTCTACACCCGATACCCAATTTGTAGGCCTAATGCAGTGTAGTTTTCTACAACTACTAAACGAGAGTCGGAAGACCGAAGCAATGGCAAGGAAACCTGGGGAACACCTTGGAGTGTAACACACCATCTCTCTCCACCCGATACCCATTTTGTAGGCCTAATGCAGTGTAGTTTTCTACAACTACTAAACGAGAGTCGGAAGACCGAAGCAATGGCAAGGAAACCTGGGGAACACCTTGGAGTGTAACACACCATCTCTCTCCACCCGATACCCAATTTGTAGGCCTAATGCAGTGTAGTTTTCTACAACTACTAAACGAGAGTCGGAAGACCGAAGCAATGGCAAGGAAACCTGGGGAACACCTTGGAGTGTAACACACCATCTCTCTCCACCCAATACCCATTTTGTAGGCCTAATGCAGTGTAGTTTTCTACAACTACTAAACGAACGTCGGAAGACCGAAGCAATGGCAAGGAAACCTGGGGAACACCTTGGAGTTTAACAC
The DNA here is from genome assembly GCF_032444005.1 of Ranitomeya imitator. NCBI lineage: Eukaryota > Metazoa > Chordata > Amphibia > Anura > Dendrobatidae > Ranitomeya > Ranitomeya imitator. The sequence goes on along the minus strand of NC_091282.1, from coordinate 913,914,956 downwards.
ACCATCTCTCTCCACCCGATACCCAATTTGTAGGCCTAATGCAGTGTAGTTTTCTACAACTACTAAACGAGAGTCGGAAGACCGAAGCAATGGCAAGGCAACCTGGGGAACACCTTGGAGTGTAACACACCCTCTCTCTACACCACGGAAGGGCTGATTCTTAGGAAGGAAGGCTGTCGGAAAGAAGCAGGGCGCGTCCGAGGGTGATTATATTCTTATTAGGTATATAGTCACCCCCGGACGCGCCCTGCTTCTTTATTTGTAATGAATGTTTATTTGCAATGTGGTTTTGACTTACTCTATTTTTTTGGTAAATAATGATTTTATTATTTTCATTGTTTTGCATCTTCTTGGCAATAATATAAAGAAGACGCGACAGGACAACACTCGGTGGATGCCATATCTGTGTTTTAAATTGAAAAAAACTTTCAGTTAACTACTTGCAGGAGAAAGTTATTGTAGCTGGTGGCCATTTTTAGTACTGTACCAGATTTTTGTTGTATGTGTTTGTTTTTAATGTTAAAATGTCTGCATTTGATATCTCTCCAGTATTTTCTTTTTTATAAGCAAAATACTTATTTTTATATTTTCTGATGTTGGTTCAAGGGGTACACGGGCAGCAGTAGACAGGTCAGTGGAGGCCTAGTGGAAGGAGGGACCGCAGACAGGCTTTGAAGGCCTAACATAATAAATTGGGCTGGCTGTAGGGAATTTAAAATTGGTTCCAGGGGAACACGGGCAGCAGTGGCCTGGTCAGTGTAGTAGTAGTGGAAAGAACGGGCCGCAGACAGGCTTCGAAGGCCTAACATAACAAAAATTGGGATGTAGGCAATTTACAATTGGTTCCAGGGGAACACGGACAGCAGTAGACAGGTCAGTGGAGGCCTAGTGGAAGGAGGGACCGCAGACAGGCTTCGAAGCCCTAACATAATAAATTGGGCTGGCTGTAGGCAATTTAAAATTGGTTCCAGGGGAACCCGGGCAGCAGTAGACAGGTCAGTGGAGGCCTAGTGGAAGGAGGGACCGCAGACAGGCTTCGAAGCCCTAACATAATAAATTGGGCTGGCTGTAGGCAATTTAAAATTGGTTCCAGGGGAACACGGGTGGCAGTAGACAGGTCAGTGGAGGCCTAGTGGAAGGAGGGACCGCAGACAGGCTTCGAAGCCCTAACATAATAAATTGGGCTGGCTGTAGGCAATTTAAAATTGGTTCCAGGGGAACCCGGGCAGCAGTAGACAGGTCAGTGGAGGCCTAGTGGAAGGAGGGACCGCAGACAGGCTTCGAAGCCCTAACATAATAAATTGGGCTGGCTGTAGGCAATTTAAAATTGGTTCCAGGGGAACACGGGTGGCAGTAGACAGGTCAGTGGAGGCCTAGTGGAAGGAGGGACCGCAGACAGGCTTCGAAGCCCTAACATAATAAATTGGGCTGGCTGTAGGCAATTTAAAATTGGTTCCAGGGGAACCCGGGCAGCAGTAGACAGGTCAGTGGAGGCCTAGTGGAAGGAGGGACCGCAGACAGGCTTCGAAGCCCTAACATAATAAATTGGGCTGGCTGTAGGCAATTTAAAATTGGTTCCAGGGGAACCCGGGCAGCAGTAGACAGGTCAGTGGAGGCCTAGTGGAAGGAGGGACCGCAGACAGGCTTCGAAGCCCTAACATAATAAATTGGGCTGGCTGTAGGCAATTTAAAATTGGTTCCAGGGGAACTCGGGCAGCAGTAGACAGGTCAGTGGAGGCCTAGTGGAAGGAGGGACCGCAGACAGGCTTCGAAGCCCTAACATAATAAATTGGGCTGGCTGTAGGCAATTTAAAATTGGTTCCAGGGGAACCCGGACAGCAGTAGACAGGTCAGTGGAGGCCTAGTGGAAGGAGGGACCGCAGACAGGCTTCGAAGCCCTAACATAATAAATTGGGCTGGCTGTAGGCAATTTAAAATTGGTTCCAGGGGAACCCGGGCAGCAGTAGACAGGTCAGTGGAGGCCTAGTGGAAGGAGGGACCGCAGACAGGCTTCGAAGCCCTAACATAATAAATTGGGCTGGCTGTAGGCAATTTAAAATTGGTTCCAGGGGAACACGGGCGGCAGTAGACAGGTCAGTGGAGGCCTAGTGGAAGGAGGGACCGCAGACAGGCTTCGAAGCCCTAACATATTAAATTGGGCTGGCTGTAGGCAATTTAAAATTGGTTCCAGGGGAACACGGGCGGCAGTAGACAGGTCAGTGGAGGCCTAGTGGAAGGAGGGACCGCAGACAGGCTTCGAAGCCCTAACATAATAAATTGGGCTGGCTGTAGGCATTTAAAATTGGTTCCAGGGGAACCCGGGCAGCAGTAGACAGGTCAGTGGAGGCCTAGTGGAAGGAGGGACCGCAGACAGGCTTCGAAGCCCTAACATAATAAATTGGGCTGGCTGTAGGCAATTTAAAATTGGTTCCAGGGGAACCCGGGCAGCAGTAGACAGGTCAGTGGAGGCCTAGCGGAAGGAGGGAACGCAGACACGCTTCGAAGCCCTAACATAATAAATTGGGCTGGCTGTAGGCAATTTAAAATTGGTTCCAGGGGAACCCGGGCAGCAGTAGACAGGTCAGTGGAGGCCTAGTGGAAGGAGGGACCGCAGACAGGCTTCGAAGCCCTAACATAATAAATTGGGCTGGCTGTAGGCAATTTAAAATTGGTTCCAGGGGAACACGGGCGGCAGTAGACAGGTCAGTGGCGGGCTAGTGGAAGGAGGGACCGCAGACAGGCTTCGAAGCCCTAACATAATAAATTGGGCTGGCTGTAGGCAATTTAAAATTGGTTCCAGGGGAACACGGGCGGCAGTAGACAGGTCAGTGGAGGCCTAGTGGAAGGAGGGACCGCAGACAGGCTTCGAAGCCCTAACATAATAAATTGGGCTGGCTGTAGGCATTTAAAATTGGTTCCAGGGGAACCCGGGCAGCAGTAGACAGGTCAGTGGAGGCCTAGTGGAAGGAGGGACCGCAGACAGGCTTCGAAGCCCTAACATAATAAATTGGGCTGGCTGTAGGCAATTTAAAATTGGTTCCAGGGGAACCCGGGCAGCAGTAGACAGGTCAGTGGAGGCCTAGTGGAAGGAGGGACCGCAGACAGGCTTCGAAGCCCTAACATAATAAATTGGGCTGGCTGTAGGCAATTTAAAATTGGTTCCAGGGGAACCTGGGCGGCAGTAGACAGGTCAGTGGAGGCCTAGTGGAAGGAGGGACCGCAGACAGGTTTCGAAGCCCTAACATAATAAATTGGGCTGGCTGTAGGCAATTTAAAATTGGTTCCAGGGGAACCCGGGCAGCAGTAGACAGGTCAGTGGAGGCCTAGTGGAAGGAGGGACCGCAGACAGGCTTCGAAGCCCTAACATAATAAATTGGGCTGGCTGTAGGCAATTTAAAATTGGTTCCAGGGGAACCTGGGCAGCAGTAGACAGGTCAGTGGAGGCCTAGTGGAAGGAGGGACCGCAGACAGCCTTCGAAGCCCTAACATAATAAATTGGGCTGGCTGTAGGCAATTTAAAATTGGTTCCAGGGGAACCCGGGCAGCAGTAGACAGGTCAGTGGAGGCCTAGTGGAAGGAGGGACCGCAGACAGGCTTCGAAGCCCTAACATAATAAATTGGGCTGGCTGTAGGCAATTTAAAATTGGTTCCAGGGGAACACGGGCGGCAGTAGACAGGTCAGTGGAGGCCTAGTGGAAGGAGGGACCGCAGACAGGCTTCGAAGCCCTAACATAATAAATTGGGCTGGCTGTAGGCAATTTAAAATTGGTTCCAAGGGAACACGGGCGGCAGTAGACAGGTCAGTGGAGGCCTAGTGGAAGGAGGGACCGCAGACAGGCTTCGAAGCCCTAACATAATAAATTGGGCTGGCTGTAGGCAATTTAAAATTGGTTCCAGGGGAACCCGGGCAGCAGTAGACAGGTCAGTGGAGGCCTAGTGGAAGGAGGGACCGCAGACAGGCTTCGAAGCCCTAACATAATAAATTGGGCTGGCTGTAGGCAATTTAAAATTGGTTCCAGGGGAACCCGGGCAGCAGTAGACAGGTCAGTGGAGGCCTAGTGGAAGGAGGGACCACAGACAGGCTTCGAAGCCCTAACATAATAAATTGGGCTGGCTGTAGGCAATTTAAAATTGGTTCCAGGGGAACCCGGGCAGCAGTAGACAGGTCAGTGGAGGCCTAGTGGAAGGAGGGACCGCAGACAGGCTTCGAAGCCCTAACATAATAAATTGGGCTGGCTGTAGGCAATTTAAAATTGGTTCCAGGGGAACCCGGGCGGCAGTAGACAGGTCAGTGGAGGCCTAGTGGAAGGAGGGACCGCAGACAGGTTTCGAAGCCCTAACATAATAAATTGGGCTGGCTGTAGGCAATTTAAAATTGGTTCCAGGGGAACCCGGGCAGCAGTAGACAGGTCAGTGGAGGCCTAGTGGAAGGAGGGACCGCAGACAGGCTTCGAAGCCCTAACATAATAAATTGGGCTGGCTGTAGGCAATTTAAAATTGGTTCCAGGGGAACCTGGGCAGCAGTAGACAGGTCAGTGGAGGCCTAGTGGAAGGAGGGACCGCAGACAGCCTTCGAAGCCCTAACATAATAAATTGGGCTGGCTGTAGGCAATTTAAAATTGGTTCCAGGGGAACCCGGGCAGCAGTAGACAGGTCAGTGGAGGCCTAGTGGAAGGAGGGACCGCAGACAGGCTTCGAAGCCCTAACATAATAAATTGGGCTGGCTGTAGGCAATTTAAAATTGGTTCCAGGGGAACCCGGGCAGCAGTAGACAGGTCAGTGGAGGCCTAGTGGAAGGAGGGACCGCAGACAGGCTTCGAAGCCCTAACATAATAAATTGGGCTGGCTGTAGGCAATTTAAAATTGGTTCCAGGGGAACCCGGGCAGCAGTAGACAGGTCAGTGGAGGCCTAGTGGAAGGAGGGACCGCAGACAGGCTTCGAAGCCCTAACATAATAAATTGGGCTGGCTGTAGGCAATTTAAAATTGGTTCCAGGGGAACCCGGGCAGCAGTAGACAGGTCAGTGGAGGCCTAGTGGAAGGAGTGACCGCAGACAGGCTTCGAAGGCCTAACATAAGAAAAATGTCAATACAATGGTATTGACAGTGCCAGGCATTGAAGGATGTCAGCGCATAGACTAAACATTGGTAGAGCTGTGAGAGAAAATTTTGCAAGTGGTAGAGCACTGTTTGACCTGGGGGGGACTGTCTTGTGGCCGGCGGTACAGGCCCAGGGCCCCTCATATTACAACGGTGTGTCTGACGTTGGGTGCGCACCACCACCGCCAGACAATTTATTGTACTATGAGGGACCTAGTGGCAGTGCCGTCGACCAAATGCGGGCACACCCACCTCTTCAGACAAACAGTACTCTCACGGGTGCTGGCGCCAAGTGGCGATACCACGGCCCCGTGTGGGGACTTTGGCCATTTAGGGAGGTGTTAACATGTCGGATGCTGGACAATCAGGTGCTGCAAATTACGAGATTGGAAAAGTCGTTCAGAATAGTCCACAGGCAAGACCTTTACATAGGAAAGCTAGGTGTCAGCCGGGCAAGGTGGGGCAAAAGATTTCGAAATCCAGTTGTGGTTCATTTTAATGAAGGTTAGATCATCTACATTTTGGGTAGCCAGACGAGTCCTTTTTTCTGTTAGTATTGAACCTGCAGCACTGAATACTCTTTCTGATAGGACATTAGCTGCCGGGCAAGCAAGCTCCTGCAATGCATATTCTGCCAATTCTGGCCAGGTGTCTAATTTGGATGCCCAGTAATCAAATGGGAATGACGGTTGAGGGAGAACGTCGATAATGGATGAAAAATAGTTAGTAACCATACTGGACAAATGTTGTCTCCTGTCACTTTGAATTGATGCTGCAGTACCTGTCCTGTCTGCGGTCATAGCAAAATCACTCCACAACCTGGTCAGAAAACCCCTCTGGCCAACGCCACTTCTGATTTCTGCCCCTCTAACACCTCTGGTCTGCTGGCCCCTGCAGCTCGTGTTAGAACGATCACGGGCGCTGTGTGCAGGGAATGCCAGAAGCAAACGGTCAATAAGAGTTGATTGTTTGGTTGCTAATATTAGTTCCAAGTTCTCATGTGGCATTATATTTTGCAATTTGCCTTTATAGCGAGGATCAAGGAGGCAGGCCAACCAGTAATCGTCATCGTTCATCATTTTTGTTATGCGTGTGTCCCTTTTGAGGATACGTAAGGCATAATCCGCCATGTGGCCCAAAGTTCCAGTTCTCAAATCTGTGGTTGTGCTTGGTTGAGGGGCAGTTTCAGGCAAATCCACGTCACTTGTGTCCCTCCAAAAACCACAACCCGGCCTTGCCGCGCCAACAATTTCCACTGGCCCCGGAAAAGCTTCCTCATTAAAAATATAATCATCCCCATCATCCTCCTCGTCCTCCTCCTCCTGTTCGCCCGCTACCTCGTCCTGTACACTGCCCTGGCCAGACAATGGCTGACTGTCATCAAGGCTTTCCTCTTCCTCAGCTGCAGACGCCTGATCCTTTATGTGCGTCAAACTTTGCATCAGCAGACGCATTAGGGGGATGCTCATGCTTATTATGGCGTTGTCTGCACTAACCAGCCGTGTGCATTCCTCAAAACACTGAAGGACTTGACACATGTCTTGAATCTTCGACCACTGCACACCTGACAACTCCATGTCTGCCATCCTACTGCCTGCCCGTGTATGTGTATCCTCCCACAAAAACATAACAGCCCGCCTCTGTTCACACAGTCTCTGAAGCATGTGCAGTGTTGAGTTCCACCTTGTTGCAACGTCTATGATTAGGCGATGCTGGGGAAGGTTCAAAGAACGCTGATAGGTCTGCATACGGCTGGAGTGTACGGGCGAACGGCGGATATGTGAGCAAAGTCCACGCACTTTGAGGAGCAGGTCGGATAACCCCGGATAACTTTTCAGGAAGCACTGCACCACCAGGTTTAAGGTGTGAGCCAGGCAAGGAATGTGTTTCAGTTGGGAAAGGGAGATGGCAGCCATGAAATTCCTTCCGTTATCACTCACTACCTTGCCTGCCTCAAGATCTACAGTGCCCAGCCACGACTGCGTTTCTTTCTGCAAGAACTCGGACAGAACTTCAGTGGTGTGTCTGTTGTCGCCCAAACACTTCATAGCCAATACAGCCTGCTGACGTTTGCCAGTAGCTGCCCCATAATGGGAGACCTGGTGTGCAACAGTGGCAGCTGCGGATGGAGTGGTTGTGCGACTGCGGTCTGTGGATGAGGTCTCGCTTCTGCAGGAGGACGAGGAGGAGGAGGAGGGGGTGCGAACGGCTACAGCCAACTGTTTCCTAGACTGTGGGCTAGGCAGAACTGTCCCAAACTTGCTGTCCCCTGTGGACCCTGCATCCACCACATTTACCCAGTGTGCCGTGATGGACACGTAACGTCCCTGGCCATGCCTACTGGTCCATGCATCTGTTGTCAGGTGCACCTTTGTGCTCACAGATTGCCTGAGTGCATGGACGATGCGCTCTTTAACATGCTGGTGGAGGGCTGGGATGGCTTTTCTGGAAAAAAAGTGTCGACTGGGTAGCTCGTAGCGTGGTACAGCGTAGTCCATCAGGGCTTTGAAAGCTTCGCTTTCAACTAACCGGTAGGGCATCATCTCTAACGAGATTAGTCTAGCTATGTGGGCGTTCAAACCCTGTGTACGCGGATGCGAGGCTAAGTACTTCCTTTTTCTAACCATAGTCTCATGTAGGGTGAGCTGGACTGGAGAGCTGGAGATCGTGGAACTAGCGGGGGTGCCGGTGGACATGGCAGACTGAGAGACGGTGGGAGATGGTATTGTTGCCGCCGGTGCCCTAGATGCAGTGTTTCCTACTACGAAACTGGTGATTCCCTGACCCTGACTGCTTTGGCCTGGCAAAGAAACCTGCACAGATACTGCAGGTGGTGCAGAAAATGGTGGCCCTACACTGCCGGAAGGGATGTTGCGTTGATGACTAGCTTCATTGGCCGAGGGTGCTACAACCTTAAGGGACATTTGGTAGTTAGTCCAAGCTTGCAAATGCATGGTGGTTAAATGTCTATGCATGCAACTTGTATTGAGACTTTTCAGATTCTGCCCTCTGCTTAAGGTAGTTGAACATTTTTCACAGATGACTTTGCGCTGATCAATTGGATGTTGTTTAAAAAAATGCCAGACTGCACTCTTTCTAGCATCGGATACCTTTTCAGGCATTGCAGACTGAGCTTTAACCGGATGGCCACGCTGTCCTCCAACAGGTTTTGACTTTGCCACGCATTTTGGGCAAGATACGGGCCCGGCAGATGGAACCTGTTGCGATGTTGATGCCTGCTGCGGCCCCTCCTCCTCCGCTTCAGAACTGCTGCCGCCTGCACCCTGTTCCCCCAATGGCTGCCAATCGGGGTCAAGAACTGGGTCATCTATTACCTCTTCTTGTAGCTCGTGTGCAACTTCGTCTGTGTCACCGTGTCGATCGGTGGTATAGCGTTCGTGATGGGGCAACATAGTCTCATCAGGGTCTGATTCTTGATCAGCACCCTGCGAGGGCAATGTTGTGGTCTGAGTCAAAGGACCAGCATAGTAGTCTGGCAGTGGCTGTGCATCAGTGCACTCCATGTCAGATTCAACTTGTAATGGGCATGGACTGTTAACTGCTTCACTTTCTAAGCCAGGGACGGTATGTGTAAAGAACTCCATGGAGTAACCCGTTGTGTCGCCTGCTGCATTCTTCTCTGTTGTTGTTTTTTCTGAAGAGGACAAGGAAGCGACTTGTCCCTGACCGTGAACATCCACTAACGACGCGCTGCTATTACTTTTACCAGTTTCACGAGAGGAGGCAAAAGAGCTAGAGGCTGAGTCAGCAAGATAAGCCAAAACTTGCTCTTGCTGCTCCGGCTTTAAAAGCGGTTTTCCTACTCCCAGAAAAGGGAGCGTTCGAGGCCTTGTGTAGCCAGACGACGAACCTGGCTCCACAGCTCCAGACTTAGGTGCAATATTTTTTTCCCACGACCACCTGATGCTCCACCACTACCACTACCCTCATTGCCAGCTGACAATGAACGCCCCCGGCCACGACCTCTTCCACCAGACTTCCTCATTGTTTTAAAAACGTCACCAAACTAACGGTATTTGTTGCTGTCACACAACTTACATGGTGAGCTATAACTTCAGTATGATTTAGCTACCCCTTTACAGGTGGGTGAGACCACAACGAAAATCAGGCACAATGTTACACACTCTGTTGTTGGTGGCAACAAATGAGAGAGATGCCACACACGCAGGACTGTCACTGAAGCGCAAATGTAAATATTAATCTCCCACTGATATTTTTTTTAACAGGGAGACTTTAGAAAAAAAAAATAATAAAAAAAAATGATTTTTTAAGGAAGAATTTATAAACCAAATAAAATGAAATGATTGTTTCAGGGAGAATTTAGAAAACAAATTAAAAAAAAATAGGCTTTCTATGGCCCACTGAGTGAGAGAGGACGCACACAGGAGTCAGGAGTGGCACACAAGCCCAGAGGCCAATATTTATCTCCCACTGATTGATTTAATGATTTTTTCAGGTAGATTTTGGAACCCAAATCAAGCAAAAAAATTAATAGGCTTTCTATGGCCCACAATTGGAGAGAGAGAGATGGCACACCCAGGAGTCAAGACTGGCGCACAAGCAGAAAGGGCAATATTAATCTCCCACTGATTTGATTTTTTTTTTTTTTTTCAGGGAGACTTTAGAAAAAAAAAATACAAAAAGAATGATTTTTTCAGGAATAATTTAGAAACCAAATAAAATAAAATGATTTTTTCAGGGAGAATTTAGAAAACAAATAAAACAAAAAATAGGCTTTCTAGGGCCCACTGAGTGAGAGATGACGCACACAGGAGTCAGGAGTGGCACACAACCCAGAGGCCAATATTTATCTCCCACTGATTGATTTAGTGATTTTTTCAGGTAGATTTTGGAACCCAAATCAAGCAAAAAAATAAATAGGCTTTCTATGGCCCACAATTGGAGAGAGAGAGAGAGATGGCACACCCAGGAGTCAAGACTGGCACACAAGCAGAAAGGGCAATATTAATCTCCCACTGATTTGATTTTTTTTTTTTTTTCAGGGAGACTTTAGAAAAAAAAAATACAAAAAAATGAATTTTTCAGGAAGAATTTAGAAACAAAATAAAATAAAATGATTGTTTCAGGGAGAATTTAGAAAACAAATAAAAAAAAATTAGGCTTTGTAGGGCCCACTGAGTGAGAGAGGACGCACACAGGAGTCAGGAGTGGCACACAAGCCCAGAGGCCAATATTTATCTCCCACTGATTGATTTAGTGATTTTTTCAGGTAGATTTTGGAACCCAAATCAAGCAAAAAAATTAATAGGCTTTCTATGGCCCACAATTGGAGAGAGAGAGATGGCACATCCAGGAGTCAAGACTGGCACACAAGCAGAAAGGGCAATATTAATCTCCCACTGATTTGATTTTTTTTTTTTTTTTTTTTCAGGGAGACTTTAGAAAAAAAAAAAAAATGATTTTTTCAGGAATAATTTAGAAACCAAATAAAATAAAATGATTTTTTCAGGGAGAATTTAGAAAACAAATAAAACAAAAAATAGGCTTTCTAGGGCCCACTGAGTGAGAGATGACGCACACAGGAGTCAGGAGTGGCACACAAGCCCAGAGGCCAATATTTATCTCCCACTGATTGATTTAGTGATTTTTTCAGGTAGATTTTGGAACCCAAATCAAGCAAAAAAATAAATAGGCTTTCTATGGCCCACAATTGGAGAGAGAGAGAGAGATGGCACACCCAGGAGTCAAGACTGGCACACAAGCAGAAAGGGCAATATTAATCTCCCACTGATTTGATTTTTTTTTTTTTCAGGGAGACTTTAGAAAAAAAAATACAAAAAAATGAATTTTTCAGGAAGAATTTAGAAACAAAATAAAATAAAATGATTGTTTCAGGGAGAATTTAGAAAACAAATAAAACAAAAAATAGGCTTTCTAGGGCCCACTGAGTGAGAGATGACGCACACAGGAGTCAGGAGTGGCACACAAGCCCAGAGGCCAATATTTATCTCCCACTGATTGATTTAGTGATTTTTTCAGGTCGATTTTGGAACCCAAATCAAGCAAAAAAATAAATAGGCTTTCTATGGCCCACAATTGGAGAGAGAGAGAGAGATGGCACACCCAGGAGTCAAGACTGGCACACAAGCAGAAAGGGCAATATTAATCTCCCACTGATTTGATTTTTTTTTTTTTTTCAGGGAGACTTTAGAAAAAAAATACAAAAAAATGAATTTTTCAGGAAGAATTTAGAAACAAAATAAAATAAAATGATTGTTTCAGGGAGAATTTAGAAAACAAATAAAAAAAAGTTAGGCTTTGTAGGGCCCACTGAGTGAGAGAGGATGCACACAGGAGTCAGGAGTGGCACACAAGCCCAGAGGCCAATATTTATCTCCCACTGATTGATTTAGTGATTTTTTCAGGTAGATTTTGGAACCCAAATCAAGCAAAAAAATTAATAGGCTTTCTATGGCCCACAATTGGAGAGAGAGAGATGGCACATCCAGGAGTCAAGACTGGCACACAAGCAGAAAGGGCAATATTAATCTCCCACTGATTTGATTTTTTTTTTTTTTTTTCAGGGAGACTTTAGAAAAAAAAAAATTATTTTTTCAGGAATAATTTAGAAACCAAATAAAATAAAATGATTTTTTCAGGGAGAATTTAGAAAACAAATAAAACAAAAAATAGGCTTTCTAGGGCCCACTGAGTGAGAGATGACGCACACAGGAGTCAGGAGTGGCACACAAGCCCAGAGGCCAATATTTATCTCCCACTGATTGATTTAGTGATTTTTTCAGGTAGATTTTGGAACCCAAATCAAGCAAAAAAATAAATAGGCTTTCTATGGCCCACAATTGGAGAGAGAGAGATGGCACATCCAGGAGTCAAGACTGGCACACAAGCAGAAAGGGCAATATTAATCTCCCACTGATTTGATTTTTTTTTTTTTTTTCAGGGAGACTTTAGAAAAAAAAAAAATTATTTTTTCAGGAATAATTTAGAAACCAAATAAAATAAAATGATTTTTTCAGGGAGAATTTAGAAAACAAATGAAACAAAAAATAGGCTTTCTAGGGCCCACTGAGTGAGAGATGACGCACACAGGAGTCAGGAGTGGCACACAAGCCAATATTTATCTCCCACTGATTGATTTAGTGATTTTTTCAGGTAGATTTTGGAACCCAAATCAAGCAAAAAAATAAATAGGCTTTCTATGGCCCACAATTGGAGAGAGAGAGAGAGATGGCACACCCAGGAGTCAAGACTGGCACACAAGCAGAAAGGGCAATATTAATCTCCCACTGATTTGATTTTTTTTTTTTTTTCAGGGAGACTTTAGAAAAAAAAAATACAAAAAAATGAATTTTTCAGGAAGAATTTAGAAACAAAATAAAATAAAATGATTGTTTCAGGGAGAATTTAGAAAACAAATAAAACAAAAAATAGGCTTTCTAGGGCCCACTGAGTGAGAGATGACGCACACAGGAGTCAGGAGTGGCACACAAGCCCAGAGGCCAATATTTATCTCCCTCTGATTGATTTAGTGATTTTTTCAGGTAGATTTTGGAACCCAAATCAAGCAAAAAAATAAATAGGCTTTCTATGGCCCACAATTGGAGAGAGAGAGAGAGAGGGCACACCCAGGAGTCAAGACTGGCACACAAGCAGAAAGGGCAATATTAATCTCCCACTGATTTGATTTTTTTTTTTTTTTCAGGGAGACTTTAGAAAAAAAAATACAAAAAAAATGATTTTTTCAGGAATAATTTAGAAACCAAATAAAATAAAATGATTTTTTCAGGGAGAATTTAGAAAACAAATAAAACAAAAAATAGGCTTTCTAGGGCCCACTGAGTGAGAGATGACGCACACAGGAGTCAGGAGTGGCACACAAGCCCAGAGGCCAATATTTATCTCCCACTGATTGATTTAGTGATTTTTTCAGGTAGATTTTGGAACCCAAATCAAGCAAAAAAATAAATAGGCTTTCTATGGCCCACAATTGGAGAGAGAGAGAGAGATGGCACACCCAGGAGTCAAGACTGGCACACAAGCAGAAAGGGCAATATTAATCTCCCACTGATTTGATTTTTTTTTTTTTTTTCAGGGAGACTTTAGAAAAAAAAAATACAAAAAAATGAATTTTTCAGGAAGAATTTAGAAACAAAATAAAATAAAATGATTGTTTCAGGGAGAATTTAGAAAACAAATAAAACAAAAAATAGGCTTTGTAGGGCCCACTGAGTGAGAGAGGACGCACACAGGAGTCAGGACTGGCACACAAGCCCAGAGGCCAATATTTATCTCCCACTGATTGATTTAGTGATTTTTTCAGGTAGATTTTGGAACCCAAATCAAGCAAAAAAATTAATAGGCTTTCTATGGCCCACAATTGGAGAGAGAGAGATGGCACACCCAGGAGTCAAGACTGGCACACAAGCAGAAAGGGCAATATTAATCTCCCACTGATTTGATTTTTTTTTTTTTTTTTTCAGGGAGACTTTAGAAAAAAAAAAATACAAAAAAATGAATTTTTCAGGAAGAATTTAGAAACAAAATAAGATAAAATGATTGTTTCAGGGAGAATTTAGAAAACAAACAAAAAAAAATTAGGCTTTGTAGGGCCCACTGAGTGAGAGAGGACGCACACAGGAGTCAGGAGTGGCACACAAGCCCAGAGGCCAATATTTATCTCCCACTGATTGATTTAGTGATTTTTTCAGGTAGACTTTGGAACCCAAATCAAGCAAAAAAATTAATAGGCTTTCTATGGCCCACAATTGGAGAGAGAGAGATGGCACATCCAGGAGTCAAGACTGGCACACAAGCAGAAAGGGCAATATTAATCTCCCACTGATTTGATTTTTTTTTTTTTTTCAGGGAGACTTTAGAAAAAAAAAAATGATTTTTTCAGGAATAATTTAGAAACCAAATAAAATAAAATGATTTTTTCAGGGAGAATTTAGAAAACAAATAAAACAAAAAATAGGCTTTCTAGGGCCCACTGAGTGAGAGATGACGCACACAGGAGTCAGGAGTGGCACACAAGCCCAGAGGCCAATATTTATCTCCCACTGATTGATTTAGTGATTTTTTCAGGTAGATTTTGGAACCCAAATCAAGCAAAAAAATAAATAGGCTTTCTATGGCCCACAATTGGAGAGAGAGAGAGAGATGGCACACCCAGGAGTCAAGACTGGCACACAAGCAGAAAGGGCAATATTAATCTCCCACTGATTTGATTTTTTTTTTTTTTTCAGGGAGACTTTAGAAAAAAAAAATACAAAAAAAATGATTTTTTCAGGAATAATTTAGAAACCAAATAAAATAAAATGATTTTTTCAGGGAGAATTTAGAAAACAAATAAAACAAAAAATAGGCTTTCTAGGGCCCACTGAGTGAGAGATGACGCACACAGGAGTCAGGAGTGGCACACAAGCCCAGAGACCAATATTTAACTCCCACTGATTGATTTATTGATTTTTTCAGGTAGAATTTAGAACCCAAATCAACCCAAAAAATAAATAGGCTTTCTATGGCCCATTATTTGTGAGAGAGATGGCACGCTCAGGACTGGCACACAAGCCCAGAGGCCAATATTAATCTCCCACTTTTTTTTTTTTTTTTCCAGGGAAAATTTATAAACCCAATAAAAAAAATAATAAATAGGCTTTCTATGGCCCACTATCTGAGAGAGAGAGATGGCACGCTTAGGACTGGCACACAAGCCCAAAGGCCAATATTGATCTCCCACTGATTGATTTATTGATTTTTTCAGGTAGAATTTAGAACCCAAATCAACCCAAAAAATAAATAGGCTTTCTATGGCCCACTATTTGTGAGAGAGATGGCACGCTCAGGACTGGCACACAAGCCCAGAGGCCAATATTAATCTCCCACTTTTTTTTTTTTTTTTCCAGGGAAAATTTATAAACCCAATAAAAAAAATAATAAATAGGCTTTCTATGGCCCACTATCTGAGAGAGAGAGATGGCACGCTTAGGACTGGCACACAAGCCCAAAGGCCAATATTAATCTCCCACTGATTGATTTATTGATTTTTTCAGGTAGAATTTAGAACCCAAATCAAGCAAAAAAATTAATAGGCTTTCTATGGCCCACTGAGTGAGAGATGGCACACACAGGAGTCAGGAGTGGCGCACAAGCCCTGAGGCCAATATTTTTCTCCCACTGATTGATGTTGTGATTTTTTCAGGTAGATTTTGGAACCCAAATCAAGCAAAAAAATAAATAGGCTTTCTATGGCCCACTGAGTGAGAGATGGCACACACAGAAGTAAGGAGTGGCACACAAGCCCTGAGGCCAATATTTTTCTCCCACTGATTGATGTAGTGATTTTTTCAGGTAGATTTTAGAACCCAAATCAAGCAAAAAAATAAATAGGCTTTCTATGGCCCACTGAGTGAGAGATGACACAGACAGGGATGGCACTCTAGCAGAAATGCCAATCTTAATCTCCCACAAAAAAAAAAAAAAAAAAAAAAAAAATTAACTGTCCTTCAATTACTATCTCCCTGCAGTAATCTCAGCCAGGTATGGCAGGCAGCAATAAGGAGTGGACTGATGCACAAATTAAATAAAAAGTGTGGACAAACAAACAAGATAGCTGTGCAGAAAGGAAGGAACAAGAGGATTTGTGCTTTGAAAAAAGCAGTTGGTTTGCACAGCGGCGTACACACAGCAATGCAGCTATCAGGGAGCCTTCTAGGGCAGCCCAATGAGCTACAGCGCTGAGGGAAAAAAAATGTAGCTTCCACTGTCCCTGCACACCGAAGGTGGTGTTGGGCAGTGGAAATCGCTACAGCACAAGCGGTTTGGTGGTTAATGGACCCTGCCTAACGCTATCCCTGCTTCTGACGAAGCGGCAGCAACCTCTCCCTAAGCTCAGATCAGCAGCAGTAACATGGCGGTCGGCGGGAACGCCCCTTTATAGCCCCTGTGACGCCGCAGACAGCAAGCCAATCACTGCAATGCCCTTCTCTAAGATGGTGGGGACCAGGACCTATGTCATCACGCTGCCCACACTCTGCGTTTACCTTCATTGGCTGAGAAATGGCGCTTTTCGCGTCATTGAAACGCGACTTTGGCGCGAAAGTCGCGTACCGCATGGCTGACCCCGCACAGGGGTCGGATCGGGTTTCATGAAACCCGACTTTGCCAAAAGTCGGCGACTTTTGAAAATGAACGACCCGTTTCGCTCAACCCTAGTCTTGAGGAGTGAGTATGCTAATTAATTTTAAAATTGATTTTCAGTTGAATAATGAGAATCTGTCATGTCCCCAAATACTGTTAAACACTATTAATTATATGGAGTCAATCTGCTGGTTCATTTCACACTTGTGTGGCCGCTATACTAAAAGCCAGCTCCTGGGAGGACATGAACGTCACTCCAATCAGTAGCCGCCATCTTTTAATCATAAAGGTGTGCCTTCATAGCTTTAGAAACCACTTGATATACAAAGACAATTGTCGGATAGTATGCCAGTGTATTCTTAGAGCCGCCGCTCACTGTATACTGAGAAGTGACTGAAGCTTGCCGTTCCCCTATGACTGAAAGCTGGGGGCTGCTGAAAGGAATTAGGTTTATATTCTCCTAGTGGCCAGTGCATTTAGCACAGTGGCCAGACAGCTTTGTAGTGCTGTTAAAATGCAAATTTCACTCAGTTCTCAATTTAGCAGCTGCGAGATTAGGGAGGAGAGGTGGTCATGTCCTTCTTTACCCTGCATGACACTGCCTGCTTACGATTGATCAGTCACATGCAAGGGAATAGGTAACACCCGAGAGACAGCCGCATCCTCTCTACACCTATAACACTAACACCATGCAACAATGGTGTCAACAGTAAGTATATAAGGCAAGCTGGACAAAGTTCAGTAAAGTGATCTCTTATTTTGCTATCAGTTTTGAGACTTAAAAACCTGGACCCCTCATGTTTGTTGCATTAAGTGTTACTCTGGGCTAGCAAACTGGTTGAATAATAAAAATAAAGGAATGGCTTTGCAGTGCCAATGTTTGGCTTGAGCAAAAAAATTATCTTTCACACTGTTATTTTTGCATGACTAAAATCACCGGATATTCAACAAGAAACACGTCACAAATTGTGTATCCTGACTGTGAGTCTGTTC
Organism: Ranitomeya imitator; assembly: GCF_032444005.1. Lineage (NCBI taxonomy): Eukaryota > Metazoa > Chordata > Amphibia > Anura > Dendrobatidae > Ranitomeya > Ranitomeya imitator. The sequence continues at coordinate 913,897,722 of NC_091282.1, read as the reverse complement.
CAGTTCCACATAATATAGAGAATCTGGAACTTGCAGCTTGGGATATATATGTGCTGGTAGTCCAGAACTTTCTTGGGAAAAGATGAGCTGAAAACAACAAGGTTGAATTAGTAGACAACATTCTTAAAGTATACGAACAGCTTGTCTGCCTATTGTAATTGAAAATGCATTTCAAACTCGGCTTCAGGAAAATGGCCGCCGCGATGTCCATCTGCGCACGCGCGGCATCCCGAGGCCATTTTCCTGAAGCCCCGGGAAGCAGGAGACTCCATCTGCGCACGCGCAGCCTCAGGAAGATGGCCGCGCCCATCGAGAAACCGCTGAATAGCGGCAAGCGCGCTCTTTTTCTACAGCTACGCAGTGTATTCGGCACTTGCGCATGCGAGAAGCACTACGCCACCAACGGGAACATAAGCAAGATGTGGGGGAGAAACAGCGCTGTGACCACACCCATCTGACCTGACCAGCCTGATTGACAGGCGAAAAAGGCCACTTTTGTAGGGTATTTCGGCAGCATAGGTAGGGAATCAGGGGACAAAAAATACTCTATTGTAAAGCACAGCTCAGGCCCTATTTAACGGTATTTTTATCTCCTACTGAAAAAACGGGGTGACAGGTTCCCTTTAAAGCCCAAAGGCCCATTGCATTACTGCGCATGATCCATCTTGCCTCGGCTCTGAGGAGCAAATTATCCAAATCGCCCCCCTCTCGCCGGCAGAGTGACCTTCTCATATAGTAACATGGTACATCAGATTAGGTTGGCCATAAAGAGAAATTGGCATATCTTGGGACAGGACAAGGAACTGGCGAGTGTAGTAGCCAGAGGTCCCTTGATAGCCAATAAAAGAAGTGTTAGGTTAAGGGATAGACTAGTAAGAAACCGGTTAATCAAACCTAATCAGAATTGGCTAAACACTGCGGTACCGCACGGTAATTTTAAGTGCGGACACTGCACTTTCTGTAAGCAACACGCAACGGACCGGGTGCTTAGCATGGGAGCACTAACACATGTAGTAAATGACTTTATTACTTGCAGGACGGACCACGTAGTTTACGTGGTCTTTTGTCCTTGTAGGTTTTACTACATAGGGAAGACTATACGGCCATTGTATGTCCGTTTCCGGGAGCATTGCATATCGGTGGAAGTAGGAAAGGGGGTGCCGCGCCTGATCGCTCATGTAACAGAAAAACATGGGGGGAGGTCAGATTGTCTTACCTTTGCGGGAAGGGAAGACAATGGGGTATAGGGTGCGGAGATTCCGGTTGTGTGCAATGAACACATCCGGAATCACCATGCGTACAGAAGGGGGTGGCGCTTTGGGCAATCCGGCCCGTGGACACATACCCTATAGATATATGGATAGATATACCTATGTATCTATAGATATATCTATCTATAAATAAATCTATAGATAGATTATCCTTAGATATATAATACCAGGGCCAATGCTTATTAATGAACGCTTCATTAAAAAAAAACAGGGAAAAAATGGTGTGGGCTCCCGTGCAATTTTCTGCGCCAGAGGGAGAAAACCGATGGGTGGGGGTCAATATTTGTAGCCTGGGAAGGGGGTAATACTCATGGCCCCTTCCCAGGCTACAAATGTCAGCCCGCAGCTGTCTGCATAGCTTTTACTGGCTATTAAAATTGGGGGACTCCCCCCAAAAATGACATGGGGTCCCCCTACATTTTATAGCCAGAAAGGCTACTCAGACAGCAGCGCGCTGATATTCATAGTCTAGGAAGGAACCATGGATATTTGCCCCCCCCCCGGCTACAAATATCAGCCCCCAGCCGCCCCAGCAAAGGCGCATCTGCAAGATATGCCGATTCCGGCACTTAGCCCCTCTCTTCCCACTCCCCTGTAGTGATGGGATATGGGGTAAAAAGGGTTAATGTCACATTGCTAATGTAAGGTGACATTAAGCCCGGTTAATAATGGAGAAGCGTCAATAAGACGCCAATCCATTATCAATCCTATATTAGTGAAAGAGTTAAAAAAATAAAGACATAGCCAGAAAAAGTATTTTAATATTCTTAATTTCACCATACTTACCTTACTCAATTGCCTGCAAAAAATTAAAAATAATAAACCAGCCGTGTACTCACTTTCCACCATAGTCCAATTAATAACGAGTGTCCCATGATGATCTCCCCTATAGAACAGTGACATTGGATGATGTCACTGCTCTTTAAGGCCTTCAGTGACACACTGACAGGAGACAATGGCTCCTGCTGTGTATCACTGAAGAGGTTACCTGAATTCAGGGTCTCACTTTATGGCAAAGCTGCGTGGGAATTTTCCTACACAGCAGTGCCACAAGTGAGAATAGAGACTATTTCTCACAGAGGTGGAGGAATACATTGTGGAAGGATACCTTCCGTCATTGTATTCCTGGACCCCCTGGAGAGCAGTCGCCTCAGCTGATGTGGCAGCTCTCCACAGGAGATCATCGTGGGACACTCGTTTTAATTGGATATTTGCCGATCAGGGAGTATATTGTTTGTTTATTATTTTAATATTTTTTACAGGTGACAAAGGCTTCGGGGATCAAGGTGACAAGGTGATGGTGAGTATGTACTCTATGTTTTATGTACTGTATGTGTTGTGTGTATGTAATGTATGGCTATATGTATGTTGTATGTATGTACTGTATGTATGTACTGTATGGTGTATGTTGCTTGTTGTATGTTGCATGGTGTATGTTACATGTTGCATGTTGTATGTTGCATGTCATATGTTGCATGTTGTTTGTTGCATGGTGTATGTTGCATGTTGTATGGTGCATGTTGCATGTTGCATGATGCATGGTGTATGTTGCATGGTGTATGTTGCATTGTGTATGTTTTATGTTGCTTGGTGTATGTTGCATGTCGCATGTTGTATGGTGTATGTTGTATTTTGCATGTTGTATGTTGTATGTTGCATAGTGTATGTTGCATGTTGCATGTTGTATGTTGCATGGTGTATGCTGTATGTTGCATGGTGCGTGCTGTATGTTGCATGTTGTATGTTGCATGGTGTATGTTGTATGTTACATGGTGTAGGTTGTATGTTGTATGTTGCATGGTGTATGTTGCATGGTGTATGTTGTATGTTACATGTTGTATGTTGTATGTTTCATGGTGTATGGTGCATGGTGTATGTTGCATGTTGCATGGTGTATGTTGCATGTTGTATGATACATGTTGTATGTTGCATGGTGTATGTTGCATGTTGCATGTGTATGTTGTATGTTGCATGGTGTATGTTGTATTTTGCATGATGTATGTTGTATGTTGCATGGTGTATGTTGTATGTTGCATGTTGTATAATGCATGGTGTATGTTGTATGTTGCATGGTGTATGTTGTATGTTAACTGGTGTATGTTGTATGTTTCATGGTGTATGTTGCATGGTGTATGTTGTATGTTGCATGCTGTATGTTTTATGTTGCATGGCGTATGTTGTATGTTGTTTGTTGCATGGTGTATGTTGTATGTTGCATGGTGTATGTACTGTATGATGCATGGTGTATGTTGCATGTACTGTATGTATGTATGTGTGTTATTTTAACATTCAACACATTAGCCGGATGATGGAACTACTACTGACCCATCATTGGCTAATGTGTCAGTCACTGTCACTGTTGCAGGCATAGCCCGATGGGACTTGTAGTCCCATCGGGCAATGCCTGCACACACACACCAAAGATCCCCGCACACATCAGGACAGCCCTGCACAAACTGAGACAGCCCCGCACACACCCAGACAGCCCCACACACATCCGCACACACCCCAACAGACCCGGACTGCCCCACACACATCTGCACACACCCATACAGTCCCGCACAGTGCTGTACACACCCAAACAGCCCTGAACACATCTGTACACACCCGGACAGCTCCACACACACCCAGACAGCCCTGCACACACCCAGACAGCCCCACACACATCCGCACACACCCCAACAGACCCGGACTGCCCCGCACACATCCGCACACACCCATACAGTCCTGCACAGTGCTGTACACACCCGAACAGCCCCGCACACATCTGCACACACCTGAACAGCCCGCAGACCCCACCCGCACACACATGCATACACAGTCACTGCCCACACTCTGCCCACACACTTCCCTCCTTTCTGACTGCAGCGTTTCTTGGACCCACATTCGTAGCAAAACTGCAGATCTTTTTTACAGCTATTTTGCCTATTCTGTCTGGAATAAAAGATTAACACCTATGTGGTACTGAGTGGAGCTAATATTAACTTTTTGCATTATGTGGCATCAACTACATAATCTCCATTATATTTATCTTGGAAAAAAAACACTCAAAATACTTTTTTATGTAACACTGTTATGTACAGCCTTTATTGTGCTGTCAGAGAGGGTACTCAGGAAGTACAGTAGCCTTTTCATACTTAAGTGGTCCAGGTATTCTTCAACAAGCATGGAAAATGTTACATTTATCAAGAGGAGTCTGCATAGATCAGTGCCAACTTTCATTCACATTCAGCTGATGCCAGTTATTAGATCAGCATCTGCCTCACTGGCTGTCTGTTCTACTACCACCAGAGCCTAGGGCCCTTGTCCAGCTAGGAATCTGTTTACTGTCCATCATATCATCAATATTATGCGGTTGCTGGGGGAGGCACATCCTATTATGCTCTTTCATGGCACTTATATACAGTGTCGGCACCCCTCTCCGCACTCGCCCCCGGAAGAAGCGAGCAGCGAAACAGCGCCCGTCGGGTGGGAGGGGAGGACACCGGACACCATGTACTGTCGCGGTAAGCTCTCCCATACCTCTACCTGCTGGTACTTTTTCTGTTTTACCACCCTGTCCATATTATGGTTCTTACCACTTTATACTGCCACTTTGTTATTCTCAGCTGCAGCATTTGCATCCTGCCAGGTATATCTACAGCACGGCACCTTTATCCCACTTGTGGTCATATAGAGACGTTTATTGCTAGCCTGCAGACTGTCACCTGGTATATCGCATTATTATTTTTTCTAGCATCTTTTAGCTGCAGTTTTGGCACATATTTATTGTTTTTGGTATTGTACCTACATGGCCTGCTAGTGTTATATTTGTTATTAACACTTTACATGTATAGCTGGCTACTACAGTTTCTGTACCTATAGTCAGGTTGGTGAGACTGAGCTTCCGCTTCTTATATACCTGTTTTCTACCGCTTGCAGTTATATTTATTTATTCCTATTCCTACGCATTAGCATATTTACACTCATGTTGTCTTATACTGCAAGGAATTTTACAGTGTATCAGTTGCGTCTGTTATACGACTGGTCCTCCCCTATGGAGGTTTTTTTAGCCCTGTCACTGTTTTGGTCTTTTTAATTATTTTTGTAATAAAGATATAACTTTTTATTGAACTTTTTGCCTTTTTCACTTTTTGTCCATGGGCTATTATACCATAATGGAAGTTGTTGATTAGATTATATGTGAGTGTTGTTTTTGAGGCACTACTACTTCTCTAGAGACATTCAGGATTGATTTATCAAGAGGAGTCCGCATAGATCAGTGCCAACTTTCATTCACATTCAGCTGATGCCAGTTATTAGATCAGCATCTGCCTCACTGGCTGTCTGGTGTCTGTCTTGTACTCTGTTCTACTACCACCAGAGCCTAGGGCCCTTGTCCAGCTAGGAATCTGTTTACTGTCCATCATATCATCAATATTATGCGGTTGCTGGGGCTGCCAGTGTTGGCTGCCAGTGTTGGCCCTACCCTGCCAGACATCTCCTTGCTTATCTGTCATAAATGTCTACTGGGCAGCGTCTGCGCTTTTATTGCCATTAGACAGCCACTCAAGCCACACATCTCCTGCCTACCCAATGAGTTTTATAGTGCTATACTGTACTGATGCTGTCAGGGCTTCCAAATCTGACCCTACACTGCCAGACATCTCTTTGCCTGCCCCATCATATGCTATAATATGCTGTGCTATGTCTTTATAAATAAAGCACTAAGTTTTGGACACCCTGTGAAAAAGCCTTTCAGTCTACATTTAGCAAAGGACAAAGCTGTTCACATTACCCAACCAGGAGATAGATTTTGGTGAATTGAATAGCTGCAAATCAAATGAAAAAAAAACATTTTACAAAGCTGAGAAATTTAATTTTCAAAAGATTTAATAATCTTTGGGGCGCACTGGTTTTGAGCAAAATGTGTTCACAAAGCTGGCATACATTTTATTAAATAGGTGGAGCATTTGTTTTTTTTAAATCCATATATCTTCCAGAAGGTCTAAAGTTGCCATTAAACACTTTGATGTTTTACTTGTGAGGTTCTGTTTTTTTATTTATACTTTACAGCATGTTGTTTTTCTCATGAAATTGCTGTATATCTTTTCCATTAGGGCTTAATTAATTTACTATTTAATCTCCTCTAAAAAAAAAAATTAAATACATTTTAAAATCCTGAGTTTTCTAATGCAGTTTAGTGTTTTCTTCTAATTGATCCACACCACTGTAAACATCCCTTTTAATCCTGTGAGGATTATGACACCAGAAGCAATTAGTTATACAGCCAGGCTTGAACCTGAAAGTTCCCAACTAGTTATAGATTGTTGAATTTTAGTTGTTGAATATTGAAAGCTATTTTCTCAGTTCTATTTGCTGTTCTGGGTTTAATAAAAAAAAAATACTATTACCTACTCTGAATTACAAATGCAAATTGCAAATTTATGGCATATAATACATTTTTATCTTAAACTTTAGTTAATGCAAATTTTACTTTTTCAAATTTGTATGTATAATTAAAAATACAATTTGGCTTAGGAGAATTTAAAGAGTGGATGCACTTCCTAAAACAAATAACATATCTAAAGAATAAAAACATTTGATTTTGTTTTCAAGCTGCTAGCATGTGACTGTTGTATACAATCAGTTTGCATGGGCAAAGGCAGTTCAGACTTGGTGCAAATCATGCTTGCGGAGTGGGCACAGATGAAGGATATTGTTAGCACTGACAAAGTTGTCATCATTGTCACTATTCTGGTCATCTACATGCTGGAGCACACTTTGAATAGTCTGTTTGAGGAGGTGATGGTCCCAGAGTTCCTAGAGTGAAAGCAGAGGAGGATGCAGAAGGGATAACAATATCTCAAATTTTCGGTTTGTTGTTGCACAGGCGGATGCCATGGGAGAGTGGCTTACAGCAATCAGGGGGGCCCATGGTACCAGACAAACTGTTAGAGAAGAAGTAGGAGCCGAGGAACAAATGGAGGAGGAGGAGGTGATTGACATGCAACAGTCAGGAGATGAAGAGTATAATGATCCGCACTCTCTTGTCCATTGTTGGCAGCAGAAACGGAGGAAGCAACCTTGAGTGTTACCCCACCACCAACACACCATGGACTTGGACCTCATGGATGCGCCTGACACATGAGTACCTTCTTGCTGCACTATGTTTAACATGAAGCCCTTATTCTTAGGGTTAGAAATAGTGCTGACTACTGGTTTGAAACTCTGTTAGATCCAAGAGTAAATTTAGCCAGATGCTCTCCCCCCTGGAAAGGGATGTGCGCATGTTGGAGTAATGAAACACGCTTGTAGACAATTTTAAGAGTGGTTTTCCCCAAGACAGCAGTGAGGCACACAGTGTGCATCCAAGTTCTAGACATCCAATCCTGGGAATTTCAAGGCATCATCGAAAAAACATTAGCAGCAGCTGCAGGGTAAGTGGCATAAGAAATCTCTGTAAGTCATTTAGCACATTTTTTAGAACAGCCCGTGCACCAGCAGAACAGAGAAAAAGTCTGACAGGTTGTGAATGACTGAAGAGGATGGTGCAGTAGTATCTGGGGCTCAATATCAATACCATCGGAGGGTTTGGACGTTTTTGCATTTTGGTCTTCAAAAATGGAAGAGTGGCCTGAGCTCGCCTGTCATGCCTTGGAGGTTTTGTCATGACCTGCAGCCATTGGTCTCTCAGAACGTGTTTTCAGTGCTGTTGGTGGTATCCTGATGGATGACACCCCCGTAAGTGTAGACCACTAAACTTTCATCAAAATAAACAAATTATGGATCTTCAATAAATTTTGTATCCCAGTCACAGATTGAGCAGACTAGGCAATGGTGTCTTTTTTAGTGTCATGCCTTGATCTTGCGTTACTATTTTTGTGGTGTCTTTTGTGCTTGCTGTTACTACTGCTGATGATGTTACAAACTGTTTTAGAAATGTGGATGCTTCAAGTTGGGTCTCCATCTGGCAGGTTGCCTGTAGTAGAAGGTTTGTAAGTGTTAGGTGTCGAGTTCCTGCCGTTGCACAGGGGGAATCTCAAACCACCTCTGCTGCGGTCTCCTATTCTTCTTCAGCTGCAGTGGAGCCTGCTCAGCAGAGACGTCGGTCCCAGCATCTGGCTCAGGCAGATAATGTGCGCTTGGTTACTGCTGATCTTCCAGGCTCAGCCATTGTAACTAGCACTCTTTTGCGGCAAGCAGATGCTCCTGGGACTAAGTCCTGCTTTTCCACTACTGAGCATGCCCAAGGGATGAACTCTCATTGGAGGTCGAGGGTCACATCCTCAGGTCCTGAAGAAGTTCCTATTGGAGCACTAGGAAGGTCTTGGAGAGCTTTCTCTATAAAAGGTTTGCATGTCCGCACGGCCATGCTCTAGTATCAACCTATATATATACATAGCTACCTTGTGGTCAGTGTCGGCATGCGTTCAGGGTCGGCTGTATAGCCACTAGAATTCCGGCACCTCTGGAGAGGAGTTCATGTGTGTGAATTTAGGGCTGGCGTATAGCCATTAGAATCCCGGCACCTCCGGAGAGGAGTTGTTTGTGTGCTTATGCTGATTGCTTGACCACTGTATGCTATCTGCTCTGTTAGTGAGCTGTGATCCTCTGTGACGTTAACAGGGCAGTGTTATCCTAATCTCGGCAACTCTGTGAAGCAACAGAGTTTGCTCCTATACAGACCGGGTGACAGAACCCGTGTCTATTCAGGCGTTATACCGCCATATAGTGTTGCCATTTACTAGCAGCAGATTCCACTCCTGCATGGTGGACCCCGAGCTACATACGCACTTATATTATCTCAATATTTACTCGGTGCATCCCGCCAGCCCTAACATTATACTAGCGCCAGGGTCTTGCTAGTAATGGCAGACGAACAGTGACTGGAGCTGTGCATCCAGCAGCTGGAGGGCAGATTGGTGGCTCTCGGGCGCACAACCTCAGCTGTGGATGTTACCGCAGTAGCTATTCAGTCTGCTAGCATGGCTGCAGCTACTTTGTTTACTGCCACCTCTGTTCCGAGCTTATCCTGCCTCCCGCTGCCAGATAGGTACTCTGGCAATAGCAAGTCATGCAGGGGATTTGTGAACCAGTGTGCGATATAACTTGAGCTCCTGGCTGCACGTTTCCCCTCACAGGGGGCTAAAGTGGTATTCATTATATCCCTCTTGTCGGACAGGGAGTTGGAGTGGGCTACGCTGCTGTGGGAGCATGACGATCATGTGGTGCAGAGTGCTCTCCGATTCCTGAACACTCTGAAACAGGTCTTTTTGGGACCTCAAGTCACTCATGCTCGGCGCTCCAACTGCTGGCACTGACACAGGGCTCATCCTTGGTCAGCCATTTTTCCGTCCACTTCCGGACATTAGCATCTGAGCTGGAGGGTCTGGATAAAGCCCTCATCCCTGCATTTTGGTGGGGGTTGGCTGACCATGGAAAGGACGCTTTGGCCACTAGGGAGATTCCCACCACACTGGAGGAGCTAATAGCTGTTTTTAACCTGCATCGACCTTCGCATTAACGAGTGAAAGCTGGAGTGAGCCCAGTGTAGGCAGAGGTTTCGGCTGGCTCCCACCTTCGCCATACCTCTGGAATCTCCGGTCCAGGTGTCCGAGCCTCATGAGGCCAAGGCGGTGTTATGAGTGGGATCTAAGTCCCGTACCACTCGTGCACTAAAGGTCTGTCATGTCTGCTGGCAGTCAGGACATCTTGCCTCCAGATGTTCCCAGCGGTCGGGAGAACTTCAGATTCTAGTGGACGTAGGAGGTGGTACACTAGACACGGCGACGTTTTCTTCCAAACTGTCATTCAAAGGGGCAATCACTTTAGGCCCAACCATTCTTACAATTGAACTTTGTGTGGATTCTGGGTGGGGGGGAATTTTATGTCCTCAGCCTTTGCCCAATGCCACACAATACCCCTGGGGATGCTCGCAAAGCCTGTGACTGTACGAGTGGTGAATGGGTCGACACTACTCTCACAAATAACACACAAGACCAACCCATTTACATTGTCTATATCTCCATCCCATGAGGAGATTATTTCCCTCCTTGTCATCCCCAAGGGAAAAGACGAGATCCTGCTAGAGATACCCTGGTTACGTTATCACTCCCCTCATATAGAGTGGTCCTCAGGGAGAATTTTGGGGTGGAGTGAATCTTGTGAGGGCAGATGTCTGAGAGAGTGCGTTCAGGTTGCTGCTACTGAAGTACCAGCAGATCTTTCCTCTCTCTCCAAGAACTACTGGTCTTTTGCAGATGTATTCTCTTCCACCACACCACCCCTATAACTGTCCTATTGACCTCTTGCCTGGTGCAGAGCCTCCCCGGGGTCGAGTCTACCCCCTGTCTCTCCTGGAGACGGAGGCAATGTCTCAATACATCCAGGAGAATATGGCAAAAGGATTCATTAGGAAGCCAATGTCACCTGCAGGGGCAGGATTCTTCTTCATGCAGAAGAAGAACAGAGAACTACATCCATGCATTGAATACAGGGGTCTTAATGCCATCACCTTTAAGAATAAATACCCTCTGCCTCTGATATCAGAGCTATTTGACAGTTTGCACGGAGCGATGGTATTTACTAAACTAGATCTGCGGGGTGCTTACAACCTAATTCGCATCCGTGAGGGAGACGAATGGAAGACGGCATTTAACACCAGGGACAGGCACTATGAATACCTAGTGATGCCCATCGGGCTCTGTAATGCCCCAGCCATTTTCCAAGACTTTGTGTATGATATCTTCCGGGATATGCTCTCCACCTTGGTCGTAGTTTACCTGGATGATATTCTCATCTACTCTCCAGATATAGACTCCCACCGGAGAGATGTTTGCAAAGTCTTTGACCTCCTACGGGCAAACTCCCTCCACGCCAAATTGGAGAAGTGTGTGTTTGAGCAGGAATCCTTGCCTTTCCTTGGCTATATCATCTCCACCCAGGGATTGTCTATGGATCCTGCCAAGCTACATTCTGTTATGGACTGGCAGGAACCCCATTCTCTCAAAGCGGTGTAGCGCTTTATGGGGTTCATTAATTATAATCGCCAGTTCATTCCCCACTTCTCAACTTTGGTAGCTCCCTTGGTTGCCCTCACCAAAAAGGGAGCAAATCCCAAATTGAGGTCGGAGGAGGTTTCCAGAGCCTTTCTCTCAATTAAGTCACACTTCGCTAGCGCTCCCATTTTGCATCGCCCCGATGTTGATAAACCTTTTATTATGGAGGTGGATGCCTCTTCCGTCAGTGCATTCCTCTTACAGAAGGATGCTTAAGGTCGGAAGCATCTTTGCTTCTTCTTCTCCAAGACCTTCACACCAGCAGAGAGGAATTATTCCATCAGGGACAGGGAGTTACTAGCCATGAAGTTGGCTTTCTCGGAGTGGAGACACCTCCTGCAGGGGGCTCACTTCCCCTTCCAAGTTTACACCGACCACAAGAATTTGGTCTATATACAGACTGCCCAGCCGCTAAATTCTCGCCAGGCCAGATGGTCCCTTTTCTTCTCCTGGTTCCATTTCACCCTCCATTTTCTCTCCGGGGAGAAGAACATTTGTGCCAATGCTCCGTAGTGTCATCAGCGGAGGAGGAACCTCGGCCTATTGTCCCTTCTGAGAGCCTGAGGACCGTGGCTCCGATTTCACTAAAGTCTGTGCCCCAGGTCAAGACTTTTGTGCCATCAAATTTGCGACCAGAGGTTCTCTCTTGCGCTCACTTGTCCAGGGTGGGTGGACACTTTGGGACCAAAAAGACATATGAGCTTCTGGCCAGGACGTACTGGTGGCCGCACGTGGCCATAACATCGTAGACTGTCTTCGGGCGTGTGTCTCCTGCACCAAGAATAAGTCTCCCCTACAACGGTCAGCTGGGTTACTTTATGCTCTGCCGGTGGTAGACAGGCTCTGGGAGATGATTGGGATGGACTTTGTGGTGGGCGTATCCAAGTCTTGTGGCTGCACCGTCATTTGGGTAATCACCGACCATTTTTCTAAAGTAGTGCAGTTGGTGCCTCTTCCACAGCTATCTTTTGCATGGGCCTTGGCGGCATTGTTTATAAAACACATTTTCCGCCTACATGGTATGCCGGACAAAATTGTCAGTGACCGGGGTCCCCAGTTTGCATCTCGGTTCTGGAGAGAGCTTTGTCGTCTACTCATCATCGAGTTGAATCTCTCTTCAGCATTCCATCCCAAGAAGAATGGGTTGGTAGAGAGAGCCAACCAGACCTTGGTCACATATCTGCAACATTTTCTCTCTGCTAGACAGGATGACTGGGCATCCTTGCTACCGTGGGTGGAGTTTGCGCTAAACAACGCCATAGCTGACTCCACTGGACAGACCCCATTCCTCCTTAATTACAGCCACCATCCGCGGGTTCTTGTGCCTATGCCTGTGTCTTCTGCCAATTCCAGGGAGGCAGACTGGGCTGTGGAGGCATGTGACATTTGGGTCAGCGCTCAGGATGCCATCCGGGCTTCCAAGGAGAGAATGAGGTCCTCCGCCAATGCACATCAGTGCCCCGCACTGACCTTTGCTCCTGGCAACTTAGTGTGGCTCTCTGCCCGTAACATCAGGCTGTGAGTTGAGTCCATTAAGTTTGCACCTCGCTACTTGGGTCCCATCAAGGTCCTGGGACAGGTTAACCCTGTTGTCTACCGTCTGGCCCTTCCTCCATGCCTAGGTATCACCAACACCTTTGATTTGTCTCTTCTGAAGCCCGTTCACATGTCCCAGTTATCTGAGTCATCTGCCGGGACATTGGGTTCATCTACGGATGTTTATGAAGTGAACACTATCTTGGGGTGTAAGGTAGTATGTGGCAAAAAATTTTATTTGGTGGATTGGAAGGACTAGGACCCAGAGGACAGGTCCTGGGAGCCTGCTGAGCACATTCAGGCTCCACAGCTCATTGCTGCCTTTGAGCGTAAGGAGGGAGGGGACCTAGGAGGGGGGTAATGTTAGATGTTGAGTTCCTGCTGCTGCACAGGGGGAATCTCGAACAACCTCTGCCATTCTTCTTCAGCCACAGTGGAGCCTGCTCAGCGGAGATGTCGTTCCCAGCTTCTGGCTCAGGCAGATACTGTGCGCTTGGTTACTGCTGATCTTCCAGGCTCAGCCATTGTAACTAGCACTGTTCTGCGGTGAGCAGATGCTCCTGGGACTAAGTCCTGCTTTTCCGCTACTGAGCATGCCCAAGAGACGACCTCTCGTTCGAGGTCGGAGGTCACATGCTCAGGTCCTGAACAGTTCCTATTGGAGCACTAGGAAGGTTTTGGAGAGCTTTCTCTCTAAGAGGGTTGCATGGCCGCACGGCCATGCGCTAGTATTAGCCTATGTTTATGAGCTTAGATACCTTGTGGTCAGTGTCTGTATGTGTTCGGGGTCAACTGTATAGCCACTAGAACTCCAGTACCTCTGGAGAGGAGTTTGTGTGTGTGAATTTAGGGCTGGCGTATAGCCACTAGAATTCCGGCACCTCTGGAGAGGAGTTGTTTGTGTGCTTATGCTGACTGTATGACCACTGTATGCTATCTGCTCTGTTAGTGAGCTGTGATCCTCTGTGAAGTTAACAGAGCACAGCGTTATCCTAATCTCGGCGACCCTGTGAAGCAACAGAGTTTGCTCCTATACAGACGGGGTGACGAAACCTATGTCTATTCAGGCGTTATACTGCCATATAGTGCCGCCATTTACTAGCAGCAGGTTCCACTCCTGCACGGTGGACCCCGAGCTGCGAGCGCACCTATATTATCTCTATTTACTCGGTGTGTTCCATCAGCCCTAACAGTCAGAGGCGTATTATACTTTTTCTACACTGTGTAAATTGTAAATTGATGCCACTTTAGTGCTGTGTAACAATTATTTTTTGAAATGTGTGGACTCCAAATTGAAACTTCAATCCAAGGTTCTAAATGCTGGCCCAGACCCTGATACATGGCTGACTTCTGCTGTGACATTATCAAAATTCTACTGTAGATAAATTGATGCTACATTTCTTGTTGTCCACCTTTAATTTTGGGAAATATTTGTACTCCAAGTTGGGTTTTCTTCATGTGTGGTGCCTGTTGCAGTATGGCTCCCAGTCCGGCAGGCCTGCATTGACTTTTAGTCAACTACCAGTGTTACAAGCTTATATTTGTGCCTCCTGAGTCTGGTTAGAAAAAAAAAGTGCAGTTGCATGAGGTATCAGGTCCCAGCGTGGCCGACCTACACTGCTGGCCCAGACACTGATACCACAAACATGGTCTATTGCTGACCATTAGTAGTCTATGAAACTGATGTTTGCGCCACCTGATTGTGGCTGGGAAACTAAAAAAAATGAGCTGTTGCATGAGGTATCAGGGCTCTCAGCAAATAAGGCCTACATGGCTCCCTTAGCTACCATGTCTTAATTAAAACTTCAATTCAAAGCTGTAAATACGGTCTCAGACCCTGATACCTCATACAGCACCCATGGCTGACTGCTTCTGTGCCATTAAAAAAGTCAATTGATGTCAACTATTTGTGTTTCTTTCCTTACATGTTTCTACCAACAGTACTGTATAAAACTGATATTTGTGCCATCTGATTGTGGCTGGAAAAAAAAATTGGAGGTGTTGCATGAGGTGTGAGGTCTCTGAGCTAAGAAGGCTTATACTGCTCCCTTAACCACCAGGTCCTCACTGTAATTTTAATTCCAAGCTGTAAATGCTGGACCAGGCCCTCATATGTCATGAATGGCCTTGGCTGAATGCTGCTGTGCCATTTGCAAATTTCTACTGTGGGTCAACTGATGCCAGTTTTTATGGTGTCTACCCCTAAATTAATCTTTTAATCACCCCTTAAGGTGTTGTGTATACGTTTGGTTTGGTCTTCCATTGAATCTAATGGGGTTTGAGAATGTTCGTCAAACCGTTTCTTGAGTATGTTTGGTGAACGTCTAATCATTCAGAGATTTGAACTGAATTTTGAAAGGATCACTTATCTCTACCGAAGACCTCCATGCTTGCTGTGATGATTCTCCTGTGAAAGCCACTATTTAATATGTTTTTGCAATACACTACAGAACTCATCAATAGCTATATTCAGTTGTGTTACAAAGTTTTTGCCCTTTCCTGATTTCCTATTTAAATGTTAGACAAAGATAAAACAAGTAAACATAAAATGAAGTTTTTAAATGAAATTCTTTATCATTAAGGGAAAAAGAAATCCAAACCTACAGGGCAGTGTGTGAAAAAGTGACTGCCCCCCCAACACATAAATTATCACATTTTTGGGAAAATTAGTTTAAATTCCCTAGCTACAAGCCGGCCTGATTAATGTCACACCTTTTCTCAATCAAGAAATCACTTAAATAGAACCTGTCAGATGTAGACCAAAGGCTTTTCAAAAGATAAACATCATGCTGCAATCCAAAGTTCCAAATTCTGGAAGTAATGAGAAACAAAGTTGGAAAAGGTTACAACTTTCAAATATGCAAAAGAAAAGGAAATCGGGAAGGTGGCAAATACTTTTTCACTCAACTGTATAGTACAAGCGTTTGGATGATCGCAAGTTCAAACTGAAAATAATATTTGTAAAAATATAAAAAGAATGCAAAACATACAAAAGTTCAAATCACCCTCCCTTTGACCACAGTAAAAATAAAGGAATTTAAAAAAAGATACACTTATTTCTTATTGTTGCATTCATAAATGTCAAATGTATCTAAAGTATATCTATATAAAGTATTGTAATCTGATTGATAAACGGCATTATGAGAAAAAAAAAGCAAACCCTTTTGGTTCCTTTTTTTGGTTACTGCAACATTGCAATAAAATGCAATAAGAAGCTATCAAAATTAGTGTTGAGCATTCCGATACCGCAAGTATCGGGTATCGGCCGATACTTGCGGTATCGGAATTCCGATACCGAGATCCGATACTTTTGTGGTATCGGGTATCGGTATCGGATCCATATTAATGTGTAAAATAAAGAATTAAAATAAAAAATATTGATATATTCACCTCTCCGGCGGCCCCTGGACATCACGCTGGTAACCGGCAGGCTTCTTTGTTTAAAATGAGCGCGTTTAGGACCTGCGAATGACGTCGCGGCTTCTCATGTGACCGCCACGCAACCAATCAGAAGCCGCAACGTCATTCGCAGGTCCTAAACTCCTAGAATTAGGAGTTTAGTGAATGAGAATGACGTCGCGGCTTCTGATTGGTCGCGTGCCGCTCATGTGACCGCCACGTGACCAATCAGAAGCCGCGACATCATTCTCATTCACTAAACTCCTAATTCTAGGAATTTAGGACCTGCGAATGACGTCACGGCTTTTGCCTGTCTATATGCCCTGTAATTTTATTATAGAGTATGGTCTCCCACTAAGGACATCCCTAACTGAGCAGCTCATATGATAAAAAAAGCAGCTTCAACTTTCACATCAATGCGCGACATGTATTTCTTAATTTCCTAAAACTGCTACTTACTGTATTCCTTTCCTGATAAGAGCTGATTGATATGATAAATTACTTTTTTTATTCTAAGAAGGGATTTCCTAGATATCCTGCCAGTAGAATAATGATTGTTACCGTATATACTCATGTATAAGCCGATTTTTTTCAGCACATTTTTTTTGTGCTGAAAACGCCCCCTTCGGCTTATACATGAGTCATTGTCCCAGAAGATGGCAGGGGAGTGGGCTCACAGGAGGCAGGAGCCAGTGGCTGCGGCTAAAGACTGTGCCCGTTGCTTAAGAGAAATGAATATTCACTGCACTGACAGTGAATATTCATTTCCCTTATAGCACGCACAGTTAAAGCCGCAGCCGCCGGCTTCCAGCAACAGCCTGGCTCTCACGGGTGCCGGCTCATTAAAGTAGTGAATATTCACCTCTCTCCACTCCCATAGGCATGGAATATTCATTAACTGAATGAGGCGGGACACGTGATGGCTCGGCCGGAAGAGCTGCTGGCACCGGAACGAGATGCTGCAAGGGCACGCAGGAAAGGTAAGTAGGATGTGTTTTTTTATATAGGGATAGGGAATATTTTTTTAATAGTTAGAATAGAATAATAGTTTTTTCTATTTATGTGCTTTTGATACTTCATGTTTGATATTTGTTTACCATTATGCTCTGTTTGACTTATTTGCTCAACCTATTGTTATGCAGTTTTATCACATGTAAACCATGTGTGCATATATGCCAATATGTATGAATTTCTACATGATACATATTTAGATTGCCTGATTTTCAGTGATTATCTTCCACTGGATATTCATTTTGCAATTGTTTAATGTTGGATGTATAAATGATTCACATATATTGTCTGAGCGCACACGGACACCTATGATCTGTTTATTGAAGTATATTGATCCTTTGATTGATTACCTTATCTACACACTAAAAAACCCTGATGTATATATTTATATCCAGATACACCCACAAATTGTCTCTTCTGTGGTTTCTGACTTTCTTTAATGTACCTGTATGTTGTTATTTTTTCTGTCTGTACAATAAAAATATGGTTTTTATATACGGCCCTTGTTTAAAGCTTTTTTGTTGGAATGTCTATTATGAATGCTTTATGGCTTATTTATTGGGATGTTTAGTAGTGATGAGCGAATATACTCGTTACTTGAGATTTCTCGGGCACGCTCGGGTGTCCTCCGAGTATTTTTTAGTGCTCGGAGATTTAGTTTTTATTACCGCAGCTGAATGATTTACATCTGTCAGCCAGCATAAGCACAAGTGGGGATTCCCTAGCAACCAGGCAACCCCCACATGTACTTATGCTCGCACCGCTGACTCCTGTCATGTGATCGAGGGTCAACGGTGAGTCGGCATGACAACCAGAGATCTCCTGCAGACAACTGTGGATGTTGATGCCAGATTGCTGTAAGCGTCATCCTGTGGTCAGCGCTCATAGCAATGCTGTAATTCAGCTACATAGGGGCAATCTGAGCATCGCCCATATGCATCAGAGCCGATCAGGTTATGCCAGCTTCTAGCCTCCCATGGAGGCTATTGAAGCATGGCAAAAACCCGAGATCACGAAAAATGGAAAAGGTTTTTTTTTTGCGAAGTTTTGAACTTTTTTTACCACTTAGATAAAAAATAACCTAGACATGAGTATCTAGACATCACAGTATTGGACAGACAAGTTTCCAATCAAAACACAGACAGCTCAGCAAGACAGTTTCCATAGAACAGTATAGCAATCATTCCCTGAGCTGAGGAATTGTGACATGGAGCATATTAATGCATTGATATTCCAAAATGTTAAAGTGCAGACCCAAAATCAACATCAGGCTACCAGGTGCACACTTAAAGAGACTGTGAGAAGGGCAACACAATAAAAATATTTAAATAATATAATATAAAGATATTTAGAGTAGAAATTTGACCATTGCACAATGTACAAAGGTTTCCAAAAATTACCTCTAGGGGTGTGCATCATACATGCTGTAAGAGAATGTGATGGGACCTCACCACACATTTTGCAGTTATCACAATAGTTGAAGATAGTGAGTACAAGTTTCACCATTGCACAATGTGCAAAGTTTTCCAAAAATTACCTAAGGGGTCTGTATCATATATGCTGAAAGTAGTCGTGATGGGGATCTCACAATACATTTTGCAGTTATTATCAGGAGGAGGTGATCTCCTGAACAAAATGGGTTTGGATAGTAAGGCATGGATGTTAAGACCATTTCTCAAAACAAACATTTGGACTGCATTTATGTTACGTTGCTGTCAAAGTCAGAGAAAATCCAATTCTTGTTCAATTTTAGAAGAGTCAGCCTATCTGCACTTTCCATTGACAGGCAAGTGCGTCTATCCATTATGATTGCACCGGATGAACTAAAAACTTGCTCATGCAACACACTTGTGGCAGATCATGACTGCACCTCCAAGGCACACATTGAGAGGTCGGGCCAAGTGTGCAGCTTCGAAAACCAATAGTTAAAGGGCACTGAAGAATCAGGAAGGATGCTGGTATGGTCAATTAGATAGTCCTTCACCATCTTGGTCAACCTCTCCCTCCTCATCATAGTTACACCCACAGATTGCCCTTGCTGTGACGGTTTCATGAAAATGGCCCAGTTGGTGGACATTTCCATCCTCCCGAGTTGCACCTGATCTGCTTGGCCCTCCCCTGTAATCCTTGGGGGTGAAAAGAGCCGGTACCTCTGCCAGCAGTGTTGTCTGAGGGTAAACCTTTCAGCAAGTCTTCCACAATGGTCCTCTGGCATGCATGCACTGAAAATGGCACATCAGCCTTCAACAAGAGAGAAGGAAATTTCTCCTTGTTTTGTGTGTTATGAAAGATGTACAGCCAGTATTTTATGTTAGACAAAATGTTTTTCATGTGAGGATCTTGGGAAAGGCATCTGGACATGAACTGTGCCATGTGTGATAGACTGCAAAAAGTCAAACGTTCAGTGTCCTCTCCAGGATGAACACTAACCATCCTCTCCCTCTCATGGTGCATCACCTCCTCCTCCTCTTCAGGCCATCCATGCTGGACAGGCTTGAAGCTGGGATTGGGAGTTCCCGCTGTAGCGCAGACCATTAACTCTTGTTTCTCCTCATCCTCTCCCTCCTCCTTTTCCACACAATGTGGCCTGAGAATATTGTGTGATGCTGGGATGTGTGGTATCATCCACTGTAAAATCTTGCTCCATAGCTATCTACTTGGCATTCAAAGTTTCCTCTTTGATATTCTGCAGTAAATGTTTTAATAGACAGAACAGTGGGATGATTATGCTGATAATAGCATCATCAGCGCTCATCATCTTGATGCAGTACTCTGAGTTTTGAAGAACCACACATACTGTATGTCTATGATCCACACTCACTCAGCAGTTGTTATGTGTGGGAGCTGAGTGTTACTTTGACGGGCATTGAAAATCTGTAATTCAGACACTGCCCTCTGCTGCTCTCTAAGCCATGCCAACACATGAAAGGTCAATTTCCAGTGTGTGAGCAGGTCACAAATCAGTTGGTGACTAGGCAAATTAAAGTGTAGCTGTAGTGAAGTGAGACTGGCAAAAGCCTGAGATGACTTTTGGAAATGTGCTCTGACATAGCGTACCTTGGCAAGTAGGTCCAGCAAGTCAGGGTATGTTTTTAAAAATCACTCTATGACCAAGTGTAGCATGTGTAACAGCATGCCAACTTTAAAGCCACCACCAAGTTGTGCCCATTATCGCGCACAACCAGACCTGGTTGGAGGTTCAGCAGGAAGAGCCACTGATTGGTCTGGTCTTTTATCCCTTTCAACAGCTCTCCTGCGTTGTGAGCTTTATCACCTAAACAGATGAGCTTCGGCAGAGTGTGCTGCCGCTTCACCAAAGCAGTGCTGCAGAGCTCCCAGCTGGAGAGTGATGAGGAGGCTAGTTCCATGGAGGATGAGGAGGAGAAGGAGAGACAAACACTGGAACACGAGGAGACTGAAACCCTGATGGAAGTTGGGCCCGCTAATCTTGGTGTGGATAAGATGAGTGATGTCCTACTCTGTGACTGTCTCATTCTCCATCAGGTTCACCCAGTTTGCCATCAGGGAAATGTTGCATCCCTGTCCACAAGAACTTGTCCACGTGTCTGTGGTTAGGGGGACCTTTCCTGTGACTGTGTTGGCTAGAGCACGGCTGAAATTGAGTAACAAATGCTTATGTAATGCGGGGTTGGCACACCGGGAAAAATAGTGTCAGCTGGGAATTGAGTACCATGTGGCTGCCACCGCCAAGAGGTTGCAAAAAGACTCAGCTCCCATAAGTCAAGATGACAACATTTCCAGGGCTAGCAATCTGGCAATGTGGGTGTTTAGTGTTTTGGCCTGTGGGTGGGTGGATATTTCTGCTTCCTGTTAAACATCTGGGGCAAGGACAACTGAACGCTGCGATGGGACAATGAACTGGACATTGTTGCTGACTGTTGTGTCTCTGCAACTGTAAGTTTGGCAGGAGGCATCAGCATTTGCTACCTGGACAGCAGATTGGGAAGGCCATAACACAGGTAAAGGGGTAGTAGTTTCAGTCTCAGACACAGATTTTGTACCCAGGCATTCTGCCCACCTACTGGGGTGCTTGGCTGCCATGTGCTTTTGCATGCTGGCGGTGATCAGGTTGGCAGTGTTCTTGCCTCTTCTTAGTTTGGTATGGCAGATGCTGCAAATTACAGTTGTTTTGTCTGAAGGACTTTCAGAAAAAAGTGCCATTCAGTGGAACAACTCACCCTTGGCCTGTTATCTAGCCGAGTGCTGGGGGGCTCTGTGGAACAGTTGACCAAGTTCTCCCACTGTTAAAACCACTACCTCTCTTTCTTGTTTTCTTGCTATGTTTCCAACCCTCTCTAAACTGCAGTGCTTGCTAGGCTTACCACCGTGCTAGGTTGGATCACTGGCCTCATCATCGATCATGTCTTTCAATTCATCAATCTGATCCTCCTTCTGAGTTACAATTTTAGCCTGACGTGATGGCAACTGTGCGTCATAATTATCCTCTACCTCTTCAGACATGAATTGACCTTCACCAATGTTGCTTTCTCCTGGCCGTAAGTGCTCAAATGTGCAAAAAGTTGCATAACGATGCAGTTGGTGGGCACATCAAAATGCTGCATGCGGACGCATTCACATACAACGCATGTCCCTGGGTACCCAATGTTAAATATAGGTACGCAGGATGACGCAGGACGCATGCGGAAGTAGATGGAGCATAGGCGGAGCTTAACGGAGGATGAATGCAACCATATGCAGACCTGCCAAATGCAGGTGTGTATGTAGCCTTACACTGTGTTCTCCCTTTGATTATTCCGGTTGGAATGTGCGCAAGATTAAATACTCCCTATGGCAATGTAAGGCCAGCCAATCACAGTAATACCACACAAAAGATGGTGCCGGTATTACTGTGATTGGCAAGCAAGGCCAGCATGTTCATTGACTGTAAATAAAGCACCAAACATGCTGGGGGTGTCACTTGAATATACTGAGGCAAATACCAAATTGCTTGCCGAATAACAAAGAGCCCAAATAACATACTATTTTTTACTTTAACACAAAAATAGCCTGAGTAATGTCAAAGTGACATACTTCCCCACAGAATCAGATGCAGTCTGGTAGAAACTAATAATACAATTCATAGCCCGGTGCTCTGACATTTTATTAATGTTTATTAAAACTAAATAAGGTAAAAAAATATTATTTTTAACCATTTATTATCAGACAGATCATGCTGTGCCTGAACACTCACTCAAACTGATGATGTCACAGTCAGATGTAACTTTATCCTGCTATGCCTGAGATGAGTTATGTGCCATATGTTCCACAGCAAGCCCAGCATGTTCATTGGCTGCAAATAAAGCACCAAATATGCTGGGTGGGACATTTGAATATACCAAGGTGAATACCAATTTACTCTCCGAGTAACAGATGGCCCGAAGAGTGTACAATTCATGCGAGTTACAAATAAAGCCGAATGTTTTCGCTCATCACAAGTTATAAGGGTTAAAATTTGACCAATGATTTCCCATTTTTCCAAAACAATTTACAAAACTATTTTTTTTAGGGATCACATTTGAAATTAATTTGAGGGGTCAATATGACAGAAAGAATCCAAAAGTGACACCATTCTAAAAACTGCACCTCTCAAGGTGCTCAAAACCACATTCAAGAAGTTTATTAACCATTCATGTGCTTCACGAGAACTAAAGTAATGTGGAAGTAAAAAAATAACATTTAACTTTTTTTCACAAAAAATTTACTTTAGACCCAAACTTTTTTATTTTCACAAGGTTATCTGGAGAAAATGGATCACAAAATTTGTTGCGCAATTTCTCCTGAGTACACTGATATCCCATATGTGGGAGAAATCCACTGTATAGGTGAACGGCAGGGCTCAGAAGGGAGAGAGCACTGTTTGACTTTTTTAAAAGCAAAATTGGTTGGAATTGATGGCGGACACCATTTGCCGTATATTCCACAGCACCCTCTATTTCCTGCTAACTACCGTATTTTTCGGACTATAAGACACAACGGACTATAAGACGCACCCAGGTTTTAGAGGTGGAAACTAGGGAAAAAAATATTTGAAGCAAAAAAATGTGGTAAAATGTAATAACATAAATAACATATTATTATATGTGGTGTTATTATATATAATAATATGTTAATATGTTGGAAGCTACGGGTAGAAGATGGAGCTGCGGGACCAGTGTGGTGTCTAAAGTACAATATGATGACGCTGGAGGGTTATTATAAGAATGGGGGCACAGGGCTTATATTTAAAGCACCACTCCAGCACTGCAAAATAACACTAGAGTGCTGCTTTAAAATTCCATGGGAGAGCTATAACTCCAAGCATGTCCTGCAGAACCTATGGCATGCTGGGAGTTATAGTTCACCAAAGGAGTGGCAGAGTGCATTATTGTGTGTTATAAAGACTAACCTCTTAATTGTGGCAGCCAGCCAGCCACTGTGGTGAGGTAAAAGCATCCCATGACTGCACACAGAGCCCTCCCTCTTGTTGCCTCTCCACAGCACAGGTCATAAGTGGAAGCTTGCAGATTCTAGTGGGGAATCTGAAGGACCAGTGATGATGTCAGAAGAGGGAGGGCTCTGTGCTGTCATGTGATGCTCCAACCCGCCCACTTCATGACATCACACAGGTCCTTATGCCTCAGCATCCAGCACAGCCAGGCAGGTATGCGGCAATCTAGTCTCCCCCGGCCCCTGCTGCTGCTGCCCCCTCCTCCACCGGACACAGATCTCCCCAGCAGCTGCAGGAATCCAGCGCTGAGGAAACCATGTGTGTCCTTGTTTAAGTGAAGGAGTATTCAATGGCTGCTCACTGCTCAGCTGACAGGTGGGCGGGGAAGTGGTTAATGAATATTCACTGCACTTTAATCATCGGGACTGATCTTCTCAAGGGAACAAAGTTGAGAATGGTCAAATGGTGCTCTGAAGCGAAGATGGCATTCCAGGAGTAAAAGCTTGTCCTGTGCTAACAGCCAGTCTTGGTCGCACCAGACTTCATAAAGAAGTTTGTGCTTCAGACTGATACCTCTGATGTCAGATTAGGAGCTGTGCTGTCCCTGGTAATAGATGGCAACGAACACCCAGTACTATAACTGAGTAGGAAACTCTCTTCCTGGGAGAAGAACTATGCCATTGTGGAGAGTGCTAGGCCATCAAGTGGGCAATTGACAAACTGAGATACTACCTGTTTGGCAGAAAGTTCAGACTAATATCTTATCATGAGCACCTGAGATAAATGAGGGAAAAGAAGGGCAAGAATGCCTGGGTAAATAGCTGGAATCTGGTGCTCCACGACTTCACTTTCCATGTGGAGCACAGGGAATGCAGATGCCCTGTCCATAGTCCCCTGTTTAGTGAGTGATGGTGCCAAAACCCCCGGCTTTGGGCAGAAGGGGGAATATGTGACAGAGTAACTGGTGAAGTGATGAAGGGGAGATACGTGTCACTGCGCATGCTGGCATCAGTGATGTAAAACCAGAATAGTTTCCTCCAGCACACTATGTGTTGGGTCAATTTATTGAAAGTTATATTATGGGATGGTTTTAGTGGACATTCATAGAGTGGGAGGGAGAATGTCCACGTATCTCCACATGCAGAGTCCTGACAGGACTTGTGTGATGTCAGGATTTTGTGATCAGTCACATGATGGAGAGTCACATGGTCTGGCTTTAAGTAGCTGAACTTCAGGGCTATTAAAAGCCTGGAGAGGAAGACTCCAGGAGAGTGTTTGTGAACATAGAGTCTGTGCAAGGACATTGTTAACCCTGAGTGGGCTTACCCCCACTAGTGCCAGGACTGCACAAAGTGCTACCATTTTGTTTTGTTTTGTTGTTTTGCCAGGAGGGCTGCATTTTCTTTACCTCACCATGGTTTATGCGATATTAATAAACCAAGTGAATCCCTAAAGGCACAATGTTCCATTGACTACCTCCGTATGCAGGCGAGTGAGCCACTCTACCACAAGGCTATAAAACTCTCTACTGATTGGTTACACTAATACTGTACTTGTGATAGCTGCAACCCACATGGTCATTTCCACGGTTATGTCAGCCTTCTGTGACTAATGCAATCTTCTGAAATGTGTAAAATGGAGGAGTGGAATTTTTTTGATGATTTGCGCAAATGGTGTTGCAAATTGTTCTAATATCCCAGGACCTACATTTCATAAATTTTGATACAAACTTAGGTAATCTCTAATTTTATACTGTTTCAATCTTAGAAAAAAATAATAAAATATCCATGGATTACAATGGATAATGATTGCTGGAAATGGGCATATTGTGACGCTAAGTCACTTCTCACTGAAAAGTCGTGAGTTGGGATAGTCAAGGAGTCAAAGGTCAACAGCCAGAATGGTACATCATAAACAGGTAGAAGAGACAAAGGTGTAGTCAGGTAATGGCCTGAAGTGAAAATACCTGGAGGATATCAGGTGAGAGCAAAAGGGTTAAACAGGTGGATGGTCAGAACGAGTTTCAAGGTCAAGCAATGAAAGATCAACAAAAAGCATGCACGGTACAAAGAGACAAATCACACAAATGCTGAATGAACATCTGGTAGCGGTCTAGGACTAACTGCCCAGTTAAGTAGCAGAGCAATCACCTGGTACAATGAATTCTTAAATTAGTCTTAAATTGGACAGCCAAGCTGTTAAACAGAACACCAATTGATCATCACGCCCCCTGCACCAGAACTGGACGACTGACCTGTCAATCAAAGTACTGACAGCTTCAGCACGCCCCTGTACCAGATATGCTGACAGAGCCATCAGAAATTGCATCCCAAACACACTGAGGGGTAGAATCGTGACACATATTCAATTAAAAAGGTGTAACAAAGATTGAAAAATGTTATGATCAATATAGAAACAGAAAAAGATAATGGGGCAATCATTAAATATATAAATGTATATTTATATAGAATTTAAATAGATTCAAAGATTTTATTTTAAGATTCAAACTTCTCTAGAATGCTAGACAAAGATGATCAACTAAATGTGTCAACAATTTAATACTTATGAAGAAATCAAAGTTCTATTCCTTTTTTTCAGAGGAAAAAATCTGTCCATGCAACTCAGCTGTCAGCAGAATGTTAGACATTTGAATGCAAACTGCGCAATTCTTCTCTCAAACATCATTGTTTTTCTGAAGCTGACAGGTTCACCTGGATTTACTCTAAATTGTAATGGCACCTTAAGTGTCACCAGAGCTTTGAGGAAGAAATATTATCTTATTTCCTTATATTGAAATAACTAACATTTGTGTATGCTTTTTCTTAATTTCGACTCTGCAAAAACTCTGACTGTTTCACTTATTCATTCTCGTCTGGACTGTTGTAACTCTCTACTAATCGGTCTCCCTCTTGCAAAACTCTCCCCGCTCCAATCTGTCCTGAATGCTGCAGCCAGGATCATATTCCTCACCAACCGTTACACCGATGCCTCTACCCTGTGCCAGTCATTACACTGGCTACCCATCCACTCCAGAATCCAGTACAAAACTACTACCCTCATCCACAAAGCACTCCATGGCTCAGCACCACCCTACATCTCCTCCCTGGTATCAGTCTACCACCCTACCCGTGCCCTCCGCTCCGCTAATGACCTCAGGTTAGCATCCTCAATAATCAGAACCTCCCACTCCCGTCTCCAAGACTTTACACGTGCTGCGCCGATTCTTTGGAATGCACTACCTAGGTTAATACGATTAATCCCCAATCCCCACAGTTTTAATCGTGCCCTAAAAACTCATTTGTTCAGACTGGCCTACCGCCTCAATGCATTAACCTAACGATCCCTGTGTGGCCTATTTATAATAAAAAAAAAAAAAAAAAAAAAAAGGTTCCTCGCATCATGTTCTCATACACTTTATGCAGTATTAGCCCTCTGTGTCTGTACTGCTACATACTTAGGCAGGTAACTGGTTCATGCAGCTTTACATGAACACCTGAGCCTTACACTATAGCTGGTCCGAATAACTAAAGCAATTGTTACCATCCACCTCTCGTGTCTCCCCTTTTCCCCATAGTTTGTAAGCTTGCGAGCAGGGCCCTCACTCCTCCTGGTATCTGTTTTGAACTGTATTTCTGTTATGCTGTAATGTCTATTGTCTGTACAAGTCCCCTCTATAATTTGTAAAGCGCTGCGGAATATGTTGGCGCTATATAAATAAAATTATTATTATTATTATTATTATTATTATTATTATTATTATTATTATTATGCTGAATATGCATATTTTGGGGGAGTTAGGGAAGAAAGAATACCTGTATTCTTGGGTTTAGGCTCCTTGAATATCTTGTCTTTTTTAATGAGTTGTTGCCTAAGATCACACTGGTAACTCAATGTGTGATAATCCCAAAAAATTATATTTGTCAATATAGTAATTTTTATAAAAGACATACCATTGCTATTTTCATCTTACCAAATATCCCATCCATACTTTAATCCACTGGCTGATATAGTCCAGAAAGGGCCCCTGTGCAAGAATAGTATATGGGCCATTTCTAGCCCATAAAATGTACATTTTCACCTGTTTTAATTTTGGAAATGGGCCCCCTTACCACTTGGTCCCTTGTACCACCATCTAGGTGTCCCCAATGATATGTCTTGCCCTACTTCACTCACAGGTCAGGCATGCACTGTTTTTTCTTGCTTTTACTCTTAAATTCACTGTCTCTCACTATCATGAGCACAAGGGCGTCTCTGACTTCTTGCTCTCCTGTGCATGTGCATCATCAACATTGCACTTCTCTTATCCAAGTCGGCTAAACTTATTAGCATTGCTATGAGAGTTTTATACTTTAAGATGACCAATGCAGTATTTCCTGTCTCTCACAAGCTCTGTGGCTAGAGGACAGTCTAAAGATGTATCTGCTACCTTTAACCCATTGCCAGAAGCTGTATGCTGGTCCTATTAGATAAATAAAGCTCATAAGACTAAAGCACATGGCTGACTAGTAGTGTTGAGCATTCCGATACTGCAAGTATCGGGTATCGGCCGATATTTGCGGTATCTGGATTAAGATTAATGTGTAAAATAAAGAATAAAAATAATTGATATACTTACCCTCTGACGCGCCCTGGTCGTCACCGCTGCAACCGCCATGCCTTCGTTCCGAAGAATGAGCGCGTAAAGGGCCTTCGATGACGTCGCGGCTTGTGACCAATCACAAGCCGCGACGTAATCGAAGGTCCTTAACGCGCTCATTCTTTCAAATATCGGACGGTATCGCTCAACACTACTGACTAGTAATTGCTAATAAAAACCATGCAGTTGTGCTCAAACGTTTACATACTCTGACAAAATTCATGCTTTCTTAGCCTTTTTCAGAGAAAAAAAAAAAACTAAACCACAGAAAAAACAAAACCCTAAAAGCATTTTTTATTCATAAATATTTAAAAAGACCAAATATATATATTGTCCACTAATTTCAAATTAACTTTCAAATCTACTTTTTAGTAAATTGTGGGCCAAAGGAATAATAAATAGTTTCATAGAAAGCTCTGGTACAGGCCAATAGATATATGCATTCACCTCTATTGATGGTCCCCTGATCAGCCCCTATATCAGGAAGGGGTGAAAGGCGTAGGGACGTGAACTATGAAACAATTTGCGTGACTCAGATAAGTAACTTGTTTCAGTTTCCATAGCTTGCTGGCCATAAACATTTATGGCAATAGATTTGTTACTACATGTGGCACAGCGGTACCAGGAGAACTTGGTGAATGCATCTATTGGACTGTACAAGAGCTTGCTATGAAACTATGTTTATTCCTTTGGCTCACAATTTACTAAAAAGTAGGTTTGGATGCTAATTTGAAATTAGAGGACAATATATACATAGTCATCTTGGATTTGCTCTTTTTCTTAGTCATGCCAATGACAGTTACAGCATGAGCCTTTAATATGAGGGCAATTTGTAGTCCATTGAATGGACACTGTTTGGCAACTCCCAATAAACTCTAGTGAATACTAGAGGGTTTATTTTCTATCTTAGGAGAGGCTATTCTATATATTTTTATAGCCAAAGGAACTATTTGTGTGCATGGTGGTGGGTCTTGGGTTGGGTAGCTGACAGGGCCTTCAGTGATAGAAGGGACAGCCGTCGCGGAGTGGGGGTGCCGTGTCGAACTTAGGGTGCCAATCTCCACTGTCAGGAAGGTACAGTGTGTGTAGGACTTTATTAGGGCCACATTAGGTTTGTGTACCATTATCTTTAATCTGGCACCTTCAAGATTACTACCCTTGTACCAATACCCAATTTCAATTTGGTTATGGTAATTTATGTATTTGTCTAGTGTTGATCATTTGGTCTTTTTAAATATTTATGAATAAAAAATGCTTTTGGGGTTTTGTTTTTTCCGTGGTTTAGTTTATATCCAATACACCCTAGTTACCATTTAGGTTGGTTTCCCTTTTTTCAGAGAATATGAATGATAACACCAAAAAATTTTCTCCACTCATGGTTAGTGGCTCTGTGAAGCCATTTATTGTCAAACTACTGTGTTTTCTTTTTTTTAAATCATAATGACAACCTAACACATTTCTTAATACGGTGTATTGCCCCCTCTAACATCAATGACAGCTTGAAGTCTGTTGTGGTAGCTGTGGATGAGATACTTTATTTTCTCAGATCTCCCCAGAGTGGCTCAATGATATTGAGGTCAGGAGACTGAGATGGCCACTCTAGAACCTTCACTTTGTTCTGCTATTGTCAGTGGTAGGTCGACTTGGCCTTGTGCTTTGGATCGTTGTCATGTTCGAACACCCAAGCACGTTCCTGCACAGCTTCCGGGCTGATGATTGCAAATTTGCCTCCTGTATTTGCTGATAACATCTTTCCTTCAACTTTGACCAAGTTTCCTGTGCCTTTGTAGCTCATACGTCACCAAAACATCAGCGATCCACCTCCATGCTTTACAGTAGGAATGGTGCTCCTTTCATCATAGGTCTTGTTGGCTTCTCTCCAAATGTAACATTTATGGGTGTGGCCATAAAATTCAATTTTGGTCTCATCACTCCAAATTACCTTGTTCCAGAAGTTTTGAGGCTTGTCTCTGTGCTGTTTTGTGCATTGTAGGCAAGATACTATGTGGCATTTGCGCAGTAATGGCTTTCTTCTGGTGACTCGACCATGCAACCCATTTTTCCTCAAGAGCCTCCTTATTGTGCATCTTGAAAAGGACACATAGATAGTTTTCAGAGAGTTCAGTACTTTAGCTGACGTTATTTGTGGGTTTTTCTTTGCATTCCGAACAATTTTCCTGGCTTTTGTGAACAATATTTTTGTTAGTCTACCTGACCGTGGATTCATTTTTACAGAATCTCTGATTTTCCTTTTGTTAATCACAGTTTGAACGCTGCTGACTGGCATTATCAATTCCTTGGATATCATTTTGTATCTTTTTCCTGTTTTATACAGTTCAACTACCTTTTCCAGTAGATCCATTGACAATTCTTTTGCTTTCCCCATGACTCACAATCCAGAAACATCAGTGGCTGGATTAAATATGAAAGAGTCTGTCTGGATCCCAGAAACTCACTCAACTTTTATGCACACACTGATTACAAGCAAACAGGTCACAGATGAGGATGTTTCCTTTAGTAGCCATTCAAACCCATTTGTGTCAACTCCTGTGCATGTTATCAGGGCAAAATCACCAGGGTATCTGAACTTTTGATCAGGGTCATTTGGATGTTTTGGGCTGTCATTATGATTTAAAAAGAGAAAACACAGTAGTTTGACAATAAACAACATCACACAACCACTAACCATGAATAGAGAAAAAGTTTTGGAGTTATCATTCATATTCTCTGAAAAATGACCAAGAAAGCAAAAAGTCTGCCTGGGTATGTATAATGTAGAGCACAACTGTATATCAAAATTAGTGGCCATGTAGATATATAAAGGACTGATATGGACCAATTGTCATGAAACAGGAGAGAGACTGGAGAGAAAAAGCTGATATTACTGTCCAAATTTATAAACAAAATAAAGTTTATCAGGTAAACAAATATACAATAGGTGTAAAGGGAAGGGTGTAGAACACATATCACAAAAAGTGTTGTAAAAAACTGGTGAGCACATACATGGGCATAACTGCATATACGAGAGTGTGTAACATGACAAACCAGTTTATAATGCATATGCAGTGCCTTGAAAAAGTATTCGGCCCCCTGGAATTTTTAAACCTTTTTCCACATATCATGCTTCAAACATAAAGATACCAAATGTAAATTTTTGGTGAAGAATCAACAACAAGTGGAACACAATTGTGACGCTGAACAAAATTTATTGATTATTTAAAATTTTTGTGGAAATTCAAAAACTGAAAAGTGGGGCATCGGCCCCTTTGACTTAATACTTTGTTGCACCACCTTTTGCTGCGATTACAGCTGCAAATTTGTCAGATCGTTTGTGAACAGCAGTTTTCAGCTCTTTTCACAGATTCACGATTGGATTGAGGTCTGGACTTCGACTTGGCCATTCTAACACCTGGATATGTTTATTTGTGAACCATTCCATTGTAGATTTTGCTTTATGTTTGGGATCATTCTCTTGTTGGAAAATAAATCTCCATCCCAGTCTCAAATCTTTTGCAGACTCCAACATGATTTCTTCAAGAATGGTCCTGTATTTGGCTCCATCCATCTTCCCATCAATTTTAACCATCTTCCCTGTCCCTGCTGAAGAAAAGCAGGCCCAAACCATGATGACGCCACCACCTTGTTTGACAGTGGGGATGGTATGTTCATGGTGATGAGCTGTGTTGCCTTTACGCCAAACATATCATTTGGCATTGTTGC
The DNA here is from genome assembly GCF_032444005.1 of Ranitomeya imitator. NCBI lineage: Eukaryota > Metazoa > Chordata > Amphibia > Anura > Dendrobatidae > Ranitomeya > Ranitomeya imitator. The sequence goes on along the minus strand of NC_091282.1, from coordinate 913,865,661 downwards.
CAAAAAGTTCTATTTTGGTTTAATCAGACCAGAGCACATTCTTCCACATGTTTGATGTGTCTCCCAGGTGGCTTGTTTAAACTTTAAACAACACTTTTTATGGATATTTTTGAGAAATGGCTTTCTCTTGCCACTCTTCCATAAAGGCCAGATTTGTGCAGTGTACGACTGATTGTTGTCCTATGGACAGACTGTCCCACCTCAGCTGTTGATCTCTGCAGTTCATTCAGAGTGATCATGGGCCTCTTGGTTGCATCTCTGATCAGTCTTCTCCTTGTTGAGATGAAAGTTTAGAGGGATTTGCAGTGGTATGATACTCCTTCCATTTCAATATGATCTCTTGCACAGTGCTGCTTGGGATGCTTAAAGTTTTATTAATAATTTTGTATCCAAATCCAGCTTTAAACTTCTCCACAATAGTATCACGGACCTGCCTGTTGTGTTCCTTGGTCTTCATGATGCTCTCTGTGCTTCAAACAGAACCTTGAGACTATTACAGAGCAGGTGCATTTATACGGAGACTTGATTACACACAGGTGGATTATATTTATCATCATTAGGCATTTAGGACAACATTGGATCATTCAGAGATCCACAATGAACTTCTGGAGTGAGTTTGCTGCACTGAAAGTAAAGGGGCCGAATAACGACCCAGGAAAACATACTCAGAAGGGAGGTAAGAACATTTCTAAAACAATCCACAGTGAGGAGATTGGAACAAAACAAAATCCTCTAAACTGCATGCTCGCAAACGCCAGAAGCCTGACAAACAAGATGGAAGAACTAGAAGCAGAAATATCTACAGGTAACTTTGACATAGTGGGAATAACCGAGACATGGTTAGATGAAAGCTATGACTGGGCAGTTAACTTACAGGGTTACAGTCTGTTTAGAAAGGATCGTAAAAATCGGAGAGGAGGAGGGGTTTGTCTCTATGTAAAGTCTTGTCTAAAGTCCACTTTAAGGGAGGATATTAGCGAAGGGAATGAGGATGTCGAGTCCATATGGGTTGAAATTCATGGAGGGAAAAATGGTAACAAAATTCTCATTGGGGTCTGTTACAAACCCCCAAATATAACAGAAAGCATGGAAAGTCTACTTCTAAAGCAGATAGATGAAGCTGCAACCCATAATGAGGTCCTGGTTATGGGGGACTTTAACTACCCGGATATTAACTGGGAAACAGAAACCTGTGAAACCCATAAAGGCAACAGGTTTCTACTAATAACCAAGAAAAATTATCTTTCACAATTGGTGCAGAATCCAACCAGAGGAGCAGCACTTTTAGACCTAATACTATCTAATAGACCTGACAGAATAACAAATCTGCAGGTGGTTGGGCATTTAGGAAATAGCGACCACAATATTGTGCAGTTTCACCTGTCTTTCACTAGGGGGACTTGTCAGGGAGTCACAAAAACATTGAACTTTAGGAAGGCAAAGTTTGAACAGCTTACAGATGCCCTTAATCTGGTAGACTGGGACAATATCCTCAGAAATGAGAATACAGATAATAAATGGGAAATGTTTAAGAACATCCTAAATAGGCAGTGTAAGCGGTTTATACCTTGTGGGAATAAAAGGACTAGAAATAGGAAAAACCCAATTTGGCTAAACAAAGAAGTAAGACAGGCAATTAACAGTAAAAAGAAAGCATTTGCACTACTAAAGCAGGATGGCCCCATTGAAGCTCTAAAAAACTATAGGGAGAAAAATACTTTATCTAAAAAACTAATTAAAGCTGCCAAAAAGGAAACAGAGAAGCACATTGCTAAGGAGAGTAAAACTAATCCCAAACTGTTCTTCAACTATATCAATAGTAAAAGAATAAAAACTGAAAATGTAGGCCCCTTAAAAAATAGTGAGGAAAGAATGGTTGTAGATGACGAGGAAAAAGCTAACATATTAAACACCTTCTTCTCCACGGTATTCACGGTGGAAAATGAAATGCTAGGTGAAATCCCAAGAAACAATGAAAACCCTATATTAAGGGTCACCAATCTAACCCAAGAAGAGGTGCGAAACCGGCTAAATAAGATTAAAATAGATAAATCTCCGGGTCCGGATGGCATACACCCACGAGTACTAAGAGAACTAAGTAATGTAATAGATAAACCATTATTTCTTATTTTTAGTGACTCTATAGCGACAGGGTCTGTTCCGCAGGACTGGCGCATAGCAAATGTGGTGCCAATATTCAAAAAGGGCTCTAAAAGTGAACCTGGAAATTATAGGCCAGTAAGTCTAACCTCTATTGTTGGTAAAATATTTGAAGGGTTTCTGAGGGATGTTATTCTGGATTATCTCAATGAGAATAACTGTTTAACTCCATATCAGCATGGGTTTATGAGAAATCGCTCCTGTCAAACCAATCTAATCAGTTTTTATGAAGAGGTAAGCTATAGACTGGACCACGGTGAGTCATTGGACGTGGTATATCTCGATTTTTCCAAAGCGTTTGATACCGTGCCGCACAAGAGGTTGGTACACAAAATGAGAATGCTTGGTCTGGGGGAAAATGTGTGTAAATGGGTTAGTAACTGGCTTAGTGATAGAAAGCAGAGGGTGGTTATAAATGGTATAGTCTCTAACTGGGTCGCTGTGACCAGTGGGGTACCGCAGGGGTCAGTATTGGGACCTGTTCTCTTCAACATATTCATTAATGATCTGGTAGAAGGTTTACACAGTAAAATATCGATATTTGCAGATGATACAAAACTATGTAAAGCAGTTAATACAAGAGAAGATAGTATTCTGCTACAGATGGATCTGGATAAGTTGGAAACTTGGGCTGAAAGGTGGCAGATGAGGTTTAACAATGATAAATGTAAGGTTATACACATGGGAAGAGGGAATCAATATCACCATTACACACTGAACGGGAAACCACTGGGTAAATCTGACAGGGAGAAGGACTTGGGGATCCTAGTTAATGATAAACTTACCTGGAGCAGCCAGTGCCAGGCAGCAGCTGCCAAGGCAAACAGGATCATGGGGTGCATTAAAAGAGGTCTGGATACACATGATGAGAGCATTATACTGCCTCTGTACAAATCCCTAGTTAGACCGCACATGGAGTACTGTGTCCAGTTTTGGGCACCGGTGCTCAGGAAGGATATAATGGAACTAGAGAGAGTACAAAGGAGGGCAACAAAATTAATAAAGGGGATGGGAGAACTACAATACCCAGATAGATTAGCGAAATTAGGATTATTTAGTCTAGAAAAAAGACGACTGAGGGGCGATCTAATAACCATGTATAAGTATATAAGGGGACAATACAAATATCTCGCTGAGGATCTGTTTATACCAAGGAAGGTGACGGGCACAAGGGGGCATTCTTTGCGTCTGGAGGAGAGAAGGTTTTTCCACCAACATAGAAGAGGATTCTTTACTGTTAGGGCAGTGAGAATCTGGAATTGCTTGCCTGAGGAGGTGGTGATGGCGAACTCAGTCGAGGGGTTCAAGAGAGGCCTGGATGTCTTCCTGGAGCAGAACAATATTGTATCATACAATTATTAGGTTCTGTAGAAGGACGTAGATCTGGGTATTTATTATGATGGAATATAGGCTGAACTGGATGGACAAATGTCTTTTTTCGGCCTTACTAACTATGTTACTATGTTAATATTGCACGCCCCACTTTTCAGTTTTTGAATTTCCACAAAAAGTTAAAATAAGCCATAAATTTTGTTCAACTTCACAATTGTGTTCCACTTGTTGTTGATTCTTCACCAAAAATTTACATTTGGTAACTTTTTGTTTGAAGCATGATATGTGGGAAAAGGATGAAAAGTTCAAGGGGGCCGAATACTTTCGCAAGGCACTGTATTACAGGAAAAAACAGTAAGGTCATGATATGTAGTAATGGAGTCACTGTTTAGGAGGCAAGTGCTAAAGAGTAACTAGTAAGACTAAGCACATGTTAGTGATATACTGGCAAATGCCATGGCAATGTGCAAACAGATATAAAATAAAAGACTATACCTATGTACAGGAACAACAGGAATACCAGCAAAGTGCGCACCCGGTACAGAGAAAAAATATGAAAATATGAGATGTTTATTTGTTAATCACACTTACTTATGTGGCACCATCATATTCCACAATGCTTTGCAGACATTGGCCTCTTTGTCCCTATTGGGTCTCACTATCTAAATTCCCTATCAATATGTCTTTGGAATGTGAGAGTAAATCGGAATACCTGGAGGAAATCAACAAAAACACGGGGAGAACATACAAACTACTTGCAGATGTTGTCCATGGTGGTCAAGAGAATCTGGACAATTATGCAAATGACACTCTGATCAAAGTCTGATTAGAGTGTCCACATAGTGTGATCTGATTCCCTTGGATGAGGAGAATTGAAGCACACCGTGAGGAAAGGATACAGAATAAAATTTCTCCATCTTTTCCATTGTGTCAGTGCGCTGGAATCATTGGACTGCACTCAGATGTCATCCATTGAAATGCATGGCCGAGTGATCCGAATACCCGTTTAAACTTGCGATATACTCCATTTTTTTCTTGGATCGACTAGACTCAAAATCAAACATTTGTGAGGCAGCATAGAAAAACATTGGTCCGAGTGTGATTCAATGTTTTGTTAAATTGCACTCACATGAAAAATACAGTGGTTTGAGTGAGTCCTTACTGTGTATTGCCCGGTGTCATTTCCCGCACCAGGATGGTCCGTGCCGGTCATGCATTTAAACTATCACTGCATGTAAACATGCAGTGACAGTTCAGTGCTGACAGCTGTCTGTGACAGCTGAGAGGCACGGGAAGAGGAGCGGTGACCCATGCTGTCGGTCCTCGCACCCAGATCCCTGTGATCGGTCAGACAATCTAACTGACCGATCACAGCATGATCACACAGGAGATGCGGAAATATTAGCACTTCCTGCCCAATCAGTGCAGCAGCTCAGCTCTGCCAGTGGCTGAATGTCTGCACTAACAGCCAGGAGCAGTGTCAGTGCCGCCCCTGGCTGTTAATCCCCTAAATGCTGTGATTGAGTGCAATGGCAGCATTCAGGAGGAAGGCAGAGGGATGGGATCTAACTCTGCCTCCAGATCGGCATCCCTGTGACATCATCTCGAGGCCCAATCATTACCATGGTGACCCGGGGTCGTCATGACGACCCCCGAGTCATCAAGCTACAGAAAGCTTCTGAGACCATGCTCACAGCAAAAAAATTATGTTTAAAAAATTGTGCTGATGTAAATTAGACATGTGAGAAATGCTATTTATTAACTATTTTGTTTAACATAACTCTCTGACTTAGGGGCATAAAAATTTAAAGTTTGAAAATAAACACAAGAAATTTCGAAGAAATTTTACCAGTAATTTGCTAAATTCCTTATTTAGTTATATGACACAATTTCAAACGGCAACAAATTTTGCTATCGGAAACATAAAGCATAGAATCTTATTAGCCTTTCTTCAAATGCCCCCTTCCTTTATTGGTTTGCAATGTGTATAATTAGATCCCAGATTTAATAAAGTTTCATCCACAATCTTTATTACTTCGCTTACGGCTGGATTACTATTGAGCAGAAAGGTGAAAAAGGGAAAAAACTCAGTAGCACTTGTGCTTTGTCAATCCCTTGACAATCCATTAAAAACAAGATTTATTTTTGATGCATTTTTTTTACATACTGTGTTGTGCTTTTCAGTACTAAATGACTGAACGGGGTCATGTAAAAGTGTGTCAAACGTAAATAAATGTTGGCATTTACATTCTGAAAAATTACTTTCTATAAAAAACTCAAGTAGGGAGAAGTCACGTACGTCAAAAATCCACACATACAGTATCTTCAAATAATTGTGACTCAAATGCTGAGGTGCAGTATCAAATGATAAGGCAAGAATATTTGGACATTATCATTGAAATGAAGCCAGTGACATACACACTGGGACATTTAGCTATGTTGGTGAGCATTGGATTTTACCTATACTGCTGCTTTATATTTCCTCTTCCGGTTTACTCACTGTTCTATTTCAGCAGTCCATTAACCCTTTAGCCACCTTATGCATATTTACGTTTTATTGGTCTGTGACTTACAGTTAGGGCCAGAAATATTTGGACAGTGACACAAGTTTTGTTATTTTAGCTGTTTACAAAAACATGTTCAGAAATACAATTATATATATAATATGGGCTGAAAGTGCACACTCCCAGCTGCAATATGATAGTTTCCACATCCAAATCGGAGAAAGGGTTTAGGAATCATAGCTCTGTAATGCATAGCGTCCTCTTTTTCAAGGGACCAAAAGTAATTGGACAATGGACTCTAAGGGCTGCAATTAACTCTGAAGGCGTCTCCCTCGTTAACCTGTAATCAATTAAGTAGTTAAAAGGTCAGGGGTGGATTCCAGGTGTGTGGTTTTGCATTTGGAAGCTGTTGCTGTGAGCAGACAACATGCGGTCAAAGGAACTCTCAATTGAGGTGAAGCAGAACATCCTGAGGCTGAAAAAAAAGAAAAAATCCATCAGAGAGATAGCAGACATGCTTGGAGTAGCAAAATCAACAGTTGGGTACATTCTGAGAAAAAAGGAATTGACTGGTGAGCTTGGGAACTCAAAAAGGCCTGGGCGTCCACGGATGACAACAGTGGTGGATGATCGCTGCATACTTAATTTGGTGAAGAAGAACCTGTTCACAACATCAACTGAAGTCCAGAACACTCTCAGTGAAGTAGGTGTATCTGTCTCTAAGTCAACAGTAAAGAGAAGACTCCATGACAGTAAATACAAAGGGTTCACATCTAGATGCAAACCATTCATCAATACCAAAAATAGACAGGCCAGAGTTAAATTTGCAGAAAAACACCTCAAGAAGCCAGCTCAGTTCTGGAAAAGTATTCTATGGACAGATGAGACAAAGATCAACCTGTACCAGAATGATGGGAAGAAAAAAGTTTGGAGAAGAAAAGGACGGCACATGATCCAAGGCACACCACATCCTCTGTAAAACATGGTGGAGGCAACGTGATGGCATGGGCATGCATGGCTTTCAATGGCACTGGGTCACTTGTGTTTATTGATGACATAAGAGCAGACAAGAGTAGCCGGATGAATTCTGAAGTGTACCGGGATATACTTTCAGCCCAGATTCAGCCAAATGCTGCAAAGTTGATTGGACGGCGCTTCATAGTACAGATGGACAATGACCCCAAGCATACAGCCAAAGCTACCCAGGAGTTCATGAGTGCCAAAAAGTGGAACATTCTGCAATGGCCAAGTCAATCTCCAGATCTAAACCCAATTGAGCATGCATTTCACTTCCTCAAATCCAGACTTAAGACGGAAAGACCCACAAACAAGCAAGACCTGAAGGCTGCGGCTGTAAAGGCCTGGCAAAGCATTAAGAAGGAGGAAACCCAGCGTTTGGTGATGTCCATGGGTTCCAGACTTAAGGCAGTGATTGCCTCCAAAGGATTTGCAACAAAATATTGAAAATAAAAATATTTTGTTTGGGTTATGTTTATTTGTCCAATTACTTTTGACCTCCTAAAATGTGGAGTGTTTGTAAAGAAATGTGTACAATTCCTACATTTTCTATGAGATATTTTTGTTCAACCCTTCAAATTAAACGTTACAATCTGCACTTGAATTCTGTTGTAGAGGTTTCATTTCAAATCCAATGTGGTGGCATGCAGAGCCCAACTCGCGAAAATTGTGTCACTGTCCAAATATTTCTGGCCCTAACTGTATCTAATATTTTTGCGTCGTCAGTCACCACTGACCCACTTGTACCTACCTCGATATTTAACCCTAGAACGCATATTGGGGACATTTTAGGCCCCCATGCTTACATTTTTGCTATTATCTGCAAAATTACTTTAGTTAGAATTTTGAAACTCCAGGTATTCCTCAAGTATGTCGTTGATAATATCCAGTTGATCATATAATTTTTTTCATAGGCTTTATGGTGTAATAATGCTTGTTTGGTGAAAACTACATCTGTACGAATTGGGGGCCTTTTAGGCCCCCGCTATTTTTATCATGTTCTCCATAGTGTTTGTGTCTCAAGTTACTTTATTTGTACTCAGTAATGCTGGTGGAGGGGCCAGGGTGTGGATAATAACATGTGAGGATGTCATGTGATTTTTGGAGGGAGTGATAAGGCCATTACATCACCTCAGGTCCTTCGGAACACAGTAATGAGCTGTGTATAGAGTACTGAGGACAGTATACACTGTGAGCTAATTGCTGAAGGACCTGTGATAAGATAAGCTGTTGAGAGGAAATCTGATTCATTATCAGTTTCTGTTTCTAAGAAGCTTGCAAAGGCTAGAGCTTGTGAGCCACAAAAATCCAGAGAATTGTACACCACCTAAAAGTATAAATGGTAAGAGCTGCCGAGGGTGAGAGGAAGAAGGGGGGACATTACACTTACAGTGTGTTACACACAAGCAAAGAGTGGACAACCCTGATTCTGTTCATTGTTTTTTCTTTTAGTTTGCTAACATCTAGTCAGCAATGGTACACTCTTCCTCCAAGTGTCTGACTGACCAAGAGATTGAAGCGATTATGTTTCAAAGTGATGATGAAAGTGAACTGTCTTTGTCTGATGAAGAATATCTGCCACCAGCTAATCAAACATCCTCATCCAGTGATTCTTCTGACGATGAAGAAGTGAATCTAGTGGATCCTCAAGAAGTGATAAGCAGAACATCCAAAACAAATGTTGTTTGGGACAGTAATCCTACATTAGTCAGACGTACTCCAACACACAATATTGTGAGACAGGCTCAAGGAGCTGTGGGAAGTCCCAGTTACTTTACCCCTAAAGATGTATTCTGTACTTATTTTTCTGACAATATTGCAGAAGAGGTCCTATTATGTTCAAACCTAGAAGGAAGACGTATCGCTTCTGCAAAAAATAAGTCCTGTAAAAATATCTCAAAAGAGGAACTTTATGCATATATTGGACTTTTACTGCCGGCAGGGAGTCAAAAATCGTATGATGTCCCAATACGATAATTATTTCTGGACCCACTTTCTGATCCACACTATAAGGCGACAATGTCAGTGGGCAGATATGAGGAAATTAGAAGAATCATTCGTTTTGATGATAAGCAAACTCGTGCAGTGAGGTTTGAAACAGAGAAATTAGCCCATACCTAATACTGGTTATAGGTCAGCAAAAGTTAATGTAACACAATTAACCTATACTCTAAAAATATATATAAACAATACCTATTTTATTAATTACATGAATCCATAAAACAACCACAGACATAATAACACAGACAACCGTGCTCTCTACCTAGCCCTAAGCAAAGGGCCCTAGATAACCCCTACCTGGCAGCGGAGGTTGGCACCCTACACACAATCGAGATTGGTGCCCCCACTCAACGTCGGCTAGCCCTGTTGCTCCTGTTGATGCCCTACACAAGTGTCACAATTGGGCCTCCATTTGCTCAACAGGAAATGATAGGGTAAAGGTAATTAAGCTGCCGATATAGCCCGTAATGATATGGGGCTACCACAAAAATACCAGGGTGAGAGACACAGACTCACAAAGTGCAAAACAGTGCAGAAAATAAGGTGCTAATAGTGAAAAAAGCCTTGCTATACTGCTCCCTATAATCTTAGTACCTGCCTAGCCGCAGGGGTTGGCACCCTACTGTACAGCGGAAATGGCGCCCACCCTCCACGTCGGCTGACCCTAGGATTCCCTATGAGTAACTATATCGATAGGCAGGAAAGAGTACATATGACTCATAATAAAAATTGATATATATGAAGACACGATATGGCAGGTATACTGATAGGATAACACATTAGCTGGAATTCAGACTATGCCCATATGCAAAAGCAATGAAAAAGTATATATCCAAATAATTTGGGAAAAAGTCCTTTATGTGCCTACATACACTAGTATGCTTTGATAATACACACAGTTGGAGGTCAAATTAAAAAGAAAAATACCTTAGATGTCATTAGATAGCCCATATATATAAACCATCTTAACTTAATTGATCATTTTAGTCTGATAACGTGTAATATAGCTATGGAGCAGTTAGCAAGGAAATGATACTCATCGTTCGGAAGATGTCATAATGCGCCTCAACGCGTTTCACCTAACGGATCATCAGGAGGCATAGATGAATGGATGTGGATGTGTCCACATTAGATAGCCCATATATATAAACCATCTTAACTTAATTGATCATTTTAGTCTGATAACGTGTAATATAGCTATGGAGCAGTTAGCAAGGAAATGATACTCATCGTTCAGAAGATGTCATAATGCGCCTCAACGCGTTTCACCTAACGGATCATCAGGAGTCCACATCCATTCATCTATGCCTCCTATCTAATGACATCTAAGGTATTTTTCTTTTTAATGTGACCTCCAACTGTGTGTAATATCAAAGCATACTAGTGTATGTAGGCACATAAAGAACTTTTTCCAAAATTATTTGGATATATACTTTTTCATTGCTTTTGCATATGGGCATAGTCTGAATTCCAGCTAATGTGTTATCCTATCAGTATACCTGCCATATCGTGTCTTCATATATATCAATTTTTATTATGAGTCATATGTACTCTTTCCTGCCTATCGATATAGTTACTCATAGGGAATCCTAGGGTCAGCCGACGTGGAGGGTGGGCGCCATTTCCGCTGTACAGTAGGGTGCCAACCCCTGCGGCTAGGCAGGTACTAAGATTATAGGGAGCAGTATAGCAAGGTTTTTTTCACTATTAGCACTTTATTTTCTGCACTGTTTTGCACTTTGTGAGTCTGTGTCTCTCACCCTGGTATTTTTGTGGTAGCCCCATATCATTACGGGCTATATCGGCAGCTTAATTACCTTTACCCTATCATTTCCTGTTGAGCAAATGGAGGCCCAATTGTGACACTTGTGTAGGGCATCAACAGGAGCAACAGGGCTAGCCGACGTTGAGTGGGGGCGCCAATCTCGATTGTGTGTAGGGTGCCAACCTCCGCTGCCAGGTAGGGGTTATCTAGGGCCCTTTGCTTAGGGCTAGGTAGAGAGCACGGTTGTCTGTGTTATTATGTCTGTGGTTGTTTTATGGATTCATGTAATTAATAAAATAGGTATTGTTTATATATATTTTTAGAGTATAGGTTAATTGTGTTACAAGAGAAATTAGCCCCTATCAGTTATATCTGGAACATATTTATCAAAAATTGCACAAAACTTTACAATCCTAGTACTAATGTTACTGTAGATGAGCAACTTGTACCGTTCAGAGGACGCTGCAAGTTCATACAATACATGCCCAGCAAACCAGCCAAGTACGGAATAAATATCTTCTGGATGTGTGATTCTGCAAATTATTATGGCATAAATGGCTTAATCTACTGTGGCAAGGAGGTTGGTGCACCAGTACAGAAGGATCTGGGGTCTGAAATAGTCAAAACTCTTGCTGTTCCAATAATACAATTCAGGTAGAAACATTACCATGGACAATTATTTCACCAATGTTGAACTAGGCAATTTTCTGCTTGCAAAAGCTATTAAACTTGTTGGTACTATAAAGCAAAACAGACGAGAAATTCCAGAAGCACTGAAACACAATCATCAGCGAGCACTTTATGAGAGTGTCTTTGGATTCAATAACAAAGCGACTTTGGTATCTTACAAGGCGAAGAAGGAGAAATCTGTAATTTTACTCAGTACTATGCATCACGATTGCAGTGTTGACAGCAATGACAAAAAATTGAAACCAGAAATCATCCTGCATTACAATACAACAAAAGGAGGTGTAGATAAAATGGATGAGATGGTGGGAGAATATTCGTGTAAGAGGCAAACAAAATGATGGCCTGTAGTACTATTTTCAAATATGCTTGATGTAGCAGCCCTAAATTCATTCATTATTTATACAGAACCTCATCCGGAATTTCATGCACAGAGGAAGGACAGGAAACGCATATTCTTGAAGGACCTTTGTCATGAACTTGTAATGCCTCACATGATAGAGCGAAGCGACTTGACATGCTTGCCAAAGCAAACTAATGAAGCAATGAAACGGTGTGGCGTACAGTTTCACATTATACCAGAGCCAGGAGAAAGAAAACGAAAGCGTTGTTTCATGTGTCCAAGAAACATAGAGAGGAAAACTGAGCGATATTGTTCCACTTGTAAAGAAACTGTTTGCAAAGAACACTCTTCTGAAAATATAACATGTCAAAATTGTTTGGAAGACTAATATAATAGAAAAGAAAGTTAGAATAAAAATGTAGCTGCAGCTAGTTTGCTATAGATTTCTATGCGTTTTTGTGTGTTTCATGCCTCTGTGTGAAATTTGGGAAAAAAAAAGATTTTTTGGTGTTTTCTGTGAAAAATTATAATTAAAATGTTGTCCACTATTCACATTTTATTGAGCAATTATGAAATAAACTTGTGAAAGTTATTTAAGTGTGTTTTTCTACATTATGTGCATGGGGGCCTAAAAGGCCCCCAATACGTTAATATGTATATTTTTAACGTCATGCGTTCTTACGTTCTAGGGTTAAGTTGTGTGCATTTTTATTGTATATATATATATATATATATATATATATATATATATATAATGTAAATATGTATTTATTTACCTTTCACGTGTTTGCTCAAATTATTTGGAGTTTATATACTCCTCATGACTGTAGGTCTAGTATATTATTTAGTGCCCATATATGATTTTCAGACATGGCCAAAAAGTATTGAAACCCTTGAAATTGTTCCAGAAAATGAAATATTTCTCCCGTAAAATTATTTCAATTACACGTTTTGATAAACACATGTTTATTTCCTTTGTGTATATTGGAACAACACATGTCCAATTTGTCTTTTTTCTATGTTTTTTGTGTTGTTCCTATATACACAAAAAAAATAAACATGTCACAAATAACAAAACGTGTAATTGCAATCATTTTCTGGGAGAAAAACTTCATTTTCTAGAAAAAGTTCAAGTATTTTAACACTTTTGAGTGGGGATACAGCAATCAAAAAATAAAAAAAGCATTTAATAGAGCAAAGCATCTATCACGATACACTTTACTATATGGGGTTAATACAAGTAGAAATCAAGATGTTGTCCGTTTTGTGACGAAATATCATTCCCACTTTCCCCATATGCGACGGGCATTGGATAGATCTTGGCACATTTTGACGGCTGATCCCATTATTTCAAGATTTATACCTGAGCATGCTTCCATCATGGCAAGGTGGTCTAAGAACTTAAGGGATCATTTAGTTCATAGTCATTATTCAGGTGAACCTTTAAAAACTTTCCTTGATGTGGCGGCGGAGAGACGTGGATGTTTCCCGTGTGGCCGATGTGTGGCTTGCCCCAATGTAGAATGGTGTAGTACATTTACTGATTCTAAGGGCTCTAGACAATTTGAAATCAGAAAGCGGATCTCTTGTACTGACAAAAATGTCATCTTCTATGCCATATGCCCGTGCAATAAAATATATGTCGGTCTCACTAACAGACAGTTCAAAGTTCGAATTAGAGAGCATGTACGTGGCATTATGGCCGCAGCCACACAATCGGACATATCCCAACAAAAGACTCTCCATCACCACTTTAGGGACCACCATGGCTGTGATGGTAACCACATTAGATTTCGTGGTATTGATAAATTAGAGGCCGGTATCCGTGGTGGTGGTATTTCAAAGAGACTTGCCCAAATGGAATCCAGATGGATTTGGACCCTTCACACAGTTCATCCATCTGGATTAAATGAAAACCTGTCTTTTGCCCCATTCTTATGATCTATCTCTATCTTTCCATGCCAGTTTAAACTGGCATGATACCGCGTCTTGGAATGTTGCCATTATGTGTGTTTTTGTTTTTAATTGTTTTTATATGTTTTATTTTTACAGTATTTGTCACTTTTGAACCTTAAATCTAGGCCATCCCACCTTCAAGTGACTTCGCCTATCCACACCTAACTATCTCATGCTACACGATTTTGGGATACATCCAGTCCTTTGTAAATTACTGATGCAGCAAACTGGAAAGATGATTTCAGATGGATTCGCTAAACTGATGTACTAACTATGATACTATGTTTTCTTTTTATACTATCAAGTGATGTTCGCTGCATTGTTAAATGGACTGCCAATGCTAATTGTGTGAAGTGTTTTCAATGCAATTTATTAATTTCTTCCCAGAATATTTGTGCTAAATTGTGGTTTTTGGTTTGTGGTGTGGTATCTACTATGTGGACCTTCTCGGTGTGTACGCGCCTGTCTTCACTGTCTCTGCTGCTCCCAGTGGCTTTCAGCATCTTACCATGGTTTGCAGTGTCCTTAGGACCTGCGGTCATGTGACGCCGACGCCACTTGGCGTTGTGTTGTGAATTCTGTGGCAGAGCTCCCTCCTGTGGTCACAAGTGGTACTTCGGCTGATTCTCTCTGTGAGCTTCCGTTGGTGGAGGAGAGTGGTACTGCGGCTTCTGAGTTTCCTTCCTCAGGTGATGTGGTAAAGTCGTTAGGTGCTGCTCTATTTAACTCCACCTAGTGCTTTGATCCTGGCCTCCAGTCAATGTTCTAGTATTGGACCTGTTTCCTCCTGGATCGTTCCTGTGGCCTGCTGCTCTGCATAGCTAAGTTCTGCTTTTGTTATTTTGTTTGCTGTTTTTTCTGTCCAGCTTGCTTATTTGTTTTTCTTGCTTGCTGGAAGCTCTGGGACGCAGAGGGTGTACCTCCGTGCCGTTAGTTCGGTACAGAGGGTCTTTTTGCCCCCTTTGCGTGGTTGTTTATAGGGTTTTGTGTTGACCGCAAAGTTACCTTTCCTATCCTCGCTCTGTTCAGAAAGTCGGGCCTCACTTTGCTAAATCTATTTCATCTCTACGTTTGTCTTTTCATCTTAACTCACAGTCATTATATGTGGGGGCTGCCTTTTCTTTTGGGGTATTTCTCTGAGGCAAGGTAGGCTTATTTTCTATCTTCAGGCTAGCTAGTTTCTCAAGCTGTGCCGAGTTGCATAGGGAGCGTTAGGTGCAATTCACGGCTGCCTCTAGTGTGGTTGGAGAGGATTAGGGATTGCGGTCAGCAGAGTTCCCACGTCTCAGAGCTCGTTCTATGTTTTTGGGTTATTGTCAGATCACTGTATGTGCTCTGACTTCTATGTCCATTGTGGTACTGAATTACCTTATCATAACAGTACTGGAGGCCCAAAGTACTAATGAGTCCCAATAGAGGGAAAAAAGAATTTCTGAGACCATTTTTTTTTCTTTGCACTGTGTTTTGCCTTTTTTTTCCCCTAGACATTTGGGTGGTTCAGGACACAGGTGTGGACATGGACATTCAGGGTCTGTGCTCTTCAATGGATAATCTCGTTAGAAATGTACAAAAGATTCAGGATTTGGTGGTTCAGAATCCTATGTTAGAACCAAGAATTCCTATTCCTGATTTGTTTTATGGTGATAGAGCCAAGTTTGTGAATTTCAAAAATAATTGCAAACTGTTTCTGGCCTTGAAACCTCGCTCCTCTGGTGAACCAGTTCAACAAGTGAGAATTATTATTTCTTTTTTGCGTGGCGACCCTCAAGACTGGGCATTTTCCCTTGCGCCAGGAGATCCTGCATTAAGTAATATTGATGCGTTTTTCCTGGCGCTCGGATTGCTGTATGATGAACCTAATTCAGTGGATCAGGCAGAGAAAAATTTACTGGCTCTGTGTCAGGGTCAGGATGAGATAGAGGTATATTGTCAGAAATTTAGAAAGTGGTCCATACTCACTCAATGGAATGAAGGTGCGCTCGCAGCTATTTTCAGAAAGGGTCTCTCTGAAGCCCTTAAAGATGTCATGGTGGGATTTCCTATGCCTGCTGGTCTGAATGAGTCTATGTCTTTGGCCATTCAGATCGGTCGACGCTTGCGTGAGCACAAATCTGTGCACCATTTGGCGGTATTATCTGAGCATAAACCTGAGCCTATGCAGTGCGATAGGACTTTGAACAGAGTTGAACGGCAAGAACACAGACGTCTGAATGGGCTGTGTTTCTACTGTGGTGATTCCACTCACGCTATCTCCGATTGTCCTAAGCGCACTAAGCGGTTCGCTAGGTCTGCCACCATTGGTACGGTACAGTCAAAATTTCTTTTGTCCGTCACCTTGATCTTCTCTTTGTCATCTTATTCTGTCATGGCATTTGTGGATTCAGGCGCTGCCCTGAATTTGATGGACTTGGAGTATGCTAGGCGTTGTGGGTTTTTCTTGGAGCCCTTGCAGTGTCCTATTCCATTGAGAGGAATTGATGCTACGCCTTTGGCCAAGAATAAGCCTCAGTACTGGACCCAGCTGACCATGTGCATGGCTCCTGCACATCAGGAGATTATTCGCTTTCTGGTGTTGCATAATCTGCATGATGTGGTCGTGTTGGGGTTGCCATGGCTACAAGTCCATAATCCAGTATTAGATTGGAAATCCATGTCTGTGTCCAGCTGGGGTTGTCAGGGGGTACATGGTGATGTCCCATTTCTGTCTATTTCGTCATCCACCCCTTCTGAGGTTCCAGAGTTCTTATCTGATTACCGGGATGTATTTGATGAGCCCAAGTCCGATACCCTACCTCCGCATAGGGATTGTGATTGTGTTATCGATTTGATTCCTGGTAGTAAATTCCCAAAGGGTCGACTGTTTAATTTATCTGTGCCTGAGCACGCCGCTATGCGGAGTTACGTGAAGGAGTCCTTGGAGAAGGGGCATATTCGCCCGTCATCGTCGCCATTAGGAGCAGGGTTCTTTTTTGTGGCCAAGAAGGATGGTTCGCTGAGACCTTGTATAGATTACCGCCTTCTAAATCAGATCACGGTTAAATTTCAGTACCCCTTGCCATTGTTATCTGATTTGTTTGCTCGGATTAAGGGGGCTAGTTGGTTCACCAAGATAGATCTTCGTGGTGCGTATAATCTTGTGCCTATTAAACGAGGCGATGAATGGAAAACTGCATTAAATACGCCCGAGGGCCATTTTGAGTATCTAGTAATGCCATTCGGACTTGCCAATGCTCCATCAGTGTTTCAGTCTTTTATGCATGACATCTTCCGAGAGTACCTGGATAAATTCCTGATTGTGTACTTGGATGACATTTTGATCTTCTCGGATGATTGGGAGTCTCATGTGAAGCAGGTCAGAACGGTGTTTCAGGTCCTGCGTGCTAATTCTTTGTTTGTGAAGGGATCAAAGTGTCTCTTTGGTGTTCAGAAGGTTTCATTTTTGGGGTTCATCTTTTCCCCTTCTACTATCAAGATGGACCCTGTTAAGGTTCAAGCCATCCATGATTGGACTCAGCCAACATCTCTGAAAAGTCTGCAAAAGTTCCTGGGCTTTGCTAATTTTTATCGTCGCTTCATCTGCAATTTTTCTAGTATTGCTAAACCATTGACAGATTTGACCAAGAAGGGTGCTGATGTGGTTAATTGGTCTTCTGCTGCTGTGGAAGCTTTTCAAGAGTTGAAGCGTCATTTTTCTTCTGCCCCTGTGTTGTGTCAACCAGATGTTTCGCTTCCATTCCAGGTCGAGGTTGATGCTTCTGAGATTGGAGCAGGGGCTGTTTTGTCGCAGAGAAGTTCTGATTGCTCGGTGATGAAACCATGCGCCTTCTTTTCCAGGAAGTTTTCGCCTGCTGAGCGAAATTATGATGTTGGCAATCGAGAGTTGCTGGCCATGAAGTGGGCATTCGAGGAGTGGCGTCATTGGCTTGAAGGAGCTAAGCATCGCGTGGTGGTCTTGACTGATCATAAGAACTTGACTTATCTCGAGTCTGCCAAGCGGTTGAATCCTAGACAGGCTCGTTGGTCGCTGTTTTTTGCCCGTTTTGACTTTGTGATTTCGTACCTTCCGGGCTCTAAAAATGTGAAGGCGGATGCTCTGTCTAGGAGTTTTGTGCCCGACTCTCCGGGTTTATCTGAGCCGGCGGGTATTCTCAAAGAGGGAGTAATTGTGTCTGCCATCTCCCCTGATTTGCGGCGGGTGCTGCAAAAATATCAGGCTAATAAACCTGATCGTTGCCCAGCGGAGAAACTGTTTGTCCCTGATAGGTGGACGAATAAAGTTATCTCTGAGGTTCATTGTTCGGTGTTGGCTGGTCATCCTGAAATCTTTGGTACCAGAGAGTTAGTGGCTAGATCCTTTTGGTGGCCATCTCTGTCGCGGGATGTGCGTTCTTTTGTGCAGTCCTGTGGGATTTGTGCTCAGGCTAAGCCCTGCTGTTCTCGTGCCAGTGGGTTGCTTTTGCCCTTGCCGGTCCCGAAGAGGCCTTGGACACATATCTCTATGGATTTTATTTCAGATCTTCCCGTCTCTCAAAAAATGTCAGTCATTTGGGTGGTTTGTGATCGCTTCTCTAAGATGGTCCATTTGGTACCCTTGTCTAAATTACCTTCCTCCTCTGATTTGGTGCCATTGTTCTTCCAGCATGTGGTTCGTTTACATGGCATTCCAGAGAATATCGTTTCTGACAGAGGTTCCCAGTTTGTTTCGAGGTTTTGGCGAGCTTTTTGTGCTAGGATGTGCATTGACTTGTCTTTTTCCTCGGCTTTCCATCCTCAGACTAATGGCCAGACCGAACGAACCAATCAGACCTTGGAAACATATCTGAGATGCTTTGTTTCTGCTGATCAGGATGACTGGGTGTCCTTTTTGCCTTTGGCAGATTCTTTTTCCATTCATAGCGTATTCCATAGGTCATTGTTGCGGAGATACGTGGCACCTATGGTTCCATCTGTTGATCCTCCTGCCCCGGTTTTGGTGGAGGGGGAGTTGGAGTATATTGTGGAGAAGATTTTGGATTCTCGTGTTTCAAGACGGAAACTCCAGTATCTGGTTAAGTGGAAGGGTTATGCTCAGGAAGATAATTCCTGGATCTTTGCCTCTGATGTCCATGCTCCCGATCTTGTTCGTGCCTTTCATATGGCTCATCCTGGTCGTCCTGGGGGCTCTGGTGAGGGTTCGGTGACCCCTCCTCAAGGGGGGGGTACTGTTGTGAATTCTGTGGCAGAGCTCCCTCCTGTGGTCACAAGTGGTACTTCGGCTGATTCTCTCTGTGAGCTTCCGTTGGTGGAGGAGAGTGGTACTGCGGCTTCTGAGTTTCCTTCCTCAGGTGATGTGGTGAAGTCGTTAGGTGCTGCTCTATTTAACTCCACCTAGTGCTTTGATCCTGGCCTCCAGTCAATGTTCTAGTATTGGACCTGTTTCCTACTGGATCGTTCCTGTGGCCTGCTGCTCTGCATAGCTAAGTTCTGCTTTTGTTATTTTGTTTGCTGTTTTTTCTGTCCAGCTTGCTTATTTGTTTTTCTTGCTTGCTGGAAGCTCTGGGACGCAGAGGGTGTACCTCCGTGCCGTTAGTTCGGTACGGAGGGTCTTTTTGCCCCCTTTTCGTGGTTTTTTGTAGGGTTTTGTGTTGACCGCAAAGTTACCTTTCCTATCCTCGCTCTGTTCAGAAAGTCGGGCCTCACTTTGCTAAACCTATTTCATCTCTACGTTTGTCTTTTCATCTTAACTCACAGTCATTATATGTGGGGGCTGCCTTTTCCTTTGGGGTATTTCTCTGAGGCAAGGTAGGCTTATTTTCTATCTTCAGGCTAGCTAGTTTCTCAGGCTGTGCCGAGTTGCATAGGGAGCGTTAGGCGCAATCCACGGCTGCCTCTAGTGTGGTTGGAGAGGATTAGGGATTGCGGTCAGCAGAGTTCCCACGTCTCAGAGCTCGTTCTATGTTTTTGGGTTATTGTCAGATCACTGTATGTGCTCTGACTTCTATGTCTATTGTGGTACTGAATTACCTTATCATAACAGCGTTGTGGTTGGCTTGGAGACTTGCGCGTCATTTCCATCCGAGAAAGTCACTTCCGGTCACGCTGTGACGTCAGTATGTGCCATGTTAAGGGTTGGATGGTATAAAATGGAATACTCACTGGCATTGTGCAGGCCCCCCGAAGAAGGAAGGTCCGAAACGTGTGACGGGGTGGATGCGCACTAACTTGGCTGTACCTTTTGCCCTGTTATTATCGGTAATATTACATCTATGTACTGTATGTTGCTAATTATGCACAGGTCTATGCCACTTATCTGGTAAGGTGATTAATGGTCACCCTGTGGCCGGTATGGGCAAACATATGATGGTATATATTGTGGCTATACCCCATTTTGATTTTTGCTTAATAGGTTTCATAAATTTATCTATACTTTGAATGTAATGTATGTGGTATTCCTTGAGCTTAATATAGCTTACGATCTGTGAATCATTTATACCTCATTGGTAGCAGCCTTGGTCCCTGCGCGGCCTATTTTGCACTTTTTTGTGTAATATTCCCTTGTGATTAATCCCTCACTACCTTTGTCTCCTTGTTGTATGTTATTAATAAACTTTGCACTTTTATATAAACACAAACCTGTGTATCATCTGTTCTGTTAGTATGTTCATGTCCCCAGGAGATGTATGTCAAGTGCAAATGAGAAGACCGTATTATGTGAACCTGGAAATTATAGGCCAGTAAGTCTAACCTCTATTGTTGGTAAAATATTTGAAGGGTTTCTGAAGGATGTTATTCTGGATTATCTCAATGAGAATAACTGTTTAACTCCATATCAGCATGGGTTTATGAGAAATCGTTCCTGTCAAACCAATCTAATCAGTTTTTATGAAGAGGTAAGCTATAGGCTGGACCACGGTGAGTCATTGGACGTGGTATATCTCGATTTTTCCAAAGTGTTTGATACCGTGCCACACAAGAGGTTGGTACACAAAATGAGAATGCTTGGTCTGGGGGAAAATGTGTGTAAATGGGTTAGTAACTGGCTTAGTGATAGAAAGCAGAGGGTGGTTATAAATGGTATAGTCTCTAACTGGGTCGCTGTGACCAGTGGGGTACAGCAGGGGTCGGTATTGGGACCTGTTCTCTTCAACATATTCATTAATGAACTGGTAGAAGGTTTACACAGTAAAATATCAATATTTGCAGATGATACAAAACTATGTAAAGCAGTTAATACAAGAGAAGGTAGTATTCTGCTACAGATGGATCTGGATAAGTTGGAAACTTGGGCTGAAAGGTGGCAGATGAGGTTTAACAATGATAAATGTAAGGTTATACACATGGGAAGAAGGAATCAATATCACCATTACACACTGAACGGGAAACCACTGGGTAAATCTGACAGGGAGAAGGACTTGGGGATCCTAGTTAATGATAAACTTACCTGGAGCAGCCAGTGCCAGGCAGCAGCTGCCAAGGCAAACAGGACCATGGGGTGCATTAAAAGAGGTCTGGATACACATGATGAGAGCATTATACTGCCTCTGTACAAATCCCTAGTTAGACCGCACATGGAGTACTGTGTCCAGTTTTGGGCACCGGAGCTCAGGAAGGATATAATGGAACTAGAGTGAGTACAAAGGAGGGCAACAAAATTAATAAAGGGGATGGGAGAACTACAATACCCAGATAGATTAGCGAAATTAGGATTATTTAGTCTGAAAAAAAAAGACGATTGAGGGGCGATCTAATAACCATGTATAAGTATATAAGGGGACAATACAAATATCTCGCTGAGGATCTGTTTATACCAAGGAAGGTGACAGGCACAAGGGGGCATTCTTTGCGTTTGGAGGAGAGAAGGTTTTTCCACCAACATAGAAGAGGATTCTTTACTGTTAGGGCAGTGAGAATCTGGAATTGCTTGCCTGAGGAGGTGGTGTGTTATGTTTGCTAATGACAGGTGTTATGAAGGCAATCCAGAAACACAGTGTGCTTAGCGATCAGAGCGCACACAGTGATCTGACAAATACCCAAAAATACAAGAACGAGCTCTGAGACGTGGAAACTCTGTAGACTGCACACCTGATCCTATCCTAAACACAACTAAAAGCGGCTGTGGATTGCGCCTAACAACTACCTAGGCAACTCGGCACAGCCTAAGAAACTAGCTAGCCTGAAGATAGAAAAATAGGCCTGACTTGCCCCAGAGAAATTCCCCAAAGGAAAAGGCAGCCCCCCACATATAATGACTGTGAGTAGGATGAAAAGACAAAACGTAGGGATGAAATAGATTCAGCAAAGTGGGGCCCGATATTCTAGGACAGAGCGAGGACAGTAAAGCGAACTTTGCAGTCTACAAAAAACCCTAAAGCAAAACCACGCAAAGGGGGCAAAAAAACCCACCGTGCCGAACTAACGGCACGGCGGTACACCCTTTGCGTCTCAGAGCTTCCAGCAAAACAAAAGACAAGCTGGACAGAAAAAAAGCAAAAAGCACTTAGCTATACAGAGCAGCAGGTCACAGGAACAATCAGGAGAAGCTCAGATCCAACACTGAAACATTGACAAGGAGCAAGGATAGCAGCATCAGGCGGAGTTAAGTAATGAAGCAGTTAACGAGCTCACCAGAACACCTGAGGGAGGAAGCTCAGAAGCTGCAGTACCACTTGTGACCACAGGAGTGAATTCAGCCACAGAATTCACAACAGTACCCCCCCTTGAGGAGGGGTCACCGAACCCTCACCAGAGCCCCCAGGCCGACCAGGATGAGCCGCATGAAAGGCACGAACAAGATCGGAAGCATGAACATCAGAGGCAAAAACCCAGGAATTATCTTCCTGAGCATAACCCTTCCATTTAACCAGATACTGGGGTTTCCGTCTAGAGACACGAGAATCCAAAATCTTCTCCACAATATACTCCAATTCCCCCTCCACCAAAACCGGGGCAGGAGGCTCAACAGATGGAACCATAGGTGCCACGTATCTCCGCAACAACGACCTATGGAATACATTATGTATGGAAAAGGAGTCTGGGAGGGTCAAACGAAAAGACACCGGATTGAGAACCTCAGAAATCCTATACGGACCAATAAAACGAGGTTTAAATTTAGGAGAGGAAACCTTCATAGGAATATGACGAGAAGATAACCAAACCAGATCCCCAACACGAAGTCGGGGACCCACACGGCGTCTGCGATTAGCGAAAAGTTGAGCTTTCTCCTGGGACAAGATCAAATTGTCCACTACCTGAGTCCAGATCTGCTGCAACCTATCCACCACAGAATCCACACCAGGACAGTCCGAAGACTCAACCTGTCCTGAAGAGAAACGAGGATGGAACCCAGAATTGCAAAAAAATGGAGAAACCAAGGTAGCCGAGCTGGCCCGATTATTAAGGGCGAACTCAGCCAACGGCAAAAAGGACACCCAATCATCCTGGTCTGCAGAAACAAAACATCTCAGATATGTTTCCAAGGTCTGATTGGTTCGTTCGGTCTGGCCATTAGTCTGAGGATGGAAAGCCGAGGAAAAAGATAGGTCAATGCCCATCCTACCACAAAAGGCTCGCCAAAACCTTGAAACATACTGGGAACCTCTGTCAGAAACAATATTCTCAGGAATGCCATGCAACCGAACCACATGCTGAAAGAACAAAGGTACCAAATCAGAGGAGGAAGGCAATTTAGCCAAGGGCACCAGATGGACCATTTTAGAAAAGCGATCACAGACCACCCAAATGACTGACATCTTTTGAGAAACGGGAAGGTCAGAAATGAAATCCATCGAAATATGTGTCCAAGGCCTCTTTGGGACCGGCAAGGGCAAAAGCAACCCACTGGCACGAGAACAGCAGGGCTTAGCCCTAGCACAAATCCCACAGGACTGCACAAAAGTACGTACATCCCGTGACAGAGATGGCCACCAGAAGGATCTAGCCACTAACTCTCTGGTACCAAAGATTCCAGGATGACCAGCCAACACCGAACAATGAAGTTCAGAGATAAGTTTATTAGTCCACCTATCAGGGACGAACAGTTTCTCTGCTGGACAACGATCAGGTTTATTCGCCTGAAATTTTTGCAGCACCCGCCGCAAATCAGGGGAGATGGCAGACACAATGACTCCTTCCTTGAGGATACCCGCTGGCTCAGATAAACCCGGAGAGTCGGGCACAAAACTCCTAGACAGAGCATCCGCCTTCACATTTTTAGAGCCCGGAAGGTACGAAATCACAAAGTCGAAGCGGGCAAAAAATAACGACCAACGGGCCTGTCTAGGATTCAAGCGCTTGGCAGACTCGAGATAAGTCAAGTTCTTATGATCAGTCAATACCACCACGCGATGCTTAGCTCCTTCAAGCCAATGACGCCACTCCTTGAATGCCCACTTCATGGCCAGCAACTCTCGATTGCCCACATCATAATTACCCTCAGCGGGCGAAAACTTCCTGGAAAAGAAAGCACATGGTTTCATCACTGAGCAATCAGAACCTCTCTGTGACAAAACCGCCCCTGCTCCAATCTCAGAAGCATCAACCTCGACCTGGAACGGAAGAGAAACATCTGGCTGACACAACACAGGGGCAGAACAAAAACGACGCTTCAACTCCTGAAAAGCTTCCACAGCAGCAGAAGACCAATTAACCAAATCAGCACCCTTCTTGGTCAAATCGGTCAATGGTTTGGCAATGCTAGAAAAATTACAGATGAAGCGACGATAAAAATTAGCAAAGCCCAGGAACTTTTGCAGACTTTTCAGAGATGTCGGCTGAATCCAATCCTGGATGGCTTGGACCTTAACTGGATCCATCTCGATAGTAGAAGGGGTAAAGATGAACCCCAAAAATGAAACTTTCTGCACACCGAAGAGACACTTTGATCCCTTCACAAACAAAGAGTTAGCACGCAGGACCTGAAAAACCATTCTGACCTGCTTCACATGAGACTCCCAATCATCTGAGAAGATCAAAATGTCATCCAAGTAAACAATCAGGAATTTATCCAGATACTCACGGAAGATGTCATGCATAAAAGACTGAAACACAGATGGAGCATTGGCAAGTCCGAACGGCATCACTAGATACTCAAAATGACCCTCGGGCGTATTGAATGCAGTTTTCCATTCATCTCCTTGCCTGATTCTCACCAGATTATACGCACCACAAAGATCTATCTTAGTGAACCAACTAGCCCCCTTAATCCGAGCAAACAAGTCAGATAACAATGGCAAGGGATACTGAAATTTAACAGTGATCTTATTAAGAAGGCGGTAATCAATACACGGTCTCAGCGAACCATCCTTCTTGGCTACAAAGAAGAACCCTGCTCCCAGTGGTGATGACGATGGGCGAATATGTCCCTTCTCCAGGGATTCCTTCACATAACTGCGCATAGCGGCGTGTTCGGGCACGGATAAATTAAATAATCGACCTTTAGGGAATTTACTACCAGGAATCAAATTGATAGCACAATCACAATCCCTATGCGGAGGTAGAGCATCGGACTTGGGCTCTTCAAATACATCCTGATAATCAGACAAGAACTCTGGGACCTCAGAAGGGGTGGATGACGAAATCGACAAAAATGGAACATCACCATGTACTCCCTGACAACCCCAGCTGGATACCGACATGGAATTCCAATCCAATACTGGATTATGGGTTTATAGCCATGGCAACCCCAACACGACCACATCATGCAGATTATGCAACACCAGAAAGCGAATAACTTCCTGATGTGCAGGAGCCATGCACATGGTCAGCTGGGCCCAGTATTGAGGTTTATTCTTGGCCAAAGGTGTAGCATCAATTCCTCTCAATGGAATAGGACACCGCAAAGGCTCCAAGAAAAACCCACAACGTTTAGCATAATCCAAATCCATCAGATTCAGGGCAGCGCCCGAATCCATAAACGCCATGACAGAAAACGACGACAAAGAGCATATCAAGGTAATGAACAGAAGGAATTTGGACTGTACAGTACCAATGACGGCAGACCTAGCGGACCGCTTAGTGCGCTTAGGACAATCAGAAATAGCATGAGTGGAATCACCACAGCAGAAACACAGACCATTCAGACGTCTGTATTCCTGCCGTTCAACTCTAGTCATAGTCCTATCGCACTGCATAGGCTCAGGTTTAACCTCAGGCAGTACCGCCAAATGGTGCACAGATTTACGCTCGCGCAAGCGTCGACCGATCTGAATGGCCAAAGACAAAGACTCATTCAAACCAGCAGGCATAGGAAATCCCACCATGACATCCTTAAGAGCCTCAGAGAGACCCTTTCTGAACAAAGCTGCCAGCGCAGATTCATTCCACTGAGTGAGTACTGACCATTTCCTAAATTTCTGACAATATACTTCTATATCATCCTGACCCTGGCACAAAGCCAGCAAATTTTTCTCAGCCTGATCCACTGAATTAGGCTCATCGTACAGCAATCCGAGCGCCAGGAAAAACGCATCGACACTACTCAATGCAGGGTCTCCTGGCGCAAGAGAAAATGCCCAGTCTTGAGGGTCGCCGCGCAAAAAAGAAATAATAATCAAAACCTGTTGAATAGGATTACCAGAAGAATGAGGTTTCAAGGCCAGAAATAGCTTACAATTATTTTTGAAACTTAGAAACTTAGTTCTATCTCCAAAAAACAAATCAGGAATAGGAATTCTTGGTTCTAACATAGATTTCTGATCAATAGTATCTTGAATTTGTTGTACATTTATAACGAGATTATCCATTGAAGAGCACAGACCCTGAATATCCATGTCCACACCTGTGTCCAGAATCACCCAAATGTCTAGGGGAAAAAAAAAAAATGAACACAGAGCAGAAAAAAAAAAAAAAAAAAAATGATGTCAGAACTTTTTCTTTCCCTCTATTGAGAATCATTAGTTGGCTCCTTGTACTGTAATGTTTGCTAATGACAGGTGTTATGAAGGCAATCCAGAAATACAGTGTGCTTAGCGATCAGAGCGCACACAGTGATCTGACAAATACCCAAAAATACAAGAACGAGCTCTGAGACGTGGAAACTCTGTAGACTGCACACCTGATCCTATCCTAAACACAACTAAAAGCGGCTGTGGATTGCGCCTAACAACTACCTAGGCAACTCGGCACAGCCTAAGAAACTAGCTAGCCTGAAGATAGAAAAATAGGCCTGACTTGCCCCAGAGAAATTCCCCAAAGGAAAAGGCAGCCCCCCACATATAATGACTGTGAGTAAGATGAAAAGACAAAACGTAGGGATGAAATAGATTCAGCAAAGTGGGGCCCGATATTCTAGGACAGAGCGAGGACAGTAAAGCGAACTTTGCAGTCTACAAAAAACCCTAAAGCAAAACCACGCAAAGGGGGCAAAAAAACCCACCGTGCCGAACTAACGGCACGGCGGTACACCCTTTGCGTCTCAGAGCTTCCAGCAAAACAAAAGACAAGCTGGACAGAAAAAAAGCAAAAAGCACTTAGCTATACAGAGCAGCAGGTCACAGGAACAATCAGGAGAAGCTCAGATCCAACACTGAAACATTGACAAGGAGCAAGGATAGCAGCATCAGGCGGAGTTAAGTAATGAAGCAGTTAACGAGCTCACCAGAACACCTGAGGGAGGAAGCTCAGAAGCTGCAGTACCACTTGTGACCACAGGAGTGAATTCAGCCACAGAATTCACAACAGTGGTGATGGCGAACTCAGTCCAGGGGTTCAAGAGAGGCCTGGATGTCTTCCTGGAGCAGAACAATATTGTATCATACAATTATTAGGTTCTGTAGAAGGACGTAGATCTGGGGATTTATTATGATGGAATATAGGCTGAACTGGATGGACAAATGTATTTTTTTCGGCCTTACTAACTATGTTACTATGTTACTATGTGATCCCTCTGATGTAATAATGACGTCAGGTGGGGTGGCGAGCTGCGGGTTCATCATCACAATGAGTTTCTGTCTCCAGCAATAGTCTTATATTGCCAGTAAATCACTGTTAAAAAAAGAACCAGGAAGTTCCTGCTCAACATGTGTATGTGTGTGCCTGTAGCTGAAGCACATTCATTGTACTTTCACTTTGCAAGGTGATAGACAAAATTCTAAGATCCTAAGCTATAAGAAATACCAGTTGTAAGCTATGTTATCTTCGTTCCTGAATAAATATATATTCCCTGTTGAATGGCTGGACAGGACAGAGTTTAATTTACTACCAACAGGGTTTGGGCACATAAAGCCAAAGACCCAGAGAACAGCTCAGACAAGAAAGAGCAACAGTGTACTAAGAAAAAGAAGCAAAGATGTCTGCCGGCAGCAAGTCTGTGAAGTTCACAGTGTGAAATCTGACTAACCAGAACTATCAATCCGGGAAATTCAAGGTAAAGATGCTGCTGATAAGAGAAAGTATGTGGACATACACACAGGAGTCTAGACCTGAGCAACTATCAGAAGACTGGATAGAGAAGGATCAAAAATCACAAAGCACTCTCTTTCTCAGTATAGATGATAATCAGATTGTGCATGTGTATAAATATAAAACTGCAAAAGAAATGATGGAACAGCTGCAAAAAGTGCATGAAAGGATAAATCTCAGCAATAAGCTCTATTTAATGAAAATATGTATCAGTCTTAGCTAAATAAAGGGCAAGATAGACAGGAATACATAAGAAATACTTTTGAAATTGTGGCGTGCCAGTGGGACATTGGAGAAGATCTAAAGGATTTCCATTTTTACTGCACTAGATGTACACCTAGATTATGAGGAAAGTTTTTATATAGTATAAGCGGGATCCAAGAAGTATCATTTCTCCTTGCGGAGAGTGACATGATAAGCATGTCGAGGTGAAGAAATGCTTCTCTGGGAAATATGCTAATTGTGCAAATTGTCTCTTCAGAGATGAAGAGAACTAGAACTCTAGTGCCACCTATTGGAATGTAGCAATCCTAGGAGTCAATGTCAACCCTTTAACGAGCCTTGTCACATGACTTAGGATAATAGCCAAACCTGAATCTCAATTTGCAGAGACTGTGTTTCGGGGTACTGCACCTCCTCAGTGCAAAGTGGAGATCTGGTTTGGCTGATTGAGAGACATCTGACCGGGATCCAAGAAGTATCGTTTCTCCTTGCGGAGAGTGACATGATAAGTATGTCGAGGTGAGGAGACTTAAAGCTACAATGCTCCTCTGGGAAATATGCTAATTATGTTCTCTTCCCCTCTCAAGAGACAATTTGCATATAGTATAAGCAAAAGAGAAAGTGTAACAGCAGTGGGGTATTCAAAGAAGAATTTTTTTTATAAGTCTACCCAATCTACCCAAAATAAGTTGTTTGAAGGAAACACATGAGTGTTTTGTCTGCAAGAAATCAGGCACCTAAAGGCTGATGGCAGCTTTTGGAAAGCTAGAATGAATCAACTGAAAAAGCAAAATAATCATCAATGGGATAAAAGTGCCATTGCTGAAGAATTTTACATTTGAAATACTGAAACTTCTTATACTGCTAATGCAAATACATCAAAGCATGCATGGTTTATAGACTCTGGGGTAACTATTTATTTGACTAATTACAGAAGCTTTTTCTCTAATCTTGACCAAAATAAGTCAGAGAAAGTAATCTTTGCTAATGGTCTGTATATGAATTCAGAATTAAAAATCAAAGTTGAGTTGTACAGCTAAAATGCATCGAAAGTGTATACATTGTTAATCCTGTTGTGAATTCTGTGGCCAGGCTCCCTCCTGTGGTCGAGAGTGGTACTTCGGCTGGTTCTGTCTATGAGCTTCCTTTGGTGGATGAGAGTGGTACTGCGGCTTCTGAGTTTCCTTCCTCAGGTGATGAGGTTAAGTCGTTAGGTGCTGCTCTATTTAACTCCACCTGGTGCTTTGATCCTGGCCTCCAGTCAATGTTCTAGTATTGGTCTTGCTTCCTCCTGGATCGTTCCTGTGGCCTGTCTTCCTGCATAAGCTAAGTTTTGCTTGTGTTTTTTTTGCTTGCTATTTTTTCTGTCCAGCTTGCTTTATTGGTTTTTCTTGCTTGCTGGAAGCTCTGAGACGCAGAGGGAGCACCTCCGTACCGTTAGTCTGTGCGGAGGGTCTTTTTGCCCCTCTGCGTGGTTGTTTGTAGGTTTTTGTGTTGACCGCAAAGCTATCTTTCCTATCCTCGGTCTATTCAGTAAGTCGGGCCTCACTTTGCTAAATCTATTTCATCTCTGTGTTTGTATTTTCATCTTACTCACAGTCATTATATGTGGGGGGCTGCCTTTTCCTTTGGGGAATTTCTCTGAGGCAAGGTAGGCTTATTTTTCTATCTTCAGGGCTAGTTAGTTTCTCAGGCTGTGCCGAGTTGCATAGGGAGCGTTAGGCGCAATCCACGGCTACCTCTAGTGTGGTGTGTTAGGATTAGGGATTGCGGTCAGCAGAGTTCCCACGTCTCAGAGCTCGTCCTTTGTTTTTGGTATTTGTCAGGTCACTTTGTGTGCTCTGAACTTCAATGTCCATTGTGGTTCTGAATTACCTGATCATAACAGTACTGGAGGCCCAAAGTACTAATGCTTCTCAATAGAGGGAAAAGAGAAGTTCTGAGACCATTTTTTTTTCTTTGAACTGTGTTCTGTCTTTCTTTTCCCCTTTACATCAGGGTGGTTCAGAACACAGGTGTGGACATGGACATTCAAGGTCTGTTCTCTTTGATGGATAATCTCGCTATAAATGTACAGAATATTCAAGATTTAGTGGTTCAAAATCCTATGTTAGAACCTAAGATTCCTATTCCTGAGTTACTTTCTGGAGATAGAGCAAAGTTTTTGAATTTTAAAAATAATTGTAAACTATTTCTGGCTTTGAAACCCCGCTCCTCTGGTGACCCAGTACAACAAGTTAAGATAATTATTTCTTTATTACATGGCGATCCTCAAGACTGGGCATTTTCCCTTGCGCCAGGAGATCCTGCATTATGTAATATTGATGCGTTTTTTCTGGCGCTCGGATTGCTGTACGACGAACCTAATTCAGTGGATCAGGCAGAGAAAAATTTGCTGGCTCTGTGTCAGGGTCAGGATGAGATAGAGATTTATTGTCAGAAGTTTAGAAAGTGGTCCGTGCTCACTCAATGGAATGAATGTGCGCTGGCAGCTATTTTCAGAAAGTGTCTCTCTGAAGCCCTTAAGGATGTCATGGTGGGATTTCCTATGCCTGCTGGTCTGAATGAGTCTATGTCTTTGGCCATTCAGATCGGTCGACGCTTGCGCGAGCGTAAATCTGTGCACCATTTGGCGGTATTATCTGAGCATGAACCTGAGCCTATGCAGTGCGATAGGACTTTGACCAGAGCTGAAAGGCAAGAACACAGACGTCAGAATGGGCTGTGTTTCTACTGTGGTGATTCCACTCATGCTATCTCCGATTGTCCTAAGCGCACTAAGCGGTTCACTAGTTCTGCCACCATTGGTACGGTACAGTCGAAATTTCTTTTGTCCGTTACTTTGATCTGCTCTTTGTCTTCTTATTCTGTCATGGCATTTGTGGATTCAGGCGCTGCCCTGAATTTGATGGACTTGGAGTTTGCTAGGCGCTGTGGGTTTGTCTTGGAGCCCTTGCAGTGTCCTATTCCATTGAGAGGAATTGATGCTACGCCTTTGGCCAAGAATAAGCCTCATTATTGGACCCAGCTGACCATGTGCATGGCTCCTGCGCACCAGGAGGATATTCGCTTTCTGGTGTTGCATAATCTGCATGATGTGGTCGTGTTGGGGTTGCCATGGCTACAAGTCCATAACCCAGTATTAGATTGGAAATCAATGTCTGTGTCCAGCTGGGGTTGTCAGGGGGTACATGGTGATGTTCCATCTCTGTCTATCTCATCATCCACCCCTTCTGAGGTCCCAGAGTTCTTGTCTGATTACCGGGATGTATTCGATGAGCCCAAGTCCAATGCCCTACCTCCGCAAAGGGATTGTGATTGTGCTATCGATTTGATTCCTGGTAGTAAGTTTCCTAAAGGTAGACTGTTTAATTTATCTGTACCTGAGCACGCCGCTATGCGGAGTTACGTGAAGGAGTCTTTGGAGAAGGGTCATATTCTCCCGTCATCGTCGCCATTGGGAGCAGGGTTCTTTTTTGTGGCCAAGAAGGATGGTTCGCTGAGACCTTGTATTGATTACCGCCTTCTAAATAAAATTACGGTCAAATTTCAGTTCCCCTTGCCGCTGCTGTCTGATTTGTTTGCTCGGATTAAGGGGGCTAGTTGGTTCACCAAGATAGATCTTCGTGGTGTGTATAATCTTGTGCGTATTAAACGGGGCGATGAATGGAAAACAGCATTTAATATGCCCGAAGGCCATTTTGAGTACCTGGTTATGCCATTCGGACTTTCTAATGCTCCATCAGTGGTTCAGTCCTTTATGCATGACATCTTCCGAGAATACCTGGATAAATTCCTGATTGTATACTTGGATGATATTTTGGTCTTCTCGGATGATTGGGAGTCTCATGTGAAGCAGGTCAGAATGGTGTTCCAGGTCCTGCGTGCTAATTCTTTGTTTGTGAAGGGGTCAAAGTGTCTCTTTGGTGTTCAGAAGATTTCATTTTTGGGGTTCATTTTTTCTCCTTCTACTATCGAGATGGACCCTGTTAAAGTTCAGGCCATTTATGATTGGACTCAGCCAACATCTCTGAAGAGTCTGCAGAAGTTCCTGGGCTTTGCTAATTTTTATCGTCGCTTCATTGCTAATTTTTCTAGCATTGCTAAACCGTTGAATGATTTAACCAAGAAGGGTGCTGATGTGGTCAATTGGTCTTCTGCTGCTGTGGAAGCTTTTCAGGAGTTGAAGCGTCGTTTTTCTTCTGCCCCTGTGTTGTGCCAACCAGATGTTTCGCTTCCGTTCCAGGTCGAGGTTGATGTTTCCGAAATTGGAGCAGGGGCTGTTTTGTCGCAGAGAAGTTCTGATTGCTCGGTGATGAAACCATGCGCCTTCTTTTCCAGGAAATTTTCGCCTGCTGAGCGAAATTATGATGTTGGCAATCGAGAGTTGCTAGCCATGAAGTGGGCATTCGAGGAGTGGCGTCATTGGCTTGAAGGAGCTAAGCATCGCGTGGTGGTCTTGACTGATCACAAAAACTTGACTTATCTCGAGTCTGCGAAACGGTTGAATCCTAGACAGGCTCGTTGGTCGCTGTTTTTCTCCCGTTTTGACTTTGTGGTTTCGTACCTTCCGGGCTCTAAAAATGTGAAGGCGGATGCCCTGTCTAGGAGTTTTGTGCCCGATTCTCCGGGTTTGTCTGAGCCGGCGGGTATTCTCAAAGAGGGGGTAATTTTGTCTGCCATCTTCCCTGATTTGCGGCGGGTGCTGCAAAAATTTCAGGCTAATAGACCTGACCGTTGCCCAGCGGAGAAACTGTTTGTCCCTGATAGGTGGACGAATAAAGTTATCTCTGAGGTTCATTGTTCGGTGTTGGCTGGTCATCCTGGAATCTTTGGTACTAGAGATTTGGTGGCTAGATCCTTTTGGTGGCCGTCTCTGTCGCGGGATGTGCGTTCTTTTGTGCAGTCCTGTGGGATTTGTGCTCGGGCTAAGCCCTGCTGTTCTCGTGCCAGTGGGTTGCTTTTGCCCTTGCCGGTCCCGAAGAGGCCTTGGACACATATCTCTATGGATTTTATTTCGGATCTCCCCGTCTCTCAAAGAATGTCGGTCATTTGGTTGGTTTGTGATCGCTTCTCTAAGATGGTCCATTTGGTGCCCTTGTCTAAATTGCCTTCCTCCTCTGATTTGGTGCCGTTGTTTTTCCAGCATGTGGTTCGTTTACATGGCATTCCAGAGAACATCGTTTCTGACAGAGGTTCCCAGTTTGTTTCGAGGTTTTGGCGAGCCTTTTGTGCTAGGATGGGCATTGATTTGTCTTTTTCCTCGGCTTTCCATCCTCAGACAAATGGCCAGACTGAACGAACCAATCAGACCTTGGAAACATATCTGAGATGTTTTGTTTCTGCTGATCAGGATGATTGGGTGTCCTTTTTGCCTTTGGCTGAGTTCGCCCTTAATAATCGGGCCAGCTCGGCTACTTTGGTTTCGCCATTTTTCTGCAATTCTGGGTTCCACCCTCGTTTCTCTTCAGGGCAGGTTGAGTCTTCGGACTGTCCTGGTGTGGATACTGTGGTGGATAGGTTGCAGCAGATCTGGACTCATGTAGTGGACAATCTGACTTTGTCCCAGGAGAAGGCTCAACGTTTCGCTAACCGCAGGCGCTGTGTGGGTCCCCGACTTCGTGTTGGGGATTTGGTTTGGTTGTCATCTCGTTATATTCCTATGAAGGTTTCCTCTCCTAAATTTAAACCTCGTTTCATTGGTCCATATAGGATTTCTGAGGTTCTTAATCCTGTGTCTTTTCGTTTGACTCTTCCAGCTTCTTTTTCCATCCATAACGTGTTCCATAGGTCATTGTTGCGGAGATACGTGGCACCTGTGGTTCCATCTATTGATCCTCCTGCTCCGGTTTTGGTTGAAGGGGAATTGGAGTATATAGTGGAGAAGATTTTGGATTCTCGTGTTTCGAGACGGAAACTCCAGTATCTGGTTAAGAGGAAAGGTTATGGTCAGGAAGATAATTCCTGGGTCTTTGCCTCTGATGTCCATGCTGCCGATCTTGTTCGTGCCTTTCATGTGGCTCATCCTGGTCGGCCTGGGGGCTCTGGTGAGGGTTCGGTGACCCCTCCTCAAGGGGGGGTACTGTTGTGAATTCTGTGGCCAAGCTCCCTCCTGTGGTCGAGAGTGGTACTTCGGCTGGTTCTGTCTATGAGCTTCCTTTGGTGGATGAGAGTGGTACTGCGGCTTCTGAGTTTCCTTCCTCAGGTGATGAGGTTAAGTCGTTAGGTGCTGCTCTATTTAACTCCACCTGGTGCTTTGATCCTGGCCTCCAGTCAATGTTCTAGTATTGGTCTTGCTTCCTCCTGGATCGTTCCTGTGGCCTGTCTTCCTGCATAAGCTAAGCTTTGCTTGTGTTTTTTTTGCTTGCTATTTTTTCTGTCCAGCTTGCTTTATTGGTTTTTCTTGCTTGCTGGAAGCTCTGAGACGCAGAGAGAGCACCTCCGTACCGTTAGTCGGTGCGGAGGGTCTTTTTTCCCCTCTGCGTGGTTGTTTGTAGGTTTTTGTGTTGACCGCAAAGCTATCTTTCCTATCCTCGGTCTATTCAGTAAGTCGGGCCTCACTTTGCTAAATCTATTTCATCTCTGTGTTTGTATTTTCATCTTACTCACAGTCATTATATGTGGGAAGCTGCCTTTTCCTTTGGGGAATTTCTCTGAGGCAAGGTAGGCTTATTTTTCTTTCTTCAGGGCTGGTTAGTTTCTCAGGCTGTGCCGAGTTGCATAGGGACCGTTAGGCGCAATCCACGGCTACCTCTAGTGTGGTGTGTTAGGATTAGGGATTGCGGTCAGCAGAGTTCCCACGTCTCAGAGCTCGTCCTTTGTTTTTGGTAATTGTCAGGTCACTTTGTGTGCTCTGAACTTCAATGTCCATTGTGGTTCTGAATTACCTGATCATAACATAATCCCTAGCCCCCAAGGGTGGTTTGCACGTTAACCCCTTCACCCCAAAGCCTGTTTTCACCTAAGTGACAGGGCCATAAGTCTGAAACGCTTCAACGGATTCTGGTGATTCTGACATTGTTTTCTCGTGACATATTGTACTTCATGAAAGTGGTAAAACTTCTACGATATGACTTGCATTTATTTGTGAAAAAAACAAAAATTTGTCAGAAATTATGAAAATTTAGCAATTTTAAATTTTTAGTTTTTATGCCCTTAAATTAGAGAGTTATATCACTAATAAACAGTTAATAAACAACATTTCCCACATGTCTGCTTTACATTGGCACAATTTTGGAAACATAATTTTTTTTTGTTAGGGAGTTATAAGGGTTGAAATTTGACCAGCGATTTCTCATTTTTGCAACAAAATTTGCAAAACCATTTTTTTACGGACCACCTCACACTTGAAGTGACTATATGACAGAAAATGCCCAAAAGTGACACCATTCTAAAAACTGCACCCCTCAAGGTACTTAAAACCACATTGAAAAAGTTTATTAACCCTTCAGGTGCTTCACAGGAATTTTTTGAATGTTTAAAAAAAATTGAACATTTACCTTTTTTTTCACAAAATTTTTAATTCAGGTCCAATTTGTTTCATTTTACCAAGGGTAACAGGAGAAATTGGACCACAAAAGTCGTTGTACAATTTGTCCTGAGTACGCCGATACCCCATATGTGGGGGTAAACCACTGTTTGGGCACATGGCAGAGCTCGGAAGGGAAGGAGCGCCATTTGACTTTTCAATGCAAGATTTGCTGGAATTGAGATCGGAGCCCATGTCACAATTGGAGAGCCCCTGACATGCCTAAACAGTGGAAACCCCCACAAGTGACACCATTTTGGAAAGTAGACCCTCTAAGGAACTAATCTAGATGTGTGGTGAGCACTTTGAACCTCCAAGTGCTTCACAGAAGTTTATAATGTAGAGCTGTAAAAAAAATTTCATATTCATTTTCACAAAAAATTATCTTTTTGCCCCCAATTTTTTTCCCAAGGGTAACAGGATAAATTGGACCCCAAAAGTTGTTGTGCAATTTGTCCTGAGTACGCTGATACTTCATATGTGGGGGTAAACCACTGTTTGGGCACATGGCAGAGCTCGGAAGGGAAGGAGCGCCATTTGACTTTTCAATGCAAAATTGGCTGGAATTGAGATCGGAACCCATGTTGCATTTGGAGAGCCCCTGACGTGCCTTAACAGTGGAAACCCCCCACAAGTGACCCCATTTTGGAAAGGAGACCCCCTAAGGAACTTATCTAGATGTGTGGTGAGCACTTTTAACCCCCAATTGTTTCACTAAAGTTTAGAATGTAGCGGTGTGAAAATTAAAAAATCATTTTTTCTTTCCACAAAATGATGTTTTAGCCTGCAATTTTTTTTTCGCCAAGGGTAACAGGAAAAATTGGACCACAAAAGTTATTGTCCAATTTGTCCTGAGTACGATGATACCCCATATGTTGGGGGGAACCACTGTTTGAGTGCATGGCAGAGCTTGGAAGGGAAGGAGCGCCGTTTGAAATGCAGACTTAGATGGATTGGTCTGCAGGTGTCATGTTGCATTTGCAGAGCCCCCAATGTACCTAAACAGTAGAAACCCCCCACAAGTGACCCCATATTGGAAACTAGACCCCCCAAGGAACTTATCTAGATGTGTTGTGAGAGCTTTGAACCAACAAGTGTTTCACTACAGTTTATAACGCAGAGCCGTGAAAATAAAAAATATTTTTTTTTCCACGAAAATGATATTTTAGCCCCCACGTTTTTATTTTCCCAAGGGTAACAGGAGAAATTGGACCACAAAAGTTATTGTCCAATTTGTCCTGAGTACGCTGATACCCCATATGTGGGGGGGAACCACCGTTTGAGTGCATGGGAGAGCTCGGAAGGGAAGGAGTGCCGTTTGAAATGCAGACTTAGATGGATTGGTCTGCAGGCATCATGTTGCATTTGCAGAGCCCCTGACAGCACTACTGACAGCAGCATCAGTGGGGTTAAATGCCCGCGATCGTGGGCATTGCTGCGGGGTGTCAGCT
This sequence comes from Ranitomeya imitator, assembly GCF_032444005.1. Classification (NCBI taxonomy): domain Eukaryota; kingdom Metazoa; phylum Chordata; class Amphibia; order Anura; family Dendrobatidae; genus Ranitomeya; species Ranitomeya imitator. The sequence goes on along the minus strand of NC_091282.1, from coordinate 913,828,319 downwards.
GTCATATACAGCTGACACCCGCACCCGATCACCGCGACGCTCAGCGCGAGACCGCAGTGATCGGTGCGCCGTACTAGTACTGCTGCTGGCACAAATGCAGTATCGGCAGCGCAGTACTAGAACGGCGCATGTCACGAAGTGGTTAATGACCGGGCCAATTTTTACAATTCTGACCACTGTCCCTTTATGAGGTTATAACTCTGGAACGCTTCAATGGATCCAGGTGATTCTGACAAAGTTTTCTCATGACATATTGTAATACATGATAGTGGTAACATTTCTTTGATATTACTTGCGGTTATTTGTGAAAAAAATGGAAAATTTGGTGAAAATGTTGAAAATTTTACAATTTTCCAAAATTGAATTTTTATGCAATTAAATCACAGATATATGTCACACAAAATACTTAATAAGTAACATTTCCCACATGTCTAATTTACATCAGCACAATATTGGAACCAAATTAATTTTTTGTTAGGGAGTTATAAGGGATAAAAGTTGACCAGCAATTTCTCATTTTTACAACACCATTTTTTTTTAGGGACCGCATCTCATTTGAAGTCATTTTTAGGGGTCTATATCATAGAAAATAACCAAGTATGACACCATTCTAAAAACTGCACCCCTCACGGTGCTCAAAACCACATTCATGAAGTCTATTAACCCTTCAGGTGTTTCACAGGAATTTTTGGACTGTTTAAATAAAAATGAACATTTAACTTTTTTTCACAAAAATTGACTTCAGCTCAAACTTGTTTTATTTTACCAAGGGTAACAGGAGAAAATGGACCCCAAAAGTTGTTGTACAATTTGTCCTGAGTACGATGATACCCCATATGTGGGGGTAAACCACTGTTTGGGCGCAAGGGAGAGCTCGGAAGAGAAGGAGCGCTATTTGACTTTTTTTTCAATGCAAAATTGACTGGAACTGAGATGGGAAACCATGTTGCGTTTGGAGAGCCACTGATGTGCCTAAACATTGAAACCCCGCACAATCGACACCATTTTGGAAAGTAGACCCCCTAAGGAACTCATGTAGATGTGTTGTGAGAGCTTTGAACCCCCAAATATTTCACTACAGTTTATAACACAGAGCCGTGAAAATAAAAAATCTCTTTTTTCCCCACAAAAATTATTTTTTAGCCCCCAGTTTTGTATTTTCCCAAAGGTAACAGGAGAAATTGGACCCCAAAAGTTGTTGTCCAATTTTTGCTGAGTACGCTGATACCCCATATGTGGGGAGAACCACCGTTTGGGCGCATGGGAGAGCTCGGAAGGGAAGGAGCGCCATTTGCAATGCAGACTTAGATGGATTGCTCTGCAGGCGTCACACTGCATTTGCAGAGCCCCTAATGTACCTAAACAGTGGAAACCCCCCACAAGTGACTCCATATTGGAAACTAGACCCCCAAGGAACTTTTCTAGATATGTTGTGAGAACTTTGAACCCCCAAGTGTTTCACTACAGTTTATAATGCAGAGCCGTGAAAATAAAAACATTTTTTTTTCCACAAAATTTATTTTTTAGCCCCCAGTTTTGTATTTTCCAAAGAGTAAGAGAAGAAATTGGACCCCAAAAGTTGTTGCACAATTAGTTCTGAATATGCTGATACCCAATATGAGGAGGGGAACTACCGTTTGGGCGCATGGAAGAGCTCGGAAGGGAAGAAGTGCCATTTGGAATGCAGACTTTGATGGATTGGTCTGCAGGCGTCACGTTGCATTTGCAGAGCCCCTGATGTAACTAAACAGTAGAAACCCCCCACAAATGACCCCATATTGGAAACTAGACCCCCCATGGAACTTATCTAGATGTGTTGTGAGAACTTTGAACCCCCAAGCCACCTCCCTGCAGGACCCAGATGCAGCCCCGTGGCCATTTTGGATCCAGGCCTGCAGGGAGGAGGTAAGAGACCCTCGCAGCTACACGATCACATGATCAACACGTTGGTCTGAGGGTCTCAGGGAAGCACGCAGGGAGCCCCCTCCCTGCACGATGCTTCCCTATACCGCTGGAAAACTGCGATCATGTTTGATCGTAGTGTGCCAGGGGTTAATGTGTCGGGGTGGTCTGTGACCACTTCTGGCACATAGTGCCGGATGTCAGCTGCGATAGTCAGCTGACACCCGTCCCGATCGGCCGCGCTCCTCCTATGAGCGTGGCTGATCGCGCTTTACATGCTATTCAGTCCTTGGGAAGTAGGGCTCACCCCATATGGACGGAATAGTACGTCTAATGGCAGAAAGGGGTTAATCATGAACAGCAAAACAATTGCATTCATGTATGGAACAGGCTTCTTACACACAACAATACAGAAGCAATAAGAAAATTAGTTAAAAATCAACTTACTGATGGCATTACAGTCAATCTGTGCAATCAGAAAATAAAATGAGCTAGCTGTTTTAAAAGGGAAATATTGAGAAAATACATTCCTAAGAATAATACTACAAAATCAGAACAGCTTCTGGACTTAATACACACAGATGTTTGTGATCCAATGAGTATTCAAACTCCTGCAAAGAAGAGATATTTTCTCATATTTATCGATGATTATTCAAGACATACTGTTGTCTAGCTGCTTCACAGCAAAGATGAATTTCTAGAGAAACTTGAAATATATATCACTGAAGTATATAAAAAATCTGCATGCAGATAATAGAACTGAATATGCAAGTAATGAGACACAAAGTGCTTGAAGGAAAAATTTAATTGTGTATCAGACCACTGTGCCATACAACCCTGAGCAAAATGGTCTCACGGAAAGAAGGAACTGGACACTTTGTGAAAGTGAAAAAAATCTGTGTGCTATTTGACACAAATTTGCCATATTAAGGTGAAGCAATCATGACAGCTTGTTATCTTCAAAATAGACGCATTCAAGACTCTATCGGCTATAGATGCTGTACAAAGATGTTTGTCAGACATTTGGACATCAAGATTGCCTTTTTAAATAGTGACATTAAAGAGAACTTCTATATTACTTAACCTTAGTGTTATATCAAATAGGGTGAAAATAATCTCCTTTGCAAACTATAAAATCTCTCTATGGTCTTAAGCAATCAGCAAGAACAAGAAACACCCAAATGAAAAAGTCTTACTGGAAGACGGATTTAAAAGAAGTGTTTATACACAAAATGTAGAGTACAAACGGAAAGTGGGTGAATATTTTTTCATATGTAAACAGTGTAATTATGGTTCATAAAGAGGACGACTTTAGTCATCTTAAATCGACAAGCAGCTATTTGTTCAAGCGTGGATAAAGTTCAATTTCTTGGTCTAGACGAAAACAGGTATCTGTAACCATGTCATCTACAGAAACAGAGTATGTGTCTGCAGAACACGCATGTCAAGAGGAAAATTTGGTTAAACCAATGGTTATATACTCTTGGTAGGCTATCAAGTCAACCAAGGAAGCAAACTTGCATGCAGTGAGAAGATTAATACTAGAACCAAACACAATGACGTTAAATCTCATCAATCGGCGTGATTTGATAGGATGTATCATAATTGAGTTTGTTTATTGCAAAACTGACCAGATGATAGCTGATGCTATGAAAAAGCCACTTCCAAGAGCCAGAATTAAAGAATTCAGAACCACTATGGGACTAAAAGGATAAGTAGTTGTTGAGTGAGGGTGTTGGAATAATGCTTATTATTGTATATGTTGCATCAACTACTATTTACTACTGCTTAATAGTGCATGAGCTTCTGTCTCCAGCAATATTATGTTGCCAGTAAAGCTGACAGACTAAATGCTAAGATCCTAAGCTATATGAAATACCAGTTGTAAGCTATGTTATCTTTGTTCCTGAATAAAAATATATTCACTGTTGAATGGCTGGACAGTACAGAGTTTTATCCGCTGCCAACAAACAAGGGCTGAAGAGGTGGTGGTGAGGTGAGACGCAAGAACATAATAATCTCTTTATATAGCACCAACATATTCCGCAGCGCTTTACAGTTTTTTGCACACATTATCATCGCTGTCCCTGATGGGGCTCACAATCTAAATTCCCTATCAGTATGTGTTTTGAATATGGGAGGAAACCGGAGAACCCAGAGTAAACCCACGCAAACACGGGGAGAACATACAAACTCCTTGCAGATGTTGTCCTTGGTGGGATTTGAACCCAGGACTCCAGCGCTGCAATGCTAACCACTGAGCCACCGTGCTGCCCATGAACATAAGTGAAACTTTGATTCTATCATGACTGTTGCACCCAGTAATGCAAGTGACACATCCCTGAAATCAGAGTCTCTGTCCCTACCTCTCGCGGCTGTCAGATTGCATGTCAAAAATCTGCTGACAGATTTCCTTTATTACTGTATCATCCAAACACAGCTCTTTAGAGTCTAAATAAATGTAGTTATATATTTTTAGCACACATTCTCAGGCTTTCGTGTTTTAAAAAATTATTAATTGACCAAAGAGGATTATATAATATAATTGTATTTTTTGTGCATTTTACATGAATTTCTTAAACGTAACAAATATAGTAAAATTTAAGACACCTGTCAAAAAGATTTAAAGAAGTTGATTTGAAAATTACTCACCTATCTACAGCTATCGCCACCAATGTGAAAACAGAGGCAGAAACAGAAATTCCTTGAACCATTCCGCTCATTTTACATATTGTATTTCCAAAAGGCCAACCTTGGAAGAGAGAAAAAAATGACAATAATGCTTTCTGCTATGATTGCAAACTACATTTTCAATTGAAAACCAGCCACCTATATAAAGTGACATTCACACATGTATTGCAGAGTTAAGGACTTTTTCATAATAAACATTTTGAACTCAGGCTTGAAGCCTATTACTCCAAAGTATTTAAATACCATTTTTAATAAAACTAGAATTTGTTTTATTGTTTCCATTTTCATTTAATGCTTTGAAAACATTTTGTGTAGATACAAGGTGATATAAAACAATAAAGATTGTGATTAAACAGCTTCATACATATATGATAGCTGATAAGTTGGGACTCGAGGAAAACCCAGTTAACATGAGTACTGCCATAAAAATCATTACTGTATTTTTTAATAAAGGTGGTACTATTAGTAACAGAGTAACATAGTTATTAAGGTTGAAGGAAAACTTTAAGTCCATCTAGTTCAACCCATAGCCTAACCTAACATGCCCTAACATGTTGATCCAGAGGAAGGCAAAAAAACCCATGTGGCAAAAGAGTAAGCTCCACATTGGGGAAAAAAATTCCTTCCCGACTCCACATACGGCAATCAGACTAGTTCCCTGGATCAACGCCCTATCAAGGAATCTAGTGTATATACCCTGCAACATTATACTTTTCAAGAAAGGTATTCAATGGCCTCTTAAATTGAAATAATTAATCACTCATTACAACATCATACGGCAGAGAGTTCCATAGTCTCAGTGCTCTTACAGTAAAGAATCTGCGTCTGTTATTATGCCTAAACTTTCTTTCCTCCAGACGTAGAGGATGCCCCCTTGTCCCTGTCTCAGGTCTATGATTAAAAAGATCATCAGAAAGGTCTTTGTACTGTCCCCTCATATATTTATACATTAAAATAAGATCACCCCTTAGTCTTCGTTTTTCCAAACTAAACAGCCCCAAGTGTAATAACCTATCTTGGTATTGCAGACCCCCCAGTCCTCTAATAACCTTGGTCGCTCTTCTCTGCACCCGCTCTAGTTCAGCTATGTCTTTCTTATACACCGGAGACCAGAACTGTGCACAGTATTCTAAGTGTGGTCGAACTAGTGACTTGTATAGAGGTAAAATTATGTTCTCTTCATGTGCATCTATGCCTCTTTTAATGCATCCCATTATTTTATTTGCCTTTCTAGCAGCTGCCTGACACTGGCCACTGAACATGAGTTTGTCATCCACCCATACACCTAGGTCTTTTTCATTGACGGTTTTGCCCAGAGTTTTAGAATTAAGCACATAGTTATACATCTTATTACTTCTCCCCAAGTGCATGACCTTACATTTATCCCCATTAAAGCTCATTTGCCATTTGTCAGCCCAAGCTTCTAGTTTACATAAATCATCCTGTAATATAAAATTGTCCTCCTCTGTATTGATTACCCTGCAGAGTTTAGTTTCATCTGCAAATATTGAAATTCTGCTCTGAATGCCACCTACAAGGAAATTAATAAATATGTTAAAAAGAAGAGGGCCCAATACTGACCCCTGTGGTACCCCACTGATAACTGTGACCCAGTCCGACTGTGCTGCATTAATAACCACCCTTTGTTTCCTACCCCTGAGCCAGCTCTTAACCCACTTACACATATTTTCCCCTATCCCCATTATTCTCATTTTATGTATCAACCTTTTGTGTGGCACCGTATCAAAAGCTTTTGAAAAGTCCATAAACTCTACGTCCACTTGGTTCCCTTGGTCCAGTCCGGAACTTATCTCTTCATAGAAGCTGATCAGATTAGTCTGACATGAACGGTCCCTAGTAAACCCGTGCTGATACTGGGTCATGAGGTTATTCCTCTTCAGATACTCCAGTATAGCATCCCTTAGAATGCCCTCCAGGATTTTACCCACAGTAGAGGTTAAGCTTACTGGCCTATAATTACCGAGTTCAGTTTTTGTCCCCTTTTTGAATATTGGCACCACATTTGCTATACGCCAGTCCTGTGGTACAGACCCTGTTATTATGGAGTCTTTAAAGATTAAAAATAATCGTCTATCAATGACTGTACTTAATTCCTGCAGTACTCGGGGGTGTATCCAATCCGGGCCCGGAGATTTGTCAATTTTAGCGATTTTTAGACGCCGACGTACTTCCTGCTGGGTTAAGCAGGTGACATTTAATGGGGAATTTTTATCACTGGTCATTTTGTCTGCCATGGGATTTTCTTGTGTAAATACTGATGAAAAAAAGTCATTTAGCATATTGGCTTTTTCCTCATTCTCATCCACCATTTCACCCAGACTTTTTTTAAGGGGGCCAACATTATCATTTTTTAGTTTCTTACTATTTACATAGTTAAAGAATATTTTGGGATTATTTTTACTCTCTCTGGCAATGAGTCTCTCTGTCTCAATCTTTGCTGCCTTGACTTGCTTTTTACAGAATTTATTTAATTTTCTGTGTTTATTTAATGCCTCATCACTACCTACTTCCTTTAATTCTCTAAATGCTTTCTTTTTGTCACTTATTGTGACCCTTACAGCTCTATTTAGCCATATTGGTTTCCTCCTATTTCTAGTATGTTTATTCCCATACGGTGTATACTGTGCACAGGTCCCATCCAGGATGCTAATAAACGTCTCCCATTTTCTTTGTGTATTTTTATGTCTCCGGATATCATCCCAGTTAATTGCACCAAGATCCTCTCTCATCTGTTGGAAATGTGCCCTCCTGAAGTTTAGTGTCCTTGTAACCCCTCTATTACACATCTTTTTAAAGGATACATGAAAACCTATTATTTTGTGATCACTATTCCCCAAGTGACCCCCAACCCTTATATTTGATATGCGGTCTGGCCTGTTGGTTAATATTAGGTCTAGCAGTGCCCCCCTTCTTGTTGGGTCCTGAACCAGTTGTGAAAGGTGAAAGGTAATTGTCTCTCATAGTTGTCAAAAACCGATTACCTTTGCTGGAACTGCAGGTTTCTGTTCCCCAATCTATTTCAGGGTAGTTGAAGTCCCCCATAATAATGACTTCCCCTTGAGTGACAGCTTCATCTATTTGCTTTACGAGGATATTCTCCATTGCTTCCATTATTTTTCGAGATTTATAACAAACCCCTGTCAGTAATTTATTATTTACCCCCCTATTAAACCTTATATTGCCTGATTCAAGTAAATGAAGTACTTTGCCTTATTAACATAATTTCTACAAGTTGTATTGACCCTTCCCGAAATGTGCCGTGTATTTAGGGTGCTGAGGGAGATGCATTGCTGTAAATTTCTGTATATCTACAGTGCCATGATCGCGGAGGTCTTGCTGAGCACAGCCGCGTCAAAATGCAAAAAGTTATAGCTCTCAGGATAAAGCAGTGCAATTTTTTTTTCTATAAAAGTTTTTATTGTGTAAAAGTTCCAAAACATAAAAAGAAAAAATAAACGTGGTAAAGCTGTAATCGTACTGTCCAGATGAATAAAGCTGCCTTATGAATTTTACCCCACACTGAATGGTATAAACCTCCCCAAAATGCAATTACTGAATTGCTGGGCTTGTTCATTCTGCCACCCAAAAATCAGAATAAAAAGTGATCAAAAATGTAAAGTGCCGAAAAACGGAACCAATTAAAACGTCAACTAGTCCCACAAAAAATAAGCCATGACATGACTGTGTCAGCTGAAATATGGAAAAATTATAGCTACCAAAATATAGTGATGTAAAAACGTACGATAAAAAGCGTTTTTTAGTGTCTGACAGCAGCCAAACATAAGAACCCGATAATAGATATCATTTATCCTGCATTCTGCATTGACTATGTACAAAGGGATTTTCGTGTAAAATCTCTGATATACGTGATTCAGACGGAACCCTGCAATGAGGCAGGTGAGGCACTGTGGACGCCGTCTGGCTAGCTATGATCCTGTGGTGTCCGTCTTTTTAGGATTGCATAGAAGCGCGGTCTGCCAAAGTATTGTGTACTTCAGAAAAAAAGGACATCACTGAACAGGGGCCAGACGGAGTCCAGAGTAACTCTGCTGCAGCATTATAGTGAATTGATCTCTCAGGTGTTTCAATTGAATCATGTCACTCAGAGATTTAAAGAGAAATCCTGATGTAAATGTTCATCGTAGAGCACCGGATAAATGTGATTCCAAATAATATGTAAAATGTTCACAACAAAAGCTTCAACTCAATCCAAAAAAAAGCAAGGTTCTGCTCAGCTCCTTCATCAGATATCGGAAATATAAGGGCTTCCACAATTCTGGTAGTACAAAGGCTCTGGAAAAGCGCCATAGCTCCGAGCCCTCCAAAAGAAATTCAGCAAATTCTGTACTCCCAAATCCAAATGACCCATCTCTTCTGAGCCCAACAGTGTGCCTATATCACATTTATCAACTTCATGTTTGGCATTTATAGAACGGAATAAAAAACAATACTTTATTTCAAATTTAAAGATTAAATAAAAAAGCTTATGAGCCAATAAGATATATGCTGGTGAGCCAGTACATAAGTGGCACCACTGGGTGGCAGGCAAAAAAAGTTTTAACAGTACAAGCAAATAAATATAGAACCTTTAAAATATTAACACTGAGACTAAATAAAGATAGTGGTGAATGCATGTCCCTTACTCATATTAAAGTACGTAGTGCTTGTACAGAGCATAGGACTTAAGCAGTATTAAGTAGGTAAGGGTGCATGTAGTATCCTGCAAAGGAATGGCTAGATGTTTACCTGGCCATGCGATGGTGCCACTGCCCCTACGCACGTTTTGGCAACGTGCCTTCTTCAGGGGAAGTGACAACATGGCATTCAGAAGCTCCTTAAAAACACCCACTATAAAATTGCGATACACGAGCCATGATGTGGTTAGTCAGGAGTATGCTAAGGATTGGTGCCCAGAAACTGACGTACACTTGAATTCACCGCCCAATCACAGTGCACTTTTTAAATGATTCCTTTCAAAAGGGGCCTGTGGTTTGGCACTTGAAGCACTGACATACCCAGAGCATGTAGTGCCGCCGAGGGTGTCAAGGTGGGCGAGGATGGACATGGCGTCATACGTCACCACCCACATGGATCACATGAGCGGGGCCGAAAACTCTGACGACGAACATTCATTATTGTCTCTTGTGCAATAACCTTTACTGTGTTTATATAAGCAATTATTGATTTTTTTTCATACGCTGTTATACTTATATTAATTCACATGTTACTTGTTCTGTGAATAATAACAATGTATTTCACAACGATCAGAAGCAACTAATATTGCAGTATAATTCTGCTCTTAAGAACATTCCCAATTTACGGATCCCGGGTGTACCCTTGTAGTGCCTTACCAATGGTTTATCTCACCTCTCTTTTATATGATTTTGTAACGATAAAAATATGGATCTTTTTTAAACTTGGTCCTCATGTAAAGCTTTTTTGGTGATTTTTAAACTTAATGTGCCAAAAAAAACAACTTATACTCACCTCACCATTCGTCTATCAAGGCCCTCTGCTCCTCACCGATCCTCATCTGATCCTCATTGCATCTTCTTACTGTCGCTATGGCCAGGACTTCCAGCTCTGATGAAGACCAGGATGGCTCTATGCTTGCATAATTTCACAATGTAACAACGCAAACCGTGAACATGTGCGCACATGCGCAGAATTGTCTGGGCATTATCGATGTTGGAAGTCTCAGTCTAGCATATAGAAGGACTGGAAAGTGATAAGAACCGGACAGGGAATGGTGAAGAGTGTAGGGGCTGGAAAGTTAAGTAGTAACATGAGCATGAGTATTTTTATATATATTTTTTCACGTTATGTGTTTATTATGCTCATGGGTCTGGAGAGACTCATGAGAATAATAAGGGACATTTCATTAGCTGCAAAATCGTATTTCACAGGAAAATTCACATGAATTAGAGAATTCTAATTCTGCCAGATCTGCTCATTTCTAATATGACCCTTCTGGAGCTATTCCTTCGCTTTCAGCCAGAAAGGAAGTGCAGTGTTTTTTTTTGTCTGATAAATCTGAGAAGGTTGCAGATAATTAGTGGCTGCTGACTGCTGCAGTCATGGGATATTGTTTGTGTCCGGAGACCAGCAAAGCACACAAGTCTATGAGGAAAGTAAATAACTTTTATAGTTTATGCAGCACCATGGGGCTATATAACAAGGGGATGCTCAGCAAGGCATAATCTCCTTTAAAAAAAAATTATTCTCTAAATATTACGTAAAACAATGTCTTATGATCTATGCTTTGCAGAAACTCTATGTACTAAGCGAATATCCGAATATACCACACTAAATGTAGATTGTTGTGGCAGTGCACAAAATATACATTTTTCAAAGTAAAACATTCCCTGTGTGACTGTTAACCCAGCCTCACAATGCTCTGCCATTTCATAATCCATATTCATTACAAAGCTCTTTAGATATCATAATGCATATTTATGAGACTGAATGTTTTCTGTTGTTTGATCTTGAGACAAATGTACTATTTTTCAAAGTTAACCCGACATAGAATAAAATGTTTTTTGAACATTATTTCAATATATGAGAAATTAACTGTACCCTTACCAATATACAATAAAATTACTACACACTGTACTATTGAAACAATCCTGTGATCGATGGCTGCTAGAGATGAGTGATTCTTTTCAAATTCAAAATTAACTGACTCAATTTTCTCCAAAATTTGATTCACATTAAATAGATTTGAACAAATCTCAATACTGGACAGTTTATAATTACTTGGAAAATATAAGTGGAGGGGAGGGGAGGAAGAGAAAACCCACTGACTATAATAGCTTACACTCTACTCTACAGAAGAGAGAAAAGATGTTCCAGATCATAAGACGTTAAACTATTGTCAATGACACTGGAGATGAAAAAAGACTCTGCTGTAGAAAATGTCTTCCACTGGGAACCGCTTGTCAAGGTACTGACCACCACGGAACAAGGTGTGATAATCCGTGAGATGTCATAGCTGCAGGGCATCATAGGAAGGACCATGCGGCAACGCAAAATGACATTAACCTTCTCTTTGATGCTTCATCAGTGTAGAAAATGGTTCCAGAAATTTTTTTTTCTGAGCTGTAATTTGAATCTCAAAATATTTGAATTTGCATGAAACCGAGAATTTTAGGGAATTCAACTTGAATTCGATGCATTGTGGATCAATCTGCTCATCTCTAATATAATCTTTTTCCTTTTAAAATTGTAAGTCTTTCCTAAAAGCTTTCCATAGTGACCTTCATTCTACTAGGAGAAGTGTTTAAGTCATTCAGTGTACAGTGTCTGTGGAATGTCCGGTGGAAAGTCGTTCGGCACGTAAGGAATTCTCAATTCCATAGCAGGCTACTATGTTCGAAAGGGGCCTTTGGAAGTATAGAGTAGCGCATACACATAGGATAAAACTGGAATTAAATAGATGATTTTGACCATAATGAATGATTAGCCTGGTTTGATGAAATGAACAATTTTCTTGACCAATCAACATCTAGCAAAAATTTGTAGTCACTCAAAACATGATTATAATATTAGCCGATCTAGCCCGTGATGTATTTGGGGCCATCAACAAATGATCATTCAGTTTTTCGATAAATCATCATAAGTCTAAGGCATTTTGACATCCAATATGCCTGACTTTTCTTTACTCTGTCATTAGGGAGCCACTGGTCACCACAATAAACATCAGATTGGTTACCCAGTTGGTTTGGATAATATTCATCAATTGTGGCCACTTTTAGGGCCAATAATAAAGGATAGTCAGTGTAGAACTGTCTTGCTCTTATTGAAGAAATACATCAAATATCATTGTATTCTATTCAGCATTTCAATTCTGATTGGTAAACACTTATAAAGCTAGATTTTGAGTGTCATAATAGTTTTCAAGCAAGAATGGAGCTGTTTATTTTCTTTTCTCAGTTTACACTTGTTTCAATCACCAGGTGGAGATTTAATTACTATCTTTGTGCTGATGACACCCATCTTCTCACCCTCTCCTTTTAACTAACAGCACCAGCTATATCGAGCTGCCACTTCCTCACTGTCAATGTTGACTCATGAAAGCCTGAAGTTGTAATTTCCATTGTAGATAAGATTGCTTTAATAATTGCAGTAGTGGATTAATCAAATTGACTTCTCGGTTATTGATTAACACGCTATAGATTGAACTGACTGATTTCTTCATAGAGTCTTCATTGTTCACTGTTGACATTGTGACATCATTGAAATAAAGTATTATAGCTCCAAACCAACATTGCCATTAGATTATTTGTAAAAATTAATGCTAATAATCCTTGCCTTAAAGGGAATGTATCAACAGGTTTTCACTACCTCATACGAGAGCAACATAATGTAAGAAAAGAGACTCTTATTACAGTTATGTATCACTTAGTTTACAGGGTAAAGCAACTGTGCTACAGTTTTTAGTTGTAGTATATAGCAGAGCTGAGAAAGCTAACCCCACCCAGACCGCAAATCTCTATGTACAATATCTATGAACAATGAACTGCTTATCAGAGGAGAGAGAGCGTGGTCGGACCAGGGCTCACATGAGAACCAGCTCTGGCAATGATAATGTCCTAGTGATAAAACCTTCATTGTAAGTAAACAACAAAGAGCCTAATAAATGTCACATCGTTGAAATGTGTGCTTTAGCCCCTATCTCCTGCTGCCTTCAAATTAGATAGCAAAAACCTGCTGACAGATTTCATTTAAAGACCCAAGCCTACAAAATTTATAATACAATTGTAGCTATTCATTAGTTAATTAATCATTATATGTGCGAGCCACACTCTCCATGTAATATTTGTACACTAGTTTCATTATAATTAGTGTAAGTTAGTTGACAATTACTCTATGAACGAGCAGAATACTAGCTCGTCGTTAAGAATTATTTTTAAGTTTGCTTAAAAATCATTTTGAAAGCAGGACATGTGCTAGTGAGATTGAAACGCTACGGACACGGAGTTATTACAGATAATGTGATGCTCTTGGGTTGAAACGTGTAGCCAAATGATGGTTGAAAAATAATTGTCATCGGCTTGTGTAAACCCAAAGCCAAAGTCAGAATCAAAAAGTTTATTTTTTTCTGAGAACAAAGGAATCAGAAGTTTAAATTCAGATTTCTGGATACTTCTATCCAGCGGCATCATCTGACTATAGGGACACACCGCTACATTAGATGGCCGGCTTGCCCCCATAAATTGGCAGGTTCAGCCTACTTTAATCTATTGTGTTTGAGCAACAAGATTTAGGAAGAGATGAATTGCATCCCCCCCAGAGACACAATAAAGTAACAGGGGGAATACACACCAAGTTTAACTGTCTGTATGATGTTACATTTCTTATTAGATGGTCATTTGTCATTACATTTAATGCCCACTGCTGACCCTATTTGAAAATATATATATTTTTTAAATTTAAATTTTGGTGTTATTTTCTTATTAAATATTCCTTATTTTGAGTATTTGCTAAAACATAATATGCAAAACATCCATAACAGAAAGCACTGGACATACCTGCGATGATGTTATCTAGCAAAGTTGTAGGCATACAGAAGATTCCAACCAGCAAATCACTGACCGCAAGGTTCAAGATGAAGAGATTAGTAATAGTTCTCATATGCTTGTTACTGAGAACAATGAAGCACACCACTCCATTGCCCACCATGCATAAGATAAAGATGAGTAAGTATGAGATAATGAACACAGCCGCCACAGAGGGTCGATGAAGATAATAATCTACGTAAGTGATGTTTTCTTCTGTGTTAGCCTGTGTCCTGTTGATGGCTTTCTTAGGAGTCCATAGTAAAGATACATTGATGTCCATTTTATCATTCATGGTTATCCTTAAAGAGAAAGAGAAGAAAATGAGTTGTAAAGATAGTGTTTTATGTATTATATATATATATATATATATATATATGCATATATATATATATATATATATATATCTATATATCACAGAATTTCAGAATATTCAAAAACTCTACAATTTAATTTCAGTAAAGCAAAAAGATAATTAAAGGCATCGGCTGACATGTTCTGATTAGACGTCCTTGTCTTCTCTCAAATATCTCAAATCACTTGGTTTCTCACAATTCACTGGCATTAAGAGAAGCCATGCAAATCGTATTCTTGCAGCCAAGTGACCGCCAGCTCTCACTAGCAATATCAGTGAATCCTGACAGCGTGCACACTGCACAATGTCAGGATTCAAAAGTCCACAGTCATGTATTGTGATTGCAAATATTGATGAGCGAGTGTGCTCGTTACTTGGGCTTTCCGAGCATGCTCCAGTGATCTCTGAGTATTTTGGGCGTGCTCGGAGACTTAGTTTGTGTCACCGCAGCTGCATGATTTGCGGCTAACACTAATTGCAATCCTTTATGAGAAGACAGGCATAAGCCCCTTAAATATTCAATAAGTATACTATTCTGCGTGTTTTAGCAGGTCAGTTTGTTGTAAACTTCAAAGTACATATTATGCAAAAGGCTTTGACTTTTTCTGATAAGGATTAAAGCTCCTTCCCTTTTAACATAAGCAATGTCTATTTTTATCAGCTGTCCATGTTTTTGCTGTGATAATGACTTAGCTAATGGGATCATAATTGTAATTTTACATGTGTTCGATAAGTGCTGTAAAACTAAGAGCCGCCTAACACCTCCATGTGAAAACTGCATGTTCAGATGATTGCTATTTTCAAAGTTGACATAACTAGTTATGTTGTCTATGATGAATTTGTATAAAAATCTGTGTCATGCCGCAAATAACATAGCTGGCAATTTTCATGTCAATGCTGAGAACCACATGTTGTAAAAGCCTGTCGATGAGCATTTTTCAAGCAGCTCTTCTTTACATGGCTCAAAACTATCAAATCTAAATGAAATATACTAACCTCTATTGATCGATCCAATTCACAATACAACCCTCTGATATTAACTGACTCTAGTAATCAATTGTAAAGAACCATAGCTTCTAAAAAAATGGTTTGCAATCTGGAAGTGGAAACACAAAGCTCGGCAAATGATCCAGCTAACACCAGAAAAGTGGTGGACATTCATACTATAAGTAAACTTTAGCTTTTTCATTTTAGAACATGCATAAAATAAAAATAGGATGGACAACCCATTGTGTTTTTCCCTTGTAATTTATAATAGCCTTTTTGGCAAAGATTCAGCAGTTCTACACAAATATGGCCTATTAACATTTTTATTTATTTACTTGTTTGTTTTTAAAGAGGGCATGTTCATGGTAAAAATGGAACAAAATCCCCATTGATTTGCTTTCTTTCATGCACTATTGAATTTTTTTTGTTTTGAATTTACAAAAATGCATATTCGTAATAGAATTCTCTCTGGTCTATTTTGCTAGTCTAACGACATTCTTCCCAGTGATTATTTTAATTACATTTGTGTGTATATACATATATATATATATATATATATATATATATACATACATATATATATATTTAGAATTTGATTAGTACCCCAAAAATTTACTTTAACATAAGTAAAGAAATCATTAGCAGGTTGTTTATTTCCAAACTTTATAATTATGTAGCTTCACTGATTAGCTCTAGCAGAGCTTTTTAGTTACTAGCTAGCTGGTAACTCATTTTATGTTATTAAGTGAAGTAAAAAAAAAATAGAAAGGAAAAAAACAGAAAAGATGTCTACTGTATATAGGAAAGTACATTTATAGCAGCTGTATACTAAGCATAATGTCAGAAAAGTCAAAGAAATAGCTGCTTTAGAAATCAGACAGTAGTCTTTAGAACACAGAAAAATAAGTGACTATTGAATGTGACTGAGAGGTGACAGACATAATACTCCCTGCTAGCTGTTTTGATTCTGTATAATCCAGGACTTGGACATAAAGTGCAGAACAGCAGCAGAGTTATACTTTTCATGTCTATTTTTAAAGGAAATTATTCCCCATTCAAGAACATCAACTAATAGACAGAGATCAGTGGATACAAAAAATAATATCTTGTACTGGAGTGTCTTGCAAGTCCATTCATTACACACCCAGACAACTATTTTAAAAGGGCTGTGTGCAATGCTCTGTTTGTCCTGTGGTGGTGGTGCTGAATAAAAAATGGACATCTACTGGATTCACTCACAGAGTCTAGCTGATTATTTACATCACTCACCAATACAGATGATTGACTTTTTGAAATTTTAATTTAACATCTTCAGCAAAATGTTCCCAAATGTTGCCAAGCATATAGTTGCTAAGAAAAGGTGGGTAACACTCTGAGGTCTCCTAGAGCTGTACTGAGCTTTTTTCTAACCCTTTGACCCCTCCACATATTTTGATGTATCCATACGTACAGATTGGTAAGTCCAGGTCTGTACTTACCAACCATGGATATGTGGATACATCATAGCAATTTTGTGCTCACAAGAGCTGTGATCGTGCTATTGCTGCTGTGATCGATATCGATCACGGTGCTTAGAAGGCAAGCAGAGGGAAAGAGCCCCCTCTGCGATTCGATTGATGCCCGGGTGATCAGGCTCTACCAAGTTAGTTACAGGTACTCTCACAAAATTAGAATATCATCAAATATTTAATTTATTTAAGTTCTTCAATATAAAAAGTGAAACTCATATATTAAATAGAGTCAAAACAAACAGAGTGATCTATTTCAAATGTTTATCTTTGTTAATATTGATGATTATGGCTTACAGCCAAGGAAAACCAAAAAATCAGTAACTCAGTAAATTAGAATAATTAGCAAAAAAATACCTTCAAAGACATCCTAAGTGTTTAAAAAGGTCTCTTAGTCTTTTTTCAGTAGGCTCCACAATCATGGTGAAGACTGCTGACTTGACAGATGTCTTGAAGGCAGTCATTGACACACTCCACAAGAAGAATAAGCCACAAAAGGTCAATGCTAAAGAAGCTGGCTGTTCAGAGAGTGCCATATCCAAGCATATTAATGGAAAGTTGAGTAGAAGGAAAAAGTGTGGTAGAAAAGGTGCACAAGCAACCGAGATAACCGCAGCCTTGAAAGGATTGTTAAGAAAAGGCCATTCAAAAATTTTGGGGAGATAAACAAGGATTGGACTGCTGCCGGAGTCATTGCTTCAAGAGCCACCACACACAGACGTATCCAGGACATGGGTTACAAGTGTCGCATTCCTTGGGTCAAGCCATTCATTACCAATAGACGATGCCAGAAACATTTTACCTGGGCCAAGCAGAAAAAGACCTGGACTGTTGCTCAGTGGTCCAAGGTGTTGTTTTAACATGAAAGTAAATTTTGCATTTCATTTGGAAATCAAGGTAACAGAGTCTAGAGTAAGAGTGGAGAGGCCACAATCCAAGCTGCTTAAGGTCTAGTGTGAAGTTTCCACAATCAGTGATGGTTTGGACAGCCATGTCATCTGCTGGTGTAGGTCCACTGTGTTTTATAAAGCCCAAAGTCAGTGCAGCCGTCTACTAGGAAATGTTAGAGCAATTCATGATTCCCTCTTCTGACAAGCTTTTCGGAGATCAAAGTTTCATTCTCCCGCAGGACTTGGTACCTGTTCACACTGACAAAAGTACCAATACCTGATTTAAAAACAACAGTATCACTCACCTTAACCTTCTCTATGGGGTATTGTCAAAAGGTAGACAACAATGCATATGAGCTGAAGGCTGCTATCAAAGCATCCTGGGCTTCCATAGCATCTCAACAGTGCCACAGGCTGATCACCTCCATGGCTTGCCATATTGATGATAATTAGATGCAAAAGGAGCCCCGTCCAAGTATTGATTGTATTTACTGAACATACATTTCAGGAGGCCAACATTTTGGATTTTAAAATAATTTTTCAAGCTGGTGTTATAAAGTACAGGTCCTTCTCAAAAAATTAGCATATAGTGTTACATTTCATTATTTACCATAATGTAATGATTACAATTAAACTTTCATATATTATAGATTCATTATCCACCAACTGAAATTTGTCAGGTCTTTTATTGTTTTAATACTGATGATTTTGGCATACAACTCCTGATAACCCAAAAAACCTGTCTCAATAAATTAGCATATTTCACCCATCCAATCAAATAAAAGTGTTTTTTAATAACAAACAAAAAAACCAACAAATAATAATGTTCAGTTATGCACTCAATACTTGGTCGGGAATCCTTTGGCAGAAATGACTGCTTCAATGCGGCGTGGCATGGAGGCAATCAGCCTGTGACACTGCTGAGATGTTATGGAGGCCCAGGATGCTTCAATAGCGGCCTTAAGCTCATCCAGAGTGTTGGGTCTTGCGTCTCTCAACTTTCTCTTCACAATATCCCACAGATTCTCTATGGGGTTCAGGTCAGGAGAGTTGGCAGGCCAATTGAGCACAGTAATACCATGGTCAGTAAACCATTTACCAGTGGTTTTGGCACTGTGAGCAGGTGCCAGGTCGTGCTGAAAAATGAAATCTTCATCTCCATAAAGCATTTCAGCCGATGGAAGCATGAAGTGCTCCAAAATCTCTTGATAGCTAGCTGCATTGACCCTGCCCTTGATGAAACACAGTGGACCAACACCAGCAGCTGACATGGCACCCCACACCATCACTGACTGTGGGTACTTGACACTGGACTTCAGGCATTTTGGCATTTCCTTCTC
The DNA here is from genome assembly GCF_032444005.1 of Ranitomeya imitator. Classification (NCBI taxonomy): domain Eukaryota; kingdom Metazoa; phylum Chordata; class Amphibia; order Anura; family Dendrobatidae; genus Ranitomeya; species Ranitomeya imitator. The sequence continues at coordinate 913,809,068 of NC_091282.1, read as the reverse complement.
CCCAGTCTTCCTCCAGACTCTGGCACCTTGATTTCCGAATGACATGCAAAATTTGCTTTCATCAGAAAAAAGTACTTGGGACTAGGGTTGAGCGAAATGGATTGTTCATTTTCAAAAGTCGCCGACTTTTGGCAAAGTCGGGTTTCATGAAACCCGACCCGATCCCTGTGTGGGGTCGGCCATGCGGTACGCGACTTTCGCGCCAAAGTCGCGTTTCGTATGACGCGCTTGGCGCCATTTTTTTCAGCCAATGAAGGGGCGTGGGCAGAGTGATGACATAGGTCTTAGGGGCGTGGACGCCTATCGCCATGTTGTCGCTTGTGCGCTGTAGCGATTTGCACTGTGTAACACCAGCTTTTCAGTTCAGGGACGGACGGAGGGGAGAGAGAGAGAGAGAGAGAGAGAGAGAAAAAAAAAAAAAATCCCATTGCCTTTGCATTGGGTTTCGTGTTTCGGTCGATCCTCGTCTTTTCGCCATAATCGGCCGATTTCACTCGACTCGACTTTTGAGATAGTCGGGTTTCGCGAAACCCGGCTCGACCCTAAAAAAGTCAAGGTCGCTCAACCCTACTTGGGACCACTTAGCAACAGTCCAGTGCTGCTTCTCTGTAGCCCAGGTCAGGCGCCTCTGCCGCTGTTTATGGTTCAAAAGTGGCTTTACCTGGGGAATGCGGCACCTGTAGCCCATTTCCTGCACACGCCTGTGCACGGTGGCTCTGGATGTTTCCACACCAGACTCAGTCCACTGCTTCCTCAGGTTCCCCAAGGTCTGGAATCGGTCCTTCTCCACAATCTTCCTCAGGGTCCGGTCTCCTCTTCTCGTTGTACAGCGTTTTCTGCCACATTGTTTCCTTCCAACAGACTTACCATTGAGGTGCCTTGATACAGCACTCTGGGAACAGCCTATTTGTTGAGAAATTTCTTTCTGGGTCTTAAGGCCCCTTCACATTTAGCGACGCTGCAGCGATACCGACAACGATCCGGATCGCTGCAGCGTCGCTGTTTGGTCGCTGGAGAGCTGTCACACAGACCGCTCTCCAGCGACCAACGATGCCGGTAACCAGGGTAAACATCGGGTAACTAAGCGCAGGGCCGCGCTTAGTAACCCGATGTTTACCCTGGTTACCATGCTAAAAGTAAAAAAAAACAAACACTAGATACTTACCTACAGCTGTCTGTCCTCCAGCGCTGCGCTCTGCTTCTCTGCTCTCCTCCTGTACTGTCTGGGAGCCGGAAAGCAGAGCGGTGACGTCACCGCTCTGCTTTCCGGCTCACAGACAGTACAGGAGGAGAGCAGAGCACAGCGCTGGAGGACAGACAGCGGTAGGTAAGTTTAGAGAACCTTTTCTTGATATGCTAATTTATTGAGACAGGTTTTTTGGGTTATCAGGAGTTGTATGCCAAAATCATCAGTATTAAAACAATAAAAGACCTGACAAATTTCAGTTGGTGGACAATGAATCTATAATATATGAAAGTTTAATTGTAATCATTACATTATGGTAAATAACGAAATTTAACACTATATGCTAATTTTTTGAGAAGGACCTGTATTCTAATTTACTGAGGTAATGGCTTTTGGGTTTTCATTGGCTGTAAGCCATAATCATCAACATTAACAGAAATGAACACTTTAAATAGATCACTCTGTTGGTATTAACTTTATATAATATATGAGTTTCATTTTTTGTATTGAAGAACGGAAATAAACTAACTTTTTGATGATATTCTAATTTTGTAAGAAGCGCCAGTAGATCATGCCATTTGTTTCTTTTATTTATTAGCTAAATACAAGTACAATAAAATACACATGCACTGCACTAGTTATCTCACTAACATATTTATTACTATAGACAGGTACCAGCTGGTGAATACTCTCATCAGCGTCACCTATTCTAACTGCAATCAGTGAGACCAGGCATACGCTGGTGAGAGTAGAACTCATCAGCTGATGCCTGACTGGTGGTAGCCTTTTCACTGCCTTCACACTTGCTGGTTCACACTATTTCATCTGTGTGACAGCGAGGGAACTGTGACTGGCAGTAATATGTAAGGTTACCACCGATCACAGCAGGTGTTTCTCCCGCTGTCACACAGATGACAGAGTGGGAAAACATAGTTGTGTGGGTCAGAATGGGGTTTAGGTTCGGGTTGGAGTTTGGGTGCCATTCTGGTACCTGAACCGACCTTTTTTTTTAAAGTTCGACTGAAGCAAACGGACCAGAACAACCACACGGCCACACATCAGTAGTCATCAGTTAGCCTTTTGTGTGCCCAAGAAACATATCACCCATTTGTTTTTAAACTGAACTCCCGCACCATACTCAATGCCAAAATACCAGGACTGTATTGTTTTTTGCAAAAGAATTATGTGCACTCAGCCTTAATAAAATATATCTAGCATATAAGCATTATTTATTTAATAAAGCCATCTCTGCTTTACACTTTCATGTGGCAGAGACTGTGGTGCACTCTACCATTGACAGCAGCAATTACACGCAGGGTCTTTTTAGTCTTTCATGTTCTTTGAGTCAATGTTTTCATCTCAGTGGTCTATGAATGAAGACACACCTGTTGTTACTGATGGTGATACCTCCACATGCTTATGCATTCTCTCTACATCCTTCTCAATAGACAACTTCCCATCACTGTTGTGAATTCTGTGGTCAAGCTCCCTCCTGTGGTCACAAGTGGTACTTCGGCTGATTCTGTCTATGGGCTTCCGTTGGTGGATGTGAGTGGTACTGCGGCTTCTGAGTTTCCTTCCTCAGGTGATGAGGTTAAGTCGTTAGGTGCTGCTCTATTTAACTCCACCCAGTGCTTTGATCCTGGCCTCCAGTCAATGTTCCAGTAGTGGTCTTGCTTTCTCCTGGATCGTTCCTGTGGCCTGTCTGCCCAGCATAAGCTAAGTTCTGCTTGTGTTAATTTTGTTGCTATATTTTTTGTCCAGCTTGCTATTTTGGTTTTTCTTGCTTGCTGGAAGCTCTGAGACGCAGAGGGAGCACCTCCGTACCATTAGTCAGTGCGGAGGGTCTTTTTGCCCCTCTGCGTGGTTGTTTGTAGGTTTTTGTGTTGACCGCAAAGCTCTCTTTCCTATCCTCGGTCTATTCAGTAAGTCGGGCCTCACTTTGCTAAAATCTATTTCATCTCTGTGTTTGTATTTTCATCTTTACTCACAGTCATTATATGTGGGGGGCTGCCTTTTCCTTTGGGGAATTTCTCTGAGGCAAGGTAGGCTTATTTTTCTGTCTTCAGGGCTAGCTAGTTTCTCAGGCTGTGCCGAGTTGCATAGGGAGCGTTAGGCGCAATCCACGGCTACCTCTAGTGTGGTATGATAGGATCAGGGATTGTGGTCAGCAGAGTTACCACGTCTCAGAGCTTGTCCTATTTTATTTGTAACTATCAGGTCACTTGTGTGCTCTTAAACCACCAGGTCCATTGTGGTTCTGAATTACCTAATCATAACAGTACTGGAGGCCAAAAGTACTAATGCATCTCAATAGAGGGAAAAAAGAAGTTCTGAGACAATTTTTTTTTCTTTGCACTGTGTTTTGCCTTTTTTTTCCCCTAGACATTTGGGTAGTTCAGGACACAGGTGTAGTGATGGACATCAAAGGTCTGTCTTCATGTGTGGATCATCTCACTGCAAGAGTACAAAATATTCAAGACTTTGTGGCTCAGAATTCTATGTTAGAACCAAGAATTCCTATTCCTGATTTGTTTTCTGGAGATAGAGCTAAATTTCTGAGTTTCAAAAATAATTGCAAACTGTTTCTGGCTTTGAAACCTCGCTCCTCTGGTGACCCAGTTCAACAAGTTAAGATCATTATTTCTTTATTACGTGGCGACCCTCAATACTGGGCATTTTCCCTTGCGCCAGGAGATCCTGCATTATGTAATATTGATGTGTTTTTTCTGGTGCTCGGATTACTGTACGATGAGCCTAATTCAGTGGATCAGGCAGAGAAAAAATTGCTGGCTCTGTGTCAGGGTCAGGATGAGATTGAGATTTATTGTCAGAAGTTTAGAAAGTGGTCCGTGCTCACTCAATGGAATGAATGTGCGCTGGCAGCTATTTTCAGAAAGGGTCTCTCTGAAGCCCTTAAGGATGTCATGGTGGGATTTCCTATGCCGGCTGGCCTGAATGAGTCTATGTCTTTGGCCATTCAGATCGGTCGACGCTTGCGTGAGCGTAAATCTGTGCACCATTTGGCGGTATTATCTGAGCATAAACCTGAGCCTATGCAGTGCGATAGGACTTTGACCAGAGCTGAAAGGCAAGAACACAGACGTCGGAATGGGCTGTGTTTCTACTGTGGCGATTCCACTCATGCTATCTCCGATTGTCCTAAGCGCACTAAGCGGTTTGCTAAGTCTGCCACCATTGGTACGGTACAGTCGAAATTTCTTTTGTCTGTTACTTTGATCTGCTCTTTGTCTTCCTATTCTGTCATGGCATTTGTGGATTCGGGCGCTGCCCTGAATTTGATGGACTTGGAGTTTGCTAGGCGCTGTGGGTTTGTCTTGGAGCCCTTGCAGTGTCTTATTCCATTGAGAGGAATTGATGCTACGCCTTTGGCCAAGAATAAGCCTCAGTATTGGACCCAGCTGACCATGTGCATGGCTCCTGCGCACCAGGAGGATATTCGCTTTCTGGTGTTGCATAATTTGCATGATGTGGTCGTGTTGGGGTTGCCATGGCTACAAGTCCATAACCCAGTATTAGATTGGAAATCAATGTCTGTGTCCAGCTGGGGTTGTCAGGGGGTACATGGTGATGTTCCATTTCAGTCTATCTCATCATCCACCCCTTCTGAGGTCCCAGAGTTCTTGTCTGATTACCGGGATGTATTTGATGAGCCCAAGTCCAATGCCCTACCTCCGCATAGGGATTGTGATTGTGCTATCGATTTGATTCCTGGTAGTAAGTTTCCTAAAGGTCGACTGTTTAATTTATCTGTACCTGAGCACGCCGCTATGCGGAGTTACGTAAAAGAATCCTTGGAGAAGGGTCATATTCGCCCGTCATCATCGCCATTGGGAGCAGGGTTCTTTTTTGTGGCCAAGAAGGATGGTTCACTGAGACCTTGTATTGATTATCGCCTTCTAAATAAAATCACGGTCAAATTTCAGTACCCCTTGCCGCTGCTATCTGATTTGTTTGCTCGGATTAAGGGGGCTAGTTGGTTCACCAAGATACATCTTCGTGGTGCATATAATCTTGTGCGTATTAAATGGGGCGATGAATGGAAAACTGCATTTAATACGCCCGAAGGCCATTTTGAGTACCTGGTTATGCCATTCGGACTTGCCAATGCTCCATCAGTATTTCAGTCCTTTATGCATGACATCTTCTGAGAGTACTTGGATAAATTCCTGATTGTATACTTGGATGACATTTTGGTCTTCTCGGATGATTGGGAGTCTCATATGAAGCAGGTCAGAATGGTGTTCCAGGTCCTGCGTGCTAATTCTTTGTTTGTGAAGGGATCAAAGTGTCTCTTTGGTGTTCAGAAGGTTTCATTTTTGGGGTTCATTTTTTCCCCTTCTACTATCGAGATGGACCCTGTTAAGGTCCAGGCCATTTATGATTGGACTCAGCCGACATCTCTGAAGAGTCTGCAAAAGTTCCTGGGCTTTGCTAATTTCTATCGTCACTTCATCTGTAATTTTTCTAGTATTGCTAAACCATTGACCGATTTGACCAAGAAGGGTGCTGATGTGGTCAATTGGTCTTCTGCTGCTGTGGAAGCTTTTCAAGAGTTAAAGCGTCGTTTTTCTTCTGCCCCTGTGGTGTGTCAACCAGATGTTTCGCTTCCGTTCCAGGTCGAGGTTGATGCTTCTGAAATTGGAGCGGGGGCTGTTTTGTCGCAAAGAGGTTCTGATTGCTCGGTGATGAAGCCATGCGCCTTCTTTTCCAGGAAGTTTTCGCCTGCTGAGCGAAATTATGATGTTGGCAATTGAGAGTTGCTGGCCATGAAGTGGGCATTCGAGGAGTGGCGTCATTGGCTTGAAGGAGCTAAACATCGCGTGGTGGTCTTGACTGATCACAAGAACTTGACTTATCTCGAGTCTGCCAAGCGTTTGAATCCTAGACAGGCTCGTTGGTCGCTGTTTTTCTCCCATTTTGACTTTGTGGTTTCGTACCTTCCGGGCTCTAAAAATGTGAAGGCGGATGCCCTGTCTAGGAGTTTTGTGCCCGACTCTCCGGGTTTATCTGAGCCGGAGGGTATTCTCAAAGAGGGAGTAATTGTGTCTGCCATCTCCCCTGATTTGTGGCGGGTGCTGCAAGAATTTCAAGCTAATAAACCTGATCGTTGCCCAGCGGAGAAACTGTTTGTCCCTGATAGGTGGACGAATAAGGTTATCTCTGAGGTTCATTGTTCGGTGTTGGCTGGTCATCCTGGTATCTTTGGTACCAGAGATTTAGTGGCTAGATCCTTTTGGTGGCCGTCTCTGTTGCGGGATGTGCGTTCTTTTGTGCAGTCCTGTGGGATTTGTGCTCGGGCTAAGCCCTGCTGTTCTCGTGCCAGTGGGTTGCTTTTGCCCTTGCCAGTCCCGAAGAGGCCTTGGACACATATCTTTATGGATTTTATTTCGGATCTCCCCGTCTCTCAAAAAATGTCGGTCATTTGGGTGGTTTGTGATCGCTTCTCTAAGATGGTCCATTTGGTACCCTTGTCTAAATTACCTTCCTCCTCTGATTTGGTGCCATTGTTCTTCCAGCATGTGGTTCGGTTACATGGCATTCCAGAGAACATCGTTTCTGACAGAGGTTCCCAGTTTGTTTCGAGGTTTTGGCGAGCCTTTTGTACTAGGATGGGCATTGATTTGTCTTTTTCCTCGGCTTTCCATCCTCAGACAAATGGCCAGACTGAACGAACCAATCAGACCTTGGAAACATATCTGAGATGCTTTGTTTCTGCTGATCAGGATGATTGGGTGTCCTTTTTGCCGTTGGCTGAGTTCGCCCTTAATAATCGGGCCAGCTCGGCTACCTTGGTTTCACCATTTTTCTGCAATTCTGGGTTCCATCCTCGTTTCTCTTCAGGGCATGTTGAGTCTTCGGACTGTCCTGGTGTGGATACGGTGGTGGACAGGTTGCAGCAGATTTGGACTCATGTAGTGGACAATTTGACCTTGTCCCAGGAGAAGGCTCAACGTTTCGCTAATCGCAGACGCTGTGTGGGTCCCCGACTTCGTGTTGGGGATTTGGTTTGGTTGTCATCTCGTTATATTCCTATGAAGGTTTCCTCTCCTAAGTTTAAGCCTCGTTTCATTGGTCCGTATAGGATTTCTGAGGTTCTTAATCCTGTGTCTTTTCGTTTGACCCTTCCAGATTCTTTTTCCATCCATAACGTATTCCATAGGTCGTTGTTGCGGAGATACGTGGCACCTATGGTTCCATCTGTTGATCCTCCTGCCCCGGTTTTGGTGGAGGGGGAGTTGGAGTATATAGTGGAGAAGATTTTGGATTCTCGTGTTTCGAGACGGAAACTCCAGTATTTGGTTAAGTGGAAGGGTTTTGGTCAGGAAGATAATTCCTGGGTCTTTGCCTCTGATGTCCATGCTGCTGATCTTTTTCGTGCCTTTCATATGGCTCATCCTGGTCGGCCTGGGGGCTCTGGTGAGGGTTCGGTGACCCCTCCTCAAGGGGGGGTACTGTTGTGAATTCTGTGGTCAAGCTCCCTCCTGTCGTCACAAGTGGTACTTCGGCTGATTCTGTCTATGGGCTTCCGTTGGTGGATGTGAGTGGTACTGCGGCTTCTGAGTTTGCTTCCTCAGGTGATGAGGTTAAGTCGTTAGGTGCTGCTCTATTTAACTCCACCTAGTGCTTTGATCCTGCCCTCCAGTCAATGTTCCAGTATTGGTCTTGCTTTCTCCTGGATCGTTCCTGTGGCCTGTCTGCCCAGCATAAGCTAAGTTCTGCTTGTGTTACTTTTGTTGCTATATTTTCTATCCAGCTTGCTATTTTGGTTTTTCTTGCTTGCTGGAAGCTCTGAGACGCAGAGGGAGCACCTCCGTACCGTTAGTCGGTGCGGAGGGTCTTTTTGCCCCTCTGCGTGGTTGTTTGTAGGTTTTTGTGTTGACCGCAAAGCTCTCTTTCCTATCCTCAGTCTATTCAGTAAGTCGGGCCTCACTTTGCTAAAATCTATTTCATCTCTGTGTTTGTATTTTCATCTTTACTCACAGTCATTATATGTGGGGGGCTGCCTTTTCCTTTGGGGAATTTCTCTGAGGCAAGGTAGGCTTATTTTTCTGTCTTCAGGGCTAGCTAGTTTTTCAGGCTGTGCCGAGTTGCATAGGGAGCGTTAGGCGCAATCCACGGCTACCTCTAGTGTGGTATGATAGGATTAGGGATTGCGGTCAGCAGAGTTCCCACGTCTCAGAGCTTGTCCTATTTTATTTGTAACTATCAGGTCCCTTGTGTGCTCTTAAACCACCAGGTCCATTGTGGTTCTGAATTACCTAATCATAACACATCACCACCAGCATTATAGCAAATCTTTAGGGCAAATGTTCCACAGAATGATTTAGTCAACTACAATTGAGCTACCAATAACTGACAATGCCAGAAACATCATGGTTGCTTTTCAGGTATGCAAAATAACACATATTTGCTGCATGGCCTTCAATTTGGTCATGCAACTTTTTTTCTTTACAATTATGCCCAGTAGAGCAAAGTGGTGCTCATTGCTAGAAGAATGTGCCATCAGTAGACAAAGATCCAACAAAGCTTAGAGAAATAGCAACTTCTGAAATTTTTGCCTTATATCTTTTAGCACCCCATGATGCATCTCATTGCTTGGGGATGTGCCTAACTTGGCTGTTTCACAATCTCTTAAAAATGCACATATAACTATTTTGGATCTTCTTTGGGAGCCTGGTGGTTAAGATAGTTCAACAATATAGGCATGCACAGTTATATGAAAAAGTTTGGGCACCCCTATTAATCTTAAGCTTAACCCCTTCATGACCTTGGGATTTTTCGTTTTTCCGTGTGCGTTTTTCACTCCCCTCCTTCCCAGAGCCATAACTTTTTTATTTTTCTGTCAATTTGGCCATGTGAGGGATTATTTTTTTGCGGGACGAGTTGTACTTTAGAACAACATCATTGGTTTTAGCATGTCGTGTACTAGAAAACAGGAAAAAAATTCCAAGTGCTGTGAAATTGCAAAAAAAGTGCAGTCCCACACTGTTTTTTTGTTTGGCTTTTTTGCTAGGTTCACTAAATGCTAAAACTGACCTGACATTATGATTCTCCAGGTCAGTACAAGTTCATAGACACCTAACATGACTAGGTTATTTTTTACCTAAGTGGTGAAAAAAAATTCCAAACTTTGCTAAAAAAACACAAAATTTGCACCATTTTCCGATACTCGTAGCGTCTCCATTTTTCATGATCTGGGGTCAGTTGAGGGCTTATTTTTAATGATTGCATTTTGGTGCAGATACGTTCTTTTGATCGCCCGTTATTGCATTTTAATGCAATGTCGCAGTGACCAAAAAAACATAATTCTGGCGTTTTGAATTTTTTTCTCGCTACGCCATTTAGCGATCAGGTTAATGCTTTTTTTAATTGATAGATCGGGCGATTCTGAACGCGGTGATACCAAATATGTGTAGATTTGATTTTTTTATTGATTTATTGTGATTTGGGCGAAAGGGGGGTGATTTAAACTTTTATACTTTTTTTAACTTTTTTTTAACTTTTGCCATGCTTCAATAGCCTCCATGGGAGGCTAGAAGCAGGCACAGCACGATCGCCTCTGCTACATAGCAGCGATCTGATGTTCGCTGCTATGTAGCAGAAAATCAGGTGTGCTGCGAGCGCCGACCACAGGGTGGCGCTCACAGCTACCGGCGATCAGTAACCATAGAGGTCTCAAGGACCTCTATGGTTACAATGTACAAGCATCGCCGACCTCCGATCATGTGACGGGGGTCGGCGATGCCGTCATTTCCGGCCGCCTGGCCGGATGCGGTAGTTAAATGCCGCTGCTGTCTGCGTTTGACAGCGGCATTTAACTAGTTAATAGGTGCGGGCAGATCGCGATTCTGCCCGCGCCTATTACGGGCACATGTCAGCTGTTCACAACAGCTGACATGTCCCGGCTTTGATGCGGGCTCACCGCCGGAGCCCGCATCAAAGAGGGGCTTCTGACCTCGGACATACTATCCCGTCCGAGGTCAGAAAGGGGTTAATGTTTTATAAAAAATAGTTTTTTTTTTGCAACAGCTATTTCAGTTTCATATATCTAATAACTGTTGGACACAGTAATGTTTCTGCCTTAAAATGAAGTTTATTGTACTAACAGAAAATGTGCAATCTGCATTCAAACAAAATTTGACAGGTGCATAAGTATGGGCACCTCACCAGAAAAGTGACATTAATATTTATTAGATCCTCCTTTTGCAAAAATAACAGCCTCTAGTCGCTTCCTGTAGCTTTTAATTTAATTTTTTAAATTACCCTGGCAGGAAAATATGCAGGATTTATTTTGTTAGAGTCAGGTGGGCCACGGTCCCTCTGCCCATGACTGGTGACATAAAATGCTCTGGTATTGCTCCTTACACTCCCTGTATTCACTATGAAACACATATCAAGTAGCTTAACAGAGACATGGATACTGCTCGATGCTGTGAGATGCATCTTCAAGAGATAGTGAAATAAACAGTTTCATAAGGCTTCATAAGGCATTTTTACTTATCCTAGTGTCTGATATCATCCTGTTGTATGGCTACTTGAGGTATGATTGAGTATCACAGTAGATATCTTCCTACACCATCAGGATAGTGCCCCAGTGTACAATTCCAGTATATATAAAACCAATTGAAGATATATACATATGGTTTTTGTTTTTTGTAAATAAGCACTGAAGCACCTTACTCATTTTTTGTCAGCCTCTAGCAAGTAAAAGAAAGGACAAGTCTTTCGCTCAAACACGAGACAGTAGGGATACAGTTTATGTAGATAGATGATATTATTAGTCTAAGTTAAGTAGTGGCACAGATCTCTATTATTATCTACATCGATTAAAATTATTCCTATTTGGGCACTGTGCACATGAGCATTTCTATCCCCTATCCCAGCAGGGCTTCAATAGGGATAGAAGGGAGAGCCGACGAGGAGCGGGGGCGCCACTGCGCAGGACATAGGGTGCCAACCTCCGCAGGCAGGTAGGGTACATTCAGTGAGTATAGGGCTCTGCACCGTCCTGACCTTTTCTGTGGTATGTTAGTGTTTTGGTGATGGTTTTTTAAGTGCACGTATAAGTTTTTTAACAATTGGTTTAATAAAGGTTGTTTTTTAACAAAAACATTTCATTTGGGGGATTCCTTCTATGAGCCAAGTATAAGTTGCCCCAAATTTCTATTCTTTCTTCTGTGAAAGTGTCATTTGTTAGCACTAAGTCATATGAAGGGAGAGGCTACTCAGTCATGGAATAGAACCATGATTCTCTGTTTCCAGTGAACTGGACACCATGTTAATTCTAGATAGTACCATACAAATTTGATAAAACATGCAGACTCATTGTCATTGCCACAGGAATAGATGGCCGTCATCAAGTTCAGGACACTGTACATTGTTTATAAAATTAGGTTTGGTAAAAATCACAATGCTGGGCAGGTGGATTCTTATTTGGCCTCATGTAAGAAATTTAAGCCATTATTTCGGACTCACATGAATAGACAGAAGAGTGTTCTGATCCGAAAAGATTGAGTGAGATCATTATTGGACATTATATATTTTTTATTTTCAAGGGCATAAAAAGTATGTCTGTGCAGACTCTCTAGATCATTCGATTCTCTATGCATGAGCCGGATGTCTTCTATACAATGTAAACTATGGTGCCTTACTCTTACGCTCCGTAGGCTTACACTGTAAAAGCTACTTCCAGGATACACAGAGTGCAGTGTGACCCAGAGATTCTGTAAATCCCTGATGTCTCTACAAAGAGGTCCAGAACTGCGCTGGATACTGGAAAAGAAGTGGTACGTGAGTATATTAACACACCAGCACTACAGTGCATATATATATATATATATATATATATATATATATATATATATACATTTTTAGGGAGGAATAAAGTTCATGGGAGGAGTTCTTTAAACAGGTTGTTAGTTCCAACTTCCATTTATTACAAAGATTGTGTTTTAAGAGCTTGGAAAGGGTTTAATATACTCCTCAGAAACCTCGGTGTTGTACGCATGTCTTTTCTAGACAATCAGAGGCTTTTTCATACTGAGATTCACTGCCAATCAAATTTTGGGTAAAAATTAGTCGAACCTGGTGAATTTGAAGTTCAAAATATTTGATCATCTCTAATCTAGTTATCTGTTTATTCAATATCTATCTATCTATCTATCTATCTATCTATCCATCTATCTATTTATCTATCTATCTATCAATCTGTCTATCTATCATATGTGTGATTCATGTATTGTCTACCTTTGAATACTGTGTTTAAATAATATTCCTTGTAATATTAAGTGTCATGATCCAGTTCTGAGATTATGTTTAGCTCTCTTGTCTCTGGACTGGTCATGTGGGAGTTAATCCTCTCTGCCTCACCCTGGAGCTGGCTGAGCTATTTAAGTCCTCTGCAGCCTGTGGGCCAGTGTCAGCTATAGTTCAAGACCATATAATGAGAAGAAAAATGATGCAGCACTCACCCTTGCGCTTCTTCCAAGTGTGCTCTTTATTCAGCAAAACATACTATGCATAGTATGAACCGGCATACGCAGTGATCTGTGAGGGAGCGGGAGTGAGGAGAGACTGGACGACGGCCGTTTCGCGCTACGGCGCTTCTACGGGAGCATGGACCCGTAGAAGCGCCGTAGCGCGAAACGGCCGTCGTCCAGTCTCTCCTCACTCCCGCTCCCTCACAGATCACTGCGTATGCCGGTTCATACTATGCATAGTATGTTTTGCTGAATAAAGAGCACACTTGGAAGAAGCGCAAGGGTGAGTGCTGCATCATTTTTCTTCTCATTATATGGTCTTGTACAAAACTCTGACGATTGCATAGCACCACCCGCAGCTCACAGCAAGGGAGACCTCATCTGTCCTTCTGAAACAGATCGTTTAAGCGAATCTCCAATTGCGCTATAGTGAAGCTCTGTGCCGATCATCTTTCTGTTTCTCAGCTATAGTTCATCCTGCACTGTTTGAGCTCCTGACCTGGATCCCTGTTCTAGTGTTCCTCTTTGCCTCTGACTGCCTGCACCCGTTTGTTACTTGTTCTGACCTTTGGCCTGTACCCCGACTCCGTCTTACGTCTCACGTTTTGGTTACCACGTTCCCGGTAGGTTCTGACATCTTGCTTGTCCCCGACGATTCTCTGCTCGCCCCTTCTGTACTGCGCTGCTATCTCTGTGTATGACCATGGCTTGTTTCATGTCCCTTTCATTACCTGTGACACCTGTGTTGTTGTTCAGTGTTGCTGCGCTGTGTGTGCAGCCTCCTTTCCTTAATCAGCACCCCCTGGTGGAGGTTGCTCTATACTGCACCGCAGCAGCACATTACATTAAGGAATTTGGAAGTGACATATATATATATAATATATATAATATTTCATTATAAATACAAAAATAATAATAACAACAATTTTAATCATATAAATTAATAAATATTGCACCTCTTTAGTTTTTTTGGTGCTCGGATAGGTTTCCACCCCGTAATTATCAATACTATAAAACCATCACACAGTATTAAGTTGAGTCATCCAATTTTACTGTGTAAAATGTGTTATTTCAGTCTTTCAGACCCTTATCAAACATACTGTACATGGTCACTAAATAGGACAAAGTGATGTTGTAGAAATGTGACAGTAAAATAAAAATAAATACATACTGTAATAAGTGGGTAAGTTTGCAGATTTTTTTGTATTCTGATTACCACTAAAAGAAAATACCTACTGAAAGGAAAACAAGTAGCAATAACCCCAGAGTTTGTGCAATACACATATCTCATAAAATTCATAAAGCTCACATTATCACAGAGATGTGATTCTAGTTTGCCATAGAAACACTGAGAATACTGAGCTGTTATCAGGGGAGTTCTTTTCATTTAGAAACAAGTAGAGCATGCCTTATATACTCTACTGCACAAGCCTGAAAAGAATGATACAAGAGCGTGTTACACTTTGTCTACTTAGCAACAGAAAAACTTCACAGAGAAAAGCTTCCATTTGAGAAAAGGAGCAGACTGAAAGTCAGGGCCTGCTTCAGCTCCCAGTGCACATGTGCAAGTGCTGGGGCCCTGAACCGGAGGGGGAGCCCATTTGCCATCGGGGACACTGGCACGCTATGGGGACCTGGCGTCTGTCTGGGGCGGCACCCCGGCACTTGCGATACCTACCTCTCCCCGCTCCACCACTATGGCATCTTCCTGGTCTTCTGACTCTGACTTTCAGGTCAGATGGTGCGATGACGTTACGTCTGTGAGCCCTCTGCCTGAACAGTCACAGTGCAGTAAGCTGGAAGACGGTGATGCTGAGGAGTCCAGAGCAAAGCAGCTGCCAGTGAGAATTATTTCAGTTTTGTAGTTTGGAAAACTATATATGGGGCCTGTTATACAGTGGAGCATCATATATGGGCCCATTATACACTGGAGCATCATATATGGGCCCTTCATATAAGGAACATTATATATGAGCCCATTATAGACTGAAGCATCATATATGAGGCCCATCATACACTGGAGCATCATATATGGGGGCCATTACACACTGGAGCATATATATGAGGCTAGGGTTGAGCGAAACGGGTCGAAATTTTTCAAAAGTCGCCGACTTTTGGCAAGGTCGGGTTTCATGAAACCCGACCCGACCACTGTGTGGGGTCGGCCATGAAGTCGGCGATCTTATGAATCTGGAATCGGAATTCCGATACCAATTCCCGATATGTTTAAGATATCGGGAATTGGTATCGGAATTCAGATTTAAGTGTAAAATAAAGAATTAAAATAAAAAATATCGCAATACTTACCCTCTGACGCGCCCTGGTACTAACCGGGAACCTTCCTCCTTCGAATCAGCCTTCCAAGACCTTGCGGTGACGTCGCGGCTTGTGATTGGTCGCGCGGCGGTCACATGGTCGGCCGCGCGACCAATCACAAGCCGCGACGTCACCGCGACGTCACCGAAGGTCCTGGAAGCGCTGATTCTTAGGAAGGACCTTCGGTGACGTCGCGGCTTGTGATTGGTCGCGCGGCCGCCCATGTGACCGCCGCGTGACCAATCACAGGCCGCGACGTCACCGCAAGGTCTTGGAAGGCTGATTCGAAGGAGGAAGGTTCCCGGTTAGTACCAGGGCGCGTCAGAGGGTAAGTATTGCGATATTTTTTATTTTAATTCTTTATTTTACACTAAAATATGGATCGCAGGGCCTGAAGGAGAGTTTCCTCTCCTTCAGACCCTGGGAACCATGGAAACCCAATGCACTGCATTGGGTTTCGAGTTTCGACCGACCCCGACCCCGACTTTTTTATAGGATCGGCCGATTTCACTCGACCCGACTTTTGAAAAAGTCGGGTTTCGTGAAACCCGACCCGATCCTATAAAAGCAAAGGTCGCTCAACCCTATATGAGGCCCATTATATACTGGAGCATCATATATGGGCTCATCATACACTGGAGCATCATATATGGAGCCCATTATATATGGAGCACTATATGGGCCCATTATACACTGGAACATCATACAGTTGTGCTCAAAAGTTTACATACCATGGCAGAAGTTTTGGTTTCTTGCTTTTTTTCAAAGAATATGAATGATAACACCAGAACTTTTTCTCCACTCATGGATAGTGGTTGGGTTTAGCCATTTATTGTCAAACTACTGTGTTTTCTCTTCTTAAATCACAATGACAACCCAAAATGTCTAAATGACCCTGATCAAAAGTTCAGGCAGTATGAGAGAACAGGGTGCAAGAGTGGGGAGAAAAATGACAGAGAGCATCATGGGGGACAATGTTAGGAAATAGTTTGTAGAGAGGGCAGCTAGTGAGTGACTGTAGGGAGAGGGGCAGCTAGTGAGTGACTGTAGGGAGAGGGGCAGCTAGTGAGTGACTGTAGGGAGAGGGGCAGCTGGGGGAACAGCATGGGAAGGGGAAATTTTGGGGGAAAGCATGAAGAGGTGCAGGTTTTGATGAACAATAGGCAGAGGGGGGCAGCATGTTGGAGAAGTATGTGGGGAAGAATATTAAAAGAGGCAGCTTGTGGGGGAAAGTATGCAGTGGAGGTAACAAGTAGGAGACACTATGGAAAGGGTGCAGCACCTGGAAGCCATATTGAAAGGGTAGCATGGAAGGATACTTAAGGTGGATATATGTACAGTATGTAGTGGAGTTCATAGTTTATAAGGGGCAGTGTGGTAGTTATAGTTAGTAACGGCATACAGTGTGGAGGTTAAGGTTCATGAGGGGAAAATTTATAGAAAATAAGAGGAGAAAGTCTTGCAATATGAGCTAATAGGGTAAACAGTGCTATGGTCAGAGTTTATGAGGGGAGACAGTGTGGTTGTAAGAGCTCTTAAGGGTGGACAATTTGGAGGCCATAATTCATATAAGAACACAGTTCTACAATATTTGATACTAGAGGACATTTTGGAGGATGTGTACCTTAAGACGAACAGTGTGGGAGTCATATATAACCTACAAAGAGATTTCCATGGCCAAGATGGAATTCTACCTATTAGACCGAATATGTAATACCAAGAACAACCAGACCTCAAGATCTCTATATGACAATATCTGAACACGATATTAAACCGTGTCTCAATAGATGTAGTGTGGGAGTCATGGAGCACATTTAGAGGCAATTATATATTCAAGGGCAAAAAGTAGGGTGGATATTTTTATTCAGGGATATTTTTTATGATATTGCTATTTTTATGGGCCCTACTTCCAGTGTCTAATTAGTAGTGCAGTTCCAGTATGGTAAGCAGTCTGATGATGTCTGCTTAGAACTCCCAGGATCTCCTTACTATTGTTAAGGACATACTGAAAGTTGAAGGTTCATATGTTACAAAAATATGTCGGGCTCACCTAACATTGCAATTGATTGCTGTATTAATGAAATTGTCCCATTTCCAGTCCTCAAGCTCAGTTTTTCATTAAAAAAAATAACAAACCGCCCTTTACTCAACACATTTCTTTTATTACAAATTGTGATTTGGGCACTGGAATTTTCTGAAAAAAGATAACACATTTAGGTATTGTGCTTTATTCATGATATTAGTTCTAGTGAGGTACTCTAATACTGCTGATGGTTCTGGTGCTGTAATCATGTACTAATGATTATTCTGGTGCTGTATTCATATACTGATGGTGGTTCTGTTGATGTATTCATGTACTGATGAGTGCACATCCCACAGATGCATGATCAAATTTGTTTCTGGAATTTGAAAGCTAAGTAAACAAATCTTTATCATGTCCTTCAAATAATTCTTTAACAATTTCTCCAAAGTGGCTAAGTGGTAAAAGCAGTTACAGCCATTACAGGATACATTTGCTACTAATATTTGTATGTATCTTTAGTCTGCAATTATGACTAGGAGGTTCATATGTGTCGGAGTGAAATCCACATAAATGCAATGATCCAACAGCAAAATATTGCCCCCAAATCCCTCAGCCTTCACCACTTTTAACTTTCTTCCTTAGAACACTGTCTTACTCAAGTAATCAATGCACACACAAACAGTCATCCAAGTGATATAAAAGAAAATACCATTCATCATACCAGGCTACAAAATCTTCTTTTAGTGCTCCATGGTTCAGCTCTGTTGCTTATTAGTGATGAGCGAGTGTACTCATTGCTCAGGTTTTCCCGAGCACGCTTGGGTGGTCTCCGAGTATTTCTAACTGCTCGGAGATTTAGTTTTCATTGCCTCAGCTGCATGATTTATGGCTGCTAGCCAGCTTGAGTACATGTGGGGGTTGCCTGGTTGCTAGGGAATCCCCACATGTATTCAAGCTGTCTATCAGTCGTAAATCATGCAGCTGAGGCAACGAAAACTAAATCTGCGAGCAGTTACAAATACTCTGAGACCACCGACCTTGCTCGGGAAAACCTGAGCAATGAGTGTACTCACTCATCACTATTGCCTATGTGTTCATTATCAACACTTTTGGTGGCAACAAAGGGTCAGCATGAATAGAATAACTTGTGTGCGGCTTTACAGTTCCATACCCATCAACAAGCCCTAACACAGTTATGTCTAAGGAAGAATAAGAATAATATGGCTTGCAGCAACCATATTTGTGTACAAAAGTAACAGAATATAAAATAAACCTACATGATATATTTGTAATTGTCATGCACTGCACTTTGAGACCTTTTCATCATAGTCAGTAGGGATGAATGAACATGCTCGATGATGCTTAGTTATCACTCTAGTATCATGGTGTTCAGATGTATTTGTTACTTAGCGAGTATTGTGCAGTGCTTTTTTGTAAAGCTAGAATCCCAGCCCTGCATGTTTGCCACCTGTTATAGAGTCAATAAGCATGCGGAGCTCAACGATTATACTAACAGCCCTTCTAAAGGTACCTTCACACTGAGCGACGCTGCAGCGATACCGACAATGATGTCGATCGCTGCAGCATCGCTGTTTGGTCGCTGGAGAGCTGTCACACAGACAGCTCTCCAGCGACCAACGATGCCGGTAACCAGGGTAAACATCGGGTTACTAAGCGCAGGGCCGCGCTTAGTAACCCGATGTTTACCCTGGTTACCAGCGTAAAAGTAAAAAAAACAAACACTACATACTTACCTTCCGCTGTCTGTCCCCGGCGCTGTGCTTTCCTGCACTGACTGTGAGCACAGCGGCCGGAAAGCACGGCGGTGACGTCACCGCTCTGCTTTCCGGCTGGCCGGCGCTCACAGCCAGTGCAGAGAAGCACAGCGGAGGACAGACAGCGGAATGTAAGTATGTAGTGTTTGTTTTTTTTACTTTTACGCTGGTAACCAGGGTAAACATCGGGTTACTAAGCGCGGCCCTGCGCTTAGTAACCCAATGTTTACCATGGTTGCCAGTGAAGACATCGCTGAATCGGCGTCACACACGCCGATTCAGTGATGTCTGCAGGGAGTCCAGTGACAAAATAAAGTTCTGGACTTTCTGCAGCGACCAACGACATCACAGCAGGATCCTGATCGCTGCTGCGTGTCAAACTGAACGATATTGCTAGCCAGGATGCTGCAACGTCACGAATCACTAGCGATATTGTTCAGTGTGAAGGTACCTTAAGGGTAAAGTTTGCTGGTTGTATCACATACAATCTTCAATTAGCCTAGAGAGGGAGAGAAAGTCCCAGGAACAAAGAGAGTTACACAATACAGTCTGTAGACAGGGATTAGGGCTATGCAGTTCATTGGCAAATATATAGCTGCAACTTCTTTTGGGTGGGCTGAAAGAATGAAATATATTTTGATTCATCAAGCATTACTTGCTTTGAGGCCTTTTTTGTGTTATATAACACTCCCAAAAATTGTTGAAGCATTTTCCAGGATTTAACTTCTACATTATTCCATAGTGTGGAGTATATTTCTGTGATCTATAAAACTATTAAAAAGCGCTTAAAAATTTTGCAATTACATTTCTCAGCCATACAGTGTTTCATGGTCTGGGTGCATTTCTGTAATCTCTAAACCTAAAAAAAAACTAAAAATGTTGTATGGCCACATTTCTCAGCCATACAGTATTATGTGGTCTGGGGTGCATTTCTTTGAGATATAGCACACTCAAAAAAGTGTTACCTTTTACTGTATTCAATTAGTTATCCATACAGTGTAACATGCCTATTGGATTACAAAAGAAAAAAAGGGGTTTCGAAACCGTTTGTAATTATTTATATTTTTTTTGTTTTTTAGTTTGTTCAAGCTCATTTGTATAATTATGTTATTATTATTATTATTATTATTATTTATTTATATAGCACCATTAATTCCATGGTGCTGTACATGAGAAGGGGTTACATCAAAATAAAAATATCACTTACAGTAAACAAAACTAACAATGACAGACTGGTACAGAGGGAAGAGGACCCTGCCCTTGAGGGCTTACATCCTACAGGATTATGGGAAAGGAGACAGTAGGTCAGGGGTATTTATACAAAATACAACACTCTTTGTGATATCTTGAGCTGTGAGCTCAACTTTATTGTATGTTTAAAATTGACAAAATAAAGAATTTAAAAAAAAGAAAGAAAAAAAAGGGGCTTTGTACTGTGTTAGGCAGTTGAAAAAACAATGCTCTCAGTGTGAGAAACTAGATAATTTGTAGATATAAAATAAATTATATACAAAGCAAGTTTCCGGGACTTCGTAGGCCCCTTCCTCAGGCATATTATAACAAAGTTTCTGAAGAAACACAAATATATGCACAAACATACAAAAAAAAGAGAGAGGCATGGAATAAAAAGTGAACATTCAAATAAACAAACAAACTGAGCTCAGAGATTGATTTCTTAATTGGATTAGGTGGGGTGGTGTGAAAGTTTTATATTGCTAATATTCAAGTAAGATCAAAGGCCTGGTGCCCTCACCTTCTTTGGAGCAGATTCCTCAGATTCTGTAGTGAGTTATCAATCCTCATGACAGATTTAGTCCCGTGTAGATGGAATCAAATACTTTAATAAGTTTGTACTGCCAAACCCTGCAATGTTTTTATGATTTAAAATTGCCTTCTAATGTGACAACTTTGATCTTGTTTATGCTGTGTCCTACTTTGATCTTGTTTATGTTGTGTCCTGGGCCACAGAAATGTTTGGCCACCAGTAAATGTTTATTTTTATCTGCAATAGTGTGGCGATAGGACCTCATCCTTGATCTCAGTTTCTGTCCTGTTTCTCCCACATAGAGCCCCCAATGGGGCATAAAGTGCACAAAATTAAGTACACCACATTAGAAGAACATGTGAATGTCCCGGGAATCTTATAATCCTGCTGTGTGTTAGGAATCGGTATCCTGTCTTTGGTCTCTTTATGAGAGCAAGTTTTGTAGCTCTTCACATAGAATGGATAAGATCCTATCAGCGAATCTGAGGGCATTGAACTTTGGATCATGAGGTTTCCTAAATTTGGAGGTTGACTGTGGCACAGCAAGGGAGTATCTTTGAATATTGTCTTTAGCCGGTCATCCTTGTGTAAGATGTGTACATAAAGTACTTTCAAAATATTTACATCCAAATTTTTTTATTGATTCAATGACTCATCCATACATTTTATCATCGTTATTGTTGCTTTACAATCGCATGTAAAACTTTTGTAAACATTTAGCTTTTTGCTTATTTTTTTTACCCATACATCATTATTCTGGGGTACATTTTTGTAATATATAAAACTCAAAAAAGAGTTTAAAAACTTTGCTGGGTTACATTTCTCAGTCAAACAGTATACATATATTTTTTGGTTACATTTCTTTGGTACATAACCCTCAAAACAATTGTTGAAAAACGTGTCCTTATTATATTGAGTCCTACTTGTTCTTTTATGCATATTGTTGGTATGCAACCCTCAAAAAACTTGGCCAAAATTTATCAGTATTATATTGCTCACCGATAGACCATTCTGTGGTCTGGAGTACATTTCCTTTTACATAACCCTCAAAAAACTTGCTCAAAAATATATTGGTATTATATTGTTCACCAATAGACTATTCCGTGGCCTTTTGTTGGCATACAACCCTCCAAAAACATGTGCAAAACTTTATTGTTATTATATTGATCAAACATACACTATTCCGTTGTCTGGGGTACATTTCTGTGATGTATAAAACTTTAAAAAAGTGTTTAAAAAATTTGCTGGGTTAATTTTCTGACCTATACAGAATTACATGCTTTATGGTACATTTCACTGGTCACACTATGACAGTATCACAGAATATGGATGAGTGCAATGCGAGATAACATCGCATAGCACTCGGACTAGTGTTAATCTATGGGGCAGCTCACATCACCGTATTTTTTCTCATGCATATTCTACGTGCGTGTAAAATTGCAGCATGCTGCGATTGTACGCGTATATTGTCCGAGACACGCCAATGCAGATGTGAGAAAAACTCAGACACCACACGGAGCATCCATGTAGCTTGCGACAAATACACACACATTTTCCTCATTTCAGCCCATTGAGCCATTAAATTCAATAGGGAAAATCAGTGAGAAATGCAAAGCCATATGCAAGTCATACGGATGTCATACGGATGCCATACAGATATATGGATGCCAGGAAATCGCATCATTGCATTGCAAACGCATTACACACAGATGACCATACGGAGAACACTCCTGAGACTCTAAGGCAGGGAGACTCGGAATGATTTTTCATACGTTAAGTGTAACCTCGGCCTTAAGAGGGTTATAGTGCCAGAGTGGTGTGGCTCAGCTGTCATAATCAGCTGACACCTGGCGGCAATTGCCCTTGCACAGCTCCTGTGTGCCCCAAATCGCTTGGACGTGCTCTGTACGTTCAAGGTCAGTACTTATCAGCTTATCATGACATACAGAGTACATCCAAGGTCATGAAGTGGTTAAACTAAATTTTCTCAGACAAAACCTGGGCCGAAAAGTTAGAGAAAAACATACGTAGACCATGGTCTGATTAGTATGAATCGTCTGACATGTTTTCTTTAATTATCAGGTATTTTTAATACATATGTAATACTTTATTGAACTAATTTTTCTTCATCCTCATATGTTGTAATGTCAAACATTATAATCTATGTTGAAAGGCTGAGATTTGACACAGATCCTGGTTTAAATGGTGATATGTAACAGAATATTGCAGATGTATATTTCTCCCGTGCCAAATGATGAAAGAAAAGAAGGCAATTACATTTACTGCTTGACCTAAAAATAGTATATCAAAGCCTGTGTAATTTTTGAAGCTAACATGCACCCTATTTCTCCCTAATATGTTTGATCATAGTAATTTTAAATATAAATTTTTAAGATGAAGATGATTTTCCCCTCTATATATTCATATTTTGTAAATGTCAGATGGAAAAACAAGAACACACTAATGATTAATCTATATTCACTATATGTGCATAAAGGAAACCAGAGGCAAAGTCACACAGTTTTTTGAAGCATAAGGAAAATGGTAATGCTGGACTACAGCAATGCCCTGAGTTAGAGACAGTCAATTATAGGCCAACATCTACTAACGTTTAATGGGATTCTTCTGCTTTCACATCTGACAATAGCCCTAAGTCATTAAACCAAGTAACAGACCATTATTTTCTCCCAATAATTGAATGCAACAAATGAATCTATAGCAGTAAATGTTTTAAAATAACAAATGATGTAAAGATACAATCTCTTCTATTGAACTGGTGAAGATATACAGTGGCATGTAAAAGATGGGTCAAAATTACTATTATGCCATGTTCACACATTGTATTTTTTCTACGTTTTCTTCCACATGCAAAACCTCCTCTCTTGGCTGTAAAGAAGCTGCTTACCAAAAGCAGGTTTTCCTTAATTTTTTCAGCATTTTTGCTGCTTTTTTATTGCTGAGTTTTGTTGTCTCTTGTGCATGTTGACAAAGTTTAGTGGCTAAAAAAAGGCCTGATTTAGCATCCTTAGGTTTTAGCACCAAAAACGCAGCAAAACCTGATACCTGCATTTTTTCCTGCATTTTTTGCGCTTACCTACTGGTTCCTATGGGTGAAAAAGTATTGCAAATACACTGAAAAAACGCTGACATGACATGCTGCAGTTTGCAAAAACGCGGCAGTTTCCCAAATCAATCAGAAAAAAAAATGTGTGAGTATGAGAATTCTGAAATCTCATTGACTTTACTGGAAATGTAAAACGCAGCTAAGCATTTGCTTAAAAAATGCAGCAAAATATACTGCACAAATGTAATGTGCCAGTACCGGCAAAGTCTATGAGATTTCTGAAATCTCCTGCACAAACATTGGTTTATTTTCCTGACTGATTTGAAAAAGTGCTGCATTTTTGCAGAATACAGCATGTCACTTCTTCCAGCATTTTTTCAGCATATCCGAGACGACTTTCACCCATAGGAAACAATAGATTAGTGAAAAAACGCAGCAAAAAACGCAGGTATCAGTTTTACGCTTAGTTTGGTGAGCAAGTATCCAAAAATAAAATAAAGATAAAATCAAAAAAATAAAAAAATTTTAAAGTTACTATATGAATGGGGACAGTGAATTGATTATATCTGAGGACATACACCATACAATTTTTTAAGGGCTTTCAAACCTGAACAGGAAACAGAAGCATGATAAATACCTCTTGGGCCCAAGTTAAAATTTGCATCAGAAAATTTATGCTGGATTTTGGAATTTTTTTCATAAATAGCATAATGCAATGCAAACTAAGACATTAATAAATACAGTTTAACATTGTAAAAATTATGTTCTTGTGACATAACAAAAACAGATGCTTTCTTTATCAATAATTTATGTTAGGAAGAAATTAAAGAAAAGTGGCTCAGCAATAATGACAAAACGTACTTGAAGGGGTTGTCTGGTGAAGACATGATATCACCTATTTATTTTGGATGCCATTTATCCTGTGCTCTGCATTGAGCACTTATATTGGGGCTTCGATCTAAATCCTCTAATGAGTTGACTCATGTGAAACTTCCAGCTGATTAATATTCTATAATGAGGCAGGCACGATTCATCTTGACTCCATCTTGCCTCTGTTCAGCAGTGTTCTTTTCAGAGGTACACATAACTATGTCTGACCGCGCTTTTATGCACACTTAAAAACAGGGATAACACCAGATCATAGTGTCCCCATCTGCCTCATTATAAGGACATTTCCATCGAGGTTCTGTCTGAATCACGTATTTCAAAGATTTACAAGGAAACCCTAGTGTAAGTGCTTCAGTGTAGAGCACAGGATAAATGTGAGTTGAGCTTTACTGCAATCTTTAAATGGCAGAATAAACACACCAATAGAATGCCAAGAATTAGTTTCATCTATTTGTCACCATGTTTCTCGTGTTGTATAAGTGATTAGACCGTTTTTTTCTTTCTGCGGGTCAGTGCAATGACAGCGATATTAGATTCATATAGTTTTTCATATTTGGCCGCTATCACATACCAAAAATCGCTCTTTCTACAAAGAAAATTTGTTGCATCATCATATTTTGAGAACTATATTTCTGCTGACAAAGTTTTATGAGGGTTTGTTTTTTGTGGGGTGAGTCATAGGTTTTTATCGGTAACATTTTTATGCACATAACATTTCTAGTAAAATTAATTAAGGTTTTTTAAATTACAAAAAGGACACAAAATATAAACGTGTTAAAAGGAGAATGTTTGCTGACAAAAACTATGTCACTTAGGAATCCCACTATACAGTAAGTATAAGCAACAAATGTCCATGTTATACCTAGATAGAGAGCTGTGCAGCATTAAATAATGACAAAGAAGTCAAATTATCATATACTAGGCGTGCCATACAATCAGGGTTAAAGTAGTAGTACTATACAAACAACAAACTATGTGAGAGCAGCAAGAATAGTGCGTATTTCAATACAGACAAAGGCCTAGCGGCCATAGAAAGGATATATATATTGACATGGCACAGTCAAAGATCAGATGAAGCACATGTCTAAAATAAATGTCATATACAAAGCAAACATCAAAAGGTAAGACCTTGGTGACAATGTGAGCAACTGGTAAGGTAATACAGAAAACAATTACATCAAGACATTCTTGTTAAAGCTGGTGCTACAAGCTATTAAATCATGGGGTGTGCTTAATTTTTTCACATAAAACGTCTTCATTTTGGCCTATTTTTTGACAAATACAGGGTGGGCTATGTATATGTGTTACGGATCTGCAACACAGGACTAAGGTAGAAGGGGGAAAACTGACCCTGCCCTATGACTAGGCAGAAACCCTACAATGGAGTGGGTGACCCATTCCTTGAGAATAGACCCACCGATGATCCTAAGTTAATCTCAAGCGAAGACCTATAGATAAGGGGAAGGGTTCCCTAAAAGAACTAAGGACTGGGTACAAAAACGGGTCACCTCCTAATAGAAAACACAGAGAAGGCTGCAGAAACCAATAGAAAACAGAAACTAAGGCTAGCAGAACCAGAGGTACCAGCACTGCACAAATAACAAACACAGAACACAAAGCAAAGCACCAAGCTAGAGCTCCAGCAGATTAACACTGTTGTCCAGCAAGGACTGGGAGGCAGGTGCTGGTTAATAAAGAGTGATACAATCACCTGACCCAAGACAAAAACAGCACCAGAGGGAAAAGACCAGCAGCCAGAACTCCACAAGAAAATGTTGGATAGTAACAAACTAAACAGATTTTAACAATATGGATTCACCTGGGTGGGCCATTTATAAAGTTGCATTTAAAAAATGGCCGACTACAAAATGGCCGCCATGGTCACCACCCATCTTGAAAAGTTTCCCCCTCCCATATACTAATGTGGCACAAACAGGAATTTGATATCACCAACCATTCCCATTTTATTTAGATGTATCCATATACATGGCCCACTCAGGTGTATTCATATAAATGGCCTACCCTGTATATACAATGACATGATGTACTATTTCACATATTTTTGTTCTTGTGGGGCTATATTTGTTTAACTTTAAAACCACCTTAGGACGCAAATTTTCTTTTTATTATGTCCTAATACAAAAAAACTATATAATTTATGAAGGGTTTACTTAGTTTTTGTCATGATTCTATGTAGTGTAATTTTACAAAATGTAGATAACATTTTATAGGCCATGCAACATTTATAAAAGCAGACTAGATTAAAGCAAATAAATAACCTGGCAGGTTATAAAAGCCAAGCAAATGTTCTACCTGTTAGCCGATCTGAGGAAACCATTCAAGTGTAAAAGACTTGCTAAGATTAGCTGAATTGATCTACCATGTCTGTATATAAATGATTATAAATCTTTACAGACCAGGTCCCATAAAACATTTTGAAAAAGCTTTTGTGTTCCATCTGGCTTCTTCCTTTAGCCCTTCCTCACCATGGCCAATTTTAGTTATTGTGTTTTCGATTTTTCCTCCTCTTCTTCTCAGATTCATATTTTTTTTTTGTTTTTCCGTCAACATAGCTGTATGAGGTCTTGTTTTTTTTCTGGAACAAGTTGAAGTCTTCAAAAACACTATTCACTCTCTCAAATAATATACTGGAGAATAGGAAAAAAATTGTAAGTTCAATTCAATGGCAAAATACAATCACAATTCCAAGTTGTTTTTTGTGTATTTTTTATGGAGTTCATTATAGAGGTTAACCCCTTCATAACCTTGGGATTTTCCGTTTTTCCGTGTTCGTTTTTTGCTCCCTTTCTTCCCAGAGCCATAACTTTTTTTTTCTGTCAATATGGCCATGTGAGGGCTTATTTTTTGTGAAAAAAGTTGTACTTTTGAACGACATCATTGGTTTTAGCATGTCATGTACTAGAAAACGGGAAAAAAATTCCAAGTGTGGTGAAATTGCAAAAAAGGGCAGTCCCACACTTGTTTTTTGATTGGCTTTATTAGGTTCACTAAATGCTAAAACTGACCAGCTATTATGATTTTCCTGGTCATTACGAGTGCATAGACACCAAACATGTCTAGGTTCTCTTTTATCTAAGTGGTGAAAAAAAATTCCAAACTTTGCTAAAAAAAACAAATTCCAACATTTTCCGATACCCGTAGCGTCTCCATTTTTCATGATCTGGGGTCGGGTGAGGGTTTATTTTTTGCGTGCTGAGCTGTCGTTTTTAATGATAGAATTTGGGTGCAGATATGTTCTTTTGATTGCCCGTTATTGCATTTTAATGCAATGTTGCGGAGACCAAAAAAACGTAATTCTGGCGTTTCTAATTTTTTTCTTGCTACGCCGTTTAGCGATCAGGTTAATCCTTTGTTTTTATTGATAGATCGGGCAATTCTGAACGCGGCGATATCAAATATGTGTAGGTTTGATTTTTTTTAATTGATTTATTTTGAATGGGGCGAAAGGGGGATGATTTAGACTTTTATATTTTTTTATTTTTTCACTTTTTTTCACTTTTTTTTTTTTTACTTTTGCCATGCTTCAATAGCCTCCATGGGAGGCTAGAAGCTGGCACAACTCGATCGGCTCTGCTACATAGCAGTGATCATCAGATCACTGCTATGCAGCAGAAATGCAGGTGTGCTATGAGCGCCGACCACAGGGGGGCACTCACAGCAGGCCGGCATCAGTAACAATAGAGGTCTCAAGGACCTCTATGGTTACCATTCTGACGCATCGCTGACCCCCGATCATGTGACAGGGGGTCAGCGATGCGCTCATTTCCGGCCGCCCGGCCGGAAGCGCCGGTTAAATGTTGCTGTCAGCTGTCAACATACTACATACATACTACATACATACATTCAACATACATACTACATACAAACTTACAAACTACATACATACATACAACATACCACATACATGCAACATACAACATACATACAACATACATACATATTACATACTACATACATCCATACAACATACATACATCCATACAACATCCATACAACATCCATACAACATACATACTACATACATACAACATACATACATAAATACTACATAAATACTACACACATACTACATACATACATACTACATACATAATACATACATACAAGATACATACTACATACATACATACAACATACATACTACATGCACACAACATACATACATACTACATACATACTACATACATACATACTGCATACTTACTACATACTGCATACATATTACATACATACTACATACAATACATTCATACATTACATACATTACATACATATAGACATATAGTACATATAACATAGAGTACATACTCACCATCACTTGACATTTTGATCCCCGAAGCCAGTGTCACCTGTAAAAAATATGAAAATAACAAACACTCCACTCCCTGATCTGCAGAAATCCACGAGTGTCTCACGCCAATCTCCCATGGAGAACGGCAGCATCAGCTGATGCAACCTTTCTTTAGGGGCTCCAGGAACACAATGACGGGAGGAAGGTATCCTTCCGCACTGTATTCATCCACCGCTGTAAAAAAGATAGTCCCTAGTCTCACTTTTTGCATTGCTGTGTGAGAAACTTTCCCACACAGCAATTGCCATAAAGTGAGAGTCTGAACTCTAGTAACCTCTCAGTGATGGACTGCAGGAGCCATTGTCTCCTGTCAGTGTGTCACTGAAGGTCCTATAGAGCAGTGACATCACTGTTCTATAGGGGAGATCATCATGGGACACTCGTTATTAATTGGACTACGGCGGACAGGTAGTATACGGTTTATTATTTTACATTTTTTGCAGGTGCTGAAGTATGGTAAGAATGGTTAAGTGAAGAATATTAAAATACTTTTTTCCTAATGTGTGTGTGTTTTATTAACCATTTACTAGTATTGGATTAATAATGGATAGGCGTCTTATTGATGCCTCTCCATTATTAACCAGGCTTAATGTCACCTTACAATAGCAAGGTGACATTAACCCCTTATTACCCCATATCCCCCCGCTACACAAAAGTGGGAAAAGAGGGGCTAAGTGCCGGAATTGGCACATCTTACAGATGCGCCATTTCTGGGGAGGCTGCAGACTGGTATTTGTAGCCGGGGGCCAATATCCATGGCCCCACTCTAGGCTATGAATATCAGCCTGCGTAGCCTTCTGGCTATAAAATATAGGAGGACCACATGTCATTTTTTTCATAACCAGTAAAGGATACACAGACAGCTGCGGGCTGATAACAGGCTACAAATATTGGCCCCTGGCCATTGGCTTTCCCCCACTGGCGCAGAAAATTGCGCGGGAGCCCACGCTGTTTTTTCCCGTTTATTTTTTAATTAAACGCTTGTTAAGGTCTCTTTCATACTTGCATCGGTATGGGTATGTCGCTATGCGTCGGGCCGACGTACCGACGTACGTGAAATTTGTGCATGACGTGGGCAGCGGATGCAGTTTTTCAACGCATCCGCTGCCCATTCTGAAGTCCGGGAGGAGGGGGCGGAGTTTTGGCTGCGCATGCATGATATAAAATGGCGGATGCGACGGACAAAAAAACGTTCACTTGAACGTTTTTCGTGCCGATGGTCCGCCAAAACACGACGGATCCATTGCACAACAGACGCGACGTGTCGCCATAAGTCGCGATCTGTCGCTAATACAAGCCTATCGGTAAAAAACGCATACTGCGAGTAATTTTGCAGGATCCGTTTTTTCCCAAAATGACGGATTCCAATGGATTGCTAAAAATGCAAGTGTTAAAGGAGCCTTAGAAACATCGGCCTTTCTATTATATACAGTATCTATTGATATATCTATCTATAGATGTATGTATAGATAGATATATCTGTAGATATATAGATGTATCTATCCATATATCTGGCTGCTTTCACACATTAGGTTTTTGCCGTCAGGCACAATCCGGCGAGTTTTGAAATCCGCCA
Organism: Ranitomeya imitator; assembly: GCF_032444005.1. Taxonomy (NCBI): domain Eukaryota; kingdom Metazoa; phylum Chordata; class Amphibia; order Anura; family Dendrobatidae; genus Ranitomeya; species Ranitomeya imitator. Next base: position 913,778,599 of record NC_091282.1, on the reverse strand, counting down.
GATTAGTTTTTTTCTCACAGAGTTGTATTAGCGTCGGATTGCGCCTGATGGTCACACGTTTTATCCGTTTTTTGCCAGATCCGTCAAAAAAGCTGTTTCCGCCGGACGGAAAACACATACAGAGGAACGGTATGTATGTAGTATGTTGTATGTATGTAGTATGTATGTAGTACGTATGTATTTTGCATGTATGTATGTATGTTGTATATATGTAGTATGTATGTAGTATGTATGTAGTATGCATGTAGTATGTATGTATGTAGTATGTAGTATGTATGTAGTATTTTGTATGAATGTAGTATATATGTTTGTTGTATGTATGTTGTATGGATGTATGTAATATGTTGTATGTATGTTGTATGTATGTTATATGTATGCATGTTGTATGTATGTAGAATGTATGTTGTATGTATGTATGTATGTTGTATGTATGTACATATGTAGTATATAATATGTTGTATGTATGTTGTATGTATGTGGGATGTTGTATGTATGTTGTATGTATGTATGTAGTATGTATGTAGTATGTTGTATGTATGTATGTAGTATGTATGTTGTATGTAGTATGTATGGTTTTTTTTTTTACATTCAACACATTAGCCGGATGATGGGACTAATACTGTCCCATCATTGGCTAATGTGTCAATCACTGCCATTGTAGCAGGCATAGCCCGATGGGATTTGTAGTCCCATCAGACGATGCATGCACACCTGCACATACCCCCGACAGGCTGCACAGACCCCCGAGAGGCCCGTATAGACCCCCGGCAGGCCGCACAGACCAACGGCAAGTCACACAGACCCCCGAGAGGCCCGTACAGACTCCCGGCAGGCCGCACAGACCCCGAGAGGCCCGTACAGATCCCCGGCAGGCCGCACAGACCCCTGAGGTGGTAATTGAACTGTTGAAAACCTAGCCCCTGGAAGAGAGAAACTTGTGGCAAGAGAAGATGCCGGCCAGAATCCAGACCGTCATCACCTTACTTTAACCACCTGGGGTGGAGGTTATCCTGATGAGAGTCAGATACCAGAGGTGCACCTGGACTATACTGTGGTGTCAAGGCAGAAAGAGGAGGAGGGTGACTTTCCAAGTGAGAAGTGTAACAACAGGGAGGATGACAGTGAGGTTGTGTATCCCACTTGGTGTGAACCCAGAGGTATGCAGCTGATTAAGTAAGAAGAGGAGATGAAGGAGGAGAAAGATGAGGTGGTTTCCTTGTGGCTTCCCACACAGACACAATGATGCAACCACGACAAGCACTCCATCTTCAGTCCCAACTCACTCACAGACCAGCAGTCATCCTATTCTCCATACTCCACCCTCTGTAAGCACAGCAGCCAGCCCTCAATCCTGCAGTTGTGGTCACATAAAAGAATATTTACTTCTACACATGCCAAAACTAAGAGCTTGAGCTCCACTATCTTAAATCTGTTGGCCACGGAAATGCTGCTTTTCTGCCAGGTGAATGCAGACTGTTTCAGGAAGTTTATGGCTGTCTCCGTCGTCCAGTACCAGTTGACCAGTCACCATTACTTCTTTAAAAAAGCTGTATCTGCACAAAACCATCATGTCACAGACAACATCACCCATTTCCTGAAAAAATCTATGTCTGCCAGGGAGTATTTCACCATTGACACCAGGACAAGCAAACATGGGCTGGGGTGTTACACATCACTGACTGGAAACTGGGTGACTATGGTGGCTGTGGGGGCAGGCTGATAAGGGGCTGCTCCACAAGTCTTTGAATCCCCAAAGCTTGCAGAACAAACATCTGTTTCTAACAGTTCCTTCAGACAGAATTACCCCCACCTCCATACTGTGCAGCCATGGCTCCTCGCAATCAGGCATTGTTCATATTGATATGTCTTGGAGAATGCAGTCACTCAGCTCAAGTGTTGTGGACAGCTATTCAGGACGAGTTAGAGCAATCACTGTCTTGTCTCCACTGAGCCAGGGAAGGCCGTGTGAGATAACGGTGCAAACCTGGTGGCATCACTATGCCAAGGCAATCTCACAATTGTGCCTTGCATGTATCATGTCCTCAAACTTGTGGTACAGCAATTTCTCAGCCACTATCCCAGCCTGGATGTGCTGCTGCAGAAACCACGGTCTCTGTGTACTCACTTCCACCGATCGCACCCCACAGATCATTGACATCCATCGCTACAGAGGTCTTACGGCCTGCCAGTTAACCGCTTGATTTGTGATATTTTTACATGGTGCAATTCCACTCTGCACATGATGCAGCGACTGTGGCAGCAGTTACGAGCCCTGGTGCAGTATGTCCTTTTGCATAGCAAATGATGAAGGACCTCTGCTCCCTTCTGCACAGTTTTGAAATAGCTACGAAGAGGTTAGCGCTGATGATGCCATCATCAGCTTCACTATTCTGGTCATCTACATGCTGGAGCACACTTTGACTTGTCTGCTTGAGGAGTTGATGATCCCAGAGGAAGAGGTGGAAGCAGAGGAAGATGCAGACGGGATAACAATATCTCAATTTTCAGACTGTCATTGCACAGAGGGGTGCCATGGGAGGGTTAATTATAGTGATCGAGGAGGGCTTATGGTACCAGACAAACTGGTAGCAAAGGTGCAGAAGTCTAGTAATAAATGGAGGAGGATAGATGCACAACAGTCAGGATATAACTCTGTTATCTGTGGTTGGCAGGAGGGGACAGAGGAAACTACCTTGAGTGTTACCCGACCAGCAACACACCATGGACTTGGACTTCATGGAAGCGCCTGACACATGAACGCCTTATTGCTTCAACATGATACCCATATTCTTAGGGTTAGAAATAGTTGTGACTACTGGGTTACCACTATGTTAGATCCACAGTACAAGAGCAAATTTAGCCTGGATAGTGACGTTCGCATGCTGGAGTATCAAAACACCCTTGTAGACAATCTTAAGAGTGGTTTTCCCCAAGACAGCAGTGAGGTGCACAGTGTACATCCCAGGTCTAGACGTCCAACCCCAGAAATGTCAAGGCATCATCACAGAAACATTAGCAGCAGCAGCAGCGTAATTGGCATATGCAATTTCTGTGAGTCATTTCACACATTTTTTATACCAGCCCGTTCAACAGCAGAACAGAGAACAAGTTTGACATGTTGTGAACAACTGGAGAGGATGATGCAGGAGTATCTGGAGCTCAATATCAATGCCATCAGGGGTGGCCTGAACCCTTTTGCATTTTGGTTTTAAAAAATGGAACGTGGCCTGTCACACCTTGAAGGTTTTATCATTCCCCTGAAAGTGTAGTCAGTCTAACTTTCATTAAAATGAACAAGTCATTATCGCCAATGATTTTTGCACCCCAGTAGCAGACTTGGCGGACTAGGCAGTGGTGTATTTTTAGTGTCACGCATTGAAGACGAATTAATGCAGTCTGTTTTACCATTGTGGTGTCTTTTGTGCCTGCTCTTGCTACTTCTACTGTTGTTACAAACAATTTTTTGAAATGTGGAGAGTCCAAACTGAGTGTCCATCTGGTGGTTTGCTGTAGTGGAAGTTGTGTCAGTGGCCTATTACACTGTTTCTACTCTGTGGAAATCGATGCTGCTTTAGTGGTACGCGACAATTATATTTTGAAATGTGGAGACTCCACGTTGGGTCTCCATTTGGTGGTTTGTCTGTAGTACAAGGTGTGTCAGAGTCCTATTATAATATTTCTACTCTGTGAAAATCGATGCCACTTTAGTGGTGTGTGAAAATAATTTTTTGAGATGTGGAGACTCCAAGTTGGGTCTCCATCTGGTAGATTGCCTGTAGTGGAAGTTGTGTCAGAGGCCTATTATACTGTTTCTACTCTGTGGAAATTAATGCCACTTTAGTTGTGTGTGACAGTTATTTGTTAAATATGGAGACTCCAAGTTGGGTCTCCATCTGATGAGTCCCAGACAGGCAGGCCTGCACTTACTTTCAGTCAACTACCTGTGTTACTTTCCATACATTTTTCTACCAATATTACTGTATGAAACTGATGTTTGTGCCATCTGACAGTGGCTGGAGAAAAAAAAATTGGTGTTGCATGTGGTATTGGGTCTCTCAGCTAAGAAGACTAACACTGCTCCCTTAATCACCAGGTCCTCATTGAAACTGCAATTCCAAGTTGTAAATGCTGGGCCAGACCTGATTACTCATCCATGGCCCATGGCTGACTGCATCTGTGCCATTATAAAAAGTTCTACTGTGTTTCAATTGATGCCCCTTTTCATGGCGTCAGCCCCTAATTGTATCTGTTTGGGAAGCTTTTTGTCAACCCTTAAGGTGTAGTGTATGCATTTAATTTGGCCTCCCTTGAATCTAATGGGGTTTGGGTATGTTCGTCGATTCATTCCATCTAAACATTTGCCGAATCGAATTGAACCAAACCGAACCTTAAAAGTTAAAAGTGTTGAAAAACATGTTTTGCATATCTGTTTTACCAGTAAAATTTTACATCTATGCATGTGACACCAATACAGCACAAACCCTGCTGAATGTGCTAGCTTTTTAATCGTGTATTTGCTTAGTATTCTTATTTTGCCTTTTTTTAACAAGCCACTAGCATTATACAAACCCCATATGTTCAGCGTGGACTGGCCGGACTAATCTTCGGTGACCCTAACAAAGGACACACTGTTCACGGCAATCCAGGGTAAGCGCTGATCATTTTTATCATCCAGAAAGCTGGACTAAACACCCAGGGGTGTAGTTTAATGCAGTTTAAGGCTACGTCTGTGGTGCATATCTATTATTGTTACACCCACATGGAATGAGTTTTTCTGGAGAGCATTTGATAGTGGGTGTATGTATACACTGACAACCGAACCCCAAGGGCGGTATCATTTATTGTGGTAGTTATTTTGGAATTGAAAAGAGCGTCAAAAGTTAATTATAGTATTGTACAGAATGTATGGCAAAAGAAAAGTTGTAATAGCAATGGACAGAGTAATGTAAAAAAAAAACATACTGCAGCCAATAATGTGGAAGCTGCTTTCAACAGCAAAAGTGCTTCCATTGCCTCCAGCAAGCAGATTAATTTGTCCAAGCTGACAGCATTGGGGAAAATGACATATCACTTGACTCAATCACAGCAAGATGATGTTACTTCTAAGGCCAGAGTCACACTACAGTACAAAACAGCCAAGTGCTATAAAACATTGCATAGCCCTCGGACCAGTGTTATTTTATGGGGCAGTGCAGATCTGTGATTATTTTTTCATGACAATTCGGCATGAGAAAACAATTGCAACATTCTGCAATTGGCAGCGAGACTCGACTCACTCGCACCCATACAGGTCTATGTGTGCTAGTGAAACATCAGACTGCACTCCAATGTCATCCCAGTGCAGTCTGATATATGTCGACACAGGCAATGGTGGAGATGGGGAAATTAGTTTCTCCGCCTCCTCCGCACCTGTGCTGCAATTGTCTCATGTAAGACATGCGCACAGACCACTGACACTTGGATCACGCCCCATGCAGACCAGGAGCTGAGGGTCATTATCATATCACATCGCATATGCTAGTCTTTTTTCCAGCCTTACAGTGACACTATCAGTTTGCTTCAGTGTGCTGCATTGAACTTTGTGCGTGATCACAAATGACTAACAGGGATATTTTTTGTTTATTTTTAAAAATAAGAAAAGTATGTCATTGTGCTATCATTAACATTTTAAAAGCTGTGTTTGTAGTAAATAAATTGATAGGGGTTGTGCACAGCCTTAGGCCGGCTTCACACTCAGCGTACGGCCGTAATATGCTGAAAAGTCCCCAAAATAGTGGTCCGTAGCTCCTCCGTAGGCAGGGTGTTTCAGCGTTTTTTGCGCATGGCATCCTCCGTATGTAATCCGTATGTCATCCGTACTGCGTGTTTTTATCGCAGGCTTGCAAAACCGACATATGGCTATACAAGGGATCCATGTGTAAAAAAAAAAAAAAACATATATACTGTCTATATATATATATATATATATATGTCAGTAGACACATATATGTATATATATTAATATTTCATCCAGCGCGATATAGCAGAAAGCCGGTAATTCAATTACCGGCTTTTGCTTTCTCCTTCCTAAACCCGACATGATATGAGACCTGGCTTACATACAGTAAACCATCTCATATCCCCATTTTTTTTGCATATTCCACACTACTAATGTCAGTAGTGTGTCTATGCAAAATCTGGCCGTTCTAGCTAGTAAATTAAAGGGTTAAATGGCGGAAAAAATTGGCGTGGGCTCCCACACAATTTTCTCCGCCAGAGTAGTAAAGCCAGTGACTGAGGGCAGATATTAACAGCCTGGAGAGGGTCCATGGTTATTGCCCCCCCCCCTGGCTAAAAACATCTGCCCCCAGCCACCCCAGAAAAGGCACATCTGGAAGATGCGCCTATTCTGGCACTTGGCCATTCTCTTCCCATTCCCGTGTAGCGGTGGGATATGGGGTAATGAAGGGTTAATGCCACCTTGCTATTGTAAGGTGACATTAAGCCAAATTAATAATGGAGAGGCGTCAATTATGACACCTATCCATTATTAATCCAATACTAGTAAAGGGTTAAAAAACACACACACATTATTAAAAATTAATTTAATGAAAAAATCACAAAGGTTGTTGTATTAATTTATTCTACTCTCAATCCACTCACTGAAGACCCTCGATCTGTAAATTAAAAAAAAATAATAAACCAAAAATATACATACCTTCCGAGGATCTGTCACGTCCAACGATGTGAATCCATCTGAAGGGGTTAAAATATTTTGCAGCCACGAGCTTTGCTAATGCAACGTTGCTCATGTCTGCAAAACCCCGGAGAATGTAGGTAAAGTAGGTCATTGACCTATATTTACCTGCATTTGCGGTGAGGCGCCCTCTGCTGGCTGTTCCTAGATCGTGGGAACTTTCCTAGAAAGCTCCCTGGCTCGAGTTCATATGAGGACAACCAGCAGAGGGCGTCCTCTTATGATCTCGAGCCAGGGAGCTTTCTATGAAAGTTCCCACGATCTAGGAACACCCAGCAGAGGGCGCCTCACCGCAAATGCAGGTAAATATAGGTCAATGACCTACTTTACCTACATTCTCCGGGGTTTTGCAGACATGAGCAACTGTTATGTTTGCTAATGACAGGTGTTATGAAGGCAATCCAGAAACACAGTGTGCTTAGCGATCAGAGCGCACACAGTGATCTGACAAATACCCAAAAATACAAGAACGAGCTCTGAGACGTGGAAACTCTGTAGACTGCACACCTGATCCTATCCTAAACACAACTAAAAGCGGCTGTGGATTGCGCCTAACAACTACCTAGGCAACTCGGCACAGCCTAAGAAACTAGCTAGCCTGAAGATAGAAAAATAGGCCTGACTTGCCCCAGAGAAATTCCCCAAAGGAAAAGGCAGCCCCCCACATATAATGACTGTGAGTAAGATGAAAAGACAAAACGTAGGGATGAAATAGATTCAGCAAAGTGGGGCCCGATATTCTAGGACAGAGCGAGGACAGTAAAGCGAACTCTGCAGTCTACAAAAAACCCTAAAGCAAAACCACGCAAAGGGGGCAAAAAAAACCCACCGTGCCGAACTAACGGCACGGCGGTACACCCTTTGCGTCTCAGAGCTTCCAGCAAAACAAAAGACAAGCTGGACAGAAAAAAAGCAACAAAAAAGCAAAAAGCACTTAGCTATACAGAGCAGCAGGTCACAGGAACAATCAGGAGAAGCTCAGATCCAACACTGAAACATTGACAAGGAGCAAGGATAGCAGCATCAGGCGGAGTTAAGTAATGAAGCAGTTAACGAGCTCACCAGAACACCTGAGGGAGGAAGCTCAGAAGCTGCAGTACCACTTGTGACCACAGGAGTGAATTCAGCCACAGAATTCACAACAGTACCCCCCCCTTGAGGAGGGGTCACCGAACCCTCACCAGAGCCCCCAGGCCGACCAGGATGAGCCGCATGAAAGGCACGAACAAGATCGGAAGCATGAACATCAGAGGCAAAAACCCAGGAATTATCTTCCTGAGCATAACCCTTCCATTTAACCAGATACTGGAGTTTCCGTCTAGAAACACGAGAATCCAAAATCTTCTCCACAATATACTCCAATTCCCCCTCCACCAAAACCGGGGCAGGAGGCTCAACAGATGGAACCATAGGTGCCACGTATCTCCGCAACAACGACCTATGGAATACATTATGTATGGAAAAGGAGTCTGGGAGGGTCAAACGAAAAGACACAGGATTGAGAACCTCAGAAATCCTATACGGACCAATAAAACGAGGTTTAAATTTAGGAGAGGAAACCTTCATAGGAATATGACGAGAAGATAACCAAACCAGATCCCCAACACGAAGTCGGGGACCCACATGGCGTCTGCGATTAGCGAAAAGTTGAGCTTTCTCCTGGGACAAGATCAAATTGTCCACTACCTGAGTCCAGATCTGCTGCAACCTATCCACCACAGAATCCACACCAGGACAGTCCGAAGACTCAACCTGTCCTGAAGAGAAACGAGGATGGAACCCAGAATTGCAAAAAAATGGAGAAACCAAGGTAGCCGAGCTGGCCCGATTATTAAGGGCGAACTCAGCCAACGGCAAAAAGGACACCCAATCATCCTGGTCTGCAGAAACAAAACATCTCAGATATGTTTCCAAGGTCTGATTGGTTCGTTCGGTCTGGCCATTAGTCTGAGGATGGAAAGCCGAGGAAAAGGATAGGTCAATGCCCATCCTACCACAAAAGGCTCGCCAAAACCTTGAAACAAACTGGGAACCTCTGTCAGAAACAATATTCTCAGGAATGCCATGCAACCGAACCACATGCTGAAAGAACAAAGGTACCAAATCAGAGGAGGAAGGCAATTTAGCCAAGGGCACCAGATGGACCATTTTAGAAAAGCGATCACAGACCACCCAAATGACTGACATCTTTTGAGAAACGGGAAGGTCAGAAATGAAATCCATCGAAATATGTGTCCAAGGCCTCTTTGGGACCGGCAAGGGCAAAAGCAACCCACTGGCACGAGAACAGCAGGGCTTAGCCCTAGCACAAATCCCACAGGACTGCACAAAAGTACGTACATCCCGTGACAGAGATGGCCACCAGAAGGATCTAGCCACTAACTCTCTGGTACCAAAGATTCCAGGATGACCAGCCAACACCGAACAATGAAGTTCAGAGATAAGTTTATTAGTCCACCTATCAGGGACGAACAGTTTCTCTGCTGGACAACGATCAGGTTTATTCGCCTGAAATTTTTGCAGCACCCGCCGCAAATCAGGGGAGATGGCAGACACAATGACTCCTTCCTTGAGGATACCCGCTGGCTCAGATAAACCCGGAGAGTCGGGCACAAAACTCCTAGACAGAGCATCCGCCTTCACATTTTTAGAGCCCGGAAGGTACGAAATCACAAAGTCGAAGCGGGCAAAAAATAACGACCAACGGGCCTGTCTAGGATTCAAGCGCTTGGCAGACTCGAGATAAGTCAAGTTCTTATGATCAGTCAATACCACCACGCGATGCTTAGCTCCTTCAAGCCAATGACGCCACTCCTCGAATGCCCACTTCATGGCCAGCAACTCTCGATTGCCCACATCATAATTACGCTCAGCGGGCGAAAACTTCCTGGAAAAGAAAGCACATGGTTTCATCACTGAGCAATCAGAACCTCTCTGTGACAAAACCGTCCCTGCTCCAATCTCAGAAGCATCAACCTCGACCTGGAACGGAAGAGAAACATCTGGCTGACACAACACAGGGGCAGAACAAAAACGACGCTTCAACTCCTGAAAAGCTTCCACAGCAGCAGAAGACCAATTAACCAAATCAGCACCCTTCTTGGTCAAATCGGTCAATGGTTTGGCAATGCTAGAATAATTACAGATGAAGCGACGATAAAAATTAGCAAAGCCCAGGAACTTTTGCAGACTTTTCAGAGATGTCGGCTGAATCCAATCCTGGATGGCTTGGACCTTAACTGGATCCATCTCGATAGTAGAAGGGGTAAAGATGAACCCCAAAAATGAAACTTTCTGCACACCGAAGAGACACTTTGATCCCTTCACAAACAAAGAGTTAGCACGCAGGACCTGAAAAACCATTCTGACCTGCTTCACATGAGACTCCCAATCATCTGAGAAGATCAAAATGTCATCCAAGTAAACAATCAGGAATTTATCCAGATACTCACGGAAGATGTCATGCATAAAAGACTGAAACACAGATGGAGCATTGGCAAGTCCGAACGGCATCACTAGATACTCAAAATGACCCTCGGGCGTATTGAATGCAGTTTTCCATTCATCTCCTTGCCTGATTCTCACCAGATTATACGCACCACGAAGATCTATCTTAGTGAACCAACTAGCCCCCTTAATCCGAGCAAACAAGTCAGATAACAATGGCAAGGGATACTGAAATTTAACAGTGATCTTATTAAGAAGGCGGTAATCAATACACGGTCTCAGCGAACCATCCTTCTTGGCTACAAAGAAGAACCCTGCTCCCAGTGGTGATGACGATGGGCGAATATGTCCCTTCTCCAGGGATTCCTTCACATAACTGCGCATAGCGGCGTGTTCGGGCACGGATAAATTAAATAATCGACCTTTAGGGAATTTACTACCAGGAATCAAATTGATAGCACAATCACAATCCCTATGCGGAGGTAGAGCATCGGACTTGGGCTCTTCAAATACATCCTGATAATCAGACAAGAACTCTGGGACCTCAGAAGGGGTGGATGACGAAATCGACAAAAATGGAACATCACCATGTACCCCCTGACAACCCCAGCTGGATACCGACATGGAATTCCAATCCAATACTGGATTACGGGTTTGTAGCCATGACAACCCCAACACGACCACATCATGCAGATTATGCAACACCAGAAAGCGAATAACTTCCTGATGTGCAGGAGCCATGCACATGGTCAGCTGGGCCCAGTATTGAGGTTTATTCTTGGCAAAAGGTGTAGCATCAATTCCTCTCAATGGAATAGGACACCGCAAAGGCTCCAAGAAAAACCCACAACGTTTAGCATAATCCAAATCCATCAGATTCAGGGCAGCGCCCGAATCCACAAACGCCATGACAGAAAACGACGACAAAGAGCATATCAAGGTAATGGACAGAAGGAATTTGGACTGTACAGTACCAATGACGGCAGACCTAGCGGACCGCTTAGTGCGCTTAGGACAATCAGAAATAGCATGAGTGGAATCACCACAGTAGAAACACAGACCATTCAGACGTCTGTATTCCTGCCGTTCAACTCTAGTCATAGTCCTATCGCACTGCATAGGCTCAGGTTTAACCTCAGGCAGTACCGCCAAATGGTGCACAGATTTACGCTCGCGCAAGCGTCGACCGATCTGAATGGCCAAAGACAAAGACTCATTCAAACCAGCAGGCATAGGAAATCCCACCATGACATCCTTAAGAGCCTCAGAGAGACCCTTTCTGAACAAAGCTGCCAGCGCAGATTCATTCCACTGAGTGAGTACTGACCATTTCCTAAATTTCTGACAATATACTTCTATATCATCCTGACCCTGGCACAAAGCCAGCAAATTTTTCTCAGCCTGATCCACTGAATTAGGCTCATCGTACAGCAATCCGAGCGCCAGGAAAAACGCATCGACACTACTCAATGCAGGGTCTCCTGGCGCAAGAGAAAATGCCCAGTCTTGAGGGTCGCCGCGCAAAAAAGAAATAATAATCAAAACCTGTTGAATAGGATTACCAGAAGAATGAGGTTTCAAGGCCAGAAATAGCTTACAATTATTTTTGAAACTTAGAAACTTAGTTCTATCTCCAAAAAACAAATCAGGAATAGGAATTCTTGGTTCTAACATAGATTTCTGATCAATAGTATCTTGAATTTTTTGTACATTTATAACGAGATTATCCATTGAAGAGCACAGACCCTGAATATCCATGTCCACACCTGTGTCCAGAATCACCCAAATGTCTAGGGGAAAAAAAAAAAGTGAACACAGAGCAGAAAAAAAAAAAAATGATGTCAGAACTTTTTCTTTCCCTCTATTGAGAATCATTAGTTTGGCTCCTTGTACTGTTATGTTTGCTAATGACAGGTGTTATGAAGGCAATCCAGAAACACAGTGTGCTTAGCGATCAGAGCGCACACAGTGATCTGACAAATACCCAAAAATACAAGAACGAGCTCTGAGACGTGAAACTCTGTAGACTGCACACCTGATCCTATCCTAAACACAACTAAAAGCGGCTGTGGATTGCGCCTAACAACTACCTAGGCAACTCGGCACAGCCTAAGAAACTAGCTAGCCTGAAGATAGAAAAATAGGCCTGACTTGCCCCAGAGAAATTCCCCAAAGGAAAAGGCAGCCCCCCACATATAATGACTGTGAGTAAGATGAAAAGACAAAACGTAGGGATGAAATAGATTCAGCAAAGTGGGGCCCGATATTCTAGGACAGAGCGAGGACAGTAAAGTGAACTTTACAGTCTACAAAAAACCCTAAAGCAAAACCACGCAAAGGGGGCAAAAAAAACCCACCGTGCCGAACTAACGGCACGGCGGTACACCCTTTGCGTCTCAGAGCTTCCAGCAAAACAAAAGACAAGCTGGACAGAAAAAAAGCAACAAAAAAGCAAAAAGCACTTAGCTATACAGAGCAGCAGGTCACAGGAACAATCAGGAGAAGCTCAGATCCAACACTGAAACATTGACAAGGAGCAAGGATAGCAGCATCAGGCGGAGTTAAGTAATGAAGCAGTTAACGAGCTCACCAGAACACCTGAGGGAGGAAGCTCAGAAGCTGCAGTACCACTTGTGACCACAGGAGTGAATTCAGCCACAGAATTCACAACAAGCAACGTTGCATTAGCAAAGCTCGTGGCTGCAAAATATTTTAACCCCTTCAGATGGATTTACATCGTTGGACGTGACAGATCCTCGGAAGGTATGTATATTTTTGGTTTATTATTTTTTTTTTATTTACAGATCGAGGGTCTTCAGTGAGTGGATTGAGAGTAGAATAAATTAATACAACAACCTTTGTGATTTTTTCATTAAATTAATTTTTAATAATGTGTGTGTGTTTTTTTTAACCCTTTACTAGTATTGGATTAATAATGGATAGGTGTCATAATTGACGCCTCTCCATTATTAATTTGGCTTAATGTCACCTTACAATAGCAAGGTGGCATTAACCCTTCATTACCCCATATCCCACCGCTACACGGGAATGGGAAGAGAGTGGCCAAGTGCCAGAATAGGCGCATCTTCCAGATGTGCCTTTTCTGGGGTGGCTGGGGGCAGATGTTTTTAGCCAGGGGGGGGCCAATAACCGTGGACCCTCTCCAGGCTATTAATATCTGCCCTCAGTCACTGGCTTTACTACTCTGGCGGAGAAAATTGTGCGGGAGCCCACGCCAATTTTTTCCGCCATTTAACCCTTTAATTTACTAGCTAGAACGGCCAAATTTTGCATAGACACACTACTGACATTAGTAGTGTGGAATATGCAAAAAAAGGGGGAGAAGACATGGTTCAACTGTATGTAAACCATGTCTCATATCATGTCGGGTTTAGGAAGGAGAGAGCAAAAGCCGGTAATTGAATTACCGGCTTTCTGCTATATCGCGCTGGATGAAGTAATAATATATATACATACATGTGTCTCACTGACATATATATATACAGTGGGGCAAAAAAGTATTTAGTCAGTCAGCAATAGTGCAAGTTCCACCACTTAAAAAGATGAGAGGCGTCTGTAATTTACATCATAGGTAGACCTCAACTATGGGAGACAAAGTGAGAAAAAAAAATCCAGAAAATCACATTGTCTGTTTTTTTAACATTTTATTTGCATATTATGTTGGAAAATAAGTATTTGGTCAGAAACAAACAATCAAGATTTCTGGCTCTCACAGACCTGTAACTTCTTCTTTAAGAGTCTCCTCTTTCCTCCACTCATTACCTGTAGTAATGGCACCTGTTTAAACTTGTTATCAGTATAAAAAGACACCTGTGCACACCCTCAAACAGTCTGACTCCAAACTCCTCTATGGTGAAGACCAAAGAGCTGTCAAAGGACACCAGAAACAAAATTGTAGCCCTGCACCAGGCTGGGAAGACTGAATCTGCAATAGCCAACCAGCTTGGAGTGAAGAAATCAACAGTGGGAGCAATAATTAGAAAATGGAAGACATACAAGACCACTGATAATCTCCCTCGATCTGGGGCTCAACGCAAAATCCCACCCCGTGGGGTCAGAATGATCACAAGAACGGTGAGCAAAAATCCCAGGACCACGCGGGGGGACCTAGTGAATGAACTGCAGAGAGCTGGGGCCAATGTAACAAGGCCTACCATAAGTAACACACTACGCCACCATGGACTCAGATCCTGCAGGGCCAGACGTGTCCCACTGCTTAAGCCAGTACATGTCTGGGCCCGTCTGAAGTTTGCTAGAGAGCATTTGGATGATCCAGAGGAGTTTTGGGAGAATGTCCTATGGTCTGATGAAACCAAACTGGAACTGTTTGGTAGAAACACAACTTGTCGTGTTTGGAGGAAAAAGAATACTGAGTTGCATCCATCAAACACCATACCTACTGTAAAGCATGGTGGTGGAAACATCATGCTTTGGGGCTGTTTCTCTGCAAAGGGGCCAGGACGACTGATCCGGGTACATGAAAGAATGAATGGGGCCATGTATCGTGAGATTTTGAGTGCAAACCTCCTTCCATCAGCAAGGGCATTGAAGATGAAACGTGGCTGGGTCTTTCAACATGACAATGATCCAAAGCACACCGCCAGGGCAACGAAGGAGTGGCTTCGTAAGAAGCATTTCAAGGTCCTGGAGTGACCTAGCCAGTCTCCAGATCTCAACCCTATAGAAAACCTTTGGAGGGAGTTGAAAGTCCGTGTTGCCAAGCGAATAGCCAAAAACATCACTGCTCTAGAGGAGATCTGCATGGAGGAATGGGCCAACATACCAACAACAGTGTGTGGCAACCTTGTGAAGACTTACAGAAAACGTTTGACCTCTGTCATTGCCAACAAAGGATATATTACAAAGTATTGAGATGAAATATTGTTTCTGACCAAATACTTATTTTCCACCATAATATGCAAATAAAATGTTAAAAAAACAGACAATGTGATTTTCTGGATTTTTTTTTCTCAGTTTGTCTCCCATAGTTGAGGTCTACCTATGATGTAAATTACAGACGCCTCTCATCTTTTTAAGTGGTGGAACTTGCACTATTGCTGACTGACTAAATACTTTTTTGCCCCACTGTATATATATATATATATATATATACCTATTCTATGTGTACACATTTATTCTACCTATTCTACTGTAAGCTGTCAGTGTGATTTTACTGTACACCACGCTGAATTACCGGCTTTTCTCTCTAACACCGCTGCGTATTCCTCGCAAGTCACACTGCTGGTCCGTGAGTAATCCGTATTTTTGGGGCTTCCATAGACTTTCAATGACATTTTATTTGCGCAATACGGTGACAAACGCAGCATGCTGCGATTTTCTACGGCTGTAGAAAGCCATATAATACTGATCAGGAAAATACGGCAGATAGGAGCAGGGGCATAGAGAATAATTGTGCCGTATTTTATGCGAGTTTTACGGACGTAGTTTCTGCGCTCTTACGTCCGTAAAACTCGCTAGTGTGAGGCCGGCCTTAGGAGACCTCAGAGTGTTGAACACATCTTATCAGAGCAATTTGAATACCTAAAATTTTGATGCAAATTAACATTTTTGTTAAATTTTGCCAAACCTGTCAAATTCAAATTTCAAACGATTTGGTCAACTCTAATCTCGCTCTGATATCACAATTATTATTTTTTTTTCTACCTTTTCTTCACTGGAGTAAATGGGGGGTAATTCAAAACTGTACATACAGGCTTGGCCATTTATATGGATGCACTCAAATAAAATGGGAGTGGTTGGTGATATCAACTTCCTGTTTGTGGCACATTAGTATATGGGAGGGGGAAAACTTTTCAAGATAGGTGGTGACCATGGCAGCCATTTTAAAGTTGGCCATTTTGGATCCATTTTATTTTTTTCAATGGGAAGAGGGTCATGTGACACATCAATCTTATTGAGAATATCACAATAAAAACAATGGTGTGCTTGGTTTTAACGTAACTTTATTCTTTCATGAGTTATTTGCAAGCTTATGACCACTTACAAAATGTGTTCAATGTGCTGGCCATTGTGTTGGATTGTCAATGCAACCCTCTTATCCCACTTTTGACACACTGATAGCAACACCGCAGAAGAAATGCTAGCACAGGCTTCCAGTATCCATTGTTTCAGATGCTGCAAATCTTGTATCTTCACAGCATAAACAATTACCTTCAGATGACCCCAAAGATAAAAGTCTAAGGGGGTCAGATTGGGAGACCTTGGTGGCCATTCAACTCCCCCAAATTGACTAATCCACTTTCCAGTAAACTGGTCATGTAGTTATGCTCAAACCTTACACCCATAATGTGGTGGTGCACCATCTTGGGTGTCAGGTCCGAGCATTCCTACATGAACAGTTTTCAGGAAAGTGGATTGGTCATTGTGGTCCAGTTGAATGGCCACCAAGGTCTCCCGATCTGACCCCCTTAGACAATCATCTTTTGGGTCATCTGAAAGCAATTGTCTATGCTGTGAAGATACAAGATGTGCAGCATCTGAAACAACGGATACTGGAAGCCTGTGGTAGCATTTCTTCTGCGGTGCTGCTATCAGTGTGTCAAGAGTGGGAGAAGAGGGTTGCATTGACAATCCAACACAATGGGCAACACTTTGAGCACATTTTATAACTGGTCATAAACTTGTAAATAACTAATGAAAGAATAAAGTTATGTTACAACCAAGCACACTATTGTTTTTCTTGTGTAATTCTCAGTGAGTTTGATGTGTCACAGGACCCTCTTCCCATTGAAAAAAATAAAGTTGGATCCAAAATAGCAGACTTCAAAATGGTTACTGTTGTGAATTCTGTTGTCGAACTCCCTCCTGTGGTCGTGAATGGTACTTCGGCGAGTTCTGTCTATGGGCTCCCTCTGGTGGCTATGAGTGAAGCTGCTGCTTCTGAGGTTCCTTACACAGGTGACGTAATTTATCCTTTTGGTTGGCTGCTCTATTTAACTCCTCTCAGATCGTTACTCCATGCCAGCTGTCAATGGTTTTGCATTGGTTCAGTTCGCTCCTGGATCTCTCTGGTGACCTGCCTTCTCCTGCAGAAACTAAGTTCCTGATAGTCATTATTTGTTCACTGTTTTCTTGTCCAGCTGGTTTTCATGATTTTGTCTTGCTAGCTGGAAGCTCTGGGATGCAGAGTGGCCCCTCCGCACCGTGAGTCAGTGCGGAGGTCCTTTTTGCACACTCTGCGTGGTCTTTTGTAGGTTTTTGTGCTGATCGCAAAGTTACATTTCCTATCCTCTGTCTATTTAGTAAGTCGGGCCTCCCTTTGCTGAAACCTGTTTCATTTCTGCGTTTGTGACTTTCATCTTTACTCACAGTCAATATATGTGGGGGGCTTCCTTTACCTTTGGGGAATTTCTCTGAGGCAAGGTAGGCTTTATTTTCTATCTCTAGGGCTAGATAGTTCTTAGGCTGTGACGAGGCGCCTAGGTCTGGTCAGGAGCGCTCCACGGCTATTTCTAGTGCGTGTGATAGGATTAGGGCTTGCAGTCAGCAGAGCTCCCACATCCCAGAGCTCGTCCTGTATGAGGTTTAACTATCAGGTCATTCCGGGTGCTCCTAACCACCAGGTCATAACAGGTTACCACCCATCTTGAAAAGTTTCCCCCCACTCATATACTAATGTGCCACAAACAGGAAGTTGATATCACCAACCATTCCCATTTTATTTAGGTGTATCCATATAAATGGCCCATCCTGTTTATATTTGATCAATTTAAAGGATGGGTGATGGGGAAAGGAGAAAGGGAATGGTGCCGAGGACGAGACAGCAGGCTATGTTACTGGTAAACACCGAAGTGACTAGTCATTTCGTTTTTTTTTTTGCATCCTATGTTAATGATGCTTTGTTGTCTAAAGTGATAGAACAAGGAACATTCATTTTGTTTTGGATATCTTCATTGCAAATTAAATTTCCCACATGATATGCCAAATTCAAAACTTGGCAGATTCGATCATCTGTAGTAGACAGTAAACTGAAAGTGTAGCTTTCATGTCAGGTAAACTTGCATCAAATTTTCTGTGTCTGCCTCTAGCTTGTCCTCAACTCTCCATCAATGTTTTACAAACATAAATTGTTATCTCCTACCTCAGTAATGCAAAAATCTGTCATCACTGAATACAAATTTTACTGGTGACCTGAAAGCGAAGGATCAGTTCAGAAAAAGGCCGATTTCAATGATAAGATTAAGAGTTTCTTATCTTTGCTAGTACTATTGATTTATGATTAATGAAGAAAAAAAAAACATTTTACAGAATTCCAGATTGCGCAAATCCTAAACATCTACTTAATGCGGAATCTCTTCGTCATATTAGTATGTCTTATGTTATAAAGGCCACATTTAATTGGCTGGGATAACAGAAAAATTAAAAGGAATTATTTTTACATGGCAGCTAATCCCTTTGGGGAAAAACAAGGGAAAACCATTATTGTTATTACCTTTTTGCATGTAAAATCAAAGTTATTTAGTGAAGATCGCCAAAAGAATAAACTGTTTATGAAAGGCTTCATTATACATACAAGTGCATAATAACAGCTGTTATGAATTCAAGATTGCAATATAATATTCTCATTAGAAATGCAGCAGATCAAAGTGAGATTATCATAAATATTTATAGTATATCATTTATAGTTGATTTCAATGTAATTGCAATAACAAAGATTTATATGGAAGAATAGACAACGCTGATAACAAAGGAGGACATATTTTTATGATGCTGTAAATTGAAAGGGTAATGAACTGGTACCACCAGTCTTTATAATAATGGGGACTGACAAGGATAAATTAGATCATTCATCCACTGATAATTTACTGTACATGGTGAATAGTTATAGACATGGTTAAACATGGCAGTGTGCAACTTGCCTTATTCCAATGACCTTTCAGATGTCTTCTATTTTGTTGTAGCAGTGAGAGATAAGTCCAGAAATGCAGCAGACCATGGTAACATATGTTGACCATATAGCTTCTCACAGTAGGTAGAACAACATATGGCCCGACATTGTTGCGTTAAAACAGCTACTGGGTCATTTTGTAGAAATAGCCATGTTTATGACCAAATCTGTGTAACATTAAGCTGTTGGTGCAGCTGGAATGAAGAATAAAGGGGTTTGGCTATATTATTGCACATCACACCATAATCCTGGGAGTAGGATTGTGATATTCCATCGTAAAGACCTCTTCAGGATGTTGTCCATGTTGTGGTGTACAGACCAATCTCTAGCTATCATTGCTCTCAAGACAAAAGCGGAACTCATAGCTGAAGAGGATAGACTTCCTTTCCAGCATCCATTCATTGCCATATTGCTCAGCACCACGTTTAGGTGCAGTTCTGTGAGGTCAATGAAACACCTGTATCTAGATGTCTGGCTCACTGCACAATATCGTGCAAAAGCTTTTTGATGGTGTTAGGACTGGCGGAACGCACCAAAACAGATGGTATAGATGCGTTCGCAGTCCGGGGTCCACCGTGCAGGTGATAACCTGCTGCTAGCAATTAGCAGACTATATGGCGGTACACTAAAGTATACACACGTGGGTTAACCTCACCCAGCGTGAAGAAAGCGATCCTGTTAAGTCACAGGACCGCGGTACCGCACATAGAGCGCGAGCAAGCAGTCAGCGAACTTAACCCCAAAAGGGATTGTAGTCTGATTAGACCCTTGCTGGCACAACACCGCAACTGGGTGTGCAAAGAACCTTATCTGCAATATAAGAGCACAAGAGTGCGTGCGATGCCGCACTGACGGACGCCACTAACCACCTAGGCTTGGGTATGGAAAGCGCAAGGCAAGCGCACGGCGCCGTACTGGCGGTCACAGCAACTGGAGGCTATAATGTGTGACTAGTGCTGTAGGATAAGTCGGGCGCTAGGTAGCAGCCATACACCTTCCGCGAACAGTCATTCAATAGGGTAGGGGTATCCAAGGACGACTTGCACTCACAACATACACACATTAGCAATTGTAAGACAATACTAGCGCATGGCCGTGCGGTCATGCGCAGTTTATATAGCTGCAGCACAGGAAGTGGCCACAGCACCTTTGCCCTTCCAAGACCTGCCAAGAGGACCAATGGAATGTTCTGCAGAGCCTGAGCACATGACCCTCGATCTCCAACGGGAGATCTTACCCTGGGCATGCTCAGTACGTGCAGACAAGGACTTAGTCCCAGAGAAGTCCGCTCGCTGCTGACCAGCACTGACTTTAATGGCAGAGACTGGAGAAGCAGCAGTAACTCTCAGAACAGAGTGAGAATGAGCGAGATGCTGGGACCGACGTCTTTGCTGAGCAGACTCCACTGCGGCTGGACAAGAATGGGAGACCGCAGCGAAGGTGGCTCGAGATTCCCCCTGTGCAGAAGCGGGAACTCGACCCCTAACAGATGGTTTGTTTAGACACTGACAGGTTAGGCTTGGTATATGATGTACAATTTTGATGGTAGAACAGCATGCATCACTTCTAATCTGATATTCTTCTAATCTAATGATCCATCCATGCAGAGGTTTATCTCTGTGAACCCCTGGCTGTCTTTCCAGTTCATCATTATTCTCCCAACCACTGAAAGATGTAATGTTGAACAGTGCTGACATCTAGGCCTATGTGAAAAGCAGTCTGCTGGAGTGATAAATCAAGGTCACTCAGTTCAAGAATGATTTTCCTCCCAGTTTGTGACATGTGGCAATAACTGACCAGTGGAAGAACAGGGTCTGATTTTTGAGATTTCATGTAAGAAAAAAAAAGTAAATTTGACATGTATGCTCTTCGAATATGCACTGGATCTTAGAAAAACCTTTTACTTCCTTGATTTGCATAACATTATGTCTTGCCCTTCTTGTTCCCATTTCAATGTTAAGTAGATATCATAGGGTGCCATACAAATATGGGACTGGATTTCACCATATGTAGAATAAACTTTCCCAAAGATTTTCTGATTTAGCATGTAAAGATCGAATCACATATTTTTCCTACTCTACCATATTATGTCCCTATGAATATAGTCTGACAATTCATGGTCAAATATAGATGGAATTCTAGCTTTTAACTTTATTTTGCTTTGCCTCTCTAAGGTTAAATGGTGCTCAAAAATACACATCAAAACATACTTAATAATAATAATAATCTTTACTTTTATATAGCGCTAACATATTCCGCAGCGGTTTACAGGTTGCACACATTATACAGGTTGCACACATTATCATCGCTGTCCCCGATGGGGCTCACAATCTAAATTCCCTATCAGTATGTCTTTGAAATACTTCAAATAGTCTTTCAAAAGGAGTCCTATTGATTCAATTGTGATGCTTTTTCTGAATGATTTTTAGAGCATTTTCCAATAAGATCAAAAAGAAGCTCTTTCAAAAGAGCATTTGAAGTGGGTTATGAAGTGGATAACCACAATTAGCAGAATCTGCTAAAAAAGCTATGCAGAAAAAACTCTGTGAGATATATCCTGTTTGATTGGTAAACAAGGTCTTGCAAAGTTCCCTTTATGCTAAAATCTTTTAATTCGTTAAGGATCATGTGATTTTTTTTTGTTTTAGTACTTTTGATTTTTTTCCCCATTTTTACAATAGACATAGCTTGTATTTTTCCTTTGGCATAGCTGTATCAAGTTTTTTTTTCTCCAAAAAATATGTTTCAATGACAAGTTTCATTTTAACATTCAATGTATTTGAAAATGGAATGAAAATGAAATGTATTTTCCTATATTTGCGGAATAATATAATGAGGAAATTCCTATGTAAGACAAGCTAATCCTAATATAGGATACCTATCCATTGCACTGTGCGTTTTTATGATTAATGTACTTTTTTTCAGAACAGTTATTTGATAGAATAAAACTAAATTATTTATTCAGCTCTTTATTGTAGGGGTCGTTTTTGCCGTGGGCAATATGTAATAGAGTCATGCACTATGTATGTTGTCCAAGTGTTTGGCTATGTTAACAGAACCATATAAAAAATCGTTCAATTTTCATGCAGAAAAAAATAGATGATTTTTTTTCTGTATGGTATTTATTTTTCTACATCTGCAGTTTGTAGAATTTACAAGACCAAATAATATTTCCAAAGCCAACAATTTAAATGTATATTTAAAAATTGAATGCAATATGGATGATTCGTATGGTATCTGATTTTTTTTTTGCGCACCCACACTTGGCTAGTTGAGTCTCATCTGAAATATTGAAGATAATAGTGTATATACTGTGTATACTTTAGGTCAGTCATATTGAATAACTTTATTCGAAATTCTGTCCATGTGAGGTCAGTATATTTTCAAGGACAGCATTCAAACTTTAAAATGGTCATGCCAACTTACCCTTTCTATTTCCTACAGTCCAAAAAACATTGCTGGAGGTTAGTTGACATCTTATTAAATTTACCTTAATGTGTCTTGCGGTATAAGTACCTAAATTGCTGCCACTAACCTCAATTCTAACAAGAAATTTCAGGTGGCGCTTTATCTCATTTGTCTGAGAGAAGCACATTATAAATATTTTTTGCTGCCTGCGCATGTATTATTGCCTGTCTGAATGGTAACAATGTGACATTTGCAAGAACATCTAAGAAACTGTATGTTGCAAGGACAAACAGCAAAATACACATTTCCATTACTAAACAATCGTCATACATAATAATATAATTAACATAAAGGATCAAGAGAGTGAAAATCTCATCAAAGAAAGTTGTATACTGAAAGACAGTAGAATTTTTCATAACTGCAGTGAAAAAACAAAAGGCAGAGTTGAAGGGAGCTGGAATCAATTCGAAACAGCAAAGAAGAGACTCAGAATTAGGGTCCTGGATGTTTTAAACAGCATCAAACATACAGAAATTATTCATCACTTACACCAGTCTAAACCCCTTAACAACCAAAGATAATTTTGTTTTTGCATTTTCATCTTTTTGCTCCCCTTCTTGGCAGAGCCATACATTTTATAGTTTCTGGTCAAAATGGCTACTACAGGAGGGCTTGTTTTTTTGTGGGACAAGTTGTACTTTTGAAAGACGCCATTTGGTTTCCTGGTTACAGGAAAACGGGGAAAAAAATTCGAAGTGCGGTGAAATTGCAAAAAAAAGCAATCCCACAGTGTTTTTTTTTACCATGTTCAGTAAACACAAAAACTGACCTGCCATTATAATTCTCCAGGTCATTATGAGATCATAGATACCAGACATGTCTAGGTTCTTTTTTATTTAAGTGGTGAAAAAAAATTCCAAAGTTTGTTCAAAACAAATTGCTTCATTTTCCAATACCCATAGCGTCTCCATTTTTCATGATCTCGGGTTCGGAGAGGGCTTATTTTTTGAGCGCTGAGCTGGCATTTTTAATTATCTTTTGATCGCCCATTATTGCATTTTAATGCAATGTTGCAGTGACTAAAAAATGTAATTCTAGTATTTTAACTTTTTTTCTCGTTACGCCGTTTAACGATCGGGCTAATTCTTTTCTTATATTGATAGATCGGGCAATTATGAATTCAGAGAAACCAAATATGTGTATATTTGTTTTTTTTATTGTTTTTTTTTTTAAATGGAGCACCAGACCAAGGAAGATTGCCAGTCATCTTGTATTTCTTCCATTTTCTAATAATTGTGCCAACAGTTGTTACCTTCTCACCAAGCTGGTTGCTTGTTGTTCTCAATTAAATTTGTTTTGACAGAAAAAAGGTAAATGTGTAGGAGTATACTAAATTATGTTTTCACCATGAGTAACCCCAATTTAAGGAAACATTAAAATATAACTTTTGATAAATTCTGTAAAATTACCAATACAGAAAAATAAACACACACCACCAAAGTATTATATTGTAAGAAATACCTAGGGAGGTGCCTATCCCTACAGTGCACTGACTTGCCCCTTCCTAACAGTGGAAGTTGGCACCCTAAATCCTGGGCAAGGGCGCACCTGCTTGTCGATGGCTCACCCTGCTGGCCCTATTGGCCCTACTGAGGAACAGGGGAGAAAGAGAAAAATTGAACAGATTACAGCACTAAATAGAGCTGGAGTGTTGAAAAAGTGGTACTTGAGAATTTTGTAATTCAAAAGTGTCTGTTATGGAAAATATTTTTTATTTTTCATTTGCCCTGTCCTCTAGTGATAATCACAACCCCTGATGAAGGACCAGTACCGAAACACGTGTCAGGATGTGTGCCGCACTTACAGACCACCGGTATCCAGGTAATTAACTCTATAGTCCAGAGGACTCTGCCTTCATTATACCTTATTTATTATTCCTCTCCTATCTCTATAACCTGACACTACTCCCTAATATATGCCACACTGGATACACGTGTCTGGATCCCACCCTCCTCCGTTAGGCTCTATCGACATTCCCTACTCTTCATTCCTATTTAATTATTATGTCATCTTGCCACTATGACAGGTTGTGCTTTAACAAGGGATCGGTCGTACACCCCCTACCACTGCCACTATTATGCATCTATGTCAAAGGACTTGAGGTAATACACTGTACAGTTCATTACCATACTTCTCTATTATTATACCTTATTTATTATTATACCCTGTTACTAGAACCTTTTGTTGTTCCTGACCATACTACCTCGCCTTCTAGGTTGCTTTGTACATAATAGTTCTTCTCGTTCTCTTATTGGTGTTTTATTATTGCATGTACTGTTTTGTTTTCTTGTTTTGTTCTCCTCTTGTAATTTTTCTTCCCCCCCCCCTTTTTTTTTCTTTCTATAATGTTGCCCTATGTAAAACATTGTCTTATACAGTTTCTTTGCCTTTCAGTAACCCCATGAGTAAGACCCGGGAGGGTCGAAACATCGGGTTTTTGTCTATTTCAAATGAATATGAATGTGGCAACCACTTCTTTTTTGTTTTGTTTTCTTCAATAAAATTGGCATACACCTTTTGCATCTTATCAGTCTTGAGTGTGCAGTAATCTTTTTTGAATGATTGACTTGACCTCACGGTCAGTTTACCAGCACCTCCTTGTCCCTGACCTGAGTGCACACCATTTTCCTTGTCTACTTCATTATACCCCTCACTTCAGTCACTTCTAATACATGATTCGGATATGAAATCATTTAATTTTTGCACTCTACTCAATACCATGTAGTCCATTGTAACTAAACACATTGTTTGGCATTATTAGTCACTTGTATATTTTTTTCTTATTATCTTTGCACATAGCACTTTGCACTGGCACCTAGTATGCAGTCATTGGGATTGGTCTTCTTATATACTGTATATTTTTTATATTTTTTGTTCTTCATCACTGATTGTTTAGTATAAATTCCTGGCCTGGTTTTTCAGCTATTCATGCTGTTATATATATATATCATTTTTACCGTTACAAGTGGCAGATGCTCTCTGTGGCTTTGTTCTGACAATACATATTTTGTTGGTATAATTTTGTTAGCAATTTTACCTGGTGTGGTGGTCTCTAATTTAAATATATGGTGTAATATTTTATTGCATTTTTTATCTATATAAATTATGGGATACCATTTGTGCGCACACCTCTTGTGCTTGTAGTGCTATGTACCGCTACTATATAAAGGTATTTTAGACGTAATATCTTTTATTGTCCTATTTTCTTTGACCTTTCTGTTCAGATTTCTGTCTTTGGGATTGCATGAATCTTCGAATGGTCTGACATTCTTTCCTACACAGCAGATGTTTGTCACTTACTATATATTAATTTGCCATATGCTCTTTTATCGCTAGTGGTAAACATCCTTTGCTGAGATCAGTACATGATTTAAATTAGTGATAATCTTCGGCTGATAAAACAGTGATTTTATTGAAACAACACCACATAGCCCAGTAAGTGACACATCCTGCACTCAGATTTAATTGCAAAAATTTGCAAATGCATTTTAATAATGTTAGACTATAAGTTACATTTGCCTCCAATAGAAACCACTGCAAAAACACAACTCTTCCTGAAAAAGCTAATTTTATTGGAACCTTTTTTTATATAAAAAAACCTTTCTTCTCAGGGAGTGGGAGTGGTCTTTGTTGTCCTTTCTTATTCTCGGGTCCTCTACCAGAGGCCTGGGAGTTTGAGGGTTCTGTGCAGGATTTTAGTTGTTCCCAGTATTGCGCTTTTCTGAACAGAGAGCTCAGATGTTTCTAATGGGATCTGTTGTAGCCATTTTTCCAACTTAAGGGTCACTGCTCCACGTGCTCCTATCACCACTGGAATCACTGTTGCCTTCACCTTCCACATCTTCTCCAGTTCTCCTTTGAGGCCCTGGTATTTATCTGGCTTCTCATATTCCTTCTTTCTGATGTAGCTGTCACTTGGCACTGCCTCATCTATTATCACTGCTGTCTTCTGATCCTTGTCTACTATCACAATGTCTGGTTGGTAAGCAAACACCTGCTTATCCATCTAGATTTTGAAGTCCCACAGGAATTTAGCCCTTTCATTCTCCACCACTTTTTCTGGGGTCTCCCACCTGGACTTAGGGGGACTTAGCCCATATGTTGTGCAAATGTTCCTGTATACAATTCCCGCTACTTAGTTGTGGCATTCACTATACGTTGTTCCTGTTTGCATTTTGCATCCTTCCACTATGTGTTGGACAGTTTCTGAGGTTTCTTTGCATAGTCTCCAAATTTGGTCTTATCTTGTGTGGTAGATTCCTGCTTCTATGGATCTGTTACGTAGTGCTTGCTCTTGTGCCGCTATGATTAGGGCCTCTGTGCTGTCTCTGAGTCCAGCTTTCTCCAGCCTTTGGTAGGATTTCTCCATGTCAGCCACCTCCATTATCTGTCGATGGTACATCCCATGTAGTGGCTTGTTTCGCCATGGTGCTTCATGTTCCTGTTCTTCCTTACAGATCTGTTGTTGTTACTGCCTCAGGCTTTCTCTTCTGCATCTCATCTTTTGGGGCCATTTTTTCTGATGTATTCCTGGATATCCCTTGTTTCATCCGTGATAATGATTATCAAGCCTCAACTACCCTCCTTTATTTATATATATACATATATATATATATATACATATATATATATATATATGTACATATATATATATATATATATATATAAAGATATATATATATATATATATATATATACACACACACATATATAAAGCTCTGGCAAAAATTAAGAGACCGCTGCAAAATGTTCAGTTTGTCTGATTTTTCTCTTTATAGGTATATTTTTGAGTAAAATGTAAATTGTTCTTTTAGTCTTTAAACTTCTGACAACATGTCTCTGAATTTCCAAGCAATAATTGTTTGTTTTTTTTTACAAAGAAAAATGGTCAGAATAAACAAAGACAAAACAGGGCTTTCAGACCTCAAATAAAGCAAAGAAAACTAGTTCATAATCATTTAGAAACAACAATATTAATATTTTAACTCAAGAAGAGTTTAGAAATCAATATTTTGTGGAAAAACCATGATTTTTAATCACAGCTTTCATGCATCATGGCATGCCTTCCACCAGTCTTTCACACTACCTCTAGTGCAAAAATTTAACAGTTCTTCTTTGTTTAATGGCTTGTGACTATCCATCATCCTCTTGATTACATTCCAAAGGTTTTCAATGGGGTTAAGGTCTGGAGCTTGGGCTGCCCATGTCAGGATTTTGATGTGGTGGTCTCTTAATTTTGCCAGAGCTGTATATATATATATATATATATATATATATATATATATATATATATATATATATATATATGTACAGTACAGACCAAAAGCTTGGACACACCTTCTCATTTAAAGATTTTTCTGTAATTTCATGACTATGAAAAATGTACATTCACACTGAAGGCATCAAAACTATGAATTAACACATGTGGAATTATATATTTAACAAAAAAAAGAGAAACAGCAGAAATTATGTCTTATAGTCTAGGTTCTTCAAAGCAGCCACCTTTTGCTTTGATGACTGCTTTGCACACTCTTGGCATTCTCTTGATGAGCTTCAAGAGGTAGTCACTGGGAATGGTTTTCAAACAATCTTAAAGGAGTTCCCAGAGATGCTTAGCACTTGTTGGCTCTTTTGCCTTCACTCGCCGCAAACCATCTTGTTTGGGTTCTGGTTTGGTGATGGTGGAGGCCAGGTCATCTGGCGTAGCACCCCATCACTCTCCTTCTTGATCAAATAGCCCTTACACAGCCTGGAGGTGTGTTTGGGATCATTGTCCTGTTGAAAAATAAATGATGGTCCAACTAAACGCAAACCAGATGGGATAGCATGCCGCTGAAAGATGCTGTGGTAGCCATGCTGGTTCAGTATGCCTTCAATTTTGAATAAATCCCCAAGTGTCACCAGCAAAGCAACCCAACACCATCACACCTCCTCCTCCATGCTTCACTGTGGGAACGAGGCATGTAGAGTCCATCCGTTCATTTTTTCTGCGTCACACAAAAACACGGTGGTTGGAACCAAAGATCTCAAATTTGGACTCATCAGAACAAAGTACAGATTCCCACTGGTCTAATATCCATTCCTTGTGTTCTTTAGCTCAAACATGTCTCTTCTGCTTGTTGCCTGTCCATAGCAGTGGTTTCCTAGTAGCTATTTTACCATAAAGACCTGCTGCACAAAGTCTCCTCTTAACAGTTGTTGTAGAGATGAGTCTGCTGCTAGAACTCTGTGTGGCATTGACCTGGTCTCTAATCTGAGCTGCTGTTAACCTGCGATTTCTGAGGCTGGTGACTCGGATAAACTTATCCTCAGAAGCAGAGGTAACTCTTGGTCTTCCTTTCCTAGGGTGGTCCTCATGTGAGCTAGTTTCTTTGTAGCGCTTGATGGGTTTTTTTGCCACTGCACTTGGGGACACTTTCAAAGTTTCCCCAATTTTTGGACTGACTGACCTTCATTTCTTAATGTAATGATGGCCACTCATTTTTCATTACTTAGCTGCTTTTTTCTTGCCATAATACAAATTCTAACAGTCTATCCAGTAGGACTATCAGCTGTGTATCCACCAGACTTCTGCACAACACAACTGATGGTCCCAACACCATTTATAAGGCAAGAAATCCCACTTATTAAACCTGACAGGGCACACCTGTGAAGTGAAAACCATTCCCGGTGACTACCTCTTTAAGCTCATCAAGAGAATGCCAAGAGTGTGCAAAGCAGTCATCAAAGCAAAAGGTGGCTACTTTGAAGAACCTAGAATTTCAGCTGTTTCACACTTTTTTGTTAAGTATATAATTCCACATGTGTTAATTTATAGTTTTGATGCCCTCAGTGTGAATGTACAATTTTCATAGTCATGAAAATACAGAAAAATCTTTAAATGAGAAGGTGTGTCCAAACTTTTGGTCTGTACTGTATATCAATTATAATTTGCCATATATGTCCTCTGTGGTCTCCCATTCTTCCCCAGCCACAGTGGAGTCTGCTAAGCAGAGACATCAGTCCCAGTGTCTGGCTCAAGCTGACACTGCCCCAGGTTCAGCCTTTGTAACCAGCATTGATCAGTGGTGAGCAGACGTTCCAAGGTCCAAGTCCTGCTTTTCATCTACTGAGCATGCCCGTGGGATGACCTCTCATTGGAGGTCGGAGGTCACATGCTCACGTCCTGTAGCAGCTCTGATTGGACCACTAGGAAGGTCCCAGAAGGCTACATCTATAAAAGGCTCGCATGGCCGCTCAGCCATGCGCTAGTGTAGAACTGAAACCATGTGTGCGTGGATGTATGACTGAAACTGGTGAAAGCTAATTAATCATTCCCATCCCTAGTGTTGTTGAAAGTAATTGGGTGATTGAGCTGTCTAGTGCCAGATTGTGCCATCCAGCACTAGACACGAATTACAGCGTCAATTAGCAGCCACCGCCAGTGCAGTGCCGTGCGCAAACAGTGTGCTTTCCTAGCCCTAGTTAGGGTGGTTAGTGGCATCCGTCAGTGCGGTAAATCTTTAAGAAGTCCTGACAACCGGTCAGTGTAGGGTGGGAACTCCCGCTTCAACTCAGCATCTGACTCAGGGCGTCCTCAGGCGTGGGTTCAAAATCCACCAAGAGTTAGAGCGAGTCCAATCACCAGCATATAGGTTGGTGAATCATCGGGATCCCTGTTGTGAATTCTGCTCTTGGGCTCCCTCCGGTGGTTATGAGTGGTAGTACTGCTGTCTTTGGATCGCAGTATTTATCAGGTGTGTCCACTTATTGCAATTTGGACTGGGCTATTTAGTCTTGCTTTATCCTTTAGTCAGTGCCAGTTGTCCATTGTTTTTGTAGGATTCACATCCATACCTGGTCTTTCCTGTTTTGCTGTTCATTTCAACAAAGATAAGTTCTGGCTTTGTTTTTGCTGTCCACATGCTGTGGACCTTATAGTTCAGTGCATTTTCATGTTTTGTCTTGTCCAGCTTTGTCTGTGAAGGATTTTTTGCAGCCAAGCTGTGTCTCTGGAGATGCAGATTTACCCTCCATGTCTTTAGTCAGATGTGGAGATTTGTATTTTCTGTGGTTGATATTTTCTAGTGTTTTAATAATGACCACATAGTACTCTGTCCTATTCTTTCTTTTTAGCTAGAATGGCCTCTTTTGCTAAATCCTGATTTCAGTCTGCGTATGTCATTTCCCTCTCCTCTCACAGTCAATATTTGTGGGGGGCTGTCTATCCTTTGGGGATTTTCTCTGATGAAAGATAGTTTTCCCGTTTCTATCTTTAGGGAAAGTTAGTTCTTAGGCTGTGTCGAGGTGTCTAGGGAGTGTTAGGTACATCCCACGGCTACTTCTAGTTGCGGTGCTAAGTTCAGGGTCTGTGGTCAGTACAGGTACCACCTTCTCCAGAGTACGTCTCATGCTGCTCCTAGGCCACCAGATCATAACAGATCCCACCAGCATCCACCAGCTGCAACCTGTGAGTATTAACAGGGCACAGCGTTCATTTAAGTGACTCTGTGAAGCAACAGAGTTCGCTTCCATTCACACTGGGTGAGGTCTAACCCACATGTGAGCAAGTATTCATCTGCCATAACTCAGCAGCAAGTTCCATCTCTTCACAGTGGACCCCAGGCTGCGAACGCACCTCATATCTCCCTTTATATTATTTGGTGCATTCCGCTAGCCCTAACATTATACTAGTGCCAGGGTCTGGCTAGTAATGGCGGATGAACAGCGGCTACAGCGGTACAACCAGCAGCTGGAGGGCAGGTTGGCGGCTCTCCAGCACACAGCCTCGGCCGTGGATGTTATCGCAGTTGCTGTTCAGGCTGCTAGCGTGGCTGCAGCTAGTTTGTTCATTGCCACCCCTGCTCCGACATTATCCCATCTCCCGTTGCCAGACAAGTTTGCTGGTGATAGCAAGCTGTGTCGGGGATTCGTGAGCCAGTGTGCTATACATCTTGAGCTCCTGGCCACTGTGGGGTCTTTTTGGGACCTCATGTCACCCATGATACAACCCTAAAACGGCTGGCATTGACACAGGGTTCATCCATGGTCAGCCATTTTGCTATCCACTTCCGGACTTTGGCATCTGAGCTGGAGTGGCCGGATAAAGTCCTCATCCCTGTATTCTGGAGGGGACTAGCTGACCATGTGAAGGATACCTTGGCCACTAGGGAGATTCCTGCCACACTGGAGGAGCTAAGAGCAATATTTACCGGCATCGACCTTCGTTTTAACGAGCGAAGGTTGGAGTGAGCCCAGTGTAGGCAGAGGTTTCAGCTGGCTCCCACCTTCACCAAACCTCTGGAATCTCCAGTCCAGGAGTCTGAGCCACATGAGACCATGGAGATGACACGAGTGGGGTCTAAGTCCCGGACAGCTCGTGGACTCAAGCTCTGTGCTGTCTGCCAGCAGTTGGGAAATTATGCCAGAAAATGTCCACAGCAGTCAGGAAAATGTCAGCGTCTAGTGGTTATAGGAGGAGGTACACTAAACACGGCAACGTTTTCCTCCAAATTGTTCTTCAAGGGGACAATTACCATAGGCCCATCCACTCAAATGGCAGAGCTTTGCGTGGATTCTGGGGCTTAGGGCAATTTCATGTCTTCTGCGTTCGCCCAATGGCACGCAATACCCCTGGTGATGCTTGCCAAACCAGTGACCATATGAGTGGTGAATGGTCGACACTGCGACACTGCCCTCACAGATAACACACCAGACCATCCCATTTACTCTTTCTATTTTGCTATCCCATCAGCTTATCTCTTTACTTGTCATTCCCGAGGGAATTGATGAGGTCCTGTTAGGGTACCTTGGCTACGGTACTACTCCTCTCATATTGAGTGGTCCACAGAGAGAATTTTGGGATGGAGTGAATCTTGTAATAGTAGATGTCAGAGGGAGTGCGTTCTGGTTGCTACTACTGAGGTACCCGCAGATCTTTCCTCTCTCTCCAAGCACTATTGGCCCTATGCGCACATGTTCTCCAAGAAGACCCTTCTGCCTTACCGCCCTATGACTGTTCTATTGACCTCTTGCCTGTTGCTGAGCCTCCTCTGGGTTGAGTCTACCCATTATCTCTCCCGGAAACAGAGGAAATGACTTAGTACATCCAGGAGAATTTAGCAAGAGGATTCATTAGGAAGTCAGTGTCACTTGCCGCAGCCCTTCTTCGTGCAGAAGAACAATGGAGAATTACATCCCTGCATAGACTACAGGGGTCTTAACACCATAACCATTAAGAATAAGTTCCCTCTGCCACTTATATCTGAGCTCTTCGATAGGTTGAGGAGGCGAGGTTATTTACTAAGCTTGATCTGTGGAGTGCTTACTACCTGATTCGCATCCGTGAGAAGGACAAATGGAAGTTGGCATTTAACACCAGGGACGGGCACTATGGGTACCTGGTGATGCCCTTCAAGCTCTGTAAAGCTCCTGCCGTTTTCTAAGACTTTGTGAATGATATCTTCCGGGAAATGCTCACCACCTCGGTCGTAGTCTACCTGGATGATATGCTCATCTACTCTCCAGATATAGACTCCCATTGGAGAGATGTTTGCAAATTCTTCAACCTCTTATGGGCAAACTCCCTCTATGCCAAGTTGGAGAAGTGTGTGTTTGAGCAGGAGTCCTTGCCTTTCCTGGGCTATATCATCTCCACCCGGGGGTTGGCCATGGATCCTGCCAAGCTACAAGCTGTGATGGACTGGCAGGGACCCCATTCTCTCAAAGCGGTGCAGCGCTTTTTGGGGTTCATCAATTATTATCGCCAGTTCATTCCCCACTTCTCAACATTGGAAGCTCCCCTGGTTGCCCTCACCAAGAAGGGAGCTAATCCCAAATTGTGGTCAGAGGAGGTCTCCAAGGCCTTCCTCTCTATCAAGTCACACTTCGCTAGTGCTACCATTTTACACCGCCCCAACGTTGATAAACCATTTATCATGGAGGTGGAGGTCTCTTCTGTCGGTGCTGGAGCAGTCCTCTTTCAGAAGGATGCTCAAGGTCGGAAGAATCATTGCTACTTCTTCTCCAAGACCTTCTCACCGGCAGAGAGGAATTATTCCATCGAGGACAGGGAGTTGCTAGCCATGAAGTTGGCCTTTTCAGAGTGGAGACAGCAACTGGAGGGGGCTTGCTATCCCTTCCAAGTATTCACCGACCACAAAAATTTGTTATAAATATAAATATATTTGTAAATACAATATATATTTGTAAATACAAACCACCCAGTGGCTAAAATCTCGCCAGTTCCATTTCACCCTCCATTTTCTCTCCAGGGAGAAGAACACTTGTGCCGATGCTCTCTCTCGCTCCTTAGTGTCATCAGAGGAGGAGAAGGAGCCTCAGCTTATTATCCCTTCAGAGAGCCTGAAAACTGTGGCCCCGGTTTTGCTAGAGTCTGTGCCTCCAGGCAAGACTTTTGTTCCAACTAATTTGCGACCGAGGTTCTCTCTTGGGCCCACTCCTCCAGAGTGGGTGGACATTTTGGGACCAAGAAGACATCTGAGCTCCTGGCGAGGACGTACTGGTGGCTGCATATGGCCCCTGACGTCAGAAACTATATTCGGGAGTGTGTCTCCTGCGCCAAGAATCGGTCTCCTCGGAAACGGCTTGCTGGGTTACTTTACCCTCTGTCGGTGGCAGACAGGCCCTGCGAAATGGTCAGGATGGACTTTGTGGTGGGCTTACCCAAGTCTCGCAGTTGCTCCGTTATCTGGGTAGTCACTGACCATTTTTCCAAAATGGTGCACTTGGTGCCTCTTGCACGGCTACCTTCTGCACGGGCCTTGGCAGAGTTGTTTATTAAGCATGTTTTCCACCTACACGGTATGCCTGACAAAATAGTCAGTGACCGAAGTCCCCAGTTTGCATCTCGGTTCTGGAGAGAGCTCTGTCGTCTACTCAGCATTGAGCTGAATATCTCTTTAGCATATCATCCCGAGACAAATGGGTTGGTAGAGAGGGTCAACCAGACTCTGGTCACATACCTGCGACATTTTGTTTCGGCCAGGCAGGATGACTGGGCATCCTTGCTACCATGGGCAGAGTTTACACTGAACTACGCCGTACCCGACTCAACTGTTCACACTCCATTCCTCCTTAACTACGGCCAGCATCCAAGTATCCGTGTGCCCATGCATGTGTCATCCACCAATTCTAGGGTGGCAGACTGGGCGGTGGAGGGATGTGACATTTGGGACCACACACAGGATGCCATCCGGGCCTCCAAGGAGGGAATGAGGGTCTCCGCTGATGCACATCGGTGCCCCGCTCCAACCTTTGCTCCTGGCGACTTAGTATGGCTCTCTGTTTGTAAAATCAGGCTGCTAGTTGAGACCACTAAGTTTGTGCCTCGCTACATTGGTCCCTTCAAGGTCCTGGAACAAGTCAACCCTGTGGTCTATCAGTTAGCCCTTCCTCCATGCCTGGGTATCACCGACACCTTTCATGTGTCCCTCCTAAAACCCATTCACATGTCCCGGTTTTCTGAGTCATCTGCCAGGACATCAGGCTTCTCCACGGACGATTATGAGGTGAATGCTATTGCTGGTTGTAAGGTGGTATGTGGCAAAAAGTATTATCTGGTGGATTGGAAGTGTCATGGCCCAGAGGACAGGACCTGGGAGCCAATTGAGCCATTCGGGCTCCTCAGCTCATTGATGCCTTTTAGCATAGCGGGGCCCTAAGAGGGTGGTTAATGTTAGATGTCGAGTTCCCACCATTGCACAGGGGGAATCTCGAACTATGTCTACTGCGGTCTCCCATTCTTCCCCAGCCCCAGTGGAGTCTGCTCAGCAGAGATGTCGGTCCCAACGTCTGGCTCAAGCTGATACTGTGCAGATGGTTACGGCTGCTGCCCTAGGTTCAGCATATGTAACCAGCATTGATCAGCGGCGAGCAGACATTCCAGGGACTAAGTCCTGCTTCTCATCTACTGAGCATGCCTGTGGGATGACCTCTCATGGGAGGTCGGAGGTCACATGCTTAGGTCCTGTAGCGGCTCTGATTGGACCACTAGGAAGGTCCGGGAAGGCTACATCTATAAAAGACTTGCATGGCTGCTCGGCCATGCTCTAGTATGGAACTGAAATCATGTGTGCGTGGATGTATGACTGAAACTGGTGAAAGCTAATTAATCATTCCCATCCCTAGTGTTGTTGAAGTAATTGGGTGATTGAGCTATCTAGCGCCAGGTTGTGCCATCCAGCACTAGACACAAATTACTGCATCAATTAGCAGCCACCATCAGTGTGGCGCCATGCGCAACCAGTGCGCTTTCCTAGCCCTAGTTAGGGTGGTTCGTGGCGTCCGCCAGAGCGGCGCTGTACTTACTCTGTGCGATAAATCTTTAATAAGTCCTGACAACTGGTCAGTGTAGGGTGGGAACTCCCGCTTGCACTCAGCATCTGACTCAGGGCGTCCTCAGGCTCGGGCTCAAAAGCCGCCGATGGTCAGAATGAGTCCAATCACCAGCACCAATCACTATTCCTGTTTGCTTTCAAATTAGTCTAAATTTTCAATAAGGCTTAAGTTCTCAGATAATATTAGAGATTCATATGAGTGCTTGTTTTTTGTGTGGGAAAAGTTGTACATTTGACTTACAACATTCACTTTACCGTACACTGTACTGTAAAATGTGAAAAAAAATCTAGATGTGGCAAAATGGTGAAAAACATGATTACTACAAGATTTCCTGTGTGTGTTTTTAGATTTTTTATGTGCGTTTTTATAGTATTCATTGTGCGGTAACCATGACTTGTCAAACAAATTCTGTAGATCAGTAATACTAAACTTGCATATTTTTCATTTTAGAGGTAAAGAAAATTCAGAAATTGATATAAAAAAGTTTTGTGATGCCATTTTATTAGTGCATAACTGTGTAGTTTTAGAGAGACCCTTGCAAAAATATGGCCTTCTTGGAATAGTCATAAGAAGAAAACCTTTCCTATGTCCATGAGGTTAAAATAGAACTCCTTGGCCACAATAAACAAAGGTATATGTGAAGAAAAAGGGCACATAATTTCAGGATAAGAACATCTCGCCAACAATTAAGCGTGGAGGTGGTTCAATCATGCGTTGGGGTTGTTTTCCAGCCAATGGCATGGGGAACATTTCACGGGTAAAAAGAAGAATGGATTCAATGAAATTTCTACAAATTCTTGATGTAAACATAACACCATCAGTAAAAAAAGATGGTTGAAAAGATGATGGCTTCTCCAAATGGATAATGATCCTAAACACATGTGAAAATCTACAATAGACTACCTCAAAAGGTACAAGCTGAAAGTTTTACAATGGCCTTAACAGTCCCTTGATCTGAACATCATTGAAAATCTGTGGCTAGATCTCAAAAGAGCAGTGCATGCAAGACGACCCAGGTATCTCATGGAACTCAAAGAATATTCCAAGAAAGAATGAATGAAAATCCATTAAACAAGAATTGAAAGGCTCATGGCTGGTTACAAAAAGCATTTACAAACATTGATACTTGCAAAAGGAGGTGCTACTTGATACTAATTATGCAGGATGCCCAAACTTTTGCATCTGCTCATTTTCAATTTTTTAAAATGTAAAATATGAAAATATACTGTATATATGTTTTTGACTAAAATACAAAGAAAATATCTTCTTTAACTTTAGCCCTTTTAAAGATGATTTAATCTTCAACTTGCTTTAATGTTCACAATAACAGAAATTTTGACCAGGGGTGTCCAAACTTTTACAAACCACTATATGGCTTATGTGTTTTTTTAAATTCTTTTTATATACAGGGTGGGCCATTTATATAGATACACCTGGGTGGGCCATGTATATGGATACACGTAAATTAAATGGAAATGGATGGTGATATCAACTTCCTGTTTGTGGCACATTAGTATATGGGAGGGGGAAAACTTTTTAAGAAGGGTGGTGACCATGGCGGCCGTTTTGAAGTCAACCATTTTGGATGTAACTTTATAAATGGCCCACACAGGTGTATCCATATAAATGGCCCACCCTGTATTTATAAGGTAATACCCCATTTCCCTAAATGGGACAGATGTGTCTATAAAAGGAAGGTATGAGCCAGCACCTAC
Source organism: Ranitomeya imitator (assembly GCF_032444005.1). Taxonomy (NCBI): domain Eukaryota; kingdom Metazoa; phylum Chordata; class Amphibia; order Anura; family Dendrobatidae; genus Ranitomeya; species Ranitomeya imitator. Next base: position 913,740,966 of record NC_091282.1, on the reverse strand, counting down.
TAATGGCTTGCTATTTGTGTAACACAAATGTAACAAAAAGAATTTCAACTTTTTTAAAATACATGCACTTTATGAGATAAACAATTGCATTTATACTCTTAGATTGTTAAGATTTGTCTTTTGTCTTTCTTAAAACAATAAATAAGCAAAAAAGCCTTGAATTACTTAAATCTTGATTATTACTAATCAGAATAGGTGCTGGTAATTCTGGCAGGGCTCCCATCTGGCAATGACAGAATACTGACGACCACTGGACCAGTAATTCACAGAATCCAGATGCAGTGATCATGGTAGAATTTTGTGACTGCAAGACAGTCCTGCGAACCACTTTCTACCTGCCAGCATCACCAGCATCTCCATTGTCTATACATAGAAGGACACTAAAAACGATCTATTATGCTGTACTAAAATAAAATCGGCACAACTTTCTTGTCTCTAAAGTTGTTAATGTGGGTCAGAGGATAGCATTCCTCTAGGAATATGAACTGGTATGGAGATCTTCCTCTAATATCAATTGAAAGGTTTGTATATTTAAAGGGAACATATGACATCCAACTTACTGTAGCAGCTACAGGGAAAAATTAAGGTAAATTCTCAATGCAGTGTATGTTTAAAAAACAACATTATTGACTGCCTGAAACATGCCCTAAGTGGCTTCACAAGATTTTAGGATTGTATCCACCAGGATCAATTTCAATATAAAATGAACTACCATCCGGCCATGTGCATAATGGTTTTCCATTTTCAGTTTACACATATTTCATTGACTCTACTTATTATGATGTAATAAAAATGTGTCTCTCTTTTGGGAAGAGTGGAACAGATAAAGATTAATGTCCTACTTGAGGGAAATAGGGTGGAACCTTGAGAGCTTAATATATCAGAAAATAAATATTTCTATTATGTTCCTTGGGTTAGATAGAAAGTGTAAGAAGCAGGATAACTGGTGTGATTACTAGCATATCAGAAGTGATAGTTTCCTTAATTCCTTCCATATTCTCTATTTGGTCATAACTAGGGTTGAGCGAAACGGGTCGGAATTTTCAGAAGTCGCCGACTTTTGGCAAAGTCAGGTTTCATGAAACCCGACCCCTGTGTGGGGTCGGCCATGAGGTCGGCGATCTTCTGAATCTGGTATCGGAATTCCGATACCGAGTTCCGATATGTTTGCAATATCGGAAATCGGTATCGGAATCCATATTTAAGTGTAAAATAAAGAATTAAAATAAAAAATATCGCTATACTCACCCTCTGACGCGCCCTTGTACTAACCGGCAGCCTGTTGTGAATTCTGTGGCAGAGCTCCCTCCTGTGGTCACAAGTGGTACTTCGGCTGGTTATCTCTGTGAGCTTCCGTTGGTGGAGGAAAGTGGTACTGCGGCTTCTGAGTTTCCTTCCTCAGGCGATGTGGTGAAGTCGTTAGGTGCTGTTCTATTTAACTCCACCTAGTGCTTTGATCCTGGCTTCCAGTCAATGTTCTAGTATTGGACCTGTTTCCTCCTGGATCGTTCCTGTGGCCTGCTGCTCTGCATAGCTAAGTTCCTCTTTGCTATTTGTTTGCTGTTTTTTTTTTCTGTCCAGCTTGTCAATTTGTTTTTTTTCTGCTTGCTGGAAGCTCTGGGACGCAGAGGGTGTACCTCCGTGCCGTTAGTTCGGTACGGAGGGTCTTTTTTCCCCCTTTGCGTGGTTTTTGTAGGGTTTTGTGTTGACCGCAAAGTTACCTTTCCTATCCTCGCTCTGTTCAGAAAGTTGGGCCTCACTTTGCTAAATCTATTTCATCTCTACGTTTGTCTTTTCATCTTAACTCACAGTCATTATATGTGGGGGCTGCCTTTTCCTTTGGGGTATTTCTCTGAGGCAAGGTAGGCTTATTTTCTATCTAAAGGCTAGCTAGTTTCTCAGGCCGTGCCGAGTTGCATAGGGAGCATTAGGCGCTATCCACGGCTGCCTTTAGTGTGTTGGAGAGGATTAGGGATTGCGGTCAACAGAGTTCCCACGTCTCAGAGCTCGTTCTTGTTTTTTGGGTTATTGCCAGGTCACTGTATGTGCGCTGACCTCTATGTCCATTGTGGTACTGAATTACCTTTCATAACAGTACTGGAAGCCCAGAGTACTAATGATTCCCAATAGAGGGAAAAAAGAAGTTCTGAGACCATTTTTTTTTCTTTGCACTGTGTTTTGCCTTTTTTTTCCCCTAGACATTTGGGTGGTTCAGGACACAGGTGTAGCAATGGACATTAAAGGTCTGTCTTCATGTGTGGATCAGCTCACGGCAAGAGTACAAAGTATTCAAGACTTTGTGGTTCAGAATTCTATGTTAGAACCGAGAATTCCTATTCCTGATTTGTTTTTTGGAGATAGAACTAAATTTCTGAGTTTCAAAAATAATTGTAAACTATTTCTGGCTTTGAAACCTCGCTCCTCTGGTGACCCAGTTCAACAAGTTAGGATCGTTATTTCTTTTTTGCGTGGCGACCCTCAGGACTGGGCATTTTCTCTTGCGTCAGGAGATCCTGCATTAAGTAATATCGATGCATTTTTCCTGGCGCTCGGATTGCTGTACGATGAGCCTAATTCTGTGGATCAGGCAGAGAAGAATTTGCTGGCTCTGTGTCAGGGTCAGGATGAAATAGAGGTATATTGTCAGAAATTTAGAAAGTGGTCCGTACTCACTCAGTGGAATGAAGGTGCGCTCGCAGCTATTTTCAGAAAAGATCTCTCTGAAGCCCTTAAGGATGTCATGGTGGGATTTCCTATGCCTGCTGGTCTGAATGAGTCTATGTCTTTGGCCATTCAGATCGGTCGACGCTTGCGCGAGCGTAAAACTGTGCACCATTTGGCGGTATTACCTGAGCTTAAACCTGAGCCTATGCAGTGCGATAGGACTTTGACCAGAGTTGAACGGCAAGAACACAGACGTCTGAATGGGCTGTGTTTCTACTGTGGTGATTCCACTCATGCTATCTCTGATTGTCCTAAGCGCACTAAGCGGTTCGCTAGGTCTGCCACCATTGGTACGGTACAGTCAAAATTTCTTCTGTCTGTTACCTTGATCTGCTCTTTGTCATCGTATTCTGTCATGGCATTTGTGGACTCAGGCGCTGCTCTGATTTTGATGTACTAGGAGTATGCTAGGCATTGTGGGTTTTTCTTGGAGCCCTTGCAGTGTCCTATTCCATTGAGAGGAATTGATGCTACGCCTTTGGCCAAGAATAAGCCTCAGTACTGGACCCAGCTGACCATGTGCATGGCTCCTGCACATCAGGAGGTTATTCGCTTTCTGGTGTTGCATAATCTGCATGATGTGGTCGTGTTGGGGTTGCCATGGCTACAAGTTCATAATCCAGTATTAGATTGGAAATCCATGTCTGTGTCCAGCTGGGGTTGTCAGGGGGTACATGGTGATGTCCCATTTCTGACTATTTCGTCATCCACCCCTTCTGAGGTTCCTGAGTTCTTGTCTGATTACCGGGATTTATTTGATGAGCCCAAGTCCGATACCCTACCTCCGCATAGGGATTGTGATTGTGCTATCGATTTGATTCCTGGTAGTAAATTCCCAAAAGGTCGACTGTTTAATTTATCTGTACCTGAGCACGCCGCTATGCGGAGTTATGTGAAGGAGTCTTTGGAGAAGGGGCGTATTCGCCCGTCATCGTCGCCATTAGGAGCAGGGTTCTTTTTTGTAGCCGAGAAGGATGGTTCACTGAGACCTTGTATAGATTACCGCCTTCAAAATAAGATCACGGTTAAATTTCAGTACCCCTTGCCATTGTTATCTGATTTGTTTGCTCGGATTAAGGGGGCTAGTTGGTTCACCAAGATAGATCTTCGTGGTGCGTATAATCTTGTGCGTATTAAGCGAGGCGATGAGTGGAAAACTGCATTTAATACGCCCGAGGGCCATTTTGAGTATCTAGTAATGCCATTCGGACTTGCCAATGCTCCATCAGTGTTTCAGTCCTTTATGCATGACATCTTCCGAGAGTACCTGGATAAATTCCTGATTGTGTACTTAGATGACATTTTGATCTTCTCGGATGATTGGGAGTCTCATGTGAAGCAGGTCAGAACGGTGTTTCAGGTCCTGCGTGCTAATTCTTTGTTTGTGAAGGGATCAAAGTGTCTCTTTGGTGTTCAGAAGGTTTCATTTTTGGGGTTCATCTTTTCCCCTTCTGCTATCGAGATGGACCCTGTTAAGGTCCAAGCCATCCATAATTGGACTCAGCCGACATCTCTGAAAAGTCTGCAAAAGTTCCTGGGCTTTGCTAATTTTTATCGTCGCTTCATCTGCAATTTTTCTAGCATTGCTAAACCATTGACCGATTTGATCAAGAAAGGTGCTGATTTGGTCAATTGGTCTTCTGCTGCGGTGGAAGCTTTTCAAGAGTTGAAGCGTCGTTTTTCTTCTGCCCCTGTGTTGTGTCAACCAGATGTTTCGCTTCCGTTCCAGGTCGAGGTTGATGCTTCTGAGATTGGAGCAGGGGCTGTTTTGTCACAGAGAAGTTCTGATTGCTCGGTGATGAAACCATGCGCCTTCTTTTCTAGGAAGTTTTCGCCTGCTGAGCGAAATTATGAAGTGGGCAATCGAGAGTTGCTGGCCATGAATTGGGCATTCGAGGAGTGGCGTCATTGGCTTGAAGGAGCTAAGCATCGCGTGGTGGTCTTGACTGATCATAAGAACTTGACTTATCTCGAGTCTGCCAAGCGGTTGAATCCTAGACAAGCTCGTTGGTCGTTGTTTTTTGCCCGTTTTGACTTTGTGATTTCATACCTTCCGGGCTCTAAAAATGTGAAGGCGGATGCTCTGTCTAGGAGTTTTGTGCCCGACTCTCCGGGTGTATCTGAGCCGGTGGGTATCCTCAAAGAGGGAGTAATTGTGTCTAACATCTCCCCTGATTTGCGGCGGGTGCTGCAAAAATTTCAGGCTAATAAACCTGATCGTTGCCCAGCGGAGAAACTGTTTGTCACTGATAGGTGGACGAATAAATTTATCTCTGAGGTTCATTGTTCGGTGTTGGTTGGTCATCCTTTAATCTTTGGTACCAGAGAGTTAGTGGCTAGATCCTTTTGGTGGCCATCTCTGTCGCGGGATGTGCGTACTTTTGTGCAGTCCTGTGGGATTTGTGCTCGGGCTAAGCCCTGCTGTTCTCGTGCCAGTGGGTTGCTTTTGCCCTTGCCGGTCCCAAAGAGGCCTTGGACACATATCTCTATGGATTTTATTTCAGATCTTCCCGTCTCTCAAAAGATGTCAGTCATTTGGGTGGTCTGTGATCGCTTCTCTAAGATGGTCCATTTGGTACCCTTGTCTAAATTGCCTTCCTCCTCTGATTTGGTGCCATTGTTTTTCCAGCATGTGGTTCATTTACATGGCATTCCAGAGAATATCGTTTCTGACAGAGGTTCCCAGTTTGTTTTGAGGTTTTGGCGAGCCTTTTGTGGTAGGATGAGCATTAACTTGTCTTTTTCCTCGGCTTAACATCCTCAGACTAATGGCCAGACCGAACGAACCAATCAGACCTTGGAAACATATCTGAGATGCTTTGTTTCTGCTGATCAGGATGACTGGGTGTCCTTTTTGCCTTTGGCTGAGTTCGCCCTTAATAATCGGGCCAGCTCGGCTACCTTGGTTTCACCGTTTTTCTGCAACTCTGGGTTCCATCCTCGTTTCTCTTCAGGGCAGGTTGAGTCTTCGGACTGTCCTGGTGTGGAAACTGTGGTGGACAGGTTGCAGCAGATTTGGACTCATGTAGTGGACAATTTGACTTTGTCCCAGGAGAAGGCTCAACGTTTCGCTAATCGCAGACGCTGTGTGGGTCCCCGACTTCGGGTTGGGGACTTGGTTTGGTTATCTTCTCGTCATATTCCTATGAAGGTTTCCTCTCCTAAGTTTAAACCTCGTTTTATTGGTCCGTATAGGATTTCTGAGGTTCTTAATCCTGTGTCTTTTCGTCTGACCCTTCCAGATTCTTTTTCCATACATAACGTATTCCATAGGTCATTGTTGCGGAGATACGTGGCACCTATGGTTCCATCTGTTGATCCTCCTGCCCCGATTTTGGTGGAGGGGGAGTTGGAGTATATTGTGGAGAAGATTTTGGATTCTCGTGTTTCAAGGCGGAAACTCCAGTATCTGGTTAAGTGGAAGGGTTATGCTCAGGAAGATAATTCCTGGGTCTTTGCCTCTGATGTCCATGCTCCCGATATTGTTCGTGCCGTTCATATGGCTCATCCTGGTCATCATGGGAGCTCTGGTGAGGGTTCGGTGACCCCTCCTCAAGGGGGGGGTACTGTTGTGAATTCTGTGGCAGAGCTCCCTCCTGTGGTCACAAGTGGTACTTCGGCTGGTTCTCTCTGTGAGCTTCCGTTGGTGGAGGAAAATGGTACTGCGGCTTCTGAGTTTCCTTCCTCAGGTGATGTGGTGAAGTCGTTAGGTGCTGTTCTATTTAACTCCACCTAGTGCTTTGATCCTGGCTTCCAGTCAATGTTCTAGTATTGGACCTGTTTCCTCCTGGATCGTTCCTGTGGCCTGCTGCTCTGCATAGCTAAGTTTCCTCTTTGCTATTTGTTTGCTGTTTTTTTTTCTGTCCAGCTTGTCAATTTGTTTTTTTTCTGCTTGCTGGAAGCTCTGGGACGCAGAGGGTGTACCTCCGTGCCGTTAGTTCGGTACGGAGGGTCTTTTTTCCCCCTTTGCGTGGTTTTTGTAGGGTTTTGTGTTGACCGCAAAGTTACCTTTCCTATCCTCGCTCTGTTCAGAAAGTTGGGCCTCACTTTGCTAAATCTATTTCATCTCTACATTTGTCTTTTCATCTTAACTCACAGTCATTATATGTGGGGGCTGCCTTTTCCTTTGGGGTATTTCTCTGAGGCAAGGTAGGCTTATTTTCTATCTTCAGGCTAGCTAGTTTCTCAGGCTGTGCCGAGTTGCATAGGGAGCGTTAGGCGCTATCCAAGGCTGCCTTTAGTGTGTTGGAGAGGATTAGGGATTGCGGTCAACAGAGTTCCCACGTCTCAGAGCTCGTTCTTGTTTTTTGGGTTATTGCCAGGTCACTGTATGTGCGCTGACCTCTATGTCCATTGTGGTACTGAATTACCTTTCATAACAGCAGCCTTCCTTCCTTAGAATCAGCGTGTAAAGGGCCTTAGATGACGTCGCGGCTTGTGATTGGTCGCGCGACCGCCCATGTGACCGCTCGCGCGACCAATCACAAGCCGCGACGTCACCGAAGGTCCTTCAAGCGCTGATTCTTAGGAAGGAAGGCTGCCGGAAAGAAGCAGGGCGCGTCCGAGGGTGAGTATATACCTAATAGGAATAAAATAAACAATTAAAATAAAAAATATTGCTATACTCACCCTCTGACGCGCCCTGGTACTAACCGGCAGCCTTCCTTCCTTAGAATCAGCGCGTGAAGGGCCTTAGATGACGTCGCGGCTTGTGATTGGTCGCGCGACCGCCCATGTGACCGCTCGCACGACCAATCACAAGCCGCGACGTCACCGAAGGTCCTTTAAGCGCTGATTCTTAGGAAGGAAGGCTGCCGGAATGAAGCAGGGCACGTCCGAGGGTGAGTATATTCCTATTAGGTATATACTCACCCTCGGACGCGCCCTGCTTCTTTCCGGCAGCCTTCCTTCCTAAGAATCAGCGCTTGAACGACCTTCGGTGACGTCGCGGCTTGTGATTGGTCGCGCGAGCGGTCACATGGGCGGTCGCGCGACCAATCACAAGCCGCGACGTCATCTAAGGCCTTTCACGCGCTGATTCTAAGGAAGGAAGGCTGCCGGTTAGTACCAAGGCGCGTCAGAGGGTGAGTATAGCAATATTTTTTATTTTAATTGTTTATTTTACACTTAAATATGGATCCCAGGGCCTGAAGGAGAGTTTCCTCTCCTTCAGACCCTGGGAACCATTGGAAACCCAATGCACTGCATTGGGTTTCGTGTTTCGGCCAACCCCGACCCCGACTTTTTTATAGGATCGGCCGATTTCACTCGACCCGACTTTTGAAAAAGTCGGGTTTCGTGAAACCCGACCCGATCCTATAAAATTAAAAGTCGCTCAACCCTGGTCATAACCATTAAGCCAGTACCACAGAGCAATTTAAGAACAGGGTTTCCTGACTCTGAAATGAAAATCAACTTCTCCAGAACTAGAAAAAGTGGACATGGGTGAGAACAATATAATATTTGGAGGAAAATATATGTTTGAGCAATGTAAAGCATAGGGCCCAAGGTGTCCTACCAGCTAAAAATATCATTTTATTCAGTGTCAGCTATGCATTCCCTAAATACTTATGAAACCCCTTGACTCTCCATGTATCACCCATAAAAACATTTTATATTTCTCTAGCTATGTATGCTAATAGGGTCTGTCCAGTACGATGGGCGTGGCTTCGCTTTACTCACTCCACCCCTCTCCTCGGCTGCTGCATGCAGTCCTTGACGTGGACGATGCAGATCGCTGTGAGATATCGTGCCTGCGCAGTCAAATGGTTTCTTGCGTGTGTGCACTTCTGCCTTTCGACTTTGCCTGCAGGTGGGCAAGGCATACTGCCCATGCATTAAAAACCATTTGACTGCGCAGGCCCGATATCTCACAGCGATCTGCATCATCCACATCATGGACTGGGTGCAGCAGCTGAGGAGAGGGGTGGAGTGAACTGAAGCCACTCCCATCGGACCGGTCAGACTCTATTAGAATACATCGCAGGAGAAATATAAAAGGTTTTTATGGGTGACACATGGGGAGTCAGGGGGTTACATAAGTTGGGAATGCATAGCTGACACTGAATAAAATTATATTTTTAGCTGGTAGGACAGAAAAGTGGTGACAGGTTCCCTTTAAGATAGCCAAAGCCAAAGTGGAGAGAACATTGAAAGTCTTTTTAAAGAATCTTAAAGGGAACCTATCAGGACAATCTAATAATTTGGCTATATAAGTTTAACGAAAAATGACAAGTTTTGTAGTAGTTCATTACATTAGTGCTGAGTAATCAAGCTTTGCAGCCACATGCAAATTAGCTTGTAAAAGCCTTATAAAAGCTTTGGAGGTGTTTTATTGCATGTATATGGATTTACCCCCGATTCACTAATTTAGATCTGTCTTTAGAGTTTAATTTCCCAGTGCTGGCGCATTCCCTTCAAGGGTAAATCTATTTAGAAGAGCTTAGACTGAATGCATTTTTGAAATTCTTTAAAATACTTTAGAGCAGAGGAAGAAACTTGTTCTACTTTGATAGGGAGCTTAATGCCCAGGTAGGTAACGAATCCTGAAGTCAACTGAATTAAAGTGTAACTAAATTTTATTTTTAGATTTAAATATTATTCATGTATTGCATAATTATGAATTTTTGTAATACATTTTACTACCTTATAATGCCAACTTCTCTCCTAAACACCACACTGCAGTTGTGAATCATAATTGCTGCTTAGTAAAAATCTGCATTCTTACACACAGGGGTACAGGAATTCCAGAATTCCACTCTCTGAGTAAAGGATTGGAGGAGTAGCGAGGCATAGACAGTGGAAATCCACTTCTAAAACTGGGCATGTGGGACAACACTGCTGCATAGTGTTTGGGAGAGAATAAAGCAAAATAAGGTAATGAAATATCACAAAAAAATCATAACTTTGCAATACCTTGAGAACAAATCTAAATACAAAAAGTTTACTAAAGGTACTGTCACATTTAGTGACGCTGCAGCGATCTAGACAACGATGCCGATCGCTGCAGCGTCGCTGTGTGGTCGCTGGAGAGCTGTCACACAGACAGCTCTCCAGCGACCAACGATGCCGAAGTCCCCGGGTAGCCAGGGTAAACATCGGGTTACTAAGCGCAGGGCCGCGCTTAGTAACCCGATGTTTACCCTGGTTATCAGTGTAAATGTAAAAAAAAAAAACCACTTCATACTTACATTCCTGTGTATGTCGCGTCCCCCGGCGTTCTGCTTCCCTGCACTGTGTAAGCGCCGGCCGTAAAGCACAGCGGTGACGTCACTGCTGTGCTCTGCTTTATGGCCGGCCGGCGCTGACAGTGCAGGGAATATCGGGTTACTAAGCGTGGCCCTGCGCTTAGTAACCCGATGTTTACCCTGGTTACCAGTGAAGGCGTCGCTGAATCGGCGTCACACACGCCGATTCAGCGATGTCAGCGGGAGATCCAGCGACGAAATAAAGTTCTGACCTTTCTGCTCCAACCAACGATGTCACAGCAGGATCCAGATCGCTGCTGCGTGTCAAACACAACAATATCGCTATCCAGAACGCTGCAACGTCACGGATCGCTAGCGATATCGTTGTTAAGTTGTTCAGTGTGACGGTACCTTTACTCTTTAACTTAGATTTTAGATGAGATATATTAGAGGAAGTCTTCCACGTTGCTAAACTCTTAATTTTGGTAGTTTATTTTATATTTAGAAAATTGCTCAGAAGGTATAAATTATTACAAACCACCTAAGCACAAAGACTAGGTGGGTAGTTAAAAAAAAAACTGGAAGTTTTCGACAAATGATATTAACCTGCAAGAGGTTTCATAGTCAGGATATTTCTGGGGTTTTTTCTAACCAAAAACAGGGAGGGCTCCAGTAACACAAAATTAAGTGGAGAGAGTCAATTTAGGCCATAATTTGGCAACAAAGACTCAAATAAAGGAGGGATGGAAAAAAAACTCGTCATGTCAAATGCATTTTCAATATTGGTGGAAAGCAATAGTTTTGGAAGGGAATGGTTATGTGAACAGTGGACAAAGTTGAGGATTTTATGATGCAGCCTTATGTATTTTTTATCATTAAACTGATTTAGTATGTACATACAATTTCTGTGAGTAACGTTGCAGGGTTATGAGGATCATTAGCACTTCGATTTTGCCAATTTTACAGAATTTTTCCCAAAAATTTAATTTGCAGTGAAAAATTTCAATAGCAGAAACATTTCAGTACTCATTACTCAAAAAATACATTTGGGGAAATGAGAGAGAGATAGAACCCTGCTGACGGGTAAAAGCATATACTATACAGGAGAAAGAGCAAGTACCCCACAGACCATTAAAAATGAAACTTTAAAATAGACATAGAGGACAATGCTAGCCATAAGAGCTTACACGCTACAAAAGAGAGAGTACCCGACTGACTAAAAGAGGTTACCCTCTACAGGAAAGAGACAGAGAGAGAGGGAGGATCATGCTGACCATAAGAGCTCTCAGACCTTACAGGAAAGAGAGACTTACTCAGTGACTCTGGAGGCAAAATGTCTCAAAAGTACAAACTTTGATCCGCTGGGCTGTTCTTATCTGTGATGGCTCGGGTATTGACTAACACCGTACAAGGTATGATAATCTGTAGTATGCCTTATGCTGCAGTGTGGCAATGTAAAATTATTTTAGCCATGCTCTGGTACTTTAACACTGTCGGAAATGGTACTGGACAAGTTTTTATTGCGAACCGCAATTCAATCTCAAATTCAATCTCAAATATTCAAATTCACATGAAATCCTGACTTTTAGGAAATTTACCTCCAAGGTGATACCCTTTGGATCAATTCAATTCTCTACAATGGTGGTCAGGTAGCTAAATATTGACTATATTTTCTTAACTAAATTAGCACCTTTATTATTAGTGGCATTGGGTGGTTTATTGAGCGAGAGACCTTTGTTTAGTATAATACAAACTTTTTCTCTGTCAGTAGGAAACAAAAAATCATTAGAATTTAGTATATATATGAAATATATGAATACCTGAAAGTGAACTGTGTAAAGCAAAGTGAAAAGGAACTTTGAAAGGCTGAGTCTATGCTTGCATCTTAGAGAAGCATTCCTCTGATAGTTAATCTAAGGACACAATTACATTTGCTGGGCATGAAATGGTGGGATATTGAATTTTCTTTTTAGTCCTGGATAATGTCTTTAAGTAGAAGTGGGAGTTTAAAGCACACATTTTACTTTCTCAAATACACAGGGATGTTTCACACACAGACCTCTCTGGAAAAAAACACTAATGCGTTTTTATTAAACAAAGCCAGAAATTAAATCAGCAGGAAGTAAATGCATAGGCCGTTGCTTTAAATGTCCCCTATTTTGAATCCACTGTTCGGTTTTAATAAACAAAATAGAAAATTGAAGTATAGTGCAGTTTTTCAAAAAATAAGTGTTCTCTTATAATTAATTGTTATGAAATGTTAATAAAATACACAGTGAAAACATGAACAGAAACAAAAACATAACCCTACAGGCACCAAGATATATGTAAACAATGAATACTTGAATAATTTTATACTTTATTACTGTCTAATTTTATATTATTTAAATGTAACTTTTGTTGCACATATTTTGATCAGCTTCTAATAGTAAATATTATAAAAAAAAATACTGCAAAGAAATGAAAGAGCTATTTTTTTCCCACAGTATCTCCGACAAACATAGAGATTGATGAATCCGGCCATAAATTTAGCAAACCTGTTTACAGTAGTCAAAATAAAGGCGTTTGTAAATATGCTATAATACACATCATAATATACTCTGTGTACTACTGGAAACTGGTGCTGTTTGCTGATTGTAGAATGCACTTGTTTGCAAAGCAAAGGTTAATTAGTTAGTTATGTGAATTTATCAGTAGGCTGCAAAATGTCAGAGTGTTATTACCAGGGTGCATAAACAGAGACTGACCTCGCTCCATGTAATGCCTGTTGCTAAGATTTTATGAGTAGTAAGTTTACTACTTACTGAGTTATACTCTACTGAGCTCGCGGAAGACCCTTGAAATGTGACCGCAATGTCCCAACCTGCATTGAAATCTGAAACAATCATACCAACTCTGGATCAATAGAAGAAACAAGTTAAACATTTTTATAATTTTTCTCAAAACAATCTTAAACCCTTAACGACCGCCGATACGTCGTTTAACGGCAGTAGTTAAGGGTATTTAACCCATTATTTGCCAAATTAAATTTTTTACAAGTATGGATTTTTCAGAAAAGGGTGTCCCAATATTCAATTGAAAATGACAATGACATGATTTCCTATTTTGAAAACATTCATTTTACAAACACAACACAAAATATTGGACCTAATTATAAAATGATAAAATCTTAGTTGCTAGAAGCTAAAGATTAGGCGTCCCAAAAAAAGGACATTGGTAGATAATGGGTTAAACCACAATGCCGTTAATTGATGGCGCTGTGGAAAAAGTGTATAGCGCCCCCCCCCCCATAGTCAGATTTTCTCTGGGGTCTCAGCTGCCGGGGGTAGCCGAGACCCTAGAGAACATGATTCGGGTTGGTTTTTACCAACCTGGGGTTGCAAAAAAAAAAAGCAGCCCTTGCTGTGTGGCCGTAGGACAAGCGGTGGACACCGCGTCCTACGGCCACACAGCAAGGGCTGCTTCTCTGCATACACTCCCGGCATGGAGCAAGGATATGCCACAATAACTGCTTAATACTATAAGCCTCCCATATATATCACCCACAAAACATAACTGATGAAGGTCAAACTTTGTGACGAAACATTTTTGTTGCTGTAAAATAAAACCACTTGCATACAAGTTGAGTGCCAGGTTTTGTTATATACTACTAAGGTGTTGGAACTTACCTTGGCACCACATCCTAAGGTTGTGCACACGTTTACCCACTACATAAATGTGTCACTGAGGGTCCTATAGAGCAGTGAAATCACCCGATGTCACTGTTCTATAGGGGAGTTCATCGTGGGACACTCGTTATTAATTGGACTACGGCGGACAGGTAGTATACGGTTTATTATTTTACGGTTTTTGCAGGCACTGAAGTATGGTAAGTATGGTTAAATGAAGAGTATTAAAATACTTTTTTCCTAATGTGTGTGTGTTTTATTAACCCTTTCCTGCTAATGGATTAATAATGGATAGGCGTCTTATTGACGCTAGGGTTGAGCGAAACGGGTCGTTCATTTTCAAAAGTCGCCGACTTTTGGCAAAGTCGGGTTTCATGAAACCCGATCCGACCCCTGTGCGGGGTCGGCCATGCGGTACGCGACTTTCGCGCCAAAGTCGCGTTTCAATGACGCAAAAAGCGCCATTTCTCAGCCAATGAAGGTAAACGCAGAGTGTGGGCAGCGTGATGACATAGGTCCTGGTCCCCACCATCTTAGAGAAGGGCATTGCAGTGATTGGCTTGCTGTCTGCGGCGTCACAGGGGCTATAAAGGGGCGTTCCCGCCGACCGCCATGTTACTGCTGCTGATCTGAGCTTAGGGAGAGGTTGCTGCCGCTTCGTCAGAAGCAGGGATAGCGTTAGGCAGGGTCCATTAACCACCAAACCGCTTGCGCTGTAGCGATTTCCACTGCCCAACACCACCTTCGGTGTGCAGGGACAGTGGAAGCTACATTTTTTTTTTTTTCCCTCAGCGCTGTAGCTCATTGGGCTGCCCTAGAAGGCTCCCTGATAGCTGCATTGCTGTGTGTACGCCGCTGTGCAAACCAACTGCTTTTTTCAAAGTATAAATCCTCTTGTTCCTTCCTTTCTGCACAGCTATCTTTTTTGTTTGTCCACACTTTTTATTTAATTTGTGCATCAGTCCACTCCTTATTGCTGCCTGCCATACCTGGCTGAGATTAATGCAGGGAGATAGTAATTGAAGGACACTCCCTGTTTTTTTTTTTTTTTGTGGGAGATTAAAATTGACATTTCTGCTAGAGTGCCATCCCTGTGTGTGCCATCTCTCACTCAGTGGGCCATAGAAAGCCTATTTATTTTTTTGCTTGATTTGGGTTATAAAATCTACCTGAAAAAATCACTACATCAATCAGTGGGAGAAAAATATTGGCCTCAGGGCTTGTGTGCCACTCTTGACTCCTGTGTGTGCCATCTCTCAGTCAGTGGGCCATAGAAAGCCTATTTATTTTTTTGCTTGATTTTGGTTCTAAAATCTACCTGAAAAAATCACTACATCAATCAGTGGGAGAAAAATATTGGCCTCAGGGCTTGTGTGCCACTCCTGACTCCTGTGTGCATCATCACTCACTCAGTGGGCCATAGAAAGCCCTTTTTTTTTTTTTTTGCTTTATTTGGGTTCTAAATTCTACCTGAAAAAATCAATAAATCAATCAGTGGGAGATTAATATTGGCCTTTGGGCTTGTGTGCCAGTCCTAAGCGTGCCATCTCTCTCTCTCAGATAGTGGGCCATAGAAAGCATATTTATTATTTTTTTTATTGGGTTTATAAATTTTCCCTGGAACAAAAAAAAAAAAGTGGGAGATTAATATTGGCCTCTGGGCTTGTGTGCCAGTCCTGAGCGTGCCATCTCTCTCACAAATAGTGGGCCATAGAAAGCCTATTTATTTATTTTTTTTTGGTTTTATAAATTCTCCCTGAAAAAAAAAGGGAGATTAATATTGGCCTTTGGGCTTGTGTGCCAGTCCTAAGCGTGCCATCTCTCTCTCTCTCTCAGATAGTGGGCCATAGAAAGCCTATTTATTATTTTTTTTATTGGGTTTATAAATTTTCCCTGGAACAAAAAAAAAAAAGTGGGAGATAAATATTGGCCTCTGGGCTTGTGTGCCACTCCTGACTCCTGTGTGCGTCATCTCTCACTCAGTGGGCCATAGAAAGCCTTTTTTGGTTTTATTTGTTTTCTAAATTCTTCCTGAAAAAATCATTTTATTCTATTATTTTTTTTCCCTAAAGTCTCCCTGAAAAAAAAAAAAAAAAAAAATCAGTGGGAGATTAATATTGCCCTTTCTGCTTGTGTGCCAGTCTTGACTCCTGGGTGTGCCATCTCTCTCTCTCTCTCCAATTGTGGGCCATAGAAAGCCTATTATTTTTTTAGCTTGATTTGGGTTTCAAAATCTACCTGAAAAAATCACTACATCAATCAGTGGGAGATAAATATTGGCCTCTGGGCTTGTGTGCCACTCCTGACTCCTGTGTGCGTCATCTCTCACTCAGTGGGCCATAGAAAGCCTTTTTTTATTTTATTTGTTTTCTAAATTCTCCCTGAAAAAATCATTTTATTTTATTTGGTTTCTAAATTCTTCCTGAAAAAATCATTTTATTCTATTATTTTTTTTCCTAAAGTCTCCCTGAAAAAAAAACAAAAACAAATCAGTGGGAGATTAATATTGCCCTTTCTGCTTGTGTGCCAGTCTTGACTCCTGGGTGTGCCATCTCTCTCTCTCTCTCCAATTGTGGGCCATAGAAAGCCTATTATTTTTTTAGCTTGATTTGGGTTCCAAAATCTACCTGAAAAAACCACTACATCAATCAGTGGGAGATAAATATTGGCCTCTGGGCTTGTGTGCCACTCCTGACTCCTGTGTGCGTCATCTCTCACTCAGTGGGCCATAGAAAGCCTTTTTTTGTTTTATTTGTTTTCTAAATTCTCCCTGAAAAAATCATTTTATTTTATTTGGTTTCTAAATTCTTCCTGAAAAAATCATTTTATTCTATTATTTTTTTTCCTAAAGTCTCCCTAAAAAAAAAAAAAGAAACAAATCAGTGGGAGATTAATATTGCTCTTTCTGCTTGTGTGCCAGTCTTGACTCCTGGGTGTGCCATCTCTCTCTCTCTCTCCAATTGTGGGCCATAGAAAGCCTATTATTTTTTTAGCTTGATTTGGGTTCCAAAATCTACCTGAAAAAATCACTACATCAATCAGTGGGAGATAAATATTGGCCTCTGGGCTTGTGTGCCACTCCTGAATCCTGTGTGCGTCATCTCTCACTCAGTGGGCCATAGAAAGCCTTTTTTTGTTTTATTTGTTTTCTAAATTCTCCCTGAAAAAATCATTTTATTTTATTTGGTTTCTAAATTCTTCCTGAAAAAATCATTTTATTCTATTATTTTTTTTTCCTAAAGTCTCCCTGAAAAAAAAAAAAAAAAAATCAGTGGGAGATTAATATTGCCCTTTCTGCTTGTGTGCCAGTCTTGACTCCTGGGTGTGCCATCTCTCTCTCTCTCTCTCCAATTGTGGGCCATAGAAAGCCTATTATTTTTTTAGCTTGATTTGGGTTCCAAAATCTACCTGAAAAAATCACTACATCAATCAGTGGGAGATAAATATTGGCCTCTGGGCTTGTGTGCCACTCCTGACTCCTGTGTGCGTCATCTCTCACTCAGTGGGCCATAGAAAGCCTTTTTTTGTTTTATTTGTTTTCTAAATTCTCCCTGAAAAAATCATTTTATTTTATTTGGTTTCTAAATTCTTCCTGAAAAAATCATTTTATTCTATTATTTTTTTTCCTAAAGTCTCCCTGAAAAAAAAAAAAAACAAATCAGTGGGAGATTAATATTGCCCTTTCTGCTTGTGTGCCAGTCTTGACTCCTGGGTGTGCCATCTCTCTCTCTCTCTCCAATTGTGGGCCATAGAAAGCCTATTATTTTTTTAGCTTGATTTGGGTTCCAAAATCTACCTGAAAAAATCACTACATCAATCAGTGGGAGATAAATATTGGCCTCTGGGCTTGTGTGCCACTCCTGACTCCTGTGTGCGTCATCTCTCACTCAGTGGGCCATAGAAAGCCTTTTTTTGTTTTATTTGTTTTCTAAATTCTCCCTGAAAAAATCATTTTATTTTATTTGGTTTCTAAATTCTTCCTGAAAAAATCATTTTATTCTATTATTTTTTTTCCTAAAGTCTCCCTGAAAAAAAAAAAAGAAACAAATCAGTGGGAGATTAATATTGCTCTTTCTGCTTGTGTGCTAGTCTTGACTCCTGGGTGTGCCATCTCTCTCTCTCTCTCCAATTGTGGGCCATAGAAAGCCTATTATTTTTTTAGCTTGATTTGGGTTCCAAAATCTACCTGAAAAAATCACTACATCAATCAGTGGGAGATAAATATTGGCCTCTGGGCTTGTGTGCCACTCCTGAATCCTGTGTGCGTCATCTCTCACTCAGTGGGCCATAGAAAGCCTTTTTTTTGTTTTATTTGTTTTCTAAATTCTCCCTGAAAAAATCATTTTATTTTATTTGGTTTCTAAATTCTTCCTGAAAAAATCATTTTATTCTATTATTTTTTTTTCCTAAAGTCTCCCTGAAAAAAAAAAAAAAAAAAAATCAGTGGGAGATTAATATTGCCCTTTCTGCTTGTGTGCCAGTCTTGACTCCTGGGTGTGCCATCTCTCTCTCTCTCTCCAATTGTGGGCCATAGAAAGCCTATTATTTTTTTAGCTTGATTTGGGTTCCAAAATCTACCTGAAAAAATCACTACATCAATCAGTGGGAGATAAATATTGGCCTCTGGGCTTGTGTGCCACTCCTGACTCCTGTGTGCGTCATCTCTCACTCAGTGGGCCATAGAAAGCCTTTTTTTGTTTTATTTGTTTTCTAAATTCTCCCTGAAAAAATCATTTTATTTTATTTGGTTTCTAAATTGTTCCTGAAAAAATCATTTTATTCTATTATTTTTTTTTCCTAAAGTCTCCCTGAAAAAAAAAAAAAAAAAAAATCAGTGGGAGATTAATATTGCCCTTTCTGCTTGTGTGCCAGTCTTGACTCCTGGGTGTGCCATCTCTCTCTCTCTCTCTCTCCAATTGTGGGCCATAGAAAGCCTATTATTTTTTTAGCTTGATTTGGGTTCCAAAATCTACCTGAAAAAATCACTACATCAATCAGTGGGAGATAAATATTGGCCTCTGGGCTTGTGTGCCACTCCTGACTCCTGTGTGCGTCATCTCTCACTCAGTGGGCCATAGAAAGCCTTTTTTGGTTTTATTTGTTTTCTAAATTCTCCCTGAAAAAATCATTTTATTTTATTTGGTTTCTAAATTCTTCCTGAAAAAATCATTTTATTCTATTATTTTTTTTCCTAAAGTCTCCCTGAAAAAAAAAAAAAAAAAATCAGTGGGAGATTAATATTGCCCTTTCTGCTTGTGTGCCAGTCTTGACTCCTGGGTGTGCCATCTCTCTCTCTCTCTCTCCAATTGTGGGCCATAGAAAGCCTATTATTTTTTTAGCTTGATTTGGGTTCCAAAATCTACCTGAAAAAACCACTACATCAATCAGTGGGAGATAAATATTGGCCTCTGGGCTTGTGTGCCACTCCTGACTCCTGTGTGCGTCATCTCTCACTCAGTGGGCCATAGAAAGCCTTTTTTTGTTTTATTTGTTTTCTAAATTCTCCCTGAAAAAATCATTTTATTTTATTTGGTTTCTAAATTCTTCCTGAAAAAATCATTTTATTCTATTATTTTTTTTCCTAAAGTCTCCCTGAAAAAAAAAAAAGAAACAAATCAGTGGGAGATTAATATTGCTCTTTCTGCTTGTGTGCTAGTCTTGACTCCTGGGTGTGCCATCTCTCTCTCTCTCTCCAATTGTGGGCCATAGAAAGCCTATTATTTTTTTAGCTTGATTTGGGTTCCAAAATCTACCTGAAAAAATCACTACATCAATCAGTGGGAGATAAATATTGGCCTCTGGGCTTGTGTGCCACTCCTGAATCCTGTGTGCGTCATCTCTCACTCAGTGGGCCATAGAAAGCCTTTTTTTGTTTTATTTGTTTTCTAAATTCTCCCTGAAAAAATCATTTTATTTTATTTGGTTTCTAAATTCTTCCTGAAAAAATCATTTTATTCTATTATTTTTTTTTCCTAAAGTCTCCCTGAAAAAAAAAAAAAAAAAAATCAGTGGGAGATTAATATTGCCCTTTCTGCTTGTGTGCCAGTCTTGACTCCTGGGTGTGCCATCTCTCTCTCTCTCTCCAATTGTGGGCCATCGAAAGCCTATTATTTTTTTAGCTTGATTTGGGTTCCAAAATCTACCTGAAAAAATCACTACATCAATCAGTGGGAGATAAATATTGGCCTCTGGGCTTGTGTGCCACTCCTGACTCCTGTGTGCGTCATCTCTCACTCAGTGGGCCATAGAAAGCCTTTTTTTGTTTTATTTGTTTTCTAAATTCTCCCTGAAAAAATCATTTTATTTTATTTGGTTTCTAAATTGTTCCTGAAAAAATCATTTTATTCTATTATTTTTTTTTCCTAAAGTCTCCCTGAAAAAAAAAAAAAAAACAAATCAGTGGGAGATTAATATTGCCCTTTCTGCTTGTGTGCCAGTCTTGACTCCTGGGTGTGCCATCTCTCTCTCTCTCTCTCTCCAATTGTGGGCCATAGAAAGCCTATTATTTTTTTAGCTTGATTTGGGTTCCAAAATCTACCTGAAAAAATCACTACATCAATCAGTGGGAGATAAATATTGGCCTCTGGGCTTGTGTGCCACTCCTGACTCCTGTGTGCGTCATCTCTCACTCAGTGGGCCATAGAAAGCCTTTTTTTGTTTTATTTGTTTTCTAAATTCTCCCTGAAAAAATCATTTTATTTTATTTGGTTTCTAAATTCTTCCTAAAAAAAATCATTTTATTCTATTATTTTTTTTCCTAAAGTCTCCCTGAAAAAAAAAAAAAAAAATCAGTGGGAGATTAATATTGCCCTTTCTGCTTGTGTGCCAGTCTTGACTCCTGGGTGTGCCATCTCTCTCTCTCTCTCCAATTGTGGGCCATAGAAAGCCTATTATTTTTTTAGCTTGATTTGGGTTCCAAAATCTACCTGAAAAAACCACTACATCAATCAGTGGGAGATAAATATTGGCCTCTGGGCTTGTGTGCCACTCCTGACTCCTGTGTGCGTCATCTCTCACTCAGTGGGCCATAGAAAGCCTTTTTTTGTTTTATTTGTTTTCTAAATTCTCCCTGAAAAAATCATTTTATTTTATTTGGTTTCTAAATTCTTCCTGAAAAAATCATTTGTTTCTATTATTTTTTTTTCCTAAAGTCTCCCTGAAAAAAAAAAAAAATCAAATCAGTGGGAGATTAATATTGCTCTTTCTGCTTGTGTGCCAGTCTTGAGTCCTGGGTGTGCCATCTCTCTCTCTCTCTCCAATTGTGGGCCATAGAAAGCCTATTATTTTTTTAGCTTGATTTGGGTTCCAAAATCTACCTGAAAAAATCACTACA
The DNA here is from genome assembly GCF_032444005.1 of Ranitomeya imitator. NCBI lineage: Eukaryota > Metazoa > Chordata > Amphibia > Anura > Dendrobatidae > Ranitomeya > Ranitomeya imitator. The sequence goes on along the minus strand of NC_091282.1, from coordinate 913,720,054 downwards.
TCAATCAGTGGGAGATAAATATTGGCCTCTGGGCTTGTGTGCCACTCCTGAATCCTGTGTGCGTCATCTCTCACTCAGTGGGCCATAGAAAGCCTTTTTTTGTTTTATTTCTTTTCTAAATTCTCCATGAAAAAATCATTTTATTTTATTTGGTTTCTAAATTCTTCCTGAAAAAATCATTTTATTCTATTTTTTTTTTTTCCTAAAGTCTCCCTAAAAAAAAAAAAAAAAAAAAAATATGTGGGAGATTAATATTGCCCTTTCTGCTTGTGTGCCAGTCTTGACTCCTGGGTGTGCCATCTCTCTCTCTCTCTCCAATTGTGGGCCATAGAAAGCCTATTATTTTTTTAGCTTGATTTGGGTTCCAAAATCTACCTGAAAAAATCACTACATCAATCAGTGGGAGATAAATATTGGCCTCTGGGCTTGTGTGCCACTCCTGACTCCTGTGTGCGTCATCTCTCACTCAGTGGGCCATAGAAAGCCTTTTTTTGTTTTATTTGTTTTCTAAATTCTCCCTGAAAAAATCATTTTATTTTATTTGGTTTCTAAATTCTTCCTGAAAAAATCATTTGTTTCTATTATTTTTTTTTCCTAAAGTCTCCCTGAAAAAAAAAAAAAATCAAATCAGTGGGAGATTAATATTTACATTTGTGCTTCAGTGACAGTCCTGCGTGTGTGGCATCTCTCTCATTTGTTGCCACCAACAACAGAGTGTGTAACATTGTGCCTGATTTTCGTTGTGGTCTCACTCACCTGTAAAGGGGTAGCTAAATCATACTGAAGTTATAGCTCACCGTTTAATTTGTGTGACAGCAACAAATACCGTTAGTTTGTTTACGTTTTTAAAACAATGAGGAAGTCTGGTGGAAGAGGTCGTGGCCAGGGGCGTTCATTGTCAGCTGGTAATGAGGGTAGTGGTAGTGGTGGAGCATCAGCTGGTCGTGGGAAAAAAAATATTGCACCTAAGTCTGGAGCTGTGGAGCCAGGTTCGTCGTCTGGCTACACAAGGCCTCGAACGCTCCCTTTTCTGGGAGTAGGAAAACCGCTTTTAAAGCCGGAGCAGCAAGAGCAAGTTTTGGCTTATCTTGCTGACTCAGCCTCTAGCTCTTTTGCCTCCTCTTGTGAAACTGGTAAATGTCAAAGCAGCGCGTCGTTAGTGGATGTTCACGGTCAGGGACAAGTCGCTTCCTTGTCCTCTTCAGCAAAAACAACAACAGAGAAGAATGCAGCAGGCGACACAACGGGTTACTCCATGGAGCTCTTTACACATACCGTCCCTGGCTTAGAAAGTGAAGCAGTTAACAGTCCATGCCCATTACAAGTTGAATCTGACATGGAGTGCACTGATGCACAGCCACAGCCAGACTACTATGCTGGTCCTTTGACTCAGACCACAACATTGCCCTCGCAGGATAATGATCAAGAATCAGACCCTGATGAGACTATGTTGCCCCATCACGAACGCTATACCACCGACCGACACGGTGACACAGACGGAGTTGCACACGAGCTACAAGAAGAGGTAATAGATGACCCAGTTATTGACCCCGATTGGCAGCCATTGGGGGAATAGGGTGCAGGCGGCAGGAGTTCTGAAGCGGAGGAGGAGGGGCCGCAGCAGGCATCAACATCGCAACAGGTTCCATCTGCCGGGCCCGTATCTTGCCCAAAACGCGTGGCAAAGCCAAAACCTGTTGGAGGACAGCGTGGCCATCCGGTTAAAGCTCAGTCTGCAATGCCTGAAAAGGTATCCGATGCTAGAAAGAGTGCAGTCTGGCATTTTTTTAAACAACATCCAATTGATCAGCGCAAAGTCATCTGTCAAAAATGTTCAACTACCTTAAGCAGAGGACAGAATCTGAAAAGTCTCAATACAAGTTGCATGCATAGACATTTAACCACCATGCATTTGCAAGCCTGGACTAACTACCAAACGTCCCTTAAGGTTGTAGCACCCTCGGCCAATGAAGCTAGTCAGCAACGCAACATCCCTTCCGGCAGTGTAGGGCCACCATTTTCCGCACTACCTGCAGTATCTGTGCAGGTTTCTTTGCCAGGCCAAAGCAGTCAGGGTCAGGGAATCACCAGTTTCGTAGTAGGAAACACTGCATCTAGGACACCGGCGGCAACAATACCATCTCCCACTGTCTCTCAGTCTGCCATGTCCACCGGCACCCCCGCTAGTTCCACGATCTCCAGCTCTCCAGTCCAGCTCACCCTACATGAGACTATGGTTAGAAAAAGGAAGTACTTAGCCTCGCATCCGCGTACACAGGGTTTGAACACCCACATAGCTAGACTAATCTCGTTAGAGATGATGCCCTACCGGTTAGTTGAAAGCGAAGCTTTCAAAGCCCTGATGGACTACGCTGTACCACGCTACGAGCTACCCAGTCGACACTTTTTTTCCAGAAAAGCCATCCCAGCCCTCCACCAGCATGTTAAAGAGCGCATCGTCCATGCACTCAAGCAATCTGTGAGCACAAAGGTGCACCTGACAACAGATGCATGGACCAGTAGGCATGGCCAGGGACGTTACGTGTCCATCACCGCACACTGGGTAAATGTGGTGGATGCAGGGTCCACAGGGGACAGCAAGTTTGGGACAGTTCTGCCTAGCCCACGGTCTAGGAAACAGTTGGCTGTAGCCGTTCGCACCCCCTCCTCCTCCTCTTTGTCCTCCTGCAGAAGCGAGAGCTCGTCCACAGACCGCAGTCGCACAACCACTCCATCCGCAGCTGCCACTGTTGCACACCAGGTCTCCCATTATGGGGGAGCTACTGGCAAACGTCAGCAGGCTGTATTGGCTATGAAGTGTTTGGGCGACAACAGACACACCGCGGAAGTTCTGTCCGAGTTCTTGCAGAAAGAAACGCAGTCGTGGCTGGGCACTGTAGATCTTGAGGCAGGCAAGGTAGTGAGTGATAACGGAAGGAATTTCATGGCTGCCATCTCCCTTTCCCAACTGAAACACATTCCTTGCCTGGCTCACACCTTAAACCTGGTGGTGCAGTGCTTCCTGAAAAGTTATCCGGGGTTATCCGACCTGCTCCTCAAAGTGCGTGGACTTTGCTCACATATCCGCCGTTCGCCCGTACACTCCAGCCGTATGCAGACCTATCAGCGTTCTTTGAACCTTCCCCAGCATCGCCTAATCATAGACGTTGCAACAAGGTGGAACTCAACACTGCACATGCTTCAGAGACTGTGCGAACAGAGGCGGGCTGTTATGTTTTTGTGGGAGGATACACATACACGGGCAGGCAGTAGGATGGCAGACATGGAGTTGTCAGGTGTGCAGTGGTCGAAGATTCAAGACATGTGTCAAGTCCTTCAGTGTTTTGAGGAATGCACACGGCTGGTTAGTGCAGACAACGCCATAATAAGCATGAGCACCCCCCTAATGCGTCTGCTGATGCAAAGTTTGACGCACATAAAGGATCTGGCGTCTGCAGCTGAGGAAGAGGAAAGCCTTGATGACAGTCAGCCATTGTCTGGCCAGGGCAGTGTACAGGACGAGTTAGCGGGCGAAGAGGAGGAGGAGGACGAGGAGGATGATGGGGATGATTATATTTGTAATGAGGAAGCTTTTCCGGGGCCACTGGAAATTGGTGGCGCGGCAAGGCCGGGTTCTGGTTTTTGGAGGGACACAAGTGACGTGGATTTGCCTGAAACTGCCCCTCAACCAAGCACAACCGGAGATTTGAGAACTGGAACTTTGGCCCACATGGCGGATTATGCCTTACGTATCCTCAAAAGGGACACACGCATAACTAAAATGATGAACGATGACGATTACTGGTTGGCCTGCCTCCTTGATCCTCGCTATAAAGGCAAATTGCAAAATATAATGCCACATGAGAACTTGGAACTAATATTAGCAACCAAACAATCAACTCTTGTTGACCGTTTGCTTCTGGCATTCCCTGCACACAGCGCCCGTGATCGTTCTCACACGAGCTGCAGGGGCCAGCAGACCAGAGGAGATAGAGGGGCAGAAATCAGAAGTGGCGTTGGCCAGAGGGGTTTTCTGACCAGGTTGTGGAGTGATTTTGCTATGACCGCAGACAGGACAGGTACTGCAGCATCAATTCAAAGTGACAGGAGACAACATTTGTCCAGTATGGTTACAAACTATTTTTCATCCCTTATCGATGTTCTCCCTCAACCGTCATTCCCATTTGATTACTGGGCATCAAAATTAGACACCTGGCCAGAATTGGCAGAATATGCATTGCAGGAGCTTGCTTGCCCGGCAGCTAGTGTCCTATCAGAAAGAGTATTCAGTGCTGCAGGTTCAATACTAACAGAAAAAAGGACTCGTCTGGCTACCCAAAATGTAGATGATCTAACCTTCATTAAAATGAACCACAACTGGATTTCGAAATCTTTTGCCCCACCTTGCCCGGCTGACACCTAGCTTTCCTATGTAAAGGTCTTGCCTGTGGACTATTCTGAACGACTTTTCCAATCTCGTAATTTGCAGCACCTGATTTTCCAGCATCCGACATGTTAACACCTCCCTAAATGGCCAAAGTCCCCACACGGGGCCGTGGTATCGCCACTTGGCGCCAGCACCCGTGAGAGTACTGTTTGTCTGAAGAGGTGGGTGTGCCTGCTTTTGGTCGACGGCACTGCCACTAGCTCCCTCATAGTACAATAAAGTGTCTGGCGGTGGTGGTGCGCACCCAACGTCAGACACACCGTTGTAATATGAGGGGCCCTGGGCCTGTACCGCCGGCCACAAGACAGTCCCCCCCCCAGGTCAAACAGTGCTCTACGACTTGCAAAATTTTTTCTCACAGCTCCACCAATGTTTAGTCTATGTGCTGACATCCTTCAATGCCTGGCACTGTCAATACCATTGTATTGACATTTTTCTTATGTTAGGCCATCGAAGCCTGTCTGCGGTCACTCCTTCCACTAGGCCTCCACTGACCTGTCTACTGCTGCCCGTGTTCCCCTGGAACCAATTTTAAATTGCCAACAGCCAGCCCAATTTATTATGTTAGGGCTTCGAAGCCTGTCTGCGGTCCCTCCTTCCACTAGGCCTCCACTGACCTGTCTACTGCCGCCCGTGTTCCCCTGGAACCAATTTTAAATTGCCTACAGCCAGCCCAATTTATTATGTTAGGGCTTCGAAGCCTGTCTGCGGTCCCTCCTTCCACTAGGCCTCCACTGACCTGTCTACTGCTGCCCGTGTTCCCCTGGAACCAATTTTAAATTGCCTACAGCCAGCCCAATTTATTATGTTAGGGCTTCGAAGCCTGTCTGCGGTCCCTCCTTCCACTAGGCCTCCACTGACCTGTCTTGTTGTGAATTCTGTGGCTGAATTCACTCCTGTGGTCACAGGTGGTACTGCAGCTTCTGGGCTTTCTCCCTCAGGTGTTCTGGTGAGCTCGTTGGCTGTTTTGTTATTTAACTCTGCCTGATTCTGTCTTCCTTGCTCCTTGTCAATGTTCCAGTGTTGGATCTGAGCTTCTGGATCTTTCCTGTGGCCTGCTGCTCTGCTTAGATAAGTGCTTCTTTGCTTTTGTTGCTACTTTTTCTGTCCAGCTTGTCTATTCGTTTTGCTGGAAGCTCTGAGACGCAAAGGGTGTACCGCCGTGCCGTTAGTTCGGCACGGTGGGTCTTTTTGCCCCCTTTGCGTGGTTTTTTGCTTTAGGGTTTTTTGTAGACTGCAAAGTTCTCTTTGCTATCCTCGCTCTATCTAGAATATCGGGCCTCACTTTGCTGAATCTATTTCATCCCTACGTTTGTCTTTTCATCTTGCTAACAGTCATTATATGTGGGGGGCTGCCTTTTCCTTTGGGGTATTTCTCTGAGGCAAGTCAGGCTTGTTTTTCTATCTTCAGGCTAGTCAGCTCCTCAGGCTGTGCCGAGTTGCATAGGTAGTGTCAGGCGCAATCCACAGCTGCCTTTAGTTGTGTTTAGGATAGGTTCAGGTATTGCGGTCTACAGAGATTCCACGTCTCAGAGCTCGTTCTATTGTTTTTGGGTTATTGTCAGATCACTGTATGTGCTCTGATTGCTGGCACACTGTGTCACTGGATTGCCTACATAACAGTACAAGGAGCCAACCTAATGATTCTCAATAGAGGGAAAAAAGAAGTTCTGACATCATTTTTTTTTCTCAGCTCTGTGTTCAGCCTTTTTTTTCCCCTAGACATTTGGGTGTTTCAGGACACAGGTGTGGACATGGATATTCAGGGTCTGTGCTCTTCAATGGATAATCTCGTTACAAATGTACAAAGGATTCAAGATACTATTGATCAGAAATCTATGTTAGAACCAAGAATTCCTATTCCTGATTTGTTTTTTGGTGATAGAACTAAGTTTCTTAATTTCAAAAATAATTGTAAGCTATTTCTGGCCTTGAAACCTCATTCTTCTGGTAATCCTATTCAACAGGTTTTGATTATTATTTCTTTTTTGCGCGGCGACCCTCAGGACTGGGCATTTTCTCTTGCGCCAGGAGACCCTGCATTGAGTAATGTCAATGCGTTTTTCCTGGCGCTCGGATTACTTTACGATGAGCCTAATTCAGTGGATCAGGCTGAGAAAAATTTGCTGGCTTTGTGCCAGGGTCAGGATGATATAGAAGTATATTGTCAGAAATTTAGGAAGTGGTCAGTACTCACTCTGTGGAATGAATCTGCGCTGGCAGCTTTGTTCAGAAAGGGTCTCTCTGAGGCTCTTAAGGATGTCATGGTGGGTTTTCCTATGCCTGCTGGTTTGAATGAGTCTATGTCTTTGGCCATTCAGATCGGTCGACGCTTGCGCGAGCGTAAATCTGTGCACCATTTGGCGGTATTGTCTAAGATTAAACCTGAGCCTATGCAGTGCGATAGGACTATGACCAGAGTTGAACGGCAAGAACACAGACGTCTGAATGGTCTGTGTTTCTACTGTGGTGATTCCACTCATGCTATTTCTGATTGTCCTAAGCGCACTAAGCGGTTCGATAGGTCTGCCGTCATTGGTACTGTACAATCCAAATTCCTTCTGTCCATTACCTTGATATGCTCTTTGTCATCGTATTCTGTCATGGCATTTGTGGATTCAGGCGCTGCCCTGAATCTGATGGATTTGGATTATGCTAAACGTTGTGGGTTTTTCTTGGAGCCTTTGCGGTGTCCTATTCCGTTGAGAGGAATTGATGCTACACCTTTGGCCAAGAATAAACCTCAGTACTGGACCCAGCTGACCATGTGCATGGCTCCTGCACATCAGGAAGTTATTCGCTTTCTGGTGCTACATAATCTGCATGATGTGGTCGTGTTGGGGTTGCCATGGCTACAAACCCATAATCCAGTATTGGATTGGAATTCTATGTCGGTATCCAGCTGGGGTTGTCAGGGGGTACATGGTGATGTTCCATTTTTGTTTATTTCGTCATCCACTCCTTCTGAGGTCCCAGGGTTCTTGTCTGATTGTCAGGATGTATTTGAGGAGCCCAAGTCCGATGCCCTACCTCCGCATAGGGATTGTGATTGTGCTATCAATTTGATTCCTGGTAGTAAATTCCCTAAAGGTCGATTATTTAATTTATCCGTGCCTGAACACGCCGCTATGCGCAGTTATGTGAAGGAATCCCTGGAGAAGGGACATATTCGCCCATCGTCATCACCACTGGGAGCAGGGTTCTTTTTTGTAGCCAAGAAGGATGGTTCGCTGAGACCGTGTATTGATTACCGCCTTCTTAATAAGATCACTGTTAAATTTCAGTATCCCTTGCCATTGTTATCTGACTTGTTTGCTATGATTAAGGGGGCTAGTTGGTTCACTAAGATAGATCTTCGTGGTGCGTATAATCTGGTGAGAATCAGGCAAGGAGATGAATGGAAAACTGCATTTAATACGCCCGAGGGTCATTTTGAGTATCTAGTGATGCCGTTCGGACTTGCCAATGCTCCATCTGTGTTTCAGTCTTTTATGCATGACATCTTCCGTGAGTATCTGGATAAATTCCTGATTGTTTACTTGGATGACATTTTGATCTTCTCAGATGATTGGGACTCTCATGTGAAGCAGGTCAGAATGGTTTTCCAGGTCCTGCGTGCTAATTCTTTGTTTGTGAAGGGATCAAAGTGTCTCTTCGGTGTGCAGAAAGTTTCATTTTTGGGGTTCATCTTTTCCCCTTCTACTATCGAGATGGATCCGGTTAAGGTCCAAGCCATCCAGGATTGGACTCAGCCGACATCTCTGAAAAGTCTGCAAAAATTCCTGGGCTTTGCTAATTTTTATCGTCGCTTCATCTGTAATTTTTCTAGCATTGCCAAACCATTGACCGATTTGACCAAGAAGGGTGCTGATTTGGTTAATTGGTCTTCTGCTGCTGTGGAAGCTTTTCAGGAGTTGAAGCATCGTTTTTGTTCTGCCCCTGTGTTGTGTCAACCAGATGTTTCTCTTCCGTTCCAGGTCGAGGTTGATGCTTCTGAGATTGGAGCAGGGGCGGTTTTGTCACAGAGAGGTTCTGGTTGCTCAGTGTTGAAACCATGTGCTTTCTTTTCCAGGAAGTTTTCGGCTGCTGAGCGTAATTATGATGTGGGCAACCGAGAGTTGCTGGCCATGAAGTGGGCATTCGAGGAATGGCGTCATTGGCTTGAAGGAGCTAAGCATCGCGTGGTGGTATTGACTGATCATAAGAACCTTACTTATCTCGAGTCTGCCAAGCGCTTGAATCCTAGACAGGCCCGTTGGTCGTTATTTTTTGCCCGCTTCGATTTTGTGATTTCGTACCTTCCGGGCTCTAGAAATGTGAAGGCGGATGCTCTGTCTAGGAGTTTTGTGCCCGACTCTCCGGGTTCATCTGAGCCGGCGAGTATCCTCAAGGAAGGAGTCATTGTGTCTGCCATCTCCCCTGATTTGCGGCGAGTGTTGCAAAAATATCAGGCGAATAAACCTGATCTTTGTCCGGCGGAGAAACTGTTCGTCCCTGAAAGGTGGACTAGTAAAGTTATCTCTGAACTTCATTGTTCGGTGTTGGCTGGTCATCCTGGAATCTTTGGTACCAGAGAGTTAGTGGCTAGATCCTTCTGGTGGCCATCTCTGTCACGGGATGTACGTACTTTTGTGCAGTCCTGTGGGATTTGTGCTAGGGCTAAGCCCTGCTGTTCACGTGCCAGTGGGTTGCTTTTGCCCTTGCCGGTCCCAAAGAGGCCTTGGACACATATTTCGATGGATTTCATTTCTGACCTTCCCGTTTCTCAAAAGATGTCAGTCATTTGGGTGGTCTGTGATCGCTTTTCTAAAATGGTCCATCTGGTGCCCTTGGTTAAATTGCCTTCCTCCTCTGATTTGGTGCCTTTGTTCTTCCAGCATGTGGTTCGTTTGCATGGCATTCCTGAGAATATTGTTTCTGACAGAGGTTCCCAGTTTGTTTCAAGATTTTGGCGAGCCTTTTGTGGTAGGATGGGCATTGACCTATCTTTTTCCTCGGCTTTCCATCCTCAGACTAATGGCCAGACCGAACGAACCAATCAGACCTTGGAAACATATCTGAAATGTTTTGTTTCTGCAGACCAGGATGATTGGGTGTCCTTTTTGCCGTTGGCTGAGTTCGCCCTTAATAATCGGGCCAGCTCGGCTACCTTGGTCTCTCCATTTTTCTGCAATTCTGGGTTCCATCCTCGTTTCTCTTCAGGACAGGTTGAGTCTTCGGACTGTCCTGGTGTGGATTCTGTGGTGGACAGGTTGCAGCAGATCTGGACTCAGGTAGTGGACAATTTGACCTTGTCCCAGGAGAAGGCTCAACTTTTCGCTAATCGCAGATGCCGTGTGGGTCCCCGACTTTGTGTTGGGGATCTGGTTTGGTTATCTTCTCGTTATATTCCTATGAAGGTTTCCTCTCCTAAATTTAAACCTCGTTTTATTGGTCCGTATAGGATTTCTGAGATTCTCAATCCTGTGTCTTTTCGTCTGACCCTCCCAGACTCCTTTTCCATACATAATGTATTCCATAGGTCGTTGTTGCGGAGATACGTGGCACCTATGGTTCCATCTGTTGAGCCTCCTGCCCCGGTTTTGGTGGAGGGGGAATTGGAGTATATTGTGGAGAAAATTTTGGATTCTCGTGTTTCTAGACGGAAACTCCAGTATCTGGTTAAATGGAAGGGTTATGCTCAGGAAGATAATTCCTGGGTTTTTGCCTCTGATGTCCATGCTCAAGATCTTGTTCGTGCCTTTCATGTGGCTCATCCTGGTCGGCCTGGGGGCTCTGGTGAGGGTTCGGTGACCCCTCCTCAAGGGGGGGGTACTGTTGTGAATTCTGTTGCTGAATTCACTCCTGTGGTCACAGGTGGTACTGCAGCTTCTGGGCTTCCTCCCTCAGGTGTTCTGGTGAGCTCGTTGGCTGTTTTGTTATTTAACTCCGCCTGATTCTGTCTTCCTTGCTCCTTGTCAATGTTCCAGTGTTGGATCTGAGCTTCTGGATCTTTCCTGTGGCCTGCTGATCTGCTTAGATAAGTGCTTCTTTGCTTTTGTTGCTACTTTTTCTCTCCAGCTTGTCTATTCGTTTTGCTGGAAGCTCTGAGACGCAAAGGGTGTACCGCCGTGCTGTTAGTTCGGCACGGTGGGTCTTTTTGCCCCCTTTGCGTGGTTTTTTGCTTTAGGGTTTTTTGTAGACTGCAAAGTTCTCTTTGCTATCCTCGCTCTATCTAGAATATCGGGCCTCACTTTGCTGAATCTATTTCATCCCTACGTTTGTCTTTTCATCTTGCTAACAGTCATTATATGTGGGGGGCTGCCTTTTCCTTTGGGGTATTTCTCTGAGGCAAGTCAGGCTTGTTTTTCTATCTTCAGGCTAGTCAGCTCCTCAGGCTGTGCCGAGTTGCATAGGTAGTGTCAGGCGCAATCCACAGCTGCCTTTAGTTGTGTTTAGGATAGGTTCAGGTATTGCGGTCTACAGAGATTCCACGTCTCAGAGCTTGTTCTATTGTTTTTGGGTTATTGTCAGATCACTGTATGTGCTCTGATTGCTGGCACACTGTGTCACTGGATTGCCTACATAACACTGTCTACTGCCGCCCGTGTTCCCCTGGAACCAATTTTAAATTGCCTACAGCCAGCCCAATTTATTATGTTAGGGCTTCGAAGCCTGTCTGCGGTCCCTCCTTCCACTAGGCCTCCACTGACCAGTCTACTGCCGCCCGTGTTCCCCTGGAACCAATTTTAAATTGCCTACAGCCAGCCCAATTTATTATGTTAGGGCTTCGAAGCCTGTCTGCGGTCCCTCCTTCCACTAGGCCTCCACTGACCTGTCTACTGCCGCCCGTGTTCCCCTGGAACCAATTTTAAATTGCCTACAGCCCAATTTTTGTTCTGTTAGGCCTTCGAAGCCTGTCTGCGGCCCGTTCTTTCCACTACTACTACACTGACCTGGCTACTGCCGCCCGTGTTCCCCTGGAACCAATTTTAAATTGCCTACAGCCCAATTTTTGTTATGTTAGGCCTTCGAAGCCTGTCTGCGGCCCGTTCTTTCCACTACTACTACACTGACCTGGCTACTGCCGCCCGTGTTCCCCTGGAACCAATTTTAAATTGCCTACAGCCAGCCCAATTTATTATGTTAGGGCTTCGAAGCCTGTCTGCGGTCCCTCCTTCCACTAGGCCTCCACTGACCTGTCTACTGCTGCCCGTGTACCCCTTGAACCAACATCAGAAAATATATAAAACTAAGTATTTTGCTTATAAAAAAGAAAATACTGGAGAGATATCAAATGCAGACATTTTAACATTAAAAACAAACACATACAACAAAAATCTGGTACAGTACTAAAAATGGCCACCAGCTACAATAACTTTCTCCTGCAAGTAGTTAACTGAAAGTTTTTTTCAATTTAAAACACAGATATGGCATCCACCGAGTGTTGTCCTGTCGCGTCTTCTTTATATTATTGCCAAAAAGATGCAAAACAATGAAAATAATAAAATCATTATTTACCAAAAAAATAGAGTAAGTCAAAACCACATTGCAAATAAACATTCATTACAAATAAAGAAGCAGGGCGCGTCCGAGTGTGAGTCTATACCTAATAAGAATATAATCACCCTCGGACGCGCCCTGCTTCTTTCCGACAGCCTTCCTTCCTAAGAATCAGCCCTTCCGTGGTGTAGAGAGAGGGTTTGTTACACTCCAAGGTGTTCCCCAGGTTGCCTTTCCTGAGCTTCGATCTTCCGGCTCTCGTTTAGTAGTTCTTGGAAACTACACTGCATTAGGCCTACAAATTGGGTATGGGGTGTAGAGAGATGGTGTGTTCCACTCCAAGGTGTTCCCCAGGTTTCCTCGCCAATGCTTCGATCTTCATGCTCTCGTTTAGTAGTTCTTGGAAACTACACTGCATTAGGCCTACAAATTGGGTATGGGGTGTAGAGAGATGGTGTGTTCCACTCCAAGGTGTTCTCCAGGTTGCCTTTCCTGAGCTTCGATCTTCCGGCTCTCGTTTAGTAGTTCTTGGAAACTACACTGCATTAGGCCTACAAATTGGGTATGGGGTGTAGAGAGATGGTGTGTTCCACTCCAAGGTGTTCTCCAGGTTGCCTTTCCTGAGCTTCGATCTTCCGGCTCTCGTTTAGTAGTTCTTGGAAACTACACTGCATTAGGCCTACAAATTGGGTATGGGGTGTAGAGAGATGGTGTGTTCCACTCCAAGGTGTTCTCCAGGTTGCCTTTCCTGAGCTTCGATCTTCCGGCTCTCGTTTAGTAGTTCTTGGAAACTACACTGCATTAGGCCTACAAATTGGGTATGGGGTGTAGAGAGATGGTGTGTTCCACTCCAAGGTGTTCCCCAGGTTTCCTCGCCAATGCTTCGATCTTCATGCTCTCGTTTAGTAGTTGTTGGAAACTACGCTGCATTAGGCCTACAAATTGGGTATGGGGTGTAGAGAGATGGTGTGTTCCACTCCAAGGTGTTCTCCAGGTTGCCTTTCCTGAGCTTCGATCTTCCGGCTCTCGTTTAGTAGTTCTTGGAAACTACACTGCGTTAGGCCTACAAATTGGGTATGGGGTGTAGAGAGATGGTGTGTTCCACTCCAAGGTGTTCTCCAGGTTGCCTTTCCTGAGCTTCGATCTTCCGGCTCTCGTTTAGTAGTTCTTGGAAACTACACTGCATTAGGCCTACAAATTGGGTATGGGGTGTAGAGAGATGGTGTGTTCCACTCCAAGGTGTTCCCCAGGTTTCCTCGCCAATGCTTCGATCTTCATGCTCTCGTTTAGTAGTTGTTGGAAACTACGCTGCATTAGGCCTACAAATTGGGTATGGGGTGTAGAGAGATGGTGTGTTCCACTCCAAGGTGTTCTCCAGGTTGCCTTTCCTGAGCTTCGATCTTCCGGCTCTCGTTTAGTAGTTCTTGGAAACTACACTGCATTAGGCCTACAAATTGGGTATGGGGTGTAGAGAGATGGTGTGTTCCACTCCAAGGTGTTCTCCAGGTTGCCTTTCCTGAACTTCTATCTTCAGGCTCTCATTAAATTGTGGTTAAACGGAACAACTGCATTTGGCGTACTAGTTGGTTTGGGGCCTACTATCGGTGTCTGCCACTCCTTGCTGTTCTCCTGGTTTCCTGTCCTGAAATTCCGTTTTCAGGCGCTCGTTAAGTAGTTGTTAATGTTAGACTGCATTTGGCCTACTAGTTGGGTTGGGGCCTACTATCGGTGTCTGCCACTCCTTGCTGTTCTCCTCCACTGAACAAAGCTGTGCTGCCTGTTTACTACGGTTGCCAATTTTGAACTGCATTTCGACTACTTACTGATTTGGGCCTACTCTCTGTGTCAGCCTCTCATTCCAGTTGTCCTCCACTGCAATGCCCCCTGGTTATTCCTGTGTTACCAATTTTGAACTGCATTTAGCCAACTTTATTCTTTGGGCCTATATCTGTGTTTCCTCCTCATCCTGCCCATTGCCCAGCCAGTGATAGATGAGTCTGCTGGTACATTGACCCATAACGCAACATTCCCCGTGCACGCTACACAACAACATTGTGACCCTGCTGAAAGTCAGGTTGCTCTTCCCGCATACCATACCACCTTACACGGGGACAAAGAGGAAGGTGCAGATGAAAGTGCAGGTTCCTTCATCAGGTGGGGGGAGGAATACTAGTTGGCGACGTCACTGGCACAGGGCCTCTCATAGTACGCAAAAGTGTTGCTGCCGGTGGGAGGCGCCCCCGCCGTGCAAACACACCGCTGTACTTTGAGGGGCCCTGTGCCAGTGCCAATGCCAACGAGTGGGCCCCCCCTGCTTGCTCAGGTTCACAGCACTTGCAAAGTTGAAATACTTACCTCTCCCTGCTCCACTGCCGTGACGTGGTCCAGATTTCCTGGGCCCACTAATTACTTGAACCAGCCCTACCCACCACAACTTTAGCCAAATGACCCCCAATTTCAAATGCCTTCCAATTATTATAAGGTAAATTACGCTTGACAAGCTTCATTAAGAAGAATGGATGGTTTTGACATTAAAATGGGCACTCTAGGTGTTTTCCTGGCCCCCACTCACTGCCGACTATGCTGCCCCATTGACTTGCATTGGGTTTCGTGTTTCGGTCGATCCCGACTTTACGTCATAATCGGCCAATTTCACTCGACCCGACTTTTGAGATAGTCGGGTTTCGCGAAACCCGGCTCGACTCTAAAAAGATCAAGGTCGCTCAACTCTAATTGACGCCTCTTCGTTATTAACCCGGATTAATGTCACCTTACAATAGCAAGGTGACATTAACCCCTTATAACCCCATATCCCACCACTACACGGGAGTGGGAAGAGAGGGGCTAAGTGCCTGAATTGGCACATCTTACAGAAAAAGATGCCCATCTTGCAGAAAAAGGGCTCCCACGCAATTTTCTGCACCAGAGGGGAAAAGCCGACTGCCGGGGGCCACTATTTGTAGCCAGCTATGAATATCAGCCTGCAGCTGTCTGCGTAGCCTTTACTGACTATTAAGATAGGGGTACCCCCCATAAAAAGACGTAGGGTCCCCTATGTTTTATAGCCAGAAAGGCTACGCAGACAGCTGTGGGCTGATATTCATAGCCTATAGAGGAGCCATGGATATTGGCCCCCCCCGGCTACAAATACCAGTCCGTATGTATGTAGTATGTATGTAGTATGTATGTAGTATGTGTTAGGAGTCGAGTTTCCTGTGCTGCACAGGGGGAATCTCGATCCGTGTCTGCTGCGGTCTCCCATTCAGCATCGGCCGCAGTGGGGTCTGCTCAGCGGAGACGTCGCTCCCAGCGTCTCGCTGAGGCTGATTCTGTGCATAGGGTCACTACTGCCTTTTCTGGCTTTCCTATGGTACCCTGCACTGATCTGCGGCGAGCAGGCCTCTCTGGGACTAAGTCCTTATTTTCACACACTGAGCATGCCCAGGGCAAGATCTCCCGTTGGAGGTCGAGGGTCACATGCTCAGGTACTGCAGCGCATCCCATTGGTCCTCCAGGAAGGTCCTGAAAGGGCAAAACTTCGGTAGCAGCTTCCTGTGCTGCAACTATATAAACTGCGCATGACCGCACGGCCATGCGCTAGTATTGTTTTGATATTATGTGTGTGTGTAGATGGATGTATGTCGAAGGATGAAAGCTCCTAAATATCCCATTCCTAGTGTTGTTGTCTGTTTGTGAATGGAGGTAGCTATCTAGCGCCTGACTAGCCATCAGCACGTAACACACATCACAGCGTCCAGTTGCTGTGTCCGCCAGTACGGCGCCGTGCGCTTTCTCTGCGCTTTCCTGACCCAAGCCTGGGTGGTTAGTGGCGTCCGTCAGTGCGGCACCGCACGCACTCTCGTGCCTTTATATATTATTATTTATGTTTCTCTGACACCCCAGTTGCGGTGTCGAGCGCATGAGGTCTTCTGAACTCAAATCCTCAGTCTCGGGTTTGAGATTAGAGACTCCTTGCTTGCGCTCTATGTGCGGTACCGCGGTCCTGTGACGCAACAGGGTCGCTTCCTTCACACAGGGTGAAGTTAACCCATTTGTGTATTCTTATAGTACCGCCATATAGTCTGTCTTTACTAGCAGCAGGGTTTTTACCTGCACGGTGGACCTCGGACTGCGAACGCACCTAGTTCCATATCATCTTATACTTGGTGCATTCCGCCAGTCCTTAACATAATACTAGCGCCAAGGTCTGGCTAGTAAATGGCGGACATTCAGCAATCTTTGCGGTACATCCAGCAACTGGAGGGTAGGTTGACGGCTCTCGAGAGCTCAACCTCAGCTGTGGATGTTACCGCAGTTGCTGTACAGGCTGCTAACGTGGCTGCAGCAACCTTGTCCACTGCCACCCCTGTTCCGACATTATCCCGCCTCCCGTTGCCAGAAAAATTTTCTGGAGATTGCAAAACTTGTAGGGGATTCGTGAGTCAGTGCTCTATCCATCTCGAGCTCCTGGCTGCACGTTTTCCTACAGAGCGGGCTAAGGTGGTATTTATTGTGTCTCTCTTGTCGGACAGGGCGTTGGAGTGGGCTACGCCGCTGTGGCAGCGTGGTGATCATGTCGTGCAGAGTGCTCTGTTGTTCCTGAGCACTCTGAAAAAGGTCTTTTTAGGACCTCAAGTCACCCATGACACAGCGCTCCAACTACTGGCATTAACTCAGGGTGAGTCCTTGGTCAGCCATTTTTCCGTCCGCTTCCGTACTTTAGCTTCCGAGCTGGAGTGGTCGGATAAAGCCCGTATCCCCATATTTTGGAGGAGCCTGGCTGATCACGTTAAGGACGCTCTGGCCACTAGGGAGATTCCTGCCACACTGGAGGAATTAATAACTGTCTCTACTCGTATTGACCTCTGTTTTAACGAGCGGAGGTTAGAGCGAGCCCAGTGTAGGCAGAGGTTTCGCCTGGCTCCCACCTTCGCCAAACCTTTGGAATCTCCAATCCAGGCATCCGAGTCACATGAGGCCTTAGAGGTGACACGAGCGGGATCCAAATCTCAGTCCGCCCGTGCACATAAGGTCCGTCATGTTTGCCAGCAGTCAGGGCATCTTGCCTCCAAGAGTCCTCAGCGGTCGGGGAAACGTCAGCGTCTAGTGGCAGTTGGAGGAGGTACACTAGACACGGCGACGTTTGCCTCAAAGTTGTCCTTCAAGGGGACAATTACCATAGGCCCATCCACTCTTATGGTCGAGCTATGCGTGGATTCTGGGGCAGAGGGTAACTTTATGTCTTCCGCTTTTGCCCAGCGTCAAGCAATACCCTTGGTGATGCTCGCCAAGCCAGTAACCGTTTGAGTGGTAAATGGGTCAACACTACCCTCGCAGATTACCCACCAAACCATTCCTTTCATGCTTTCTGTGTCTCCATCACATCAGGAGATAATCTCTCTATTAGTCATTCCTGAGGGAATTGATGAGGTCCTGTTGGGGATACCATGGCTTCGCTACCATTCTCCTCATATTGAGTGGTCCTCTGGGAGAATTTTGGGATGGAGTAAATCTTGCGAGGGTAGATGTCAGAGGGAGTGAGTTCAGGTTGCTACTACACAGGTACCCGCAGATCTTTCCTCTCTCCCCAAGCACTATTGGCCCTATGCAGACGTGTTCTCCAAAAGAGCTGGGGAGACCCTTCCACCTCACCGCCCCTATGACTGTGCTATTGACCTCTTGCCTGGTGCTGAGCCTCCCCGGGGTCGAGTCTATCCGTTCTCTCTCCCGGAGACGGAGGCAATGTCTCAGTATATCCAAGAGAATCTGGCAAGAGGATTCATTAGGAAGTCAGTGTCACCGGCAGGGGCTGGGTTCTTCTTCGTACAGAAGAAGACTGGAGACTTACGTCCATGCATAGACTACAGGGGTCTTAACGCCATCACCGTTAAGAACAAGTACCCATTACCCCTGATATCTGAGCTGTTTGATAGGCTACGGGGAGCGAGGGTATTTACAAAGTTAGATCTGCAGGGTGCTTACAACCTGATTCGCATCCGTGAGGGGGATGAATGGAAGACGGCTTTTAACAGCAGGGATGGGCACTATGAATATCTGGTGATGCCCTTCGGGCTCTGTAATGCCCCAGCCGTTTTCCAAGACTTTGTGAACGACATCTTCCGGGATATGCTCACCACCTCGGTCGTAGTCTATCTGGATGATATTCTCATCTTCTCTCCAGATATTGACTCCCATCGGAGAGATGTTCACAAAGTCTTCGACCTCTTACGGGCAAACTCCCTCTACGCCAAGTTGGAGAAGTGTGTGTTTGAGCAGGAGTCCTTGCCTTTCCTTGGTTATATCATCTCTGCCCAGGGTTTGGCTATGGATCCTGCCAAGCTACAGGCTGTAATGGACTGGCAGGAACCCCATTCTCTTAAAGCGGTGCAGCGCTTTATGGGGTTCATTAATTACTATCGCCAGTTCATTCCACACTTCTCAACTTTGGTAGCTCCCTTGGTTGCCCTCACCAAGAAGGGAGCAAATCCCAAGTTGTGGTCAGAGGAGGTCTCCAAAGCCTTTCTCTCGATCAAGTCACACTTCGCTAGCGCTCCCATCCTACATCGCCCCGATGTTGATAAACCATTTATCTTGGAGGTGGATGCCTCATCTGTTGGTGCTGGAGCAGTCCTTTTCCAAAAGGATGCTCAAGGTCGGAAGCATCCTTGCTTCTTCTTCTCCAAGACCTTCACACCAGCGGAGAGGAATTATTCCATCGGGGACAGGGAGTTGCTAGCCATGAAGTTGGCTTTTTCAGAGTAGAGACATCTCTTGGAGGGAGCTCGCTTTCCCTTCCAAGTCTTCACTGACCACAAGAACTTGGTATATCTACAAACGGCCCAGCGGCTGAATTCTCGCTAGGCTAGATGGTCCCTGTTCTTCTCCCGGTTCCATTTTACTCTCCATTTTCTCTCCGGGGAGAAAAACGTTCGTGCCGACGCTCTAACGCGCTCCATAGTGTCATCTGAGGAGGAGGAGGAGCCTCGGCTTATTGTCCCTTCTGAGAGCCTGAGAATAGTAGCTCCGGTTTCGCTAGAGTCTGTGCCCCCGGGCAAGACTTTCGTGCCAGCTAACTTGCGACCGGAGGTTCTCTCTTGGGCTCATTCCTCCAGAGTGGGTGGGCATTTTGGGACCAAGAGGACATCTGAGCTTTTGGCGAGAACATACTGGTGGCCGCATATGGCCCGAGATGTCAGGGACTATATTCAGGCGTGCATTTCTTGCGCCCAGAATCGGTCTCCTCGGCAACGGCCTGCTGGGTTGCTTTACCCTCTACCGGTGGCAGACAGGCCCTGGGAGATGGCCGGGATGGACTTTGTGGTCGGCTTACCCAAGTCGCGTGGCTGCTCAATTATTTGGGTTGTCACCGACCATTTCTCTAAGATGGTGCATTTGGTGCCGCTTCCTCGGTTACCTTCTGCACGGGCCTTGGCGGTGTTGTTCACTAAGCACGTTTTCCGATTGCATGTATTCCTGATAAGATTGTCAGCGATCGGGGTCCCCAGTTCGCGTCTCGGTTTTGGAGAGAGCTCTGCCGTTTACTCAGCATAGAGTTGAACCTCTCCTCTGCATACCATCCCGAGACGAATGGGTTGGTGGAGAGAACCAACCAGACTCTGGTGACATATTTGCGACATTTCGTCTCTGCTAGGCAGGATGACTGGGCATCTTTGCTACCTTGGGCGGAATTTGCCTTGAACAACGCCGTAGCCGATTCCACTGGTCAGAATCCTTTTCTCCTTAATTACGGCCAGCATCCGCGTGTCCCTGTGCCCATGCCCGTGTCATCAAGCGATTCTAAGGTGGCAGACTGGGCGGTGGAGGCACGTGACATCTGGGACCGCACACAGGATGCCATCCGGGCCTCCAAGGAGAGAATGAGGGTTTCGGCTGATAGACATCGGCGCCCCGCACCGGTCTTTGCTCCTGGCGACTTAGTGTGGCTCTCCGCCCGTAACATCAGGCTGCGAGTTGAGTCCACTAAGTTTGCTCCTCGCTACATTGGCCCGTTTAAGGTTCTGGAACAGGTCAACCCTATGGTCTACCGTTTGGCTATTCCTCCACGCCTTGGTATCACCGATACTTTTCACGTTTCCCTCTTAAAGCCCGTTCGTTTGTCCCGGTTTTCTGAGTCATCTGCTGGGACATCGGGTTCATCCACGGATGAGTTTGAGGTGAATGCTATTGTGGGGTGCAAGGTGGTACGTGGCAAGAAATTTTATCTGGTGGACTGGAAGGGTCACGGCCCAGAGGATAGAACCTGGGAGCCTGTGGAGCACATTCGGGCTCCGCTGCTTATTGCAGCTTTTGAGCGTAGTGAGGCTCAAGGAGGGGGGGCCCTAGGAGGGGGGGTAATGTTAGGAGACGAGTTTCCTCTGCTGCACAGGGGGAATCTCGATCCGTGTCTGCTGCGGTCTCCCATTCAGCATCGGCTGCAGTGGGGTCTGCTCAGCGGAGACGTCGCTCCCAGCGTCTCGCTGAGGCTGATTTTGTGCATAGGGTCACTACTGCCTTTTCTGGCTTTCCTATGGTACCCTGCACTGATCTGCGGCGAGCAGGCCTCTCTGGGACTAAGTCCTTATTTTCACACACTGAGCATGCCCAGGGCAAGATCTCCCGTTGGAGGTCGAGGATCACATGCTCAGGTACTGCAGCGCATCCCATTGGTCCTGCAGGAAGGTCCTGAAAGGGCAAAACTTCGGTAGCAGCTTCCTGTGCTGCAACTATATAAACTGCACATGACCGCACGGCCATGCGCTAGTATTGTTTTGATATTATGTGTGTGTGTAGATGGATGTATGTCGAAGGATGAAAGCTCCTAAATATCCCATTCCTAGTGTTCTTGTCTGTTTGTGAATGGAGGTAGCTATCTAGCGCCCGACTGGCCATCAGCACGTAACACACAT
Organism: Ranitomeya imitator; assembly: GCF_032444005.1. NCBI lineage: Eukaryota > Metazoa > Chordata > Amphibia > Anura > Dendrobatidae > Ranitomeya > Ranitomeya imitator. The sequence continues at coordinate 913,699,219 of NC_091282.1, read as the reverse complement.
CACAGCGTCCAGTTGCTGTGTCCGCCAGTACGGCGCCGTGCGCTTTCTCTGCGCTTTCCTGACCCAAGCCTGGGTGGTTAGTGGCGTCCGTCAGTGCGGCACCGCACGCACTCTCGTGCCTTTATATATTATTATTTATGTTTCTCTGACACCCCAGTTGCGGTGTCGAGCGCATGAGGTCTTCTGAACTCAAATCCTCAGTCTCGGGTTTGAGATTAGAGACTCCTTGCTTGCGCTCTATATGCGGTACCGCGGTCCTGTGACGCAACAGGGTCGCTTCCTTCACACAGGGTGAAGTTAACCCATGTGTGTATTCTTATAGTGCCGCCATATAGTCCGTCTTTACTAGCAGCAGGGTTTTTACCTGCACGGTGGACCTCGGCCTGCGAACGCACCTAGTTCCATATCATCTTATACTTGGTGTGTTCCGCCAGTCCTTAACAGTATGTATGTAGTATGTAGTATGTATGTTGTGTGTAGTATGTATGAAGTATGTATGTATGTAGTATGTATGTATGTAGTATGTATGTAATATGTATGTATGTAGTATGTTGTATGTATGTAGTATGCATGCAGTATATATGTATGTATGTTATATGTATGTTGTATGTATGTATGTAGTATGTATGTTTGTGGGTTTTTTTTACAGTCAACACATTAGCCGGATGATGGGACTTCTACTGTCCTATCATTGGCTAATGTGTCAATCACTGTCACTGTTGCAGGCATCATCCGATGGGACTTGTAGACGATGCCTGCACAGACCCCGGCAGCCTGCACAGAGCCCCGGCAAGCCCGCACAGAGCCCGGCAGCCTGCACAGAGCCCCGGCAAGCCCGCACAGAGCCCGGCAGGCCACACAGAGCCCCGGCAGGCACGCACAGAGCCCCGGCAGCCCGCACAGAGCCCCGGCAATCACACACAGAGCCCCGGCAGGCACGCACAAAGCCCCGGCAGCCTGCACAGGGCCCCGGCAGGCACGCACAGAGCCCCTGCAGGCACACACAGAGCCCCCACGGTCACGCACAGACCCCACCCACACACACGCACACAGTCTCCGCCCACGTACCGCCCTCACTCCATTATAGTGCATCATTGCACTATGGAAACTTCCAATTCCGGCATCTGATATCGCAAAAATATCGCAACTCAGTATCGGAATTCCGATACAGGGAATATCGGCCGATACCCGATATTTGCAGTATCGGAATGCTCAGCACTAATTGTGATGTAAAAATTGGAAATCACTGGTGAACTTTTAACCCTTATAACTTCCTAACAAAAAAAGTCTCCATAATGGTGCTGATGTAAAGTAGACATGTGGGAAATTGTATTTATTAACTATTTTGTGTGACACATCTCTCTGATTTAAAGGCATAAAAATTAAAAGTTTAAAAATTGCTACATTTTAAAAGTTTTCACCATATTTCCATTTTTTCATAAATAATTGCAAGTAATATCGAAGATTTTTTTACTGCTCTCATAAAGTACAAAGCATTCCAGAGTTATATCCTCATAAAGTGACAGTGGTCAGAATTGTAAAAATTGGCCTGGTCATTAAGCTGCAAATTGGGTCTGTCACTCAGGGGTGAATACTTTAAAATGGTAAAAAAACCTATTGAGAGGCAGTAATATGCATTTCAACCACTAGATGACTAGACATGCAGCAGATAATAGGGATAAGCCACAGAACTTAAACACTTGTTAACAAGGAAAAAATAAATGTTTATTAACCCCTTTACCCTGAAGCCTGTTTTCACCTTCCTGACCAGGCTAATTTTTACAATTCTGACCACTCTCAATTTATGAGGTCATAACTCTGGAATGCTTCAATGGATCCCACGGATCCTGAGAAGTTTATTTCTTGACAGTGGTAAAATTTCCCTGATATGACTTACATTTATTTGTGTAAACATTTGTAATTATTAGGTGGAAATTTTAAAAATGTTGCAGTTTTCAAACTTTTCATTTTTATGCCCTTAAATCAAAGAGTAATGTCACACAAAATAGATAATAAATAACATTTCCCATTTTTACTTTTCATCTGTGTGGTGAGCACTTTGAAACCGCAGGTGCTTCACAGACGTACAGTGGGGCAAAAAAGTATTTAGTCAGTCAGCAATAGTGCAAGTTCCACCACTTAAAAAGATGAGAGGCATCTGTAATTAACATCATAGGTAGACCTCAACTATGGGAGACAAACTGAGAAAAAAAAATCCAGAAAATCACATTGTCTGTTTTTTTATCATTTTTTTTTGCATATTATAGTGGAAAATAAGTATTTGGTCAGAAACAAACAATCAAGATTTCTGGCTCTCACAGACCTGTAACTTCTTCTTTAAGAGTCTCCTCTTTCCTCCACTCATTACCTGTAGTAATGGCACCTGTTTAAACTTGTTATCAGTATAAAAAGACACCTGTGCGCACCCTCAAACAGTCTGAATCCAAACTCCACTATGGTGAAGACCAAAGAGCTGTCAAAGGACACCAGAAACAAAATTGTAGCCCTGCACCAGGCTGGGAAGACTGAATCTGCAATAGCCAACCAGCTTGGAGTGAAGAAATCAACAGTGGGAGCAATAATTAGAAAATGGAAGACATACAAGACCACTGATAATCTCCCTCGATCTGGGGCTCCACGCAAAATCCCACCCCGTGGGGTCAGAATGATCACAAGAACGGTGAGCAAAAATCCCAGAACCACGCGGGGGGACCTAGTGAATGAACTGCAGAGAGCTGGGACCAATGTAGCAAGGCCTACCATAAGTAACACACTACGCCACCATGGACTCAGATCCTGCAGTGCCAGACATGTCCCACTGCTTAAGCCAGTACATGTCCGGACCCATCTGAAGTTTGCGAGAGAGCATTTGGATGATCCAGAGGAGTTTTGGGAGAATGTCCTATGGTCTGATGAAACCAAACTGGAACTGTTTGGTAGAAACACAACTTGTCGTGTTTGGAGGAAAAAGAATACTGAGTTGCATCCATCAAACACCATACCTACTGTAAAGAATGGTGGTGGAAACATCATGCTTTGGGGCTGTTTCTCTGCAAAGGGGCCAGGACGACTGATCCGGGTACATGAAAGAATGAATGGGGCCATGTATCGTGAGATTTTGAGTGCAAACCTCCTTCCATCAGCAAGGGCATTGAAGATGAAACGTGGCTAGGTCTTTCAACATGACAATGATCCAAAGCACACCGCCAGGGCAACGAAGGAGTGGCTTCATAAGAAGCATTTCAAGGTCCTGGAGTGGCTTAGCCAGTCTCCAGATCTCAACCCTATAGAAAACCTTTGGAGGGAGTTGAAAGTCCGTGTTGCCAAGCGAAAAGCCAAAAACATCACTGCTCTAGAGGAGATCTGCATGGAGGAATGGGCCAACATACCAACAACAGTGTGTGGCAACCTTGTGAAGACTTACAGAAAACGTTTGACCTCTGTCATTGCCAACAAAGGATATATTACAAAGTATTGAGATGAAATTTTGTTTCTGACCAAATACTTATTTTCCACCATAATATGCAAATAAAATGTTAAAAAAACAGACAATGTGATTTTCTGGATTTTTTTTTTCTCAGTTTGTCTCCCATAGTTGAGGTCTACCTATGATGTAAATTACAGACGCCTCTCATCTTTTTAAGTGGTGGAACTTGCACTATTGCTGACTGACTAAATACTTTTTTGCCCCACTGTATATAACTTTGATTTTTAGCTCTAAATTTTGCATTTCTACAAGGTTAGCAGGAGAAATTGCACCATACAATTTGTTGTTAATTTCTTCTGAGTATGCGATACCCAATATGTGGAGGAAAAGTACTGTTTGGTGGCACAGCAGGGCTTGGAATGGAAGGAGCACCATTTGACTTTTAACCCCTTTACCCCCAAGGGTGGTTTGCATGTTATGGACCGGGCCAATTTTTACAATTCTGACCACTGTCCCTTTATGAGGTTATAACTCTGGAATGCTTCAACGGATCCCGGTGATTCTGACAATGTTTTCTCGTGACATATTGTACTTCATGATAGTGGTAAAATTTCTTTGATATTAACTGCGTTTATTTGTGAAAAAAATGGAAATATGGCGAAAATTTTGAAAATTTCGCAATTTTCCAACTTTGAATTTTTATGCAATTAAATCACAGAGATATGTCACACAAAATACTTAATAAGTAACATTTCCCACATGTCTACTTTACATCAGCACAATTTTGGAACCAAAATTTTTTTTTTGTTAGGGAGTTATAAGGGTTAAAAGTTGACCAGCAATTTCTCATTTTTACAACACCATTTTATTTTAGGGACCACATCTCATTTGAAGTCATTTTGAGGGGTCTATATGATAGAAAATACCCAAGTGTGACACCATTCTAAAAACTGCACCCCTCAAGGTTCTCAAAACCACATTCAGGAAGTTTATTAACCCTTCAGGTGTTTCACAGGAATTTTTGGAATGTTTAAATAAAAATTAACATTTAACTTTTTTTCACAAAAAATTTACTTCAGCTCCAATTTGTTTTATTTTACCAAGGGCCACAGGAGAAAATGGACCCCAATCCTTGTTGTACAATTTGTCCTGAGTACGCCAATACCCCATAAGTGGAGGTAAACCACTGTTTGGGCGCATGACAGATCTTGGAAGCGAAGGAGCGCCATTTGACTTTTTAATGCAAAATTGACTAGAATTGAGATGGGACGCCATGTTGCGTTTGGAGAGCCACTGATGTGCCTAAACATTGAAACCCTCCACAAGTGACACCATTTTGGAAAGTAGACCCCCTAAGGAACTTATCTAGAGGTGTGGTGAGCACTTTGACCCACCAAGTGCTTCACAGAAGTTTATAATGCAGAACCGTAAAAATAAAAAATCATTTTTTTTCACAAAAATTATCTTTTCGCCCCCAATTTTTTATTTTCCCAATGGTAAGAGAAGAAATTGGAACCAAAAAGTTGTTGTACAATTTGTCCTGAGTACGCTGATACCCCATATGTGGGGTTAAACCACTGTTTGGGCGCATGGGAGAGCTCGGAAAGGAAGGAGCGCCGTTTGACTTTTCAATGCAAAATTCACAGGAATTGAGATGAGACGCCATGTTGCGTTTGGAGAGCCACTGATGTGCCTAAACATTGAAACCCCCCACAATTGACACCATTTTGGAAAGTAGACCCCCTAAGGAACTTATCTAGATGTGTGGTGAGCACTTTGACCCACCAAGAGCTTCACAGAAGTTTATAATGCAGAGCCGTAAAAATAAAACAAAAATTTTTTCCCACAAAAATTATTTTTTAGTCCCCAGTTTTGTATTTTCCCAAGGGTAACAGGAGAAATTGGACCCCAAAAGTTGTTGTGCAATTTGTCCTGACTGCGCTGATGCCCCATATGTGGGGGGGAACCACCGTTTGGGCGCATGGGAGGGCTCGGAAGGGAAGGAGCACCATTTGGAACACAGACTTAGATGGAATGGTCTGCAGGCGTCACATTGCGTTTGCAGAGCCCCTAATGTACCTAAACAGTAGAAACCCCCTACAAGTGACCCCATATTGGAAACTAGACACCCCAAGGAACTTATCTAGATGTGTTGTGAGAACTTTGAGCCCCCAAGTGTTTCACTACAGTTTCTAACGCAGAGCCGTGAAAATAAAAAACAAAAATTCCCCCCAAAATTATTTTTTAGCCCCCAGTTTTGTATTTTCTCGAGGGTAACAGGAGAAATTGGACCCCAAAAGTTGTTGTCCAATTTGTCCTGAGTGCGCTGATGCCCCATATGTGGGGGGGATCCACCGTTTGGGCGCATGGGAGGGCTCGGAAGGGAAGGAGCGCCATTTGGAATGCAGACTTAGATGGAATGGTCTGCAGGCGTCACATTGAGTTTGCAGAGCCCCTAATGTACCTAAACAGTAGAAACCCCCCACAAGTGACCCCATATTGGAAACTAGACCCCCCACGAACTTATCTAGATGTGTTGTGAGAACTTTGAGCCCCCACGTGTTTCACTACAGTTTATAACGCAGAGCCGTGAAAATAAAAAATCTTTTTTTTTCCCACAAAAATTATTTTTTAGCCCCCAGTTTTGTATTTTCCCAAGGGTAACAGGAGAAATTGCACCCCAAAAGTTGTTGTCCAATTTGTCCTGAGTACGCTGATACCCCATATGTTGGGGTAAACTCATGTTTGGACACACGGAAGAGCTCGGAAGGGAAGGAGCACTGTTTTACTTTTTCAATGCAGAATTGGCTGGAATTGAGATCGGACGCCATGTCGCGTTTGGAGAGCCCCTGATGTGTCTAAACAGTGGAAACCCCCAAATTATAACTGAAACCCTAATCCAAACACGCCCCTAACCCTAATTCCAATGGTAACCCTAACCACACCTCTAACCCTGACACACCCCTAACCCTAATCCCAACCCTATTCCCAACTGTAAATGTAATCTAAACCCTAGCCCTAACTTTAGCCTTAACCCTAGCCCTAACCCTAGCCTTAACCCTAGCCCTAACCCTAGCCTTAACCCTAGCCCTAACCCTAACCCTAGCCCTAACCCTAGCCCTAGCCCTAACCCTAGCCCTAGCCCTAGCCCTAACCCTAGCCCTAACCCTAACCCTAGCCCTAGCCCTAACCCTAGCCCTAGCCCTAACCCTAGCCCTAACCCTAGCCCTAACCCTAACCCTAGCCCTAATGGGAATATGGAAATAAGTACATTTTTTTTTATTTTTCCCTAACTAAGGGGGTGATGAAGGGGGATTTGATTTACTTTTATAGCGGGTATTTTAGCGGATTTTTATGATTGGCAGCCGTCACACACTGAAAGACGCTTTTTATTGCAAAAAATATTTTTTGCGTTACCACATTTTGAGAGCTATAATTTTTCCATATTTGAGTCCACAGAATCATGTGAGGTCTTGTTTTTTGCGGGACGAGTTGACGTTTTTATTGGTAACATTTTCGGGCACATGACATTTTTTGATCTCTTTTTATTCCGATTTTTGTGAGGCAGAATTACCAAAAACCAGCTATTCATGAATTTCTTTTGGGGGAGGCGTTTATACCGTTCCGCGTTTGGTAAAATTGATAAAGCAGTTTTATTCTTCGGGTCAGTACGATTACAGCGACACCTCATTTATATCATTTTTTTAATGTTTTGGCGCTTTTATACGATAAAAACTATTTTATAGAAAAAATAATTATTTTTGCATCGCTTTATTCTGAGGACTATAACTTTTTTATTTTTTTGCTGATGTTGCTGTATCGTGGCTCGTTTTTTGCGGGACAAGATGACGCTTTTATTTATATCTGTCTTTTTGATTGCGTGTTATTCCACTTTTTGTTCGGCGGTATGATAATAAAGCATTGTTTTTTGTCTCGTTTCTTTTTTTTTTTCTTACGGTGTTTACTGAAGGGGTTAACTAGTGGGGCATTTTTATAGGTCGGGTCGTTACGGACGCGGTGATACTAAATATGTGTACTTTTATTGTTTGTTTTTTTTATTTAGATAAAGAAATGTATTTATGGGAATAATATATATATTTTTTTCATTATTTAGGATTTTTTTTTTTTTTACACACTTGTAAAAAATTTTATTTAACTTTTTTACTTTGTCCCAGGGGGGGACAATACAGATCGGTGATCTGCCAGTTTGCACAGCACTCTGACAGATCACCGATCTGTCTGAGAGCAGTGCAGCGTTACCAAGTGCCTGCTCTGAGCAGGCACTTGGTAAGCCACCTCCCTCCCTGCAGGACCCGGATCCGCGGCCATCTTGGATCCGGGACTTTCTGCAGGGAGGGAGGTAGGAGACCCCCGGAGCAACGTGATCACATTGCGTTGCTGCGGGGGTCTCAGGGAAGCCCGCAGGGAGCCCCCTCCCTGCGCGATGCTTCCCTGCACCGCCGGCACATCGCGATCATGTTTGATCGCGGTGTGCCGGGGGTTAATGTGCCGGGGGCGCTCCCCCCGTGAGCGCGGCCGATCGCCTATGACGTACTATTCCGTCCGTGGGAAGTAAAGCCCACCCCACATGGACGGAATAGTACGTCTAATGGCAGAAAGGGGTTTAAATGCAACATTTGCTGGAACAATTAGCCCATGCCATGTCAAGTTTGAGGAACCCCTGACATGCCTAAATAGTGGAAACCAACCACTTTTGACACCATTTTGTGAACTAGACCCACCAGGGAACTTGTTTAGATGTGTATTGAGCACTGTGATGCCCTAGGTGCTTCCAGAACTTTATAATGTTAGCAGTGAAAATAAAAAAAACACATTTTCCCACAGAATAGGTTTTACATTGCCCAGCCACGTAGTATATTGCCCAGCCACATAGTATATTGCCCGGTCACGTACTATACTGTCCAGCTACGTAGTATATTGCCCAGCCACGTATTATATTGCCCAGTTACGTAGTATATTGCCCAGCGACGTAGTATATTGCCCAGCCACGTAGTATATTGCCCAGCCACGTGGTATATTGCCCAGCCACGTAGTATATTTCCCAGCCACCTAGTATATTGCCCAGCCACATAGTATATTGCCCAGCTACATAGTATATTGCCCAGTCACGTAGTATATTGCCCAGTCACGTATTATATTGCCCAGCGAAGTAGTATATTGCCCAGCCACATAGTATATTGCCCAGCCACATAGTATATTGCCCCGTCACGTGGTATATTGCCAAATGACATTGTATACAGCACAGAGCCACGTAGTATATTGCCCAGTCACGTAGTATAATGCCCAGCCACGTAGTATATTGCCAAGTGTCATAGTATACAGCACAGAGCCACATAGTATACAGCACAGCCACGTAGTATATAGCACAGCCACGTAGTATACTGCCCAGTCACGTAGTATATTGGCCAGTCACGTACATTGCCCAGACATGTATGCAACTGGTTAAAAATGACTTAAAATAAAAAATAAACATATACTCACCTTCTGAGGGAGCCATTGTAATCCTGTCGCCTGTGTGCAGTGCAGGCGGCAGCTTCCGGTCCCAGGGTTGGATGAGCGCAGGACCTGTGATGACGTTGCGGTCACATGACCATGATGTCATGGAAGGTCCTTGTCGCATATCATCCTTGCCACCGGAACCTGCCGCTTGCATGGAGCGGTCACCGGAGCATCGCGAGGAGCGGGAAAGGCGCCAGAGGGTGAGTATATGATGATTTTTTATCATATATTGCCCAGCCACGTAGTATATTGCCCAGCTACGTAGTATATTGCCCAGTGATGTAGTATATTGCCCAGTGACGTAGTATATTGCCCAGCTATGTAGTATATTGCCCAGTGATATAGTATATTGCCCAGCCACATAGTATATTGTCCAGCCACATAGTATATTGTCCAGCCACATAGTATATTGCCAGCCACATAGTATATTGCCCAGCCACATAGTATATTGCCCAGCCACATAGTATATTGCTCAGCCACGTAGTATATTGCCTAGACACATAGTATATTGCCCAGTGATATAGTATACTGCACAGAGCCACATAGTATATTGCACAGCCCACGTAGTATATTGCCCAGCCACATGGTATATTGCCCAGTCACGCAGTATATTGCCCAGCTACATAGAATATTGCCCAGCCACATAGTATATGTGGCCCAGCCACATAATATATTGCCCAGTCACGTAGTATATTGCCCAGTCACGTACTATATTATTATTATTATTATTATTATTATTATTATTATTTATTTATATAGCACCATTGATTCCATGGTGCTGTACATGAGAAGGGGTTACATACAAGTTACAAATATCACATACAGTAAACAAACTAACAATGACGGACTGATACAGAGGGGCGAGGACCCTGCCCTTGCGGGCTTACATTCTACAGGATTATGGGGAAGGAGACAGTAGGTTGAGGGTTGCAGGAGCTCCGGTGTTGGTGAGGCGGTAGCTCCGGTGTTGGTGAGGCGGTAGCTCCGGTGTTGGTGAGGCGGTAGCTTCGTTGGTGATGAGGCAGCAGCGGTGTCAGTGCAGGCTGTAGGCTTTCCTGAAGAGATGAGTTTTCAGGTTCCGTCTGAAGGATCCGACTGTGGTTGATAGTCGGACGTGTTGGGGCAGAGAGTTCCAGAGGATGGGGGATATTCGGGAGTATATTGGCCAGTCACATAGTATATTGCCCAGCCACATAGTATTTTGCCCAGCCACATAGTATATCGCCCAGCCACATAGTACATTGCCCAGTCACGTAGTATATTGCCCAGTCACATAGTATACAGCACAGACATCGCAGCATGGATCGGTTACCAGAGCATCGCGAGAAGGAAAGGCCTGTTGTGGATCCGAGGAGCCGACGGACGGTGAATATATGATGATTTTTTATTTTTTTAATTATTTTTAACATTAGATCTTTTTACTATTCATGCTGCATAGGCCGCATGAATAGTAAAATGTTGGTCACACAGGGTTAATAGCAGCGTTAATGGAGTGCGTTACACCGTGGTCAACGTTGCCATTAACCGCGTGTGAGCGCTGACCGGAGGGGAGTATGCGGGCGCCGGGCACTGACTGCAGGGAGGAAGGAGCGGCCATTTTCTTCCAGACTGTGCCCGTCGCTGATTGGTCGTGGCTGTTTCCATGACAGACACAGGCCACGACCAATGAATATCTGTGACAGACAGACAGACAGACGGAAGTGACCCTTAGACAATTATATAGTAGATAAAATCTTAGTTGCTAGAAGCTAAAGATTAGGCGTCCCAAAAAAAGGACTTTGGTAGATAATGGGTAATTGGGTCTTTTCCGGAAACAAGCAGTAATGGTTGTTGCTGAGTAAAAATTGCAAACTAGTGACCAGTATGTTGAAGTGACTAGCATGTTGAAGTGACCAGTACTTTATGGTGAGCAGTATTTTATGACCAGCTCATACTTCTTGAGACATTCACCTGTAAATTAGGTGCGCTCTCATCATTACAGAAATGTCAAACATGTGGGCACTTAATGTGATTTAGACACACTGGGGCTAAGAAGGGAGAGGTATGTTTGGATTTGGCACTGCATAATTTGCCAAATTTCTTGTGAGGGAGCTATTTTGCTTTTTCAAAGCTTTTCTGCTACCAGTAGCGTAGATGTCCCCTATATTTCCATGGACAGAAGATGGACCTGAGTGGGGACTTGCTTTTTTATGGATTGAGCTGAAGATTTTATTGTGAACATTTTACATAACATTTAGGATAAAATTTATCTAGCACTCTACGCTGGTCATTAACTTTGGGTTTCCATCTAAATATCCGAGTGACGTGACAGATAAAACACCTGAAGGATTCATTCACTATAATGAGACAGCAGAGTTATTCAGGACTTTGTCTGGCCTCTGTTCAGCATTGTCCTGAAATTTTTGGCAGGCAGTATGAACAAATCAACAGCAGGTGACAAATTGGTTTTATATAATTTTTACGCCATTCATCATGCGGTTTAATTATTGGGTTTTTATGTTTTGCTGCTGTCACATACTAAAAGACTATTTTTATTGCAAAAACTCAGTTTTTGCATTGCCATATTTAGACAGCTATTATTTTTCCATATTTCGTCAGACAGAGCCATGTGACAGCTTATTTTTTGTGGAATGAATTGTCGTTTTTATTGGTACCATGTTAGGGCATATTAAATTTTTTGATCGATTTCTATTCGAATTTTTGGGAAGTAGAATGAACATAAGCCAGCAGCTTATATTATATTGAGAGAGAGAAAGAGGATGATGGATAGTCACAAGCCATCAAACAAAGAAGAACTGCTTAAATGTTTGTTCCAGAAGCAGTGTGAAAGACTGGTGGAAAGCATGATTTCTGAACTGTTCCTGAGTTAAAACACTGTTATTGTTCATTCTAATTGCTTATGAACTTGTTTTCTTTGCATTATTTGAGGTCTGAAAGCACCGTTTTTTCTTTTATTTTGACCATTTCTCCTTTTCAGAAAAAATATAAAATTTATTGCTTGGAAATTCGGAGACATGTCAGAAGTTTATAGAATGAATGAACAATTTACATTTTACTCAAAAATATACCTATAAAGAGAAAAATCATGCAAACTAAACATTTTGCAGTAGTCTCTTAAATTATGCCAGAGCTGTATATACCATTTTGCATGTGGTAAAATGGATAAGTCAGCTTTATTCTTCAGGTCGGCATGATTACACCTATAGCCCATTTAAAAAAATTTTCATGTTTTTGCACTTTTACACAATAAAACCTATTTTCTAGAAAAAAATTATTGTTTTTTCAACGCTTTATTCTAAGAGCTATAACTTTTCTATTTTTCCGCTGATGAAGTTTTATGGTAGCTCTTTTTTGTGGAACAAGACTATGTTTTCAGCGGTAAAATTTTTATTAATATTTGTCTTTTTGATTGCCTTTTATTGCACTTTTTGTTTGGCGGAAAGAATAGGTTTTTGAATGTTTTCTTTTTTTTACAGTGTTCAATGAAGGTGTGTTCTAGTGGGACAATTTTATAGGTCGGGTAATTCTGACCACAATGACACCAAATATGTTTACTTTTATTGATTTTTACTTAAATAAATGTATTGCTTCTTTTTTTGTTTTTTATTTGGGTATTTTTTATATTTTTAAACTTACTAATAACTTTTTTACATTCTTCCAGGATGGGACATCACTGTACATTGACAAATAGCTGATCTGATACTCTGCAATGTTCCTGCACTGCAGAGCATAAGAGCAGCATCTGACAGGCATGGGAGGAGCTGTATCAGCTCATGCTCATAGCAGGTGCTCACAAGCTACCTTCCCTGCAGAACCATGAAGGACCCTGCGGCCATCTTATGGCCAAAGTCACCTTGGAGACAATCAGCTCGTGATCGCATAGCGTTGCGCTGATGAAAGCACACAGGGAGCTCACACCCTGTTCAATGTACCTCAATGTTGCTGTCACTATTGCCAGCAGAATCAGAGTGGTTACATGCCCGTGATTGGTGTTAGCACATCAGTGTTCTCACATAGAGCTGACACCCACACCAGGTCGTGGTGGTGCTCAGCGAGAGCCCGTGAGATCGCAGCACCATACATGTACTGCACCTTGATGCATTCCAAGTGCCAGGAGTGAGGCCATAAAGGGAGGTGCCTGGCTCTCCGTGACATGTGAATCTCCTACTGCGCTACATATCAACGTTAAGACTGGAGCAGTGATGACAGTTGTCGTGCACTAAGAGCTGTTCATCAGGGCAGTGATTTGTGACATTCTGAGATAGTATGGCAATAAGCATTCAGAATATGATATTCAAATCAGGTACATCAGTATAGATGGCTCTTAGACGTCAGGAGGTCCAGAGTGAACCGCTAGTCTGTCTCATGGATATGTGCCTGTCCAAGTCCATAGACAATGTGCTTTATAGTGGTGAAACAAGAGGTGCTGTCCGGCGTCTGGACCGGAAGTGACGTCACTGGAAGTGCATCCTGCACCTTGCAGAAATGCAACTCCCACAGTGCCGCACATGCACAGCACATGTCGGGAAAGGGTTAAATGAAAAGAGGTGGGCATTTCTAAACAAGAATATAATGCTTTAAACAAAAAAAATAGGAGCACAAAAGAACCTATCATATAATCCAATAGAATTCAAGTAGACAACAACATAGTATACCAAAGAAAAAGCACTTGAAAGAATATATATATATGTATAAAACCAAAAATAATCACAAAAAAACAAGTATATTCAAAATAAAAATAAATTTATTAAGGACATCAATCCAATTTAACATACAAAATGATTAAAAAACATATATGACAAATCTAAAAAACAAGGGGAGCACCACCCATAATCTGAACAAATTGCCAAAATAGCATACAATGTTTATATATATCCAACTACCATAAATAATATTTTTTCTTTCAATCTCATAATAAATTAATAAAGTGCTTATATATCAAAAAATCCAAGTAGTATAATATAACGTGCATGAGTAGCAGGGTACATATAGCCCCAGAATTTATAAAGTGCACATAAATAAATCACCTATAGTAATCACTCATAGGAAAATAACTGGAGCGAGATAAACACATCCATATACTGACCAGGATTCATTTCCCACGTGGTGCTGCTGCTACCCCACATTCCAATGCGCGTTTCACATGTTGCTTCGTCACTGATGTGCCTAAACATTGAAACCCCCCAAAAGTGACGCCATTTTGGAAAGTAGACCCCCTAAGGAACTTATCTAGAGGTGTGGTGAGCACTTTGACCCACCAAGTGCTTCACAGAAGTTTATAATGCAGAACCGTAAAAATAACAAATCATATTTTTTCACAAAAATTATCTTTTCGCCCCAATTTTTTATTTTCCCAAGGGTTAGAGAAGAAAATGGACCACAAAAGTTGTTGTACAATTTGTCCTGAGTAGGTTGATACCCCATATGTGGGGGTAAACCACTGTTTGGGCGCATGGGAGAGCTCGGAAGGGAAGGAGCGCCGTTTGACTTTTCAATGCAAAATTGACAGGAATTGAGATGGGACACCATGTTGCGTTTGGAGAGCCACTGATGTGCCTAAACATTGAAAACCCCCACAAGTGACACCATTTTTGAAAGTAGACCCCCTAAGGAACTTATCTAGAGGTGTGGTGAGCACTTTGACCCAAGTGCTTCACAGAAGTTTATAATGCAGAACCGTAAAAATAAAAAATCATATTTTTTTACAAAAATTATATTTTCGCCCCCAATTTTTTATTTTCCCAAGGGTAAGAGAAGAAATTGGACACCAAAAGTTGTTGTACAATTTGTCCTGAGTACGCTGATACCCAACATGTGGGGGTAAACCACTGTTTGGGTGCATAAGAGAGCTCGGAAGGGAAGGAGCGCCGTTTGACTTTTCAATGCAAAATTGGCAGGAATTGAGATGGGACGCCATGTTGCATTTGGAGAGCCACTGATGTGCCTAAACATTGAAACCCCCCACAAGTGACACCACTTTGGAAAGTAGACCCCCTAAGGAACTTATCTAGAGGTGTGGTGAGCACTTTGACCCACCAAGTACTCCCAGAAGTTTATAATGCAGAACCGTGAAAAAAACAAATCATATTTTTCACAAAAATTATCTTTTCGCCCCCAATTTTTTATTTTCCCAAGGGTAAAAGAAGAAAATGGACCACAAAAGTTGTTGAACAATTTGTCCTGAGTACGTTGATACCCCATATGTGGGGGTCAACCACTGTTTGGGCGCATGGGAGAGCTCGGAAAGGAAGGAGCGCCGTTTGACTTTTCAATGCAAAATTGGCAGGAATTGAGATGGGACGCCATGTTGCATTTGGAGAGCCACTGATGTGCCTAAACATTGAAACCCCCCACAAGTGACACCATTTTGGAAAGTAGACCCCCTAAGAAACTTATCTAGATGTGTGGTGAGCACTTTGACCCACCAAGGGCTTCACAGAAGATTATAATGCAGAGCCGTAAAAATAAAACAAACATTTTTTCCACAAAAATTATTTTTTAGCCCCCAGTTTTGTATTTTTCCAAGGGTAACAGGAGAAATTGGACCCTAAATGTTGTTGTCCAATTTGTCCTGAGTATGCTGATACCTGATATGTGGAGGGGAACCACCATTTGGGCGCATGGGAGGGCTCGGAAGGGAAGGAGTGCCATTTGGAATGCAGACTTAGATGGATTGGTCTGCAGGCGTCACATTGCGTTTGCAGAGCCCCTAATGTACCTAAACAGTAGAAACCCACCACAAGTGAGCCCATATTGGAAACTAGACCCCCCAAGGAACTTATCTAGATGTGTTGTGAGAACTTTGAACCCTCAAGTCTTTCACTACAGTTTATAACGCAGAGCCGTGAAAATAAAAAATCTTTTTTTCCCACAAAAATTATTTTTTAACCCCAAGTTTTGTATTTTCCCAAGGGTAACAGGAGAAATTGGACCCTAAACATTGTTGTCCAATTTGTCCAGAGTACGCTGATACCCCATTTGTTGGGGTAAACCCCTGTTTGGGCACACGGGAGAGCTCGGAAGGGAAGGAGCACTGTTTTACTTTTTCAACGCAGAATTGGCTGGAATTGAGATCGGACGCCATGTCGCGTTTGGAGAGCCCATGATGTGCCTAAACAGTGGAAACCCCCCAATTATAACTGAAACCCTAATCCAAACAAACCCCTAACCCTAATCCCAACGGTAACCCTAACCACACCTCTAACCCAGACACACCCCTAACCCTAATCCCAACCCTATTCCCAACCGTAAATGTAATTCAAACCCTAACGCTCGCTTTAGCCCCAACCCTAACTGTAGCCTTAACCCTAGCCCCAACCCTAACCCTAGCCCTAACCCTAGCCCTAACCCTAACCCTAGCCCTTTCCCTAACCCTAACCCTAGCCCTAACCCTAGTCCTAACCCTAACCCTAGCCCTAACCCTAGCCCTAACCCTAGCCCTAGCCCTAACCCTAACCCTAGCCCTAACCCTAACCCTAACCCTAGCCCTAACCCTAGTCCTAACCCTAACCCTAGCCCTAACCCTAGCCCTAACCCTAACACTAGCCCTAACCCTAACCCTAACCCTAATGGGAAAATGTAAATAAATACATCTTCAAACAGAGGCTGGACATACATCTGTCTTAGATGATTTAGTGAATCCTGCATTGAGCACAGGGTTGGACATGATGACCCTGGAGGTCCCTTCCAACTCTAGCATTATATGATGTTAGGACTGGCGGAACGCACCAAGACAGATGGTATAGATGCGTTCGCAGTCCGGGGTCCACCGTGCAGGTGAAAACCTGCTGCTAGCAATTAGCAGACTATATGGCGGTACACTAGAGTATACACGCGTGGGTTAACCTCACCCAGCGTGAAAGAAGCAATCCTGTTAAGGCACAGGACCGCGGTACCGCACCTAAAGCGCGAGCAAGTAGTCAGCGAACTCAACCCCAACTGGGATTGAAGTCCGATTAGACCCTTGCTGGCGCAACACCGCAACTGGGTGTGAAATGAAACAGAAGAGCATGCAGTGCCGCACTGACGAACGCCACTAACCACCCAGGCTTGGGTAAGGAAAGCAAAGAGGAAGTGCACGGCGCCGTACTGGCGGTCACAGCAACTGGACGCTATAATGTGTGACTAGTGCTGTAGGATAAGTCGGGCGCTAGGTAGCAGCCATACACCTTCCGCGAACAGTCATACTATAGGGTAGGGGTATCCAAGGACGACTTGCACTCACAACATACACACATTAGCAATTGTTTGACAATACTAGCGCATGGCCGTGCGGTCATGCGCAGTTTATATAGCAGCAGCACAGGAAGTGGCCACAGCACTTTTGCCCTTCTAGGACCTGCCAAGAGGACCAATGGAATGTGCTGCAGAGCCTGAGCACATGACCCTCGATCTCCAACGGGAGACCATACGCTGGGCATGCTCAGTACGTGCAGACAAGGACTTAGTCCCAGAGAAGTCTGCTTGCTGCTGACCAGCACAGACTTTAATAGCAGAGACTGGAGAAGCAGCAGTAACTCTCAGAACAGAGTGAGAATGAGCAAGACGCTGGGACCGACGTCCTTGCTGAGCAGACTCCACTGCGGCTGGACAAGAATGGGAGACCGCAGCGGAGGTGGCCCGAGATTCCCCCTGTGCAGAAGCGGGAACTCGACTCCTAACATTACCCCCCCTACTAGGGCCCCCCCTCCTTGGGCCTCGCTACGTTCGAAGGCAGCAATGAGCTGCGGAGCCCGAATGTGCTCAGCAGGCTCCCAGGACCTATCCTCAGGGCCGTAACCCTTCCAGTCCACCCAAAAAAAATTTTTGTCACGTACCACCTTGCACCCCAAGATAGCGTTCACCTCGAAATCGTCCGTAGACAAACCCGATGTCCCGGCAGATGACTCAGAAAACCGAGACATGTATACGGGCTTAAGGAGGGACACATGAAAGGTGTCGGTGATACCAAGGCGTGGAGGAAGGGCCAGACGGTAGACCACAGGATTAACCTGTTCGAGGACCTTGAAGGGACCCAAGTAGCGAGGAGCAAATTTAGTGGACTCAACTCGCAGCCTGATGTTACGGGCGGAGAGCCACACCAAGTCGCCAGGAGCAAAGGACGGGGCGGGGCGCCGATGAGCATCGGCGGAGGACCTCATTCTCTCCTTAGAGGCCCGAATGGCATCCTGAGTGTGGTCCCAAATATCCCGTGCCTCCACAGCCCAGTCTGCCACCCTGGAGTCTGCGGAAGACACGGGCATAGGCACAGGTACCCGTGGATGCTGACCATAGTTGAGGAGGAATGGGGTTTGTCCAGTGGAGTCGGCTACGGCGTTCTTCAGCGCAAACTCTGCCCATGATAGCAAGGATGCCCAGTCATCCTGCCTGGCTGAAACAAAATGTCGCAGGTATGTGACCAAGGTCTGGTTGGCCCTCTCTACCAACCCATTCGTCTCGGGATGATAAGCGGAAGAGAGATTCAACTCAATACTGAGAAGACGACACAGCTCTCTCCAGAACCGAGACGCAAACTGGGGACCCCGGTCACTGACAATTTTGTCAGGCATACCACGTAGGCGGAAGATGTGCTTAATGAACAACGCAGCCAAGGCCCGTGCAGAAGGTAACCGTGGTAGCGGCACCAAACGCACCATTTTCGAGAAATGATCGGTGATGACCCAAATGATGGTACAGCCGCGAGACTTGGGCAAACCCACGACAAAGTCCATCCCGACCATCTCCCAGGGCCTATCTGCCACCGGCAAGGGATAGAGCAACCCAGCTGGCCTTTGACGCGGAGATTTATTTTTGGCGCAGGAGACACACGCCAGAATATAATCCCTGACATCCCGGACCATATGCGGCCACCAGTACGTCCTCGCCAGTAGCTCAGATGTCCTCTTTGTCCCAAAGTGTCCACCCACTCTGGACGAATGAGCCCAAGAGAGAACCTCCGATCGCAAATTAATGGGCACAAAAGTCTTGCCCGGAGGCACAGACTCAAGCGAAACCGGTGCTACGGTTCTCAGGCTCTCAGAGGGAACAATAAGCCGAGGCTCCTCTTCCTCCTCTTCAGTTGACATAAGGGAGCGAGAGAGAGCATCAGCACGAATATTCTTCTCCCCGGCGAGAAAATGAAGAGAAAAGTGGAACCGGGAAAAGAACAAGGACCATCTGGCATGGCGAAAATTTAGCCGCTGGGCTGTCTGTAAGTAGACCAAATTTTTGTGGTCAGTGTAAACCTGGAAGGGAAACCGCGCACCTTCCAGAAGATGTCTCCACTCTGAAAAGGCCAACTTCATTGCTAGCAGCTCCCTATCCCCGATGGAGTAGTTTCTCTCCGCTGGCGAGAAAGTCTTAGAGAAGAAGAAGCATGGATGCTTCCGACCTTGAGCATCCTTCTGGTAGAGAACTGCTCCAGCACCAACGGACGAGGCATCCACCTCCATTAGGAATGGCTTATCCACATCGGGACGATGTAAGATGGGAGCGCTAGCAAAGTGGGACTTAATAGAAGTGAAGGCCTTGGAGACCTCTTCCAACCACAATTTAGGATTCGCTCCCTTCTTGGTGAGGGCTACCAAGGGAGCTACCAGAGTTGAGAAGTGGGGAATGAACTGGCGGTAATAGTTAATGAACCCCATAAAGCGCTGCACCGCTTTAAGAGAATGGGGCTCTTGCCAGTCCATCACAGCCTGTAGTTTGGCAGGATCCATAGCCAATCCCTGGGCGGAGATGATATAGCCCAGGAACGGCAAAGACTCCTGCTCAAACATACACTTCTCCAACTTAGCGTAAAGAGAGTTTGCCCGTAGGAGGTCGAAGACTCTGCCAACATCTCTCCGGTGGGAGTCAATATCTGGAGAAAAATGAGAATATCATCCAGATAGACTACAACTGAGGTGGAAAGCATATCCCGGAAGATGTCGTTGACAAAGTCTTGAGAAACGGCTGGGGCATTACAGAGCCCGAAGGGCATCACCAGATACTCATAGTGCCCATCTCTGGTGTTAAACGCCGTTTTCCATTCGTCCCCCTTACGGATGCGAATCAGGTTGTAAGCACCCAGCAGATCTAATTTAGTAAATACCCTTGCTCCCCGAAGCCAATCAAAGAGCTCAGATATCAAGGGCAAAGGATACTTGTTCTTAACGGTGATAGCGTTAAGACCCCTGTAGTCTATGCATGGACGTAGCTCCCCATTCTTCTTCTGCACGAAGAAGAACCCTGCCCCAGCAGGTGACACTGACTTCCTGATAAACCCTCTTGCCAGATTCTCTTGAATGTACTGAGACATGGCCTCCGTCTCCGGGAGAGATAATGGATAAACTCGACCCCGGGGAGGCTCCGCACCAGGCAAGAGATCGATAGGACAGTCATAGGGGCGATGGGGCGGAAGGGTCTCCGCCGCCTTCTTGGAGAACACGTCTGCGTAAGACCAATATTGCTTGGGGAGAGAGGATAGATCTGCGGGTACCTCAGTAGTAGCAACCTGAACGCACTCTCGGTGACACCTACCCCCACATGATTCACCCCATCCCAGAATTCTGCCTGAGGACCACTCGATGTGAGGAGAGTGGTACCGTAGACAAGGTATCCCCAACAGGACCTCATCAATACCCTCAGGAATGACGAGCAGAGAAATAATCTCCTGATTGGATAGCGACAGGGACAGAGTAACAGGGATGGTCTGATGTGTTATCTGTGCGGGGAGTGTCGACCCATTCACCACTCGTACCGTTACTGGTTGAGATAGCATAACCAGGGGTATTGCGTGACGTTGGGCGAAGGCAGAAGACGTAAAATTGCCCTCCGCCCCAGAATCCACGCAGAGGTCTACCGAGTGGGAGGATGAGCCAAAGGTAATTGTCCCCTTAAAGGACAATTTGGAGGCAAACGTCGCAGTGTCTAGTGCACCTCCACCTACTACCACTAGACGCTGACGTTTCCTCGACCGCTGATTACATCTGGTGGCAAGATGTCCTGACTGTTGGCAAACATGGCAACCCTGGAGTGCACGAGCGGTCTGGGACTTAGATCCCGCTCGTGACACCACCTTAGGTTCCTGGAACTCAGGAGCCTGGACTGGAGATTCCAAAGGTTTGGCGAAGGTGGGAGCCAGCCGAAACCTCTGCCTACACTGGGCTCGCTCTAACCTCCGTTCGTGAAAACGGAGGTCAATGCGAGTAGATACTGCTATTAACTCCTCCAGTGTGGTGGGAATCTCCCTAGTGGCCAGAGCATCCTTAACGTGGTCAGCCAGCCCCCTCCAAAATATAGGGATAAGGGCTTTATCCGACCACTCCAGCTCAGATGCCAGAGTGCGGAAATGGACGGCAAAAAGGCTGACCAAGGACGAGCCCTGAGTCAGTGCCAACAGTTGGAGCGCCATGTCATGGGTGACACAAGGTCCTAGAAAGACCTGTTTCAGAGTGCTCAGGAATAACGGAGCACTCTGCACCACATGATCGCCACGCTCCCACAGCGGCGTAGCCCACTGCAACGCCCTGTCCGACAATAAGGAAATTATAAAGCCCACCTTAGCCCGCTCTGTAGGGAAACGAGAGGCCAGAAGCTCGAGATGTATTGAGCACTGACTCACGAAACCCCTACAGGACTTACTGTCACCAGAAAATTTCTCTGGTAGCGGGAGGCGAGATAGCGTCGGTACAGGAGCGGCAGTGGACAAGGTAGCTGCAGCCACACTTGCAGCCTGAACAGCGACAGCAGTAACATCCACAGCTGAGGTTGAACGCTCAAGTGCCACCAACCTTCCCTCCAGCTGCTGGATGTACCGCTGTAAACGCTGGTCGTCCGCCATTTACTAGCCAGACCCTGGCGCTAGTATTCTGTTAGGACTGGCGGAACGCACCAAGACAGATGGTATAGATGCGTTCGCAGTCCGGGATCCACCGTGCAGGTGAAAACCTGCTGCTAGCAATTAGCAGACTATATGGCGGTACACTAGAGTATACACGCGTGGGTTAACCTCACCCAGCGTGAAAGAAGCAATCCTGTTAAGGCACAGGACCGCGGTACCGCACCTAAAGCGCGAGCAAGTAGTCAGCGAACTCAACCCCAACTGGGATTGAAGTCCGATTAGACCCTTGCTGGCGCAACACCGCAACTGGGTGTGAAATGAAACAGAAGAGCATGCAGTGCCGCACTGACGAACGCCACTAACCACCCAGGCTTGGGTAAGGAAAGCACAGAGGAAGTGCACGGCGCCGTACTGGCGGTCACAGCAGCTGGACGCTATAATGTGTGACTAGTGCTGTAGGATAAGTCGGGCGCTAGGTAGCAGCCATACACCTTCCGCGAACAGTCATACTATAGGGTAGGGGTATCCAAGGACGACTTGCACTCACAACATACACACATTAGCAATTGTTTGACAATACTAGCGCATGGCCGTGCGGTCATGCGCAGTTTATATAGCAGCAGCACAGGAAGTGGCCACAGCACTTTTGCCCTTCTAGGACCTGCCAAGAGGACCAATGGAATGTGCTGCAGAGCCTGAGCACATGACCCTCGATCTCCAACAGGAGACCTTACGCTGGGCATGCTCAGTACGTGCAGACAAGGACTTAGTCCCAGAGAAGTCTGCTTGCTGCTGACCAGCACAGACTTTAATAGCAGAGACTGGAGAAGCAGCAGAAACTCTCAGAACAGAGTGAGAATGAGCAAGACGCTGGGACCGACGTCCTAGCTGAGCAGACTCCACTGCGGCTGGACAAGAATGGGAGACCGCAGCGGAGGTGGCCCGAGATTCCCCCTGTGCAGAAGCGGGAACTCGACCCCTAACATATGATTCTCTGATTCTAAGTTTGGGTTCTGGAACACCACCCAAAATGTATTCTAAAGTTCGGCTTGGATACCAGTACTGTACCTGAACTTGAACCAGAACCCAAACCACATTGAAAACAATGGGAACCCAAATGTTTAAGTTGAAAAATCTCTCTCTGCAACGAACTTCCCCCGTGAACACCAAACATTGCAAAAGACTTCCTGGAGAATTCCGTATTTGGCATTTAGCACTGGAAACTAGCTTTCCGGTATGAAACCCAAACTATTATATTCGGGTTCGCTCATCTCTAGGAGAGATGTCTCTTGACAATATATATATATATATATATAAATATATATATAGATTTTATTTTCAGTAAGAATGATAATTTTATTTGTAGAGCACCAACATATTCCACAACACATTAGTAAGTCAGATATTAGCCTTTACAGAGTAACATATAATTCAACACATACCAAAAGGAGTGAGGGCCCTGCTCGCAAGATAGCAATCTATGAGGAAATAAGGAAGATGCAAAAGGTGAGAAGTTCTTGTATTGTATGGTCAAGCCATTAATATAATACGATATTCAAATAATGCTGCATTAACCTGTCAACAGGCAGTATCTGTACAAGTACAGATACAGAGTGCTATTAAGTGTATGAAGGCTGTGAAAACAGATAATGCAAGGGACCAGATTCTGCTGAGAATTTACAAAGGGCCAAAGGTTAAAGTTAGATTTGTTAGGTGAGGTGATAACGAAAAAACACTTTTAGAGCAATTCCCTAAATACCAACTGATAATTGATGCCAATTTATAAACCCCATTACTTTGGAAGAGTTTAGGAATGGATTGTGTATTGACAAAATAAGATTTGTTTCAGTAAAATCTGACATATTGTTGAAAATTGAAAAATATTCCATGAAAAAATCAGTAACTGATAACCATTTAATTTTTCTTTTTGGAAACTGTGATTTACTTTGTTATTTAAGAAGCATATGTTTCTCAGTTATGCTTCTATTTCTTGGATTTAATTGTTTTTTGACCTTAATCAGATTGAAATGGAATGAGCTGTATTTCTATAAAAAAAATAGCGAGGCTGCAGCCTTCCTCTTTTCCACGAGTTTAGTACAATATTGCAATACACCCTCATTGAAGTGAGAAGATCTGAATTTTATTACCACCCACAGAGCCCATAGACAGTAATGCTTACAGCAATATAAAGTAAGAAAATTAAATTAGAAAGATACTACTCTGGATAACAATGCAATACCATAAGGTGGGTGGGTAATCTAACCAGAGTTTATTATCAAAGGCATTAAGAGCTGCTCATGATTGACAAGAAAACATCTGTCTTGGATTTGTTAAACATATGTGAGTTAAGCTTATGTTTCTGTGCTTGTTTGATTTTCTTCCACTTTTTCCTGTTTGTCAGATTTTATTTTTATTGCAACATTTTGAATGAATTATTGAATTCTTGCCTTGTTTGTAAAGGAATTAAATCTATTTATTTGCATCAATCTTTTCCAAAGTTGATTATTTTAAAAACGTGTTTTTTTCAATTTGGAATAACTCTTTGGCTTGTTGATTCCTCGCTAAAGATGGTCATGTAGTGGGGTCCTACTGATGTGAAATCAACCACCCACTCCATATGCTTGTATTGCTGCAGATAGCTCTCATCCAGTGCTTGCTGCAAAGAAACCAGTGGACATTTATCTAGGAAAGAGCTTAATCTTTCAAATTTCACTCTATTTAAAAATACTGTTTGTAGACAAGTATTTCACAATGTACTATATTTAAAATGTTAAGGATAGTTATTTTGGAAGGAAAAAAGTTTTCATCAGTTGGTATTGCGATTGTTGTAATTCCTAAATTATCTCCTATGATAAACTTGTTTTTCAGGCCCTTCTCATATTGCATTTTTGAAGTGCATCCCAAAGTTCCATCTGAATTCCTAAAACTGGATTTAAACAAACCCCTGAAGGAATCATAGGCTGTTTTTATTGTTCGTACTGTTTTCTAAATGTGTCCATCTTTTCAGATGGGTACAGAAAAGTAACAGACTACATATCTGAGGTCATGAAGTAATTAGAAAAACCAGGCATGTCTGGAATTCTGGTGATGAACAAGTACAGTAGGATAGTCAAATCTGTCAACTGTAGTGGCACTCATATAAGTCTACAGTATTAAAGAACTTATTTATTGAATATAGAAATTACAGAAAAATAAGAGACGTTTCGGTCAATACCTGACAGAAAGGGTCTCAGCAGTGGACACTGCAGACTTTTACCAAGATCTCCTCTATCCAGATGACCGATGAAGGTCAGGTACTATTAGTACCTTTAGTTCTATTACATCATTTGATTAAAAATAGACTAGCCGAATCCTTCTAAGCTATGTAGAAACATAAATTCTGTTCTCCACATGAGTCATCATTAGAACTACAATTCTACTCACTGCAAAGTCCCTAGTAGGGGGGAGCAGCTGTGTAGCTGGGTCAGGAGTTGAAGATTGGGTGGAGTTGTGCTGTCAGGTACTTTTCAGCAAGTAGAATTGCAGTTCTAATGATGACTAATGCAGGGAAAAGAGACCTGTTTTACATAGAACTTAGAAGTTTTCAGCTAGTCTTTCTTTAATCACATTAAGTCATAGACCTAATGGAAAAGCAAATAATTGATGGGGTAGAAAGGCAAAATGAGCAATTGTAAGTACACACTGCCATATAATATGTTGAGTGCAATATACTAAGAGGATAAACCCTTTGGTGGGAAGGCTTCTTTAACTCTGTGTCACAGCAATGTATTGCTCTATATTGTCTAAATCAAGTTTTTAAGGGGATTTATTTAGAACCCCCGGAAGCACTGTTGAAGCGAAGTTGGACAGGGCCTTGTATTTTATTCATATAATCTGATTAGAGCTAGTGAATTGTAATAACTTTATAAAGACTGTATACTTTTGTAGATCTTTGAGTAGAGCCATTCATCTCTTCCTTCAGAGGCAATATGTCTCAAATTGCTTCCCATAGATTGGAAATCTCACCATCTGAAAAAAACATCTGTTATAGTAATAGGAAGTTAAACATGATTTACTGCATGACTGACCACCCAAGTTTCACAGCAGAGAATAGCAGTGAGAGTACAGATAAGAAGGTGGCATTTTGCTGAGGGCACTGTAGTGTAAGATGTATGAGGTACAAATATAGCTTATATTGTAACTGTATGTTAGGATCCAACATGAAAGAACTATGCTGGACCATCATTTCTTAGATTTCTTTCTTATGCTATTCCTCTGTTATTCCTTCTGGAAATGCAAAAATAAATCTTTAAAATAACACAGAATAGATATGGAATATAGATACCAAGTAGACCTGGAAAATGTCTAACATTTCACTATACAAAGATTAACATTTTTTCTAAAACTTGAACATCCCTTACTTGAGAATCATACATTACCATCTACTAATTCACCTATCTTTTTAGATATATTACACATTGCTGCTGGTAATTTAACCTAGATTATATATTCCTAATATGATATGATATTAGAATTAAGAAAAAAAGACAAAACACATCAACCAACAGTTTTTCTTTAGTATGAAGCTTAATTACTTTACGCAAATGCAACCATAAGTCAAATCTTCGCCTAATAAATGCTTCCTTTCAGAAATAGTTACCTTATCATCGCTGCCTAAAGGATTTTTTAGGAGGCTAGGTTGTCCTCTAAAAGAAAGTTTGCAGCCTCAGCATTAGATTACACCTGAATTCACAGGACCTACTACAGTTAGGGCCAGAAATATTTGGACAGTGACACAATTTTCGCGAGTTGGGCTCTGCATGCCACATTGGATTTGAAATGAAACCTCTACAACAGAATTCAAGTGCAGATTGTAACGTTTAATTTGAAGGGTTGAACAAAAATATCTGATAGAAAATGTAGGAATTGTACACATTTCTTTACAAACACTCCACATTTTAGGAGGTCAAAAGTAATTGGACAAATAAACATAACCCAAACAAAATATTTTTATTTTCAATATTTTGTTGCAAATCCTTTGGAGGCAATCACTGCCTTAAGTCTGGAACCCATGGACATCACCAAACGTTGGGTTTCCTCCTTCTTAATGCTTTGCCAGGCCTTTACAGCCGCAGCCTTCAGGTCTTGCTTGTTTGTGGGTCTTTCCGTCTTAAGTCTGGATTTGAGCAAGTGAAATGCATGCTCAATTGGGTTTAGATCTGGAGATTGACTTGGCCATTGCAGAATGTTCCACTTTTTGGCACTCATGAACTCCTGGGTAGCTTTGGATGTATGCTTGGGGTCATTGTCCATCTGTACTATGAAGCGCCGTCCAATCAACTTTGCAGCATTTGGCTGAATCTGGGCTGAAAGTATATCCCGGTACACTTCAGATTTCATCCGGCTACTCTTGTCTGCTCTTATGTCATCAATAAACACAAGTGACCCAGTGCCATTGAAAGCCATGCATGCCCATGCCATCACGTTGCCTCCACCATGTTTTACAGAGGATGTGGTGTGCCTTGGATCATGTGCCGTTCCCTTTCTTCTCCAAACTTTTTTCTTCCCATCATTCTGGTACAGGTTGATCTTTGTCTCATCTGTCCATAGAATACTTTTCCAGAACTGAGCTGGCTTCTTGAGGTGTTTTTCTGCAAATTTAACTTTGGCCTGTCTATTTTTGGTATTGATGAATGGTTTCCATCTAGATGTGAACCCTTTGTATTTACTGTCATGGAGTCTTCTCTTTACTGTTGACTTAGAGACAGATCTTGTTCACTGTGCAAGTAGCCCATGTGTTCCTGTTTCCATTAGAGACAGATACACCTACTTCACTGAGAGTGTTCTGGACTTCAGTTGATGTTGTGAACGGGTTCTTCTTCACCAAATTAAGTATGCGGCGATCATCCACCACTGTTGTCATCCGTGGACGCCCAGGCCTTTTTGAGTTCCGAAGCTCACCAGTCAATTCCTTTTTTCTCAGAATGTACCCAACTGTTGATTTTGCTACTCCAAGCATGTCTGCTATCTCTCTGATGGATTTTTTTTTTTTCAGCCTCAGGATGTTCTGCTTCACCTCAATTGAGAGTTCCTTTGACCGCATGTTGTCTGCTCACAGCAACAGCTTCCAAATGCAAAACCACACACCTGGAATCCACCCCTGACCTTTTAACTACTTCATTGATTACAGGTTAACGAGGGAGACGCCTTCAGAGTTAATTGCAGCCCTTAGAGTCCATTGTCCAATTACTTCTGGTCCCTTGAAAAAGAGGACGCTATGCATTACAGAGCTATGATTCCTAAACCCTTTCTCCGATTTGGATGTGGAAACTATCATATTGCAGCTGGGAGTGTGCACTTTCAGCCCATATTATATATATAATTGTATTTCTGAACATGTTTTTGTAAACAGCTAAATTAACAAAACTTGTGTCACTGTCCAAATATTTCTGGCCCTAACTGTAAATCACACATGAGATTTAAGCAGCATTGTGTATACCTAAGGCATGGCACTGTTCACTGAACATGGAGATTCATTCTTTGTACGCCAGCAAAGCAGTTGTACTTGTTTCAATGCTTACCTTCCAGTTACAAGCTCATATACAAGGCACAAAATAATGCACAATGATATTTACATATGTAACATAGTAACATAGTTAGTAAGGCCGAAAAAAGACATTTGTCCATCCAGTTCAGCCTATATTCCATCATAATAAATCCCCAGATCTACGTCCTACAGAACCTAATAATTGTATGTTACAATATTGTTCTGCTCCAGGAAGACATCCATGCCTCTCTTGAACCCCTCGACTGAGTTCGCCATCACCAACTCCTCAGGCAAGCAATTCCAGATTCTCACTGCCCTAACAGTAAAGAATCCTCTTCTATGTTGGTGGGAAAACCTTCTCTCCTCCAGACGCAAAGAATTCTCCCTTGTGCCCGTCACCTTCCTTGGTATAAACAGATCCTCAGCGAGATATTTGTATTGTCCCCTTATATACTTATACATGGAATATATGGTAGAATTGCCTTAATGCTTTACTATTTTTTTGCATAAATTAAATATGTGTTACATAATTACATTTACATTATGAATAAAACTGTTGGTCTCTTTAGTCTAAAATACAAGATTTCCAATTAACTACTTTATAATGTACAATTTAATATTTCAGAAAAACTGATTAGAAGCCATTTGATTTGATGCTGGATTATATATGTAAATGAAAGGAAAGAAGCAAAGGTTAATTTTCTGGGTTGAAATGGATATAACTTGTTATTACTCTATTTTCTCTTTTGCACTAAATCAGGCTTGCTAAAGATGTTATTAACAAATACATTTTGCTTAGAATTCCCACTTTATATTAATATTGCATTGTAGCTGGTTGAGATTTTAGAAGCACAACTTGATTTGTAACTGTCCTGCATTAGAACGTAGCAGTGATCATTTAAAAAAACATGTCTGCAAATGAGTACACTATTGGAGCTATGCAAACATACTGAAGAATATTTTTCAGGCTTTATAATTGTGATTTTCTTAACATACGATGTGACCATGCTTACCCACAATTTTTTAAAAACTAGTTTTTAAGGCACACCTTCATCCGGCTTCTAACTCAGGATTCTGAGGAACAATGTTAGGTGTCGAGTTCCCGCCTCTGCACAGGGGGATCTCGAACCATCTCTGCTGTGGTCTCCCATTCTTCTCCAGCCACAGTGGAGTCTGCTCATCGGAGACGTTAGTCCCAGCGTATAGCTCAGGCTAATACTGGACGACTGGTTACTACTGCCCTTCCAGGCTCTGTTCTTGTAGCCAGCAATGTTCAGCAGCGAGCAGGTCTTTCTGGGACTAAGTCCAGATTTTCCCTTTCTGAGCATGCCCACGGAATGACCTCCCATTGGAGGTCGGGGGTCACATGCTTAGATACTGCAGCTAATCACATTGGTCCTCTAGGAAGGTCCTAAAGGTGTTCTTCTGTGGCAGACTCCCATTGGTCCTTCTCGGAAGGTCTTGTACTTGTTGCAACTATAAAATATTTGCATGGCCGCACGGCCATGTGCTAGTATACAATTGTTATTGTGTGTGTGTTGATGAGTGCAAGTCGTTCCTTAAAAAACCCATCCCTTGTGTATGACTGTTTGCATAAGGTGTATGGCTGCAATCTAGCTCTCAGCTGAACTCAGCTTTAACACGTGACCGCCAGTGCAGCGCCGAGCGCTATTAGAGCGCTTACCTTACCAAAGTCTGGGTGGTTAGTGGCGTCCGCTAGTGTGGCACAGCATGCACTTCTGTGCATATTAATTACCTCTGATACCCCAATTGTGGTGTCGATCGCAAGAGGTCTACACTAACTCTAATCCTGTGTCCTTGGATAGAGTTCTGTGGTTCCTTGCTTGCGTTCTCTGTGCGGTACCGCGACCCTGTGACTTAACAGGGATCGCTTTCTTCATACAGGGTGAAGTTAACCCATGTGTGTATCCTCATTGTACCACCATATAGTCCGTCATTACTTAGCAGCAGGTTCTATCTCTGCACGGTGGACCCCGGGCTGCGAACGCACCTTATTATATCTATTTAATTATTTGGTGCGTTCTGCTAGCCCTAACATTATACTAGTGCCAGGGTCTGGCTAGTAATGACAGACAAACAGCAATCTTTGCAGTACATCCAGCAGCTGGAGGGTAGGTTGGCAGCTCTTGAGTGCACAACCTCAGCTGTGGATGGAACCGCAGTTGCTGTTCAGGCTGCTAGCGTGGCAGCAGCAACCTTGTCCACTGCCACTCCTGTTCTGACTCTATCTCGCCTCCCGCTGCCAGAAAAATTTTCTGGTGATAGTAAATCTTGTAGGGGTTTCGTGAGTCAGTACTTTATCCATCTCGAGCTGCTGGCCGCACGTTTCCCCACAGAGCGGGCTAAGGTGGGATTTATTGTGTCTCTCCTGTCGGACAGGGCGTTGGAGTGGGCTACGCCGCTGTGGGAGCGTGGCGATCATGTGGTGCAGAATGCTCCATTGTTTCTGAGCACTCTGAAACAGGTCTTTTTAGGACCGTGTCACCCATGATACGGCGCTCCAACTGTTGGCATTAACTCAGGGCTCGTCCTTGGTCAGCCATTTTGCCGTCCACTTTCGCACACTAGCATCTGAGCTGGAGTGGTCGGATAAGGCTCTTATTCCGATATTTTGGAGGGGGCTGGCTGACCACGTGAAGGATGCTCTGGCCACTAGGGAGATTCCAGCCACACTGGAAGAGTTAGTAGCAGTGTCCACTCGTATTGACCTCCATTTTCACGAGCGGAGGTTAGAGCGAGCCCAGTGTAGACAGTGGTTTCGGCTGGCTCCTACCTTCGCCAAACCTTTGGAATCTCCAGTCCAGGCCCCTGAGTCCCATGAGCCTATGGTAGTGTCACGAGCAGGATCTAAGTCCCGGACTGCTCATGCACTCCAGGTTTGTCTTGTTTGCCAGCAGTCAGGACATCTTGCCACCAGATGTCCCCAGCGGTCGAGGAGACGTCAGCGTCTAGTGGTAGTAGGTGGAAGTACACTAGACACGGCGACGCTTGCTGTTATGATGCGGTGGTTTAGGAGCAACATGGAATGAGCTCTGAAGGAAGTGGTGACTGTACTGACCGCAGTCCCTAAGCTCAACACAACACTAGAAGTAGCCGTGGGGTGCTCCTAACTCTCCCTAGGCACCTCATCACCGCCTAAAAGCTAACTACTAGGGTTGAGCGAAACGGGTCGGCAATTTTCAGAAGTCGCCGACTTTTGGCAAAGTCGGGTTTCATGAAACACGACCCGACCCCTGTGTGGGGTCGGCCATGAAGTCGGCGATCTTCTGAATCTGGAATCGGAATTCCGATACCGATTCCCGATATGTTTAAGATATCGGGAATTGGTATCGGAATTCAGATTTAAGTGTAAAATAAAGAATAAAAATAAAAAATATCGCTATACTCACCCTCTGACGCGCCCTGGTACTAACCGGGAACCTTCCTTCCTTCTAATCAGCGCTTCCAGGACCTTGCGGTGACGTCGCGGCTTGTGATTGGTCGCGCGACCGCCCATGTGACCGCTTGCGCGACCAATCAGAAGCTGTGTCGTCACCGCGACGTCACCGAAGGTCCTGGAAGCGCTGATTCTTAGGAAGGAAGGCTGCCGGAAAGAAACTGGGCGCGTCCGAGGGTAAGTATATTCCTATTAGGTATATACTCACCCTCGGACGCGCCCTGCTTCTTTCCGGCAACCTTCCTTCCTAAGAATCAGCGCTTCCAGGACCTTCGGTGACGTCGCGGTGATGTCACGGCTTCTGATTGGTCGCGCAAGCAGTCACATGGGCGGTCACGCGACCAATCACAAGCCGCGACGTCACCGCGACGTCACCGCAAGGTCCTGGAAGCGCTGATTAGAAGGAAGGAAGGTTCCCGGTTAGTACCAGGGCGCGTCAGAGGGTGAGTATAGCGATATTTTTTATTTTTATTCTTTATTTTACACTTAAATATGGATCACAGGGCCTGAAGGAGTGTTTCCTCTCCTTCAGACCCTGGGAACCATTGGAAACCCAATGCACTGCATTGGGTTTCGAGTTTCGGCCGACCCCGACTTATTTATAGGATCGGCCGATTTCACTTGACCCGACTTTTGAAAAAGTCGGGTTTCGTGAAACCCGACCCGATCCTATAAAAGTAAAAGTCGCTCAACACTACTAACTACCCCTAAAGATAGAAGCAGGAAAACTATCTTGCCTCAGAGAAAATCCCCAAAGGATAGATTAGCCCCCCACAAATAATGACTGTGAGTGGAGAGGGAAAAGACATACACAGAATGAAACCAGGATGAGCACAGGAGGCCAGTCTAACTTGATAGATAGGACAGGATGGAATACTGTGCGGTCAGTATAAAACACTACAAAAATCCACACAGAGTTTACTAAAAATCTCCACACCTGACTAAAGGTGTGGAGGGTAAATCTGCTTCCCAGAGCTTCCAGCAAGACAGAATTAATTCATACTGATAACGCTGGACAAACATAGAATCACAGAACGGATAAGTCCACAAACTGTGAACAGAAAAGAGCAAACAAAAACTTAGCTTTGCTGAACTGGTCAGGATAACAGGGCACTCCAAAGAGATGTGAATCCAACCAGGAAGCATTTACAAGTGGCACTGGCTGAAGGACAGAGCCAGGCATAAATAGCCGAGCAGAAAATACGATCAGTGGAAGCAGCCGAAGACAGCTAACTCCAAGGAGCAGCCATACCACTAGAAACCACAAGAGGGAGCCCAAGAGCAGAACTCACAAAAGTGCCACTTACAACCACCGGAGGGAGCCCAAGAGCGGAATTCACAACAGTACCCCCCCTTGAGGAGGGGTCACCGAACCCTCACCAGAGCCCCCAGGCCGATCAGGATGAGCCAAGTGAAAAGCACGAACCAAATTGGTGGCATGGACATCAGAAGCAACAACCCAAGAATTATCCTCCTGACCATAACCCTTCCACTTGACAAGACACTGAAGCCTCCGCCTTGAAAAACGAGAATCCAAAATCTTCTCAACCTCATATTCCAACTCTCCCTCAACCAACACCGGGGCAGGAGGGTCAACCGAGGGAACAACGGGGACCACATTTCTCCGCAACAAAGATCTTTGGAAAACATTATGAATGGCAAAAGAGGCTGGAAAAGGACCAACACACACCGACGGCGGTTAGCAAAACGTTGAGCCCTTTCCTGAGACAACGTCAAATTGTCCACCACATGAGTCCAAATCTGCTGCAGCCTGTCCACCACAGAGTCAACACCAGGACAATCAGAAGGCTCAACCTGCCCAGAAGAAAAGCGAGGATGAAAACCAAAATTACAAAAGAAAGGTGAAACCGAAGTAGCTGACCTAGCCCGATTATTAAGGGCAAACTCAGCCAACGGCAAGAAAGACACCCAATCATCCTGATCAGCAGACACAAAGCATCTCAAATAGGTATCCAAGGTCTGATTAGTTCGCTCAGTTTGGCTATTAGTCTGAGGATGAAACGCCGAAGAAAAAGACAAATCAATGCCCATCCTAGCACAAAAGGCCCACCAAAATCTAGAGACAAACTGAGAACCTCTGTCAGACACAATATTCTCCGGAATGCCATGCAAACGAACCACATGCTGAAAAAACAATGGAACCAGATCTGAGGAGGAAGGCAACTTAGGCAAAGGTACCAGATGGACCATTTTAGAGAATCGGTCACAAACAACCCAGATAACAGACATCTTCTGGGAAACAGGAAGATCCGAAATAAAATCCATGGAAATATGCGTCCAGGGCCTCTCAGGGACCGGCAAAGGCAAAAGCAACCCACTAGTGCGGGAACAGCAAGGCTTGGCACGGGCGCAGGTCCCACAGGACTGCACAAAAGCACGCACATCGCGCGACAAGAAAGGCCACCAAAAGGACCTAGCAACCAAATCTCTGGTACCAAAAATCCCAGGATGGCCAGCCAACACTGAACAATGAACCTCAGAAATCACCTTACTTGTCCATCCATCAGGAACAAACAGCTTCCCCACTGGACAGCGGTCAGGCCTATCAGCCTGAAATTCCCGAAGCACCCGCCGCAAATCAAGGGAGATGGCAGAAAGAATCACCCCTTCCTTAAGAATGCCAACCAGCTCAAGGACTCCAGGAGAATCAGGTGAAAAACTCCTAGAGAGGGCATCAGCCTTAACATTATTAGATCCCGGAAGATATGAGACCACAAAATCAAAACGGGAGAAAAACAGAGACCATCGAGCCTGTCTAGGATTCAGCCGCTTGGCCGACTCAAGGTAAACCAGATTCTTATGATCAGTCAAGAAAACAACGCGGTGCTTAGCTCCCTCAAGCCAATGTCGCCACTCCTCAAACGCCCACTTCATAGCCAACAACTCCCGATTGCCGACATCATAATTGCGTTCCGCAGGCGAAAACTTTCTGGAAAAAAAGGCACACGGTTTCATCAAAGAACCATCAGACTCCCTCTGAGACAAAACGGCCCCTGCCCCAATCTCAGAAGCGTTGACCTCAACCTGAAAAGGAAGAGAAACATACGGCTGACGCAACACAGGGGCAGAAGTAAATCAGCGTTTAAGCTCCTGAAAGGCCTCAACAGCCGCAGAGGACCAATTCGTCACATCAGCGCCTTTTTTTCATCAAATCAGTAAGGGGCTTAACCACACTGGAAAAGTTGGCAATGAAACGACGATAGAAATTAGCAAAGCCCAAAAATTTTTGAAGGCCCTTCACAGATGTGGGTTGAATCCAGTCATGAATAGCTTGAACCTTAACAGGATCCATTTCTATAGACGAGGGAAAGACCTTCTGAACTCCGAATAGGCACTTAGACCCCTTCACAAACAAAGCATTATCACGAAGGATCTGGAACACCATCCTGACCTGCTTCACATGAGACTCCCAATCATCTGAAAAAATAAAAATATCATCCAAATACACGAACATGAATTTATCAAGATAATTGCGGAAAATATCATGCATGAAAGACTGGAACACAGATGGAGCATTAGAGAGCCCAAATGGCATCACAAGGTATTCAAAATGGCCTTCGGGCGTATTAAATGCAGTTTTCCATTCGTCACCCTGTTTAATACGAACAAGATTATATGCCCCTCGGAGGTCAATCTTAGTAAACCAACTAGCCCCCTTAATCTGAGCAAACAAATCAGTAAGCAGAGGCAAGGGGTATTGGAATTTAACCGTGATCTTATTAAGAAGACGATAATCAATACAGGGTCACAAGGAGCCATCCTGCTTAGCAACAAAAAAGAAACCCGCTCCCAATGGTGACGAAGAAGGCCGAATATGCCCCTTCTCCAAAGACTCCTTAACATAACTCCGCATGGCGGCATGCTCTAGCACAGACAGATTGAAAAGTCGGCCCTTAGGGAACTTGCAACCAGGAATCAAGTTAATAGCACAATCACAGTCCCTGTGTGGTGGAAGGGAACTGGACTTGGGCTCATCAAATACATCCTGGAAATCCGACAAAAACTCAGGAACCTCAGAAGAGGGGGAAGAGGAAATTGACATCAAAGTAACGTCACTATGTACCCCTTGACAACCCCAACTAGTCACAGTCATAGTTTTCCAATCCAGCACCGGATTATGTTCCTGTAACCATGGAAAACCCAGTACAACAACATCAGGCAGGTTATGCAACACCAGAAAACGGCAATCTTCCTGATGTGCTGGGGCCGTGTACATAGTCATCTGCGTCCAGTACCGAGGTTTGTCCTTGGCCAAGGGTGTAGCATCAATACCCCTCAAAGGAATAGGGCTCTGCAAAGGCTGCAAGGAAAAACCACAGCGCCTGGTGAATTCTAAGTCCATTAAGTTCAGGGCAGCACCTGAATCCACAAATGCCATGACAGAAAAGGACAACAATGAGCAAATCAGGGTCACAGATAAGAGAAATTTAGGCTGTATAGTACTAATGGTAACAGATCTAGCGACTCTCTTAGTACGCTTAGGGCAATCAGAGATAATATGAGTAGAATCACCACAGTAAAAACACAGCCTATTCTGACGTCTGAATTCCTGCCGTTCTGTTATAGTCAAAATCCTATCACATTGCATAGGTTCAGGACTCTGCTCCGAGGACACTGCCATATGGTGCACAGCTTTGCGCTCGCGCAGACGCCGATCAATCTGAATAGCTAGAGACATAGATTCGCTCAAACCGGCAGGCGTAGGAAAGCCCACCATAACATCTTTAAGGGCTTCAGAAAGACCTTTTCTGAAAATAGCAGCCAGAGCCTCCTCATTCCATTTAGTGAGCACAGACCATTTTCTAAATTTCTGGCAGTATAATTCTGCCGCTTCCTGACCTTGACACAAGGCTAACAGGGTTTTTTC
This sequence comes from Ranitomeya imitator, assembly GCF_032444005.1. Classification (NCBI taxonomy): domain Eukaryota; kingdom Metazoa; phylum Chordata; class Amphibia; order Anura; family Dendrobatidae; genus Ranitomeya; species Ranitomeya imitator. Next base: position 913,662,599 of record NC_091282.1, on the reverse strand, counting down.
TGCATGATCCACAGAATTAGGTTCGTCATACAATAATCCGAGCGCTTGAAAAAATGCGTCTACATTCAATAATGCCGGATCCCCTGTTTCAAGAGAAAAGGCCCAGTCTTGAGGGTCACCACGCAGCAAGGATATGATGATTTTTACTTGCTGAATGGGATCACCTGAAGAACGGGGTTTCAAAGCAAAAAACAATTTGCAGTTATTTTTAAAGTTCAAAAACTTGGATCTGTCCCCCCAAAAAAAATCAGGAGTAGGAATTCTAGGCTCTAAAGCCGGAGTCTGGACAACGTAGTCCTGGATACTCTGTACTCTTGCAGCAAGTTGATCCACACGAGAAAACAAACCCTGAACATCCATGCCAGAGCATATATCCTGAACCACCCAGTTATCAAGAGGAAAAAAAAGACAAACCAGAGCACAGAAAAAAAAATGGTTCAGAACTTTCTTTTCCTTCTTTTGAGATGCATTTAATTCATTTTTGGCCACTTGCACTGTTATGATGAGGTGGTTTAGGAGCAACATGGAATGAGCTCTGAAGGAAGTGGCGACTGTACTGACTGCAGTCCCTAATCTCAACACAACACTAAAAGTAGCCGTGGGGTGCTCCTAACTCTCCCTAGGTACCTCGTCACCGCCTAAGAGCTAACTACCACTAAAGATAGAAGCAGGAAAACTATCTTGCCTCAGAGAAAATCCCCAAAGGATAGATTAGCCCCCCACAAATAATGACTGTGAGTGGAGAGGGAAAAGACATACACAGAATGAAACCAGGATGAGCACAGGAGGCCAGTCTAACTTGATAGATAGGACAGGATGGAATACTGTGCGGTCAGTATAAAACACTACAAAAATCCACGCAGAGTTTACTAAAAATCTCCACACCTGACTAAAGGTGTGGAGGGTAAATCTGCTTCCCAGAGCTTCCAGCAAGACAGAATTAATTCATACTGATAACGCTGGACAAACATAGAAGCACAGAACGGATAAGTCCACAAACTGTGAACAGAAAAGAGCAAGCAAAAACTTAGCTTTGCTGAACTGGTCAGGATAACAGGGAACTCCAAAGAGATGTGAATCCAACCAGGAAGCATTTACAAGTGGCACTGGCTGAAGGACAGAGCCAGGCATAAATAGCCGAGCAGAAAAGACGATCAGTGGAAGCAGCTGAAGACAGCTAACTCCAAGGAGCAGCCATACCACTAGAAACCACAAGAGGGAGCCCAAGAGCAGAACTCACAAAAGTGCCACTTACAACCACCGGAGGGAGCCCAAGAGCGGAATTCACAACAGTTTGCCTCCAAATTGTCCTATAAGGTGACAATTACTATAGGCTCGTTTTCCCACTCGGTAGAGCTCTGCGTGGATTCTGGGGCGGAGGGCAATTTTATGTTATCTGCCTTCGCCCAACGTCAAGCAACTCCCCTGGTAATGTTAGCTGAACCAGTGACCGTACGAGTGGTAAATGGGTCGACACTGCCCTCACAGATAACACACCAGACCATCCCTTTCACTCTGTCCATGTCGCCATCTCATCAGGAGATTATATCTCTGCTTGTCATTGCCGAGGGAATTGACGAGGTCCTGATGGGGATGCCTTGGCTACGGTTCCACTCTCATCATATTGAGTGGTCCTCAGGCAGAATTTTGGGATGGGGTGAATCTTGTGGGGGTAGATGTCAGAGGGAATGTGTTCAGGTTGCTACTACTGAGGTACCCACAGATCTATCCTCTCTCCCAAGCAATATTGGCTCTATGCAGACGTGTTCTCCAAAAGAGCTGTGGAGACCCTTCAGCCTCACCGCCCCTATGACTGTCCTATTGACCTCTTGCCTGGTGCTGAGCCTCCCCGCGTCGAGTCTATCCGTTATCTCTCCCGGAGATGGAGGCAATTTCACAGTACATCAAGGAAAATTTGGCAAGAGGATTCATTAGGAAGTCAGTGTCACCTGCAGGGGCTGGGTTCTTCTATGTGCAGAAGAAGAATGGGGAACTACGTCCATGCATAGATTACAGGGGTTTTAACGCCATCACCGTTAAGAATAAGTATCCTTTGCCCCTGATATCTGAGCTCTTTTATAGGCTTTGGAGAGCGAGGGTATTTACAAAATTAGATCTGCAGGGTGCTTACAACCTGATTCGCATCCGTGAGGGGGACGAATGGAAGACGGCTTTAAACACCAGGGATGGGCACTATGAATATCTGGTGATGCCCTTCGGGCTCTGTAATGCCCCAGCCATTTTCCATCTGTGAACAACATCTTCCGGGATATGCTCTCCACCTCAGTCGTAGTCTATCTGGATGATACTTTCATCTACTCTCCAGATATTGACTCCCACCAGAGAGATGTTTGCAAAGTCTTCGACCTCCTACGGGCAAACTCCCTCTATGCCAAGTTGGAGAAGTGTGTGTTCGAGCAGGAGTCCCTACCTTTCCTAGGCTATATCATCTCCACCCAGGGATTCGCTATGGTTCCTGCCAAACTACAGGCTGTGATGGACTGGCAGGAACCCCATTCTCTTAAAGCGGTGCAGCGCTTTATGGGGTTCATTAATTACTATCGCCAGTTCATTCCACACTTCTCAACTTTGGTAGCTCCCTTGGTTGCCCTCACCAAGAAGGGAGCAAATCCCAAATTGTGGTCTGAGGAGGTCTCCAAGGCCTTAATCTCCATTAAGTCTCACTTCGCTAGCGCTCCCATTCTACATCGCCCCGATGTAGATAAGCCATTTATAATGGAGGTGGATGCCTCATCTGTTGGTGCTGGAGCAGTCCTTTCCCAAAAGGATGCTCAAGGTCGGAAGCATCCTTGCTTCTTCTTTTCTAAGACCTTTTCACCAGCAGAGAGGAATTATTCCATCAGGGACAGGGAGTTGCTAGCCAAGAAGTTGGACTTCTCGGAGTGGAGACATCTCTTGGAGGGAGCTTGTTTTCCCTTCCAAGTCTTCACAGATCACAAGAATTTGGTGTACCTGCAGACAGCCCAGCGGTTAAATTCTCGCCAGGCCAGATGGTCTTTGTTCTTCTCCCGGTTTCAATTCACCCTTCATTTTCTTTCTGGGGAGAAGAACATTCATGCCGATGCTCTCTCTTGCTCCGTTGTATCATCTGTGGAGGAGGAAGAGGAACATCGGCTTATTGTCCTCACCGAGAGGCCTGAGAACTGTTGCCCCGGTTTCGCTAGAGTCTGTGCCTCCGGGCAAGACTTTTGTACCATCCAGTTTGCGTCCGGAGGGTCTCTCTTGGGCTCATTCATCCAGGGTGGGTGGACACTTTTGGTCCAATAGGACATCTGAGTTACTGGCGAGGACATACTGGTGGCCACATATGGCTCGTGATGTCACAGACTATGTTCGGGCATGTGTCTCTTGCGCCAAGAACAAGTCTCCTCGGCAATGGCCAGCTGGGTTGCTTTACCCCCTGCCAGTGGCGGACAGGCCCTGGGAGATGGTCGGGATGGACTTTGTGGTGGGCTTACCCAAGTCTCCTAGCTGCACCATTATCTGTGTGGTCACCGACCATTTTCCCAAAATGGTTCATTTGGTGCCTCTTCCACGGCTACCAACCTGGACCCGTGGAAGCACATTTGTGCAAAACGGCCATCGTCCGTTCTCCTGTCCCCGCACCCCTCACTTTTACCTGCCGCCTCTCCACAGATGTCTAATGCCGCATAAAGCGAATTAAAGGACATTGTTTTTCAGCAATCTTGGGGTGAGTGCCACATCTTTTATGCTTACATAGTGGGAAAATAGTAACAATACCTTATAAGGAAAACAATGAATGAAGACTATGCAGCAAGGTAAAGTGACTAGATTGGCTTTGGTTCAATGAGAGAGTACCTTGATATACATGACATTCAATGGAACGTTTTTTTCTCACTACATTCAGAATCTTTCTATGCCTCTGTACAACATTGAAGATTGTCAGTATGTATTTCATGAATTTATTTTGAAAGTAAAAGAAGAATTTGAAAAAAAAGTATTATATTGACTATAGTTTTTATTACTTGGACTTCTAGCTATTAACATGACAATATTATCCTTTTACGTAACAGTTCCCAGAATTTCTACAAAGCAGTACATTTTTCATATTCTGTTTGCAGGAATATTTTGCATTTTTAGATTATTGCCTGTTGTGCTTTCTAAATTTTATCCAACTGGACAAATCAGTAGCTATTTTGTACAGCAAGGACCAAAAGTTTGGACACATCTCATTAAAAATTTTTCTGTACTTTCATGACTATGAAAATTGTACATTCACACTGAAGTAATCAAAACTATGAATTTACACATGTGGAATTATATACTTAACAATAAAGTGTGAAACAACTGAAAATATGTCTTATATTCTAGGTTCTTCAAAGTAACCACCTTTTGCTTTGATGACAGCTTTGTACACTCTTGGCATTCTCTTGATGAGCTTCAAGAGGTAGTCACCGGGAATGGTTTTCACTTCAAAGGTGTGCCCTGTCAGGTTTAATAAATGGGATTTCTTGCCTTATAAATGGGGCTGAGACCATCAGTTGTGTTGTGCTGAAGTCTGGTGGATACACAGCTGATAGTCCTACTGAATACACTGTCAGAATTTGTATTATGGCAAGAAAAAAGCAGCTACATAAAGAAAAACGAGTGGCCATCATTACTTTAAGAAATGAAGGTCAGTCAGTCTGAAAAATTGGGCAAACTTTGAAAGTGTCCCCAAGTGCAGTGGCAAAAACCATCAAGCGCTACAAAGAAACTGGCTCACATGAGGTCCACCCCAGGAAGGGAAAACCAAGAGTCACCTCTGCTGCTGAGGATAAGTTTTTCCGAGTCAGCAGCTCAGATTAGACCAGAGACCAGGTCAATGCCACACAGAGTTCTAGCAGCAGACACATCTCTACAACAACTGTTAAGAGGAGACTTTGTGCAGCAGGCCTTCATGGTAAAATAGCTGCTAGGAAACTACTGCTAAGTACAGGCAACAAGCAGAAGAGACTTGTTTGGTCTAAAGACACAAGGAATGGACATTAGACCAGTGGAAATCTGTGCTTTGGTCTGATGAGTCCAAATTTGAGATCTTTGGTTCCAACCACCGTGTCTTTGTGCGACGCAGAAAAGGTGAACAGATACATGCCTGGTTCCCACTGTGAAGAATGGAGGAGGTGTGGTGGTGTGGGGGTGCTTTGCTGGTGACACTGTGTTAGGGCTAGCGGAACGCACCAAATAATGAAGAGGTAATAATAATAATTTTACCTCTATACAAGTCACTAGTTCGACCACACTTAGAATACTGTGCACAGTTCTGGTCTCCGGTGTATAAGAAAGACATAGCTGAACTGGAGCGGGTGCAGAGAAGAGCGACCAAGGTTATTAGAGGACTGGGGGGTCTGCAATACCAAGATAGGTTATTACACTTGGGGCTATTTAGTTTGGAAAAACGAAGACTAAGGGGTGATCTCATTTTAATGTATAAATATATGAGGGGACAGTACAAAGACCTTTCTGATGATCTTTTTAATCATAGACCTGAAACAGGGACAAGGGGGCATCCTCTGCGGTTGGAGGAAAAAAGGTTTAAGCATAATAACAGACACGGATTCTTTACTGTAAGAGCAGTGAGACTATGGAACTCTCTGCCGTGTGATGTTGTAATGAGTGATTCATTACTTAAATTTAAGAGGGGACTGGATACCTTTCTGGAAAAGTATAATGTTACAGGGTATATACACTAGATTCCTTGATAGGGCGTTGATCCAGGGAACTAGTCTGATTGCCGTATGTGGAGTCGGGAAGGAATTTTTTTCCCCAATGTGGAGCTTACTCTTTGCACATGGGTTTTTTTTGCCTTCCTCTGGATCAACATGTTAGGGCATGTTAGGTTAGGCTATGGGTTGAACTAGATGGACATATAGTCTTCCTTCAACCTTAATAACTATGTAACTATGTAAGGTAGATATGAGGTGCATTCGCAGCCTGGGGTCCACCGTGCAGAGATGGTACCTGCTGCTGAGTAAAGTAATGGCGGATGGACACTTGCTCACACATGGGTTAGACTTCACCCAGTGTGAATGGAGGCGAACACTGTTGCTTCACAGAGTCACCAAAATATGCTGCGCCCTGTTAGCAGTCACAGGGTGTAGATGCAAGACACTAGTGGGATCCATATAAATCACCCCCACTAAACTGGTGATTGGACTCGCTCTGACCCTCGGTGGCTTTTGAGCCCACGTCTGAGGATGCCCCGAGTCAGGTGCAGAGTCCAAGCAGGAATTCCCACCCTACACTGACAGGCTGTCAGGAAAGCGCAGTTTGCGCACTGTGCCATACTGTATAGACGGGCACTGCAAAAAAGCACTGTCGGTTGCTAGATAGCTTCCACCATTTGCGAGCAGTCAACAACACAAGGAATGGGAATGATTAAGGAGCTTTCATCCATCGACAGTCATTCATCTACCCACAAGCGTTATCAAGTGTATACTAGCGCATGGCGGTGCGGCCTAGCGAACCTTTTATAGCGCAATCTCTCTGGGACCTTCCTAGTGATCCAATAGGAGCTGCTACAGGACCTGAGCATGTGACCCCCGACATCCAATGAGAGGTCGTCCCTTGGGCATGCTCAGTAGAGAAAAAGCAGGACTTAGTCCAAGGAGCATCTGCTCGCCGCTGATCAGTGCTGAATACAAGGGCTGGACCTGGGAAGGCAGCAGTAACCAAGTGCACAGTATCTGCCTGAGCCAGATGCTGGGACCGACGTCTCTGCTGAGAAGGCTCCACTGTGGCTGGAGAAGAATGGGAGACCCCAGTAGAAATGGTTTGACGTTCCCCCTGTGCAGTGGTGGGAACTCAACACCTAACACACTGTTGGGGATTTAATCAAAATTGAAGGCATAATGAACCAGCATGGCTACTACAGCATCTTGCAGAGGTAAGCTATTCCATTTGGTTTGCGTTTAGTTTGACCATCATTTATTTTTCAACAGAACAGTGACCCCAAACACACCTCCAAGCTGTGTAAGGGCTATTTGACCAAGAAGGAGAGTGATAGGGTGCTATGCCAGATGACCTGGCCTCCACAGTCACCAGACCTGAACCCAATCGGTGTGGTTTGGGGTGAGGTGGACTGCAGAGTGAAGGCAAAAGGGCCAACAAGTGCTAAGCTTCTCTGGGAACTCCTTCAAGATTGTTGGAAGACCATTCCCGGAGACTACCTCTTGAAGCTCATCAAGAGAATGCCAAGAGTGTGCAAAGCAGTCATCCAAGCAAAAGAAGGCTACTTTGAAGAACCTAGAATGTAAGACATAATTTAAGTTGTTTCACACTTTTTGTTAAGTATATAATTCCACATGTGTTAATTCATAGTTTTGATGCCTTCAGGGTGAATGTACAATTTTCATAGTCATGAAAATACATAAAAATGTTTAAATGAGAAGATGTGTCCAAACTTTTGGTCTGTACTGTATATTGAAATAATTTATAGCATTGAATGCTGCACTATATTAATAATTCCAGGAAAATCTCATCAACCTAGTCTTCCCCCAAGAATTCACACGTTATAATACAACATAAAATAATCATAAATAACTGCTTTGTATTTACCACCGATAGTATTGTATTTCACTCGTATTAATGTAGGATGCTGAAAAAACCTTCAAAGGCAATCTTGGAAGGGTAGAAGACTATAAATATTTATCAAGCTATTATTAATTCTTCAGTCAATAAAATTTAGTTAAATTCAATCTGAGAGTATTTTCAAATAATGTTATTGGGATCTAAGTACTCTAGATACAATGATTGATGAATAGGTAGTCAGAAAATACAACTTGGGTATAGTATATTCAGTTATGATGATTATTATGATGATGATAATGATGACAATAATGATGGTGATGATGATGAAACATAACTTTATATGGTGGTACAAAACTCTGAGCTTGGACAACAGAAAATAGAGGTTTTATTTTTACAGGTGTAAATCCAAGTAAGAGTCTGGTGAGCAAATTATGAGTATGGTAGAGGCAGTCTGCCATTACAAACATTTTTGGAAGAATAACTAATTCTAAAGGCTCACTGAATTTAAACCAGTGTTATGGAGCCAGAAGTTTAACACAAAATTGCAGGCCAGGTAATGTTATAGACCAAGGTCGCCAAGTGCTAAGGCACATAGTGATTGAAAGTCACCAGTGCTCTTCTAATACAATAGCTGCAGTGTTTCAAACCTCCTCTGGCATTAATATTATCACAAAAACATGGATTTCCATGGCTGAGTAGTTGCATTGAAGTATAATGTCACCAACCACAATGCCAACCAATAGATGATGGTCCAATGGATGAATGTGGATTGGAAACTGCCAAGAAAGTGCTACATGCCTGATTGCATTGTAACAACTGTAAAATTTAGTGGAGGAGGGATATGGGGTTGTTATTAAAGACTTTGCAAAAGGCACGCCATTAGTCTAAGTCAGAATATCAACATATTTTTGAAAATTATATACTTCAAACTCTGTGGAAAGACCTTTTTCTGTTCCAGCATGACTTTTCTCCAGTGCACAAAGTGTGGAAGAACCTGACTGGTCTGATAAATTGAAACAGAGAGAAACGCCCTCTTGTCCAGCACCCATATTTGATCTTACAAGTTTACCACTGGATGAATGGACATAAATTCCCACATATGTACTCTAAAATCTTGAAAAATAGAAAGGAGGAAAGGAACAATCATAAAGCCCACCAAAAGTAATTGATAATAAATTTAAACTCTGGGGTGCCTTCATTATGGATTGCGGATTTGTATTGACATTACTAATATGGATACTTGAAATAGTTATAATTTGACACCTGTGACATGCCTGTCTAAGGCGATGATGGGCTGCTGTAAACATTTCATCAATTTTAGCCTAATTTTTCCCCGTTCCCTATTTTGTTACCAATAAAGATTTATTATCATTTACTTTTGATGGGCTTTATGACTGTTCCTTTCCTCCTTGCTGTTTTTCAATGTTGCTTTTTGCAGTTGGCCCGTACTTTAGTCCAATAAACTATATGTGGAATTATTTAAAACATTTTATTTATGCTACAGGTGGAGGGTTTCTCCAATTTTTTCCACTTTAATATGCTTGTCTACTTCTCTATTTGTTATCTCTAAAATCTTGAAGCCTACGGGGGCCAAACACTCCCTTGGCCAACCTTTAATGATCAATACAATTAAAGACCTATGTTACTTGAGAACCCTGTTGGAGTTTTGGCATTGGGACCCATGAGCTTAAACTTATGAAACTGGGTTTAGAGTAGATCTAAAGTGTATTATTATATAGGAAAGATTTACCTAGAAAATTACTTTACTATAGTCTATCTAAGGATAAATAGCAGGTAACCATAGAAGCAACATCTGTCCTACATAACCAACTCCTCAATGTTATACTAGCCACTGTTTTATGCAACGCTTGTTCTGAAAAGAGTCTCCTATTGTTAAGGATAGTAAGGCTTTTGTTTTCAAGAATTTTATTGATGTAACAAATTGCTAGAAATAAAGAGCTAAGATTTACATTACAATAATTAAGGAACTAACTAAGATAGTTATCCAATGGATTACAGCAAATATATTGCAGGGCAAATGCATCCTTAATTTGAAATTGAGTAATATATTGATTTACTTGTGTGGAGTGAGATATATTTTTTTGCTGTTATCTAAATTAAATCAATGAACTCCAACTCGGAACTGTGCTTTGAGAGTGTTTTATTGATGAACTGTTTTCATTAATCAATGTCCTTATGTGAACCGAGAGTGGATAGTTATGGCTAGTAAAGGGTATATTTCTGCTGACACAGTCAATTGTACATTTTTGTTAATTTGTCCCTCACTTATCAACCCCTCTGATCAGCTTTTAAAAAGTTTATTTGGTAGGCAAAAGTACGTAGTGTACAAAGATGAAATACCACAGCTTGATCTGTTGATAGTGATGGAAATTGGACACTTCAGTTAAGCTACTGCTCACTTTAATGCAGATTTGAGAACAACCACTACACAGAATTACTGAACTGTCCTGAATTGTGCCAGCTCTTGATTCCTTTCCTAGAGATAGTTCCCTTTTGTGCTAATCCATACCAGGCTACTAATTTGAACTGACAATTACATTTGACATATTTTCCCTCTGACTTTTAAGGTCAGTTTAGCTATATGCTGTGAAGAGCAGAACAAAAATGATTACCTCAATGAACAAAAATAAAAAAAAAGAATTTGTGATAAATATTGACCTGTCCATTCAAGGACATTTTAGCTATAGTATGAAATCCTGTTTTTCTTGTCTGTGGAATTGCCTTTGTACTGTTTGTTGTGAAACTGCCGCCCACGAAACTGTTTTCTTTTCTTTTCTTTCTTTCCTGTTTTGTCTCTTTGTTTAAACATGCAAAACTTGTATAACCACTAAACCTACTGAAACAACTATATAAAGAAGGGATAGCACCTTGAAGGCAGGCGTGCTTCAGAGACTTCCCAGTGATACACTATACAAGACGTGTCTTGTGTATTATTTCTGGTGATTCCCCACTTCCAAAGGCTGCTCCGACTGAGTGTGATCCCGACATTTCCTGGCGCCTGAACAGGGACCCGAGGTCTGTGTATTCCTTCAAGAACACCGGCAGAATACGAACGAAAAGAGAATCTGGGATAATGGACGGCAGATGAACAAAAACCTGGCCAGGTAAGAGACACTGTTAGATCTCTTATATCTGCCCTGCACTGTCCGTAAGATTTTCTGTGTCGTGTTCTTTAGCGGGTAGTTCTAGTAGAGGAGGATACCTATAGCTCGGGTTCTTGAACTATTTAGGAATTGATCACCTCACGGAGTACGGCATTGAATGAGAGTGAATGTGAATAGAAGGTGTGTGGAAGTTGGGAATAGCCCTATAAGCCGCCCAGGGGGTTGAAACAGAAGAAGTGACTGTCCCACTGGGCAACGTGGTTGCGTCCTTTCGGGGAGACCTCCGCGCCTATGTTCAATCTCTGATCCTGTCTTTGACAAAAACCTGGTGACGGATAAGTGTATGATAGTATGAGCCCAGGACAGATAAATTAGCCTGGGACAAGAATACGTTGTATATGATAGTATAAGCCCAGGACAGATAAATTAGCCTGGGACAAGATACGTTGTATGTTCTTTTTCTTTTTCTGTCTGGTTGCATTTGTGTTGTTTGCTATAGGTGTAGGAATCAGGATTTTCTTACATCAACACAGTTTAAACATCCTAGCTCCTTAGGAAGAAGGTAACGAGGTATTCTCATACCCAAACGCCACCTAGGGCAAGAAAAAGACATCCTAGCTCCTTAGGAAGAAGGTAACGAGGTATTCTCATACCCAAATGCCACCTAGGGCAAGAAAGCTCAGGATAAGAAAATGGGGAATAAGCAAACAAAGTCGGAACCAGAAGAATTAGATATCTATACTATCATAAAGGAGAGAAGTGGTGAAGATGCCACTAAGGGGCTGAAAAAGATTTTTAGTAAGTTTGGAGTTACTAGGGCAGAAGCTTTTAGTAGAAAACTATGGGAAGGAATTCAGGAAAGGAAAAAAGGCATAATCAGAGACAAGAAATGGATAGATCAGATCCAAGCATTGATTGATGTCTCTAGGGTAGCAGAAAATGAGGGATGGACATATAATCAACAGAGTAAAAAGTGGTGTATTAGACCCACAGGCTGTGGAGAAAAACAAAATGTGGAATCTAAAAATACCCCACCCCCATACCTTAACCCACATGCCCCATCTTTTCTCCAAACACCACCTCAAAGTTTAGCCGGATCAGGAGGATGGGTATGTCAGCACTGTGGACAACAAAATCCAGACTGGAGAAATGATTGCCTAGCCTGTGGTACACCTAGACATGGCGCTGTACTTGCCCCTGTTAGGGTAGTACCAAGACCCTTTAGGGAACCTGGTGCTGACGGAGTAATGGGAACTAGATATCACCAAACTCGACAATATTTCCCTTGGTCCCCCGCTGAAGGCATGTCTCTCTTGCATAACGCACCAGATCCCACCCAGTGTCCAGTTAGATTTGCACAATATATACAGCAAATTATGCAGACTCACGCTGGAGTTTGGGCAGATGGAGAAGAATTATGTAGAATGAAAATGAGTCCTGGACTCTTCCAGGAGCTATTAGCAAATCTACAGGTACATAGGCCCCAAGCAGGAGATGGTGCCTTACAAACGATAGAATCAGGTACACAATTTGTAGATCACTTAATGGTTTTCATGAGGGAGAGACAGAGGCAGAGAGGAACAACGGGAGTGGTGGCTCAGAAATCTGGACAATCAGTAGACGAATATTATCTAAGTGTAGAAAATAATTTCAGAGATGAAGGCATGGATCTAACCGCTCCAGGAATGATGAGTAGTGTTGAGCGATACCGTCCGATACTTGAAAGTATCGGTATCGGATAGTATCGGCCGATACCCGAAAAATATCGGATATCGCCGATACCGATATCCGATACCAATACAAGTCAATGGGACATCAAGTATCGGAATGTATCCTCATGGATCCCAGGGTCTGAAGGAGAGGAAACTCTCCTTCAGGCCCTGGGATCCATATTAAAGTGTAAAATAAAGAATTAAAATAAAAAATATTGTTATATTCACCTCTCCGGCGGCCCCTGGACATCAGCGGGAGGATCCGGCGTCCGGCACGGCTTCTTTCTTCAAAATGCGCGCCTTCAGGACCTGTGGAATGACGTCCCGGCTTCTGATTGGTCGCGTGCCGCCCATGTGACCGCCACGCGACCAATCAGAAGCCGCGACGTCATTCCTCAGGTCCTAGAAGGCGCTCATTCTAGGACTTTAGCTGAGGAATGACGTCGCGGCTTCTGATTGGTCGCGTGGCGGTCACATGGGCGGCACGCGACCAATCAGAAGCCGGGACGTCATTCCACAGGTCCTGAAGGCGCGCATTTTGAAGAAAGAAGCCGTGCCGGACGCCGGATCCTCCCGCTGATGTCCAGGGGCCGCCGGAGAGGTGAATATAACAATATTTTTTATTTTAATTCTTTATTTTACACTTCCGATACCGATACCCGATATCACAAAAATATCGGATCTCGGTATCGGAATTCCGATACCGCAAGTATCGGCCGATACCCGATACTTGCGGTATCGGAATGCTCAACACTAATGATGAGGTTAGTTACAAAAACCTTTATAGATGGATTGTCTCCAAAAGTGAAGGAAAAGCTTAAGGCCGCAACCCCTGATTGGAGAACCTTGGAAGACCCACACCTGGCTAGACAGAAAGCTGTAGGGATAGAAATGGACTTAAGAGAAAATTCTAAGCCAGTAAGAATTGCACAGGCTAATACTGGCTCTGCTAATCAAAAGTTTACTTGTCATTACTGTAAGAAGCCAGGACATTTCCAAAGGGAATGTAGGAAGAAAAAAACAGATATAGATTCAGGAACCTTTGTACCCAAAAATAGGATAAATAACCCAGTGCCTGATCAAACAGACAGCTCAGAATGACTGAAAGTTATGCAGGTCTCTCTTCCTTCTAGAAGACCAATAATACAAGTTGAAGTTGAGGGTAAAAATGTACCTTTTCTGATAGATACGGGAGCAACATCCTCCATTTTAAATCAGGACTTTTTACCATATCCTGACAATATATCCTCAAAGGTTACATATGCAGAAGGGTATGATGGTAAAATTCAGGCGTTGCCCTTTACAAAACCTTTAAATGTGAGCTTTGGCCCTAAAACTTTTGTATCCAAATTTTTATTTGCTAAAGGTGCACCTACCTGCTTGTTGGGTACTGATGTCTTAAGTAAAATGCATGCAAACATCCATTTTAGAGAAGATGGCACAGTTATGCTGACCATCCCTGAAGATGCAGAAACTCTGGAACCATATGTTAGAATACAGGCAATGGAGGATTTTCCCGAAATTTACACTCAACAAGCAAAAATTGACTTGTCTCGGGTTCCTGACAGCCTATGGGCAAAAGGAGACACTGATGTAGGATTTTTATCAGTAGCTCCTATACTGTTAGAAACTGCCCCGGGAACCATATTACCTCAGCTTAGGCAATACCCCATCAGCGCCCAGCAAGAACAGGCGATTTCTCAACAAATTCAGGATTATGTGTTACAAGGTGTTTTGGTAGAAATCAGGTCACCCGCCAATACACCCTTATATCCTGTTAAAAAGAAAGTGTCCTCCAAAGAAACTATGGTGAAATATCGCATGGTGCACGACTTACGGGAAATCAATAAGGTTTTGGCACCGGTCACCCCTGTGGTACCGAATCCTCATACCTTACTGTCTCAAATTCCCAGCACTGCTGCATATTTTACGGTAATTGACTTATCAAACGCATTTTTTTCTGTGCCACTACATAAGAACTGTTGGCATTTGTTTGCCTTTACATTCAAGGGTAAACAATTAGCATGGACAAGATTGCCACAAGGTATGGTACACTCACCAACTTTGTACTCTGAAGCAATGCAGACCGTGCTAAAAAATTTCATCCCAGAACCAGGAGTAGTCATTCTACAGTATGTAGATGACTTACTTATTTGTTGCCCTGATGAGCAGACGGCAGTTACCTCAACTGTTAATTTCTTAATTTTCCTAGCGCAAGAAGGCTGTAAAGTAAATAGACAGAAACTCCAGGCTTGTCAACAAACAGTCGTGTTTTTAGGTCACTGCATATCACAGGGCATCAGACACCTCACACCTCAACGTACGGAAGCCATACGTAACATGCTTGAACCCAGGAATCACAAACAGCTGCGTGCTTTCCTAGGTATTGTTTCACACTGTAGACAGTGGATCATACATGCAAGTCAACTCATGCAGCCTTTATATGACTGTATTGCCAACACACCATATTCACTCAGTGAAGAGGCTAAACAGTCATTTTCCTCTTTGAAAACAGCACTGGTATCAGCTCCGGCTTTGGGACTCCCAGACTACACTAAACCTTTTCAATTGATGGCAGCTGAGATATCCTCACATGCTACAGGGGTGCTCACACAAAAACATGGAAACAAACAGAGACCTGTGGCATACATATCAGCTCATCTGGACCCTGTAGCTAGAGCCGCACCTTCTTGTGTAAGAGTAGTAGCCGCAATTTCACTGTTATTAGATAAAGCTTCTGAGATTGTTCTTGATCACCCACTTCTAGTTCAGACCACTCATGATGTACATGGCATTCTTAACCAGGTCCAACCTAAACATATTTCAATGGCCAGACACCTCCGTCTCCAATGTTCCCTACTACTGCCGCCCAACATTTCCTTTGCCAGGATTCAGACTCTTAATCTCGCGTCTTTGCTCCCTTTAGAGTCTGAGGGGGGTACCATACCTGAGGAAACTGCACTCTCCAACTCCTTTGAAACTGCACTCTCCAACTCCTTTGACCCATCAAAGTCAATGCATGATTGTGTACAATTAATGGAACAAGAGACTCAGGGCTTATGTAATGTACGTGACAAGCCACTCTGTAATGCTACATTTGAACTTTTCATAGATGGCAGTAGATATGCAGATATGAATGGACAATTTCATACAGGTTATGCGGTAGTAACTCAGCATGAAGTGCTGAAAGCAGAACCTCTCCCTGCTAATCAGTCTGCACAAGAAGCAGAACTTACGGCATTAGTTGAAGCTCTAAAAATAGCCAAAGATCAGACAGCAAACATATACACTGATTCTAGATATGCACATGGCATTATTTTCGATTTTGGCGTAATATGGAGAGCCAGAGGTTATATGACTGCTTCAGGCCAACCTGTTAAACATGCCTCCCTCATTAGACAGATTCTGGAGGCAGCACAAGAAACTAAAGAAATAGCGGTGATAAAGGTAGCTGCACATGTGAGACTCGACACCGAGGAAGCCAGGGGTAACGATAAAGCCGATAAGGCAGCAAAACAGGCAGCACGTAAACCCTTACATCATGCCCACACACTAGATAGCTCTGAAGATGATGAGGAAAGATTGAAGGAAGCTCAGAAACAGGTAGACGACGAAGAACGAGGGCAGTGGCAGAAAAAAGGGGCAGAAGATCAGCAAGGATTATGGAAAAAAGGAACTTTGTTGTGTTTACCCAGAGCCTGGTACCCCGCAGTGGCAAGTGACCTCCACCTACCCACGCATGTGTTGGCAAATGGTATGACGCTCAAGGTAAAAGAAAGGTGGTTGGCTCCAGGCTTTGGTAATTTTGCTCGGAACATGTGTGCTGCATGCGCTATATGCCTGGCACACAATCCAGGTCAGGCCATTAAAACCCCAACCAAGCATCATGTAAGACCACTGTATCCCTTTCAAAGACTCCAGATCGACTACATCCAACTTCCTAGGTACAATGGATACGAATATGTGCTTGTGTGTGTGGACATGTTCTCAGGGTGGCCAGAGGCTTATCCAGTTCGTAAAGCCTCAACAAAAACTACTGCCATTAAAATAGCACATTAACTGATACCCCGTTACGGCATGCCTGAGGTGATCGAGTCAGATAGGGGTACCCATTTTACTGGGGAAATATTCCAGAATGTTATGAAAATGTTGGGAGTAGAAAACCAGTTTCACACTCCATATCATCCACAGAGTTCAGGTAAAGTGGAAAGATTAAATGGGACAATAAAATTAAAAATCCAGAAGGCCATGGCAGAAACAGGAAAGCCTTGGACCGAGTGTCTACCACTTGCCCTGTATTCCATCCGAAACACCCCAAGGGGGAAGGCTAAGCTGTCACCACATGAGATTCTTTTTGGTAGAGCAGCAAATTTGGGTTGTTATTTTCCACAACAACTGATGTTGAATACTGAGACTTTAACTGCTTATGTACAAGAATTACAAAAACGTTTAACTAAAGTGCATTCGCAAGTTTTTGCTTCCCTTCCAGATCCAGAAAATCTTGAAGGAGGCCACAAGTTGGAACCTGGTGATCAAGTCTACGTGAAAAGACACACCAGAAAGACTCTGGAACCGAGATTTGACGGACCTTTCCAAGTCCTGTTAACAACTCCAACAGCAGTCAAGCTTGAAGGAAAGGCATCATGGATACATGCAAGCCATTGCAAAAAAGCAGTATAAGACTCATGATATTGATGTTAATAATGTTAACCTCAACGGAGGCATGGGAAAGACTGAATTCTCTAGCCCCTTGGGACAAAAACCCTCTTGGTGCATGCTTCAGAATGTATCTAGTTTTGTGGATTTGGCTCACAGATTGGTATTGCAGCACTCAGCTTTGTGGGATCTGCCTGAGGGTACATTTTGGATATGCGGAGAAGGAGCATATAAATGGCTTCCCGTAGGTATAAAGGGTACTTGTACATTAGGACGCCTAACCCCGGCTACTTTCATAATTTCAAATAAACAAGTGAATATGCAAGCCGTGCCCAAGCACACACTGTATAAAAGAGCTGCAGATAACTCACCACGTCCCTCGGGGAGGCCGCATATAGTACAAATGGGAATTCCCAACAAAATTGCTAGTACCATTTTTATTTATCCTATGTTAACACAAATGTGGGATAAATTAGTTAGAGCCACGGATTATCTAGATGATCAGATTTGGGATATATTGGACATATTAAATACTAGTATAGCTGTACAGAATCAGCTTATAATAGTCACTAACCAACATACCCTGGTATTGGATTACCTAACTGCCTCACAAGGGGGTATGTGTCAAATCATCGGACCCACCTGCTGTCATTATATAGACCCGAATAGTACTATGAGTATGAGATTTAAATTAAAAGACGTACAACGACTCAGGGATCAGTATGACAAAGACAATGACCAAAATAAGGATAGCTGGTGGTCAGATACCTTTTCTTTTCTTAACCCGGCCAATTGGTTCAGAGGGATCGGTGGGTGGGTTACCGGGATTATGCAAAGCCTAATACATACAGTTATGGTTATTGTAATTATATATGTATTATTCAAGGTTGTACTCAAGGGTATATCGGTATGCACAAATAAATTTTGTGTAATGGATGCAAGAATATAAAGTTTTTTTTTGTAATATCACAAAAAGAATGACTAAAATGATCGACAAGGTTTTGAATGGAATATGTCAAAGGGGGGATTGTGAAGAGCAGAACAAAAATGATTACCTCAATGAACAAAAATAAAAAAAAAGAATTTGTGATAAATATTGACCTGTCCATTCAAGGACATTTTAGCTATAGTATGAAATCCTGTTTTTCTTGTCTGTGGAATTGCCTTTGTACTGTTTGTTGTGAAACTGCCGCCCACGAAACTGTTTTCTTTTCTTTTCTTTCTTTCCTGTTTTGTCTCTTTGTTTAAACATGCAAAACTTGTATAACCACTAAACCTACTGAAACAACTATATAAAGAAGGGATAGCACCTTGAAGGCAGGCGTGCTTCAGAGACTTCCCAGTGATACACTATACAAGACGTGTCTTGTGTATTATTTCTGGTGATTCCCCACTTCCAAAGGCTGCTCCGACTGAGTGTGATCCCGACAATGCTGTCTGAGTGTTCAGTAACATTTGAATTCAGTTCCTTGTGATCTTCTGGAGTTTGCCTCACCATTTATTTCACTCAATTGGCGAATCATCACTTTAGCAAACTCCTGTTTGTTTCTCATCTGTCTGCATTTATTTCCTAGCTCAATACTGCAGTTAACTGTTCATCTGCTGTAGATATTACAGACTCTTCTGTGTTATACTGGTGCTTGCCCACTACAATAATACTGCAACTGTGCTTTTTTTTCTGCCAGCAGATATCCCATTTGCCTGTTCATTACGTCTGCCTGTGGTTAGCCATTTGTTTGTCAATTACCTATGTGTGTGATATTGACCATCTGTCTGCTGATAGCATACAACTCTGCCATTACCATTTGTTTGGTGAAAGTCTTGGACTGATTATGTATCTACAGTAAAGGTACCTTCACACATAACGATATAGTTAACGATATCGTTGCAACATCACGCTTTTTGTGACGTAGCAACAATCCCGCTAACGATCTCGTTATGTGTGACAGCGACCAACGATCAGGCCCCTGCTGGGAGATCGTTGGTCGCTGGGGAATGATCAGGACCTTTTTTTGGTTGCTGATCACCCGCTGTCATCGTTGGATCGGCGTGTGTGACGCCGTTCCAGCGATGTGTTCACTTGTAACCAGGGTAAACATCGGGTTACTAAGTGCAGGGTCGCGCTTAGTAACCCGATATTTACCCTGGTTACCATTGTAAAGGTAAAAAAAAAAACTACATACTCACATTCCGATGTCTGTCACGTCCCCCGCCATCAGCTTCCCTTCACTGACTGTCAGCGCCGGCCGTAAAGCAGAGCACAGCGGTGACATCACCGCTGTGCTTTGCTTTACGGCCGGCGTTGACACAGTGAGTGCGGGAAGCTGACGGCGGGGGACGTGACAGACATCGGAATGTGAGTATGTAGTGTTTTTTTTTTACTTTTACAATGGTAACCAGGGTAAATATCAGGTTACTAAGCGCGGCCCTGCACTTAGTAACCCAATGTTTACCCTGGTTACCCGGGGACTTCGGCATCATTGAAGACAGTTTCAACGATGCCGAAGTCGTTCCCCTGATCGTTGGTCACTGGAGAGAGCTGTCTGTGTGATAGTTCCCCAGCGACCACACAACGACTTACCAACGATCACGGCCAGGTCGTATCGTTGGTCGTGATCGTTGGTAATCGTTTAGTGTAACGGTACCTTTACTGTCATAAACCCTGGCTCATTGTCTATTGGTGTTTTCTGTTCCATATCTTCCTGCTGTCCTGATACTCGCTGATTCACGTACCATTTAGAAAGTCTTGCCCTCTGCACTGTTGCCTTTGATCATGTTGCACATCCTGATTTGTGGCTAAGGGTACCGTCACACAGTGGCATTTTGATCGCTACGACGGCACGATTCGTGACGTTCCAGCGATATATCCGTGACGTTCCAGCGATCTCGCTGTGTCTGACACGCTACTGCGATCAGGGACCCCGCTGAGAATCATACGTCGTAGCAGATCGTTTGAAACTTTCTTTCTTCTTCTAGTGTCCCGCTGTGGCGGCATGATCGCATGGTGTAACAAAGGTGTGCACGATATTGTATATGATGTGCGCATAGTAACCAACGGCTTCTACATCGCACATACGTCATGAAATTATCGCTCCAGCGTCGTACATTGCAAAGTGTGACAGCAGTCTACGACGCTGGAGCGATATTTTTACGATGCTGCAGTGTCACTGATCGTGCCGTCGTAGCGATCAAAATGCCACTGTGTGACGGTACCCTTAGAGAATCAATCATATAATCTCATATAACAAAGTGTAGGGAGTTGTAATGTTCAGACTTTGTATACTGCCTACTCTCGCTGACCAGAAAATCTTATAACAGTACAGAAAATGGAATTGTACTCTTAATGATATTGATGATGATTATAAAATTTGTTCTAGGATATTATAAACCTAGACATCCATTTAAAATTCTTTTAAAAGCTATGTTTTATTTTATTTTATAACAAAACCTACATCTACTACAAAACACTATTATACTATACTACTGCATATCATATTATACCATTACCTCTTTTTTTCTCATTTATAGTAATGATCTCTTAAGGGAGAATTCTACTGCCTACGGAAAATTGTAAACTTTGGTCACATACAGTTTGCTAGAGAGCACTTGGATTATCCAGAAAAGTATTGGGATAATGTCATGTGGTCTGATGAAACCAAAGTAGAACTGTTTGGTAGAAGCAAAACTTGTTGTGTTTGGAAGAGACAGAATGCTGAGTTGCATCCAAAGAACCCCATACCTACTGGGAAGCATAGGGGTGACAGCATCATGCTTTTGGGCTGTTTCTCTGCAAAGGGACCAGGACTACTGGTCCGTGTACATAAACATACTCGGGAATGTTGTAGCTGTCTAGCGCCATATAGTGCCATCCAGCACCAGGCACAATCTATAGCGTCTAGCAGCAGCATTAGCCAGTGCAGCACCGTGCGCAACCAGTGTGCTTACCGCTCCCTAGTTAGGGCAGTTAGTGGTGTCTGCCAGAGCGGCGCTGCAAGCACCGAGTGCACTAAATCTATTTTAAGTTTAATTTACTCCTGATACCACTGTAGCAGTTTCGAGTGCAAGAGGTCTCGTGGGACTCTGACCCTGAGTCTTGGGGCAGAGTTCTGTGACTTCCTGCTTGCGCTCTCTGTGCAGTATCACGGCCCTGTGACGCAACAGGGTTCACTTCCTTCATACCGGCTGAAGCTAACCTGTGTGTGTCTTCTCTTAATAGGCCATATAGTCCACCATTACTGAGCAGCAGGTGTCTTCTCTGCACGGTGGACCCCGGACTGCGAACGCATCTTATATCGCCTCTTATTTACGTTTGGTGCGTTCCACCAGTCCTAACAGACGGGTGTTGAAGATGAAACATGGATGGGTCTTTCAGCATGATAAAGATCCCAAGCACATTGCTAGGGCAACAAAGCAGTGGCTTCATAAAAAGCATATGAAGGTCTTGGAGGCCTAGCCAGTCTCCAGATTTCAACCCCATAGAAAAACTTTGGAGAGAGTTGAAAGTCTGTGTTGCTCAGCGACAGGCCCAAAATATCACTGCTCTAGAGGAGATCTGCATGGAGGAATGGGCCGACATGCCACTAACAGTATGTGTCAACCTTCTGAAGACTTAGAGAAAATGATTGACCTCTGTCATTGCCAACAAAGGGTACATAACAAAATCTTGCCAAATCAGACAAGGTTATTTTCTGGATATGTTTTCTCATTTTGACTCTCATAGTTGTCGTCCACCTATGATGCAAATTACAGGCCTCTTTCATCTTTTAAGTGGGAGATCTTGCACAATTGGTGGCTGACTAAATATTTTTTCCTCACTGTCTTACCAATCACTTTAGAATGCCAGCTAAATCATGCCCATTTGAATTTTGGGCTTTGTCTACCACCACCACCAAGTCCACCACCATGTCATTATGTGGCCCTCCACGTTTTCAGAGGGCCAGCAGGTGCTATGAAACCTGAGTTTTTTGTGCTCCACAGTTTATTTTGGCCACAATGGAGACACTCTCATAGTGGGTGAAGCTGCAGTAAGGTGAGTATAATATAGTCGTTGTGGGAGCTGTATGCTCAATGTCAGTAAATTGGATTCTACCAGACACCAAAAGCATTAGAATTAAATTTGGAATACATTGTATGCAAGTGTGGGCCTGTATTGTGCTCAGTCTGTCAGGCCTGAAGCCCATGTCAGGAACAAATACAAGCCTCATTTTGCTTGGAAGTAGCCTCCTCAAGGGAAAGACACAGGAGTGTCATTGACCAATCTGCACAGGCCTACACACTTCTTCTCAAAACTACCCAGCCAGGCAGAATGTATCTTTTTTAACCTCTAGCCAATTATTCAGCAATACAATTGAATTTTCTCTTACCTTTTTTCAGGAGCCATAACTTTTTTATGTTTTTGCTGATGTGTCCATATGTGGCCTTGTTTTTATTGGGAGGAGTTCTAAGTTAGAATGACACCATACACATCACCATAGAATGTAAACAGGAAAAATATAATGGTATTCAGCCATTGTTTTATGGGTTTGGTTCTTGTGAAATTCATTGTGCAGTAAAAATTACCAGGCAACGTGATTCTTCTGGTCAGTACAATTAAGGCAATACCAACATTGCATTTATTATAGAATAGATATTATAATTATTATTAGTGGCTCAAAAAGTTCTGAACTTTTAAAAAACAATTGGTTTGTCTTTTCCCTAGATCCAGGTTTTTTTTTTAAATGTATGCAGACCTGTAGTTTAAGTGTATCACTAGGTGCATCTTAATGGTTGTCATTTTATATTTTAATAAATTGGATATTATGAATGTGACAGTACCAAATTTGCATAATTTTTATTACTTGTAATTGGTTGAAAGTGGTGGGAGTGATTCACAATTGTATATATAGTCATGGCCGAAAATGTTGGCGCCCTTCAAATTGTTCCAGAAAATTATGTATTTCTCCCAGAAAATTTCTGAAATTACACTACTTTTATACACCAAAAAACAGAAAAAGGCAAATTGAATATAATTTCATACAAAACCCCACAAATGTGCATGACAATCATAATTAAAGGGGTTTTCCACTACAGCCCCTTCTTGATCTAAATTTTTGTCCCCAATAAAGTAAAAAAAAAACTACACTCATCTCCTGTGGCAGCACCATTACCGCTATGTCAGCACTTGCAGTCCCGGGGCTCTTGTGCAGTGGTTGTTGTAACATGTGACCCCGCTGCACTAACAGCGCTGGCATCACTGTCCCCGTCTTCGGACAAACCGAATATGAAGAGAAAGTTTGGGTTGCAGCTTGTCTCTCACTTACTCTTCATGTTCAATTTGACAGGAGATGAGGACAGTGACACCAATGCTGATTGGGAAACGGGGGTCACTTGTAACAACACTGCACAAGAGCAAAGGAAAGAGAGAGTGCCAAAATCGCAAGAATGGCGCCAGTGCGGGTGGTGAGTATAGGCTTTATTTTATCAGGGCTATGTGTGGGGAATGAGAATACGCTGTCAAAGTAGTGGACAACTTATTTAACATAATATGAAATCAAGTAATGAAGAGGCAATATGTGAGGAAGATTGTGAGGAACTTGAAACCTTTTGGGTGTAAGTACAAAGAGAGGTAAAGTCTAAGAAAAATGTACTTTTTAGAGTAATTTATAGACCTGTCATTGTGGAGTTGGAAGGTTACCAGCATGATGACAGAGAATGCACAGGCTGACATAGTAGGCTGACATAGTACTAATTGGAGATTTTAACTACTCAGACATCAGCTGGGATCATGGTTCTGCTTCAACTGCAAAGGGGAGAAAATCGGCTTATTGCACTCTAATTTTATCTGCCAGTTTATGGAAGATTTAACAAGAGGCGATGTTATGCTTTATCTGATCAGTTCTAACAATTAGAAGCTTGCTCAAATGTCAATATTCACCAAAAACCTTGAAGTAGTAACTACTACAATATCATTTCATTTAGCTTTAGCTGTAAAAAAAAAATACCTTGGAAGGAATGGAAAAATAAATTATTTTAAAAGGAAACTTTCCTCGGGTTGACAGCTACAGTTTAAGATATTGATAAGTGGCAACAACTGTCAGTTAGTGACAGTGATACAAATGATTAAAGCGGGTGCTTTAACCCCTTAGCGACCGCCGATACGCCTTTTAACGGCGGCCGCTAAGTGTACTTAAACCACAGCGCCGTTAATTAACGGCGCTGTGGAAAAAGTGAATAGCGCCCCCAAGAGTCGGATTTTCTCCGGGGTCTTGGCTGCCGGGGGTAGCCGAGACCCCAGAGAACATGATTCGGGGGTTTTTTTACCGACCCCGCATTTGCGATTGCCGGTAAATAACCATTTACCGGTGATCGCAAAAAAAAACAAAATGCAATCTCTTTTTAATTTCTCTGTCCTCCGATGTGATCACACATCAGAGGACAGAGAAAGGGGGTCCCAGATAGCCCCCCGATACTCACCTATCTCCCCCGGTGCTCCTCATGGCTCCCGGTGGGCGCCCGCCGGCCGGCCCCGGGAGAATCTTTGGGGTCTCGGCTGCCGGGGGTAGCCGAGACCCCAAAGAGCATGATCGGGGTCGATTTTACCAACCCCTGTTTTGCGATCGCCGGTAATTAACTGTTTACCGGCGACCGCAAAAAAAAAAAAAAAAAAGCAAAGTGTAATTCTCTGTCCTCTGATGTGATTGCACATCAGAGGACAGAGAAATAGGGGGATTCGGGGACCCTATCATACTCACCGGTGTCCCTGGGTCCTCCTGCTGCTCCTCCTGGCCGCCGGCATCTTCTGGGCAAAAGAAAATGGCGGGCGCATGCGCAGTGCGCCCGCCATCTGTCTCCATCTGCCGGCCGGCAGGAGAAGAGCAGTTGGGGCTAAAATTAGGGTTAGGGTTAGGGCTAGGGTTAGGGCTAGGGTTAGAGTTAGGGCTAGGGTTAGGGCTAGGGTTAGGGCTAGGGTTAGGGCTAGGGTTAGGGTTAGGGCTAGGGTTAGGGTTAGGGCTAGGGTTAGGGCTAGGGTTAGGGCTAGGGTTAGGGCTAGGGTTAGGGTTAGGGCTAGGGTTAGGGTTAAGGCTAAGGTTAGGGTTAGGGCTAGGGCTAGGGCTAAATTTAGGGTTAGGGTTGGGGCTAAATTTAGGGTTAGGGTTAGGGCTAAATTTAGGGTTAGGGTTGGGGCTAAATTTAGGGTTAGGGTTGGGGCTAAATTTAGGGTTAGGGTTGGCGCTAAATTTAGGGTTAGGCTTCTTTCACACTAACGTCGGTACGGGGCCGTCGCAATGCATCGGCCCGACATACCGACGCACATTGTGAAAATTGTGCACAACTTGGGCAGTGGATGTAGTTTTTCAACGCATCCGCTGCCCAATCTATGTCCTGGGGAGGAGGGGGCGGAGTTACGGCCACGCATGCGCGATCAGAAATGGCGGATGCGACGTACAAAAAAATGTTACATTGAACTTTTTTTGTGCTGACGGTACGCCAAAACACTGATCCAGTGCACGACGGACGCGACGTGTGGCCATCCGTCACGATCCGTCGGCAATACAAGTCTATGGGCAAAAAACGCATCCTGCGGGCACATTTGCAGGATCCGTTTCTTGTCCAAAACGACGGATTGCGACGGATGCCAAACGACGCAAGTGTGAAAGTAGCCTTAGGGCTAGGGTTAGGGTTGGGGCTAAAGTTAGGGCTAGGGTTGGGGCTAAGGTTAGGGTTAGAGTTGGGATTAGGGTTAGGGTTTGGATTAGGGTTGGTATTAGGGTTAGGGTTGGCATTAGGGTTACGCTTGGGATTAGGGTTAAGGTTAGTGTTGTGATTGGGGGTGTATTGGGATTAGGGTTAGGTTTGAGGTTAGGGTTGAGATTAGGATTAGGGGTGTGTTGGATTTAGGGTTTTGATTAGGGTTATGGTTAGGGTTGACATTAGGGTTGTTTTGGGGTAAGGGTTGTGATTATCGTTTGGGTTAGTGATTAGGATTATGGATCAGGTTGGGATTAGGGTTAGGGGTGTGTTGGGGTTAGGGTTGGAGCTAGAATTGGGGGGTTTCCACTGTTTAGGTACATCAGGGGGTCTCCAAACACGACAGCCAATTTTGCGCTCAAAAAGTCAAATGGTGCTCCCTCCCTTCTGAGCTCTGCCGTGCGCCCAAACAGTGGGTTACCCCCACATATGGGGCATCTGCGTGCTCGGGATAAATTGGACAACAACTTCTGGGGTCCAATTTATCCTGTTACCCTTGTGAAAATAAAAACTTGGGGGCTACAAAATCTTTTTTGTGGAAAAAAAAAATATTTTTTATTTTTATGACACTGCATTATAAACTTCTGTGAAGCACTTGGGCAAAGTTCTCACCACACATCTATATAAGTTCCTTGGGGGGGTCTAGTTTCCAAAACAGGGTCACTTGTGGGGGGTTACTACTGTTTAGGTACATCAGGGGCTCTGCAAATGCAACATAACGCCCACAGGCCATTCTATCTAAGTCTGCATTCCAAAACGGCGCTCCTTCCTTTCGAGCTCTACCGTGCCCCCAAACAGTGGTTTACCCCCACATATGGGGTACCAGCATACTCAGGACAAATTGGACAACAACTATTGGGGTCCAATTTCTCTTGTTACCCTTGTGAAAATAAAAACTTGGGGGCTAAAAAATCTTTTTTGTGGAAAAAAAATTTTTTTTTATTTTCATGACTCTGCATTCTAAACTTCTGTGAAGCACATGGGCATTCAAAGTTCTCACCACACATCTAGATAAGTTCCATGGGGGGTCTAGTTTCCAAAATGGGGTTACTTGTGGGGGATTTCTACTGTTTAGGCACATCAGGGGCTCTCCAAACGCCACATGGCGTCCGATCTCAATTCCAGACAATTCTACATTGAAAAAGTAAAATGGCACTCCTTCTCTTCCAAGCTCTGCGGTGCGCCCAAACAGTGGTTTACCCCCACATATTGGGTATCGACGTACTCAAGAGAAATCGCACAACAACTTTTGTGGTCTAATTTCTCCTGTTACCCTTGTGAAAATAAAAATTTGGGGGCAAAAAGATCATTTTTGTAGAAAAAATGCGATTTTTTTTTTCCACGGCTCTACGTTATAAACGTCTGTGAAGCACATGGGGGTTCAAAGTGCTCAACACATCAAGATAAGTTCCTTAAGGGGTCTAGTTTCCAAAATGGTGTCATTTGTGGGGGGTTTCCACTGTTTAAGCACACCAGGGGCTCTGCAAATGCAACATGGCGTCCGATCTCAATTCCAGACAATTCTACATTGAAAAAGTAAAACGGCACTCCTTCCCTTCCAAGCTCTGCGGTGCGCCTAAACAGTGGTTTACCCTCACATATGGGGTATCGACGTATTCAGGAGAAATCACACAACAACTTTTGTGGTCTAATTTCTCCTGTTACCCTTGTGAAAATAAGAATTTGTGGGCGAAAAGATCATTTTTGTGTAAACAAAAGCGATTTTTTATTTTCACGGCTCTACGTTATAAACTTCCGTGAAGCACTTGGGGGTTCAAAGTGCTCACCACACATCTAGATTAGTTCCTTAAGGGGTCTAGTTTCCAAAATGGTGTCACTTGTGGGGGGTTTCCACTGTTTAGGTACATCAGGGGCTCTCCAAACGCGACGTGGCATCCAATCTCAATTCCAGCCAATTCTGCATTGAAAAAGTCAAACGGCGCTCCTTCACTTCCAAGTTCTGCGGTGCGCCCAAAAAGTGGTTTACCCCCACATATTGGGTATTGGCGTATTCAGGAGAAATTGCATAACAAAATTTATGGTTACATTTCTGTTTTTACACATGTGAAAATAAAAAAAATGGTTCTGAATTAAGATGTTTGCAAAAAAAAGTTAAATGTTCATTTTTTCCTTCCACATTGTTTCAGTTCCTGTGAAGCACGTAAAGGGTTAATAAACTTCTTGAATGTGGTTTTTAGAACCTTGAGGGGTGTAGTTTTTAGAATGGTGTCACACGTCATTATTTTCTATCATATAGACCCCTCAAAATGACTTCAAATGTGATGTGGTCCCTAAAAAAAAATGGTGTTGTAAAAATGAGAAATTGCTGGTCAACTTTTAACCCTTATAACTCCCTAACAAAAAAAATTTTGTTTCCAAAATTGTGCTGATGTAAAGTAGACATGTGGGAAATGTTATTTATTAACTATTTTTCGTGACATATCTCTCTGATTTAAGGGCATAAAAATACAAAGTTTGAAAATTGCAAAATTTTAAAAATTTTCGCCATATTTCCGTTTTTTTCATAAATAATCGCAAGTAATATCGAAGAAATGTTACCACTAACATGAAGTACAATATGTCACAAAAAAACAATCTCAGAATCAGCGGGATCCGTTGAAGCGTTCCAGAGTTATAACCTCATAAAGTGACAGTGGTCAGAATTGTAAATATTGGCTCAGTCATTAAGTACCAAATTGGCTCTGTCACTAAGGGGTTAAATCTATATTTTCCAGCCATACTTCAAAATACATTTCTATAGAGAACAAGTATAAATAACTAAAATTAGACATCACATAAATTACCCCTACTCTTTTTCTACTGTTAGAAAAATGAAACAAAAGACATTTAGAATATTTAAACCTGGGTACTTAGCTTTATAATTTAAAACTACAAAGAGCTGAATAGAATCTATAAAAAGTAATACAATTAGCTAAAGTATAAAATGATTGGCAGAATGCCAAGAAAAACAAGGCAAATACCCAAATTCTTCAAATAAATAATTACGAAAAAATTATAGCTTCAAACAGGTGAGTCTCCTAAATTAGTGTAATGGAGAGCTGGCTACTAAGGATCAAGAGAAGGCCTAATTACTAAATGGGTTAATTAGATATATAAATATAGGGAATGGTTGATGTTGACTCTAGTGCTTTAACTCCATTACAATCGCTGCACCACTCTAGGCACTTTAACCCCCTAAATACTGTGATCGCTAGTGATTGCAGCATTTAGCAGGTATGCAAAGGGAGGGAACTCCCCTCTGCTCTCCAAGCAGTGCCCCTGCGATGTCATTGTGGGGGTACAATTGTTGCCATGGCGACATCCGATTCACCAGGCACTAGCAAGTTAGTTATATCATGTGCAGTGCATAATATAACTAACTTGTGTGTTAGTAAAGAAGCTGCGGAGACACCATCACGTGTTTCTCGACGCAAGCAGTGAATAGCCAGGCCTTTCCCCGGGAAGGAACAACCACGGGAAGGGCAGCATCCTATGAAGGAAAGCCACCTATGCCAAGCATGGTATCCATCCACAGACAGCTGTTTCGGGGTTTTTGCCCCTCATCAGTGTGGAGTAGGAATCTGGCTATTAGGAGCAGTGCCTAGTAAAAAGGCTATAAAGGCACAGATGATTGGCCTCGGGGAGACCAAAACATCCAACACCGCGGAGACACCATCACGTGTTTCTCAACGCAGTGATTCCAGAACACTGCCCCCATCCCTTATGGGAAATATGCAGATGCAAGTAAAGAAGCTGCGGATACACCATCACGTGTTTCTCGACGCAAGCAGTGAATAGCCAGGCCTTTCCCCGGGAAGGAACAACCACGGGAAGGGCAGCATCCTATGAAGGAAAGCCACCTATGCCAAGCATGGTATCCATCCACAGACAGCTGTTTCGGGGTTTTTGCCCCTCATCAGTGTGGAGTAGGAATCTGGCTATTAGGAGCAGTGCCTAGTAAAAAGGCTATAAAGGCACAGATGATTGGCCTCGGGGAGACCAAAACATCCAACACCGCGGAGACACCATCACGTGTTTCTCAACGCAGTGATTCCAGAACACTGCCCCCATCCCTTATGGGAAATATGCTCCTAATAGCCAGATTCCTACTCCACACTGATGAGGAGCAAAAACCCCGAAACAGCTGTCTGTGGATGGATACCATGCTTGGCATAGGTGGCTTTCCTTCATAGGATGCTGCCCTTCCCGTGGTTGTTCCTTCCCGGGGAAAGGCCTGGCTATTCACTGCTTGCGTCGAGAAACACGTGATGGTGTCTCCGCAGCTTCTTTACTTGCATCTGCATATTTCCCATAAGGGATGGGGGGCAGTGTTCTGGAATCACTGCGTTGAGAAACACGTGATGGTGTCTCCGCGGTGTTGGATGTTTTGGTCTCCCCGAGGCCAATCATCTGTGCCTTTATAGCCTTTTTACTAGGCACTGCTGCTAATAGCCAGATTCCTACTCCACACTGATGAGGGGCAAAAACCCCGAAACAGCTGTCTGTGGATGGATACCATGCTTGGCATAGGTGGCTTTCCTTCATAGGATGCTGCCCTTCCCGTGGTTGTTCCTTCCCGGGGAAAGGCCTGGCTATTCACTGCTTGCGTCGAGAAAAACGTGATGGTGTCTCCGCAGCTTCTTTACTTGCATCTGCATATTTCCCATAAGGGATGGGGGCAGTGTTCTGGAATCACTGCGTTGAGAAACACGTGATGGTGTCTCCGCGGTGTTGGATGTTTTGGTCTCCCCGAGGCCAATCATCTGTGCCTTTATAGCCTTTTTACTAGGCACTGCTCCTAATAGCCAGATTCCTACTCCACACTGATGAGGGGCAAAAACCCCGAAACAGCTGTCTGTGGATGGATACCATGCTTGGCATAGGTAGCTTTCCTTCATAGGATGCTGCCCTTCCCGTGGTTGTTCCTTCCCGGGGAAAGGCCTGGCTATTCACTGCTTGCGTCGAGAAACACGTGATGGTGTCTCCGCAGCTTCTTTACTTGCATCTGCATATTTCCCATATGGGATGGGGGCAGTGTTCTGGAATCACTGCGTTGAGAAACACGTGATGGTGTCTCCGCGGTGTTGGATGTTTTGGTCTCCCCGAGGCCAATCATCTGTGCCTTTATAGCCTTTTTACTAGGCACTGCTCCTAATAGCCAGATTCCTACTCCACACTGATGAGGGGCAAAAACCCCGAAACAGCTGTCTGTGGATGGATACCATGCTTGGCATAGGTGGCTTTCCTTCATAGGATGCTGCCCTTCCCGTGGTTGTTCCTTCCCGGGGAAAGGCCTGGCTATTCACTGCTTGCGTCGAGAAACACGTGATGGTGTCTCCGCAGCTTCTTTACTTGCATCTGCATATTTCCCATAAGGGATGGGGGCAGTGTTCTGGAATCACTGCGTTGAGAAACACGTGATGGTGTCTCCGCGGTGTTGGATGTTTTGGTCTCCCCGAGGCCAATCATCTGTGCCTTTATAGCCTTTTTACTAGGCACTGCTCCTAATAGCCAGATTCCTACTCCACACTGATGAGGGGCAAAAACCCCGAAACAGCTGTCTGTGGATGGATACCATGATTGGCATAGGTGGCTTTCCTTCATAGGATGCTGCCCTTCCCGTGGTTGTTCCTTCCTGGGGAAAGGCCTGGCTATTCACTGCTTGCGTCGAGAAACACGTGATGGTGTCTCCGCAGCTTCTTTACTTGCATCTGCATATTTCCCATAAGGGATGGGGGCAGTGTTCTAGAATCACTGCGTTGAGAAACACGTGATGGTGTCTCCGCGGTGTTGGATGTTTTGGTCTCCCCGAGGCCAATCATCTGTGCCTTTATAGCCTTTTTACTAGGCACTGCTCCTAATAGCCAGATTCCTACTCCACACTGATGAGGGGCAAAAACCCCGAAACAGCTGTCTGTGGATGGATACCATGCTTGGCATAGGTGGCTTTCCTTCATAGGATGCTGCCCTTCCCGTGGTTGTTCCTTCCCGGGGAAAGGCCTGGCTATTCACTGCTTGCGTTGAGAAACACGTGATGGTGTCTCCGCAGCTTCTTTACTTGCATCTGCATATTTCCCATAAGGGATGGGGGCAGTGTTCTGGAATCACTGCGTTGAGAAATACGTGATGGTGTCTCCGCGGTGTTGGATGTTTTGGTCTCCCCGAGGCCAATCATCTGTGCCTTTATAACTTGTGTGTTAGGCGCCAAGAGTCTCCCGCTGTACTGGATAGATCTCAAGCTTTATCTACCTCTGTGGTCTCCCATTCAGGTCCAGCCGCTCAGATTGCTGCTCAGCATACATTGTTCCCAGCATCTTGTTCAGGCTCCTGGTATGTGCTTGGCTACTGCTGGCTCTCCAGCCACACCTATAATAATCATTTTTGCGCAGGTTCAGTCTTGTGCTCTGTAGCCTAAGTCCAGAAATCACCTTACAGAGCATGTCCATGATGTGGCAGCTCTGGATTGGACTGCGGGCAATGTCACGATCGGCTGGGAGTGAGTGTTTGGGGTGGAGCCTAATGTTTAATAGGCTCTCAGAGGTGCATGCCGGGGGCTATTATCATTATATGTACAACTATGTGAGTGAGTCTCTACCTCTCTGTCTGCAAGTGTCATGAGTCTGTTTAAGCCTTGGGACTGTACACGTAGGCAGGCAGCTAGCATCAGTGGGGGCAATTAGCAGTTGGCTTATAATCTGGGTCCTACATGTGTGCGGTTAGTGCAGCAGAGTTCCAAAGCAAGCTCAACCCTAGTCAAGGTTTTAAGCTCAGAGCATCTGTTTCTTTTCTGTGTGCGAGTGACAGCTCAGTTGCAGAGCAGCTCTTTCATTTCTGTGTGCGAGTGACAGCTCAGTAGCAGAACTTCTCTTTTGTTTCTGTACTACTCCTCTTTGTGGACTAGCAAAGATTGGAACTCAGCATCCTGTTCGCACTGAGTGGCATTATCCCAGCATGTGCAGGCAATCGCTTGAAGTGTGTTCCATCATCGTTTACTAGCAGCAGTTTTCCATCTCTGCACGGTGGACCCCGGGTTGCGATTGCACTTTGCAAGTTATTTTATTTAGTGCAATCCACCAACCCTAACAGTGTGTCTGAAGGGCTGATTGTTCTAATGCATTGCAAAGACCCTGTCAGCAGAAATATGGATAAATTATAGCTTTCAAAATACGGCAAAGCAAAAACTTGTTTTTGCAAAAAAGCGTCTTTTAGTGTGTGACAGCAACCTAACATAAGAAAAAAACATAAATCTGGTATCGCTGTAAGTGCACCACCCCAAACGATAAATTCATCTAATCACCTATACCACATGAGGAACGGCATAAAAATAAACCAATTCTTTACCTACTGTTGATTTATATATTCTTCCTCATAAAAATCGCAGTAAGGCCTTGTGTAGCCAGACGATGACGCTGGCTCAACACCTCCAGCCTTAGGTGCTATTGTGCTTTTGCCACTACCACCAGATGCACCACCAACACCATCAGTACCAGCTCGCAACCACCACCCGCGGCCTCTTCCACTTGACTTCCTAATTTTTTGGAAATTCTAACCAAAATAACAACTGTTACATGGCACTGTAAAACAAGGTAGAAGGTGTATATAAACGTGTTGAGATTTTAAATCTCCCTTTTTTGGGGGGGAGACTGAACAAAAAATCAGGCCCTGTGCAAAAAACAACACAATATAAGTGGCTGAAAGTGGCTGGCTGATATACGACAAACTAACAGGACAGAAGTATATCCACTTTGTGAGAATTTGAATCTACCCTTTTTTTGGGAGACTGAACCACAACTTAGGCCCAGTGTATATAACAACGCAATCTAAGTGGCAGAAAGTGGCTGGCTGATATACGACAAACTAACAGGACAGAAGTATATCCACTTTGTGAGAATTTGAATCTCCCTCTTTTTTTTGGGAGACTGAACAACATCTTAGGCCCAGTGTATATAACAATGTAATCTGGCTGATATACGCCACCTGTTTAGTCCTGTTACCAATTTCGAACTGCATTTAGCCTGCTTTTGTATTTTGGGCCTACTAACTGTGTCTGCACTACTCATTACAGTTGTCCTCCACTGAACAAAGCTATGCCGCCTGTTTAGTCCTGTTACCAATTTTGAACTGCATTTAACCTACTTTTTTATTGTGGGCCTACAAACTGTGTCTGCACCATTCATTACAGTTGTCCTCCACTGAACAAAGCTATGACACCTGTTTAGTCCTGTTACCAATTTTGAACTGCTTTTAGCCTACTTTTTTATTTTGGGCCTTCTAACTGTGTCTGCACCACTCATTACAGTTGTCCTCCACTGAACAAAGCAATGCCGCCTGTTTAGTCCTGTTACCAATTTTGAACTGCTTTTAGCCTACTTTTTTATTTTGGGCCTACGAACTGTGTCTGCACCACTTATTACAGTTGTCCTCCACTGAACAAAGCTATGCCGCCTGTTTAGTCCTGTTACCAACTTTGAACTGCATTTAGCCTACTTTATTATTTGGGCCTATATCTGTGTTTCCTCCTCATCCTGCCCATTGCCCAACCACTGCTAGATGAGTCTGCTGGTGCATTGACCCAGACCACTACATTCCCCTTGCACTCTACACAGCCTGAATCTGACCCTGCTGAAAGTCAGGTTCCCCTTCCCGCATACTACACCACCTTACACGGGGACAAAGAGGAAGGTGCAGATATAAGTGCAGGTTCCTTCATCAGGTGAGGGGGGCATACTCGTTGGCGACGTCACTGGCACAGGGCCCCTCATAGTACGCAAAAGTGTCTCTGGCTGTGGGAGGCGCCACCCGCTGTCAAACACACCGCCGTACTATGAGGGGCCCTGTGCCAGTGCTAAGTGCCAATGAGTGGGCCCCCCCGCTTGCTCAGGATCACAGCACTTGCAAAGTTGAAATACTTACCTCTCCCTGCTCCACTGTCGTGACGTATTTCGCGTTTCCTGGGCCCATGAAAATCTTGAACCAGCCCTACCCCCCCCCACAACTTTAGCCAAATGACCCCCTGTTTTCAATGCCTAACTATTATTATAAAGTAAATTAAGATTGACAAGCTTAAGAAATAAGAATTAATGTTTTCGGCATTAAAATGGGCACTGTAGGTGTTTTCCTGTCCTCCACTCATTGCCGACTTTGATTCCCCATTGACTTGCATTGGGTTTCGTGTTTCCGTCGGCCCCCGACTTTTCGAAATAATCGGCCGATTTCACCCGACCCGACTTTTGACAAAGTCGGGTTTCGCGAAACCCAACTCGATCCTAACAAAGTAAAAGTCGCTCAACTCTAGTATAAAATACTAATGTGATGCCATTTTCAAAAGGGGCTGTAATTCTTTTAAAGGTAATTACAGACCACTAAGCTTAACGTCCATTCTGGGTAATATGTTTGAGGGGCATGCAAGGGACTATATTCAGGAGAATGTGCAAAAAACTAATATTATAATAGCCAGCACGGTTTTATCAAGAATAAAAGTTGGCAAATCAACCTGATTTGTTTTAATGAAGAACTGATTACAAACCTGTACAGTGGGGTATCTGTAGAATGCTGCAGTATTTTGGGGCTTTGCAAATGACTTTGAGACAAGTTCTAGATCCCCTTATTTAAATTATTCATAACTGATATAGAAAATGAAGTTAACAGTGTTGTTTATGCTTTTACACATGAGTCCATGGTATAGTCCATTAAAGATGTTCAGAAATTAAAAACCAACGCCACTTGGAGCTGTCTTAGCAGCTACTTAAAGGTCAACGACAATCTATATTATACCAATAGGAACCCTTTATGTACTAAAGATAACGCAGATAAAATATAGCTTTTAATTAATATACCAATTAAAACCATGCCACAAATACAACCAGATAAACACATAAAACACACAACCGTGCACTCTGGGATAACCCTGCCAAACAATACCTCTTAGTACTGCCTACCTATCAGTGGAGGTTCATTGTTGGTCTTTAGTCCGTGTATCTCACCCTGTCACAAACCTAGTTTATATATATGATTATTTCATAAATATATATATATACAATCAGCCAGTTAGTCTGCCTATCTTTTTCCTGTCTAGTGTAAGCGCTGGTCTGTATGTGACACCTATATTAGGATCCATACTAGGAGACATAGGGACAGCCGACGGTGAGTGGGGGCGCCAATCTCGTATCTGTGTTTAGAGTGCCAACCTCCACTGATAGGTAGGCAGTACTAAGAGGTATTGTTTGGCAGGGTTATCCCAGAGTGCACGGTTGTGTGTTTTATGTGTTTATCTGGTTGTATTTGTGGCATGGTTTTAATTGGTATATTAATTAAAAGCTATATTTTATCTGTGTTATCTTTAGTACATAAAGGGTTCCTATTGGTATAATATAGGATGTTCAGAAATTAAATTACAAGCTGACTTTGACAAATTAAGCATTTGAGCATAAATTTGTCCAACGAGATTTAATTTGGATAAGTGTAAAGTTATATACATGAACACTAATAATATCCTGGAACTATTTGTTCTAGGGGGTATAAAACAAGGAGAATAACTTGTACAGAAGGATCTGTATAAACTTGTTTGTCAATAAGCTTAAGGAGGATTATTTTCATGTATTAAAAGAGGCTCGAGTGGCAGAGTGTACTATACAAACTGGCAGTGTAGCCTCATCGGACATATGCAATTCAATTTTTGGCACTAGTGTGTAGAAAGGATGCCTTGGAGTTGAGGTACCTTCACACTGAACAATATCGCTAGCGATCCGTGACGTTGCAGCGTCCTGGCTAGCGATATCGTCCAGTGTGACAGGCAGCAGCGATCAGGATCCTGCTGTGCTGTCTTTGGTCGCTGCAGAAAGTCCAGCACTTTATTTCGTCGCTGGACCTCCTGCAGACATCGCTGAATCGGCGTGTGTGACACCGATTCAGCGATGTCTTCACTGGTAACCAGGGTAAACATCGGGTTACTAAGGCCAAGGCCGCGCTTATTAACCCGATGTTTACCCTGGTTACCAGCGTAAAAGTAAAAAAAACAAACACTACATACATTCCGCTGTCTGTCCCCCGCTGTGCTTCTCTGCACTGTGAGCGCCGGCCAGCCAGAAAGCAGAGTACAGTGGTGACGTCACCGCTCTGCTTTCCGGCCGCTGTGCTTACACAGGGCAGAGAAGCAGAGCTCCGGGAGACAGACAGCGGAAGGTAAGTATGTAGTGTTTTTTTTTTTACTTTTACGCTGGTAACCAGGGTAAACATCGGGTTACTAAGCGCGGCCCTGCGCTTAGTAACCCGATGTTTACCCTGGTTACCGGCATCGTTGGTCGCTGGAGAGCTGTCTGTGTGACAGCTCTCCAGCGACCAAACAGCGACACTGCAGCGATCCGGATCGTTGTCTGGATCGCTGCAGCATCGCTTAGTGTGAAGGTACCTTTAGAAAAGATATAAAGAAGAGCTATAAAACTGATAAGTGGGAGGAGGTATTACGTCTAAAGATGAGCTAACCTGAAGTTAAAAGTTCTGGGCTTGTAATGGACTGTGTCTGTCATGTGCTAAACACCATCCCATTGCAATATTCAAAGTTCCGGGGTGGAAGTCTGTTGCAGAGTTGCAGAGTGAGAGAGATATTTTTTTCTCTATATCCAAAGTTTGAGTCTCCATTATTTTCAATGGGACCGGGTTCTGGTTGTACTGTAGTTCAGGTACAGCTCTGGTACCCAACCCAAACTTTGGACTTTGAACTTAAAAGTTTGAACTTTGAACTTCCACGGTTTCGCTCATCTCTAATTACATTTATTTAGCCTTGTATCTACTGTAATCGGGTCAGGTTGTTAGCTGTAATGGGTTGAAATATTTAGTTCATAGAAGGGGGCCCTAAGTCCCTGAAAGTCTAAGGAGTCCTGCCATAGGTCAGCTCTGAATACAAGGGCATAGTTCTAGTTGCTACCTATTCTACCTCTTGCTTCTACCAAAACCTAGAATACTTTGCTTTCATAAATGGGATGTTTTTCTGAGAAACCAAATGCATGCCTCTGGTTAATTTCATCCTTTAGCTAAGTAGATCACAACTTTGTAAAAAATCAGTATTCTCTTTCATTCATCTGTCATTAATGCCATGAACATATTTATTCCAAACCATTTGCCATTCAATGGTATAACTGATCCAAATTCTCCTCTCTCAGTAAGTGCACTGTTGTTAAGATACATCTTCTAGCATGAACTCTGCATACAGTATTTCTTCCATATCACAAGTGGAGGCATTTTTCAACTATTGCTTTTAATGTTTTTCACATCACTTTACTATTCTGCTTCCAGCAGATTTGACTAGAAGCCAACCATCATCCTTTTCATCTGATTCAAACAACCTGAAATACTGCAGCTTATCTATCAGAACATAGTACTCTATGACTAAAGGCTAATCAATTTAATAGTCCAGGTGTATTGATCAACACTAAAGTGATTTCTTGGTTAAATTCACAGCAATTTCAGGTGGATTTCCACCAATCGTGCACATAGGAAAATAAATAGAAATGGTTAATTCTAAAATACATTTTCTACTCTTCATAAGATGTTTCAAATATTTAAAAAATACGTTTCCAACCTTTTCTCATTACAATTGATAAGACAACAGTGTTCTATGATTTGGGTCTAGTACTTGAAGACACAGACGATGCCACAGAAAACTCTCTAGAGTAGTTGCACAGATGTAACAAATAAAACAGAAATGAAAATGTTTTAATGAGATTCTTCCATCTGTTACCAGTGAATACAGCAGTGCAAAATTCATCAAACTAGTGAATTACCCATTAATGGTCAAATGGACAAGCATGAAAATCAACTAGCAACGTAACATAACTGTATTCCACAAATAAGACATTTAATTATTAAGTCTTATAAAGTCTTCTGAGTGTGCTTTTTTTAATCATTTATGGATCTATTTGAGGGAAAACCTGTCACTTTCTATTAATATTTATTTTTTTATCTGGTCAAAATGCTGAAATTCTTCTGGATCTGGCATTATTTTTCCTTGTTCCTGTCCCTCTCTGTTGCTCAGACATCGACCCTCTTTTGCCTTTATATGAATTTAGTCTTGTTTTCAAAGAGGTGTGGTTCTCAAATCTTCTCTATTGGAATATTTTTGAGTAGCGCACCCAGTTAACAAGCACACACAAGAAAAAGAAGAGCACATAAAGTGCCATATAAAAATATATTGTAGTTTATTCAGAAAAACATATAAAACATAACATTCAAAATGGTAATAATGAAGCTAAAGACAAAGATGAATAGCAGAAATTACAGGTGTAAGACACCGGGTCTGCCTCTATTAAAGTGCAAGGGATGAGCAAAATATAGCAGCTGGTATTGTAAAGTGCAGGTGCAAAAAAATAGAGTTCCCCAAATAAGTGCAGTTTTCACAAGGGGATACACACACCAGTCAGAGAGCCAGAAGCTGCAAATGCTGCTGAAGCACTGCAAGGGCGGCTGAAGGTGTAGCTGACTTTCTAAAATGGGCAGACAGGCAGCGTACTTTCACTAGCAGATCCGGCAGCTCTGGGTAGCTTTTGAAAAAACGTTGAATGATGAGGTTAAGCACATGGGCCAGGCAAGGTACATGAGTGAGCTCACCTTGCCTCAGAGCAGCCACCAGGCTCCTGCCATTATCACACACATGACCATGCCTGGCTGTAGGTTCAGCGGTGTCAGCCAAAAATCTGACTGCTCTTTCAGCGTTGTCCACAACTCTTCAGCATTGTGCGGTTTGTCACCTAAGCAGATTAGCTTCAACACAGTCTGTTGCCGCTTGGCTGAGGAAATGCTGCAGTGCTTCCAGCTTCTGACTGATGCTCTCATTTCAGAGATGGAGGCTGAAGAGGAGGAGGAGGTTCAGGAGCTGTAGACTGTGGGGGCATCCCTGATTGATGTAGGGCCTGCAATCTTCGGCGTTGGGAGAATGTGTTCCATCCCAAGGTCCAACTGGGTCCCAGCTTCCACTATGTTAACCCAGTGTGCCATCAGTGAGATGTACAATCCCTGCCCACAAGCAATTGTTCACGTGTCTGTGGTTAGGTGGACTTTCCCAGTCACAGCATTGTTGATGGCATGGGTAATGTTGTGGGACATGTGCTGGTTTAATACCGATATGGCACACCGGGAGAAATCGTGGCGACTGGGGACTGAGTACCTTGGGACGGCCACCGTCATCAGGTTGCAGAAAGCTCCCATCTCAACTAGCCTAAAAGGCAACATTTTGAGCGCTAGCAAATGAGAAATGTGAGAATGTAATACTGTAGGTGTTGGCTGCATATTTCTGATTGCGTTCCAAAGACTGGAGTATAGACAACTAAAGGCTGTGCTCGGACAAGGACATGGATGGGCTTGATGATGGTGCTAGTTGACTGTGGGCAACAACAGGTGCAGGGCACGGGGCATCTTCATATGCACGGTGGACTGGGGATTGGCTTATACACAAAATAGTGGAAGAAGCAGTGGTGTCACCTGCAGTATTCCTGGAGCCTGGGACTCAGCCCACAAAGTTGGGTGCTTTGCTGCTATGTTCTTGATCATGCTGGTGGTGGTTAGGATGGTAGTTTTGCTACCTCTACTGATGGGGGAATGACAGGTGCTGCAAATGGCCTGTTTGGAGTTATCGTCAGAGTCTTTAAAAAATAGCCAGACTCAGGTAGATCTAACAGTTGGAATGGCAACTTCTGCCATGTTGGTGTTACAGAGAACGGATGCATGCCTTCACACTACTTCTTCCTGCCTGTTGGGGGTGCTATGCTTCCTTCCCCATGTGTGCTGCTGTCCTCGCTCTTCATGTCTCCCTGCCAGGTTTGGTCAGTAACTATATCATCCACCACCTCATCTAACACATGCGCACCTGCTCCTCCTCCTGACTTTCTGGCAATTGTGTCTCATCATCATCCACCTCTTGTGACACTTTCCCACCATTGCCTTCATGTGACTGTGATAGCCCAAATCTTTGGGCATCGCTACATGCGATCTCATCTTGCCCCACTTCAAGTTGACCAGCCAAGAGTCCAGAATCTTTAAAGGGAAAAGTGAACAGCTCATGTGTGTCCAAATGAGGGATCAGTTGTCTCAGGGCACTTGGCATGGTGGGAGGAAGGAGGTGAGTAATATGCGGTCCAGACTCACGGCTACTCAGACTTGACCATGTGGAAGATGTGGTGGTGGTTGTGGCTAAGTGACTGGAATCATTATCCGCTATCCAACCAACAACCATTTCACACTGCTCTGGCTTCAATAGTGGTGTGCTGTGGTCCCCTATAAAATGGGACAGGAAGGTCGAGCAAGAAGATGTGGGTCTTTGTTGTGGCCCACTTTTAGCTTGGCCACGGCCTCGTACTCTGCATGCACCATCAGCATCACGTCCACTACCCCATCCCTTGTTGGTTGCCTTGCTCATCTTGAATAGACTACTGAAATATTTTAAAAGTTCAATACAAGTGGATTAATTTTGAGAAAACTTATATGCCATCAGTTTGTAGAAAAAACACACTTTTAATTTAAATGAGTGTTGGTAATTTTTGTATTTTGTTTTTAACGAATTTTACTAATAACTAGGGTAAGACACACCAAAACCAGTTCAAAGGAGCATTCAAATGCAATAATTTTTAAACCACAAATAGAGGAAGCATCTGACAGAGAAACCACAATGTTCAATATTTGAACCTTTTTTTATTTTTTGAAAAGAAAATTACTGTCACGAAGTAGGCTAACACAATACCAAAAAAGTAGAATGTATGCCTGAAAAGCAAGTTTTTGTAGCCCACAGATAGACCGGATGTCTGACTGAGATAACAGTCTGCTTCAATATGTGGCCTGGAGTTTTTATTATTTTTTTAACCATAAAATACTGTATAGAACAAGGGTAGCAGACGGACAAAAAACTGCAATGTATGCCTGAAAAGCAAGTATTTGGAGACCACAGCTTATGTTATAGGCTAGTAAACATTAAAAAAGTTCTCTGAATCACATACAATCAAGCTATGACAAAGATCTATCTAGATCAAAATGTGTCGCTGTAATCTTTCTTTTCTAACATGTTTGCATCCATCATGCGCAAGGATCTTATGCCGACTATGAAGTTTTAAATGGATCAATAAAGATTTTTTTATTTTAAGGAGCTGGAGCACTCTTTTCTCATTTTCAAAAAACTGTATGCCTGAAAAGCAAGTATTTGGAGACCACAGATAGACCGGGCGTCTGACTGAGATAACAGACTGTTTCGATATGTGGCCTGGAGTTTTTTAATTTTTTTTAGCCACAAAATACTGCATAGAACAAGGGTAGCAGAGAGGTAAAAAACTGGAGTGTATGATTGAAAAGCAAGTATTTGGAGACCACAGATAAACCGGGCATCTAACGGAGATAACAGACTGATCAAAATGTGGCCTTGATTTTTTGGGGCCCACCAAAATTGTATCAATAAGTAGGCTATCACACTAAAAAAAATATTTGAGTACTAAAATTGTAAAATATTTAGCGCAATTATATGCGATGCGTGTGACGTACAAATCACAGTGATAAATATAAAAACTGTAGCTAAATATTTTTGGGCCAGCTAAAGATTTTTGGTCAGCAAAATTTTCTGCGCATTTTTTAAATTGTTAGATTTTCACACTCTTGTATTGAAATGACCTGGCTGTAGTCTGCAGTGTGACCAAGCAAGTAAATGTAGAAAAAAGTGGGCTTTGGATTGCTTTATAGTAAATTAGCAGGTATAAGGTGCAAAAAAAACCATCCTAGCCACGAATACCTGCATCAATGTATATATAAAATACGCAGCAGCAGGCAGTAATGGAGTCTTTTGATGTATGCAGTGAGATCTATATATTCACATAGCCTGCCATCCAGCAGAGACACAGAGCAGCATGTGCTACCACTGCTCAGTATCTCACGGTGAACTCCTATGACCTAACTGAAGTCACCGCGAGCATGAGAAAGGTCCTGGGAGTTCACCGACAATGAACTCAGTTCAACTCACTAACATCAGTGCGAGCACTGTGGGAAAAAATTGTAACGGCGCTCTCACTGATGTTAATGAGTTTA
Source organism: Ranitomeya imitator (assembly GCF_032444005.1). NCBI lineage: Eukaryota > Metazoa > Chordata > Amphibia > Anura > Dendrobatidae > Ranitomeya > Ranitomeya imitator. The sequence goes on along the minus strand of NC_091282.1, from coordinate 913,619,776 downwards.
ACTGAGATCCTTGGCTGTAAACTCCTAGGAGCTTTCTGATGGTACCATGAGCATGAGAACTTTATCACGCTCGTTGTGACATCAGTCAGGTTATAGGAGCACACTGCGAGACACATGCTGCTCAGTATCTCTGCTGGATGGCAGGCTGTATAGTTGCATCATGCAAACAATGCAGTCTGCCATCTAGATGTAGCAGAGCTAAGCCCATTGAGGGAAAAATGAATTATATGGCACGGTGGCTCAGTGGATAGCACTGCAGTCTTGCAGCGCTGGGGTTCTGGGTTCAAATCCTACCAAGGACAACATCTGCAAGGATGCATGTTCTCCCTGTGTTTGCGTGGGTTTCCTCCGGATTCTCCGGTTTCCTCCCACATTCCAAAGACATACTGATAGGGAATTTAGATTATTATTTATTATTATCTTCTCTACGGACAAGTGAGGAATATTGTTGCTTATTAAATTAATTCTGTTACAGGAGACAATGGCTTCCATGGACTGGGTGATGATGTAATTATGGTTTAATTTACATTCATTAAAAGAGACTGTGTCATTCTATCAATTAAAGAATTTCATCCTGGCTGTATGTGTTTTTAATACAATATGACTATGGGGTTAGTAATGGGGGCATCTTATAGACACCTCTCCATTACTATCCCCTGAGCTTGATATCACCTGACAATACAAAGGTGACATCAACCCCCCCAACTATCACCAAACTTGCCACCACACCAGGGAAAGAGGGAAGAGCGAGGCTAAGTGCCAAATTTGGTGCATTTTATGGATGTGCCATTTTTGGGGCAGCTGAGAGGTGATGTTATTAGTCTGCGAGGGGTCAATGCTTCATATAGATGCCTCTCCATTACTAAGTAGTGGGCTTGATGTCATCAGACAATACAAAGGTGACATCAACCCCACAAACATGAACCCCACTTGCCTCCACCACAGGGCAAGTGGGAAGAGCCAGGCAAAGCACCAGAATTGGTGAATCTAATAGATGCACCTTTTCTGTGGTGGCTGCAGGTTGTGGGGGCCAATATCCATGGCCCCTTACCAGCCTGGAAATACCTGCCACAAAGCTGTCAGCTTTAGCTTGGCTGGTTATCAAAAATGAATGGGTACCTGTCTATTCTTGATAACCAGCCATTCTAACTCTGACAGCTGAGAGTTGCCATCTGCAGCTGTCAGTTTTGCCTGGCTGGTTATCACAAACACACGGGAACTCATGTTAAGCTTTATTTATTATTTATAGTGCAATTGATAGGTCAATTGATGGCACATTTCCTAATGTCTGCCCTTAATTTGAGCTGTTTTAGCAGCTTTTTACTCCACTGAAGGTGTTGTTCATGCTTTTGGTTTTGCCTCCCATTGTACCTTTCAGCGAACATCAGGACGTTCGCCGATCCAAACTGAACCTTGAAAGGTTTGCTCATCTCTAATCAGTACACTATTGCTGTGCTTTTCACATCCCTTTTAAAGGTCACTTTCTTGGCATCAAACTCCTGCTGTTACTTGTCTAGAACTTTGCACACACTTGTGGCCTACCAATCTAGGACCCATTTTCCTAGCAGTCTTTCACACTGCTCTCTTTTTCATACACAGTAATCAGCTTAAAGGCAACTCTATGTCTAATCCTGATAGGTGACTAATCTTTGGCTTGTCTGACAGATGCAGATGTAGTCAGGAATGATCGCCTATGCTTCCATTTGCTGTGGAATACTCACTTTCTTATAATGGCCTTACCCCCGTGGGTGGACTAATGTCTTCCACCTGGGAAAAATTTCACTGATTACAGCTCTGAATTAGGCTCTTATGCTCCTCCTTGAGTGATACTTACCCCCAGTAGCTATCTATGGAATAGGCAACTCTCTGAGCTTCACAGTTTTTTATCCTCCCCTGTCTGAGCCATCTGCTTGTGTCTAATTTATAATAGTGGGAAAAACTTCCTTTCATGCTGTCATTAATGCTAACATTATGTGGAAATACACCTATGGCACAGCATACTGACCCAAGATAGCCACCAGTAACTTCAGCCATACAAATGCCAGCCAATGAAATCCTGTATCTTCCATATATCTAGTTCTTGCTTCATCATGCCTATAATTTGACACATATTTACTGCACATTTGTCACAGATCTCACATAAAATGAAACTAACATACATTTAGTATAATGCTGGGTTCACATAAAAAAAGCATTACATCTGTGAGGGTTCTCATCTTTATTCCAAAAATGGTACTCAAACATGCCCCCTGATGTATCCATTTACTCTAATTTACAGAACTCTGAATTTTTCTTGATCGCTTACCACGCTGCTTTTTTTCCCCAAAAAAGACACAAATTGAAATGTGGTTAAACAAATAATTATTTCATTGTTTGCCTTATTTGAGTAAATAGATGTGTATACATGCCAGAATATTTTTCTAGATATTAAGATGTAATTCCCTTTGCTACAAAAGGCTTTGCTGTGATCATTTTCCGAAGAAAACAAGGCTTTTAGCATAATACTACTGAGTTTCAGCACACAGGTGACAGTACACAGCAGACATAACATACCATAACACACAGATAAAACCAAAAACACATGGGCTACTTGCACAGTGAACAAGTCTGTAGAAACCTGTTCACACCACCAAAGAACTTGAAGACACAAAAGCGCACAGAGAGGTAAAAAAATACTCTGTTGTAAAAAAGTCACAGTAAATCAGCAAGTGCCAGTCAAAAAATGAAAAAATACAAAAATACAGGGTATTTAGTTAATACTTTTTTTTGCAAAAAAAGTATGTTAAGCTGCTCCATTATGGGTATACCTTGGCGATTGGTGGAGCAGCTTAACATACTTTTTTTGCAAAAAAAGTATTAACTAAATACCCTGTATTTTTGTATTTTTTCATTTTTTGACTGGCACTTGCTGATTTACTGTGACTTTTTTTACAACAGAGTATTTTTTTACCTCTCTGTGCGCTTTTGTGCCTTCATAACACACAGATGTAGCATTTTCTAGCATTGCTCCCATGTCACAATGCAGCAAAATCTAAAAAATCGATACAGATACCCAGCTTGACAAATAGATTGCTGCAATGAATGGTTTATGAGGTGCTCTCAGCATCAATGTATTTGTCTGCATCAAGATATAAGAATACTGCATCTCATAAGTTCTGAACTTACATACATATGCATATTGATCACCAGCAAAAGGCATATTACAGCCACAGCTTTTTTGCACATCTTTAAATATACTCTTAATTTACATGTCTTTCTTAATGTTATTGCCGTGTTTTAGTTCTGCAGTCACTCTGTTACCTAGACTGCAAGTGAGCCACAAATCTGATTACATTAAACAGTAAAAGTTTTGCTAAATAAAAAAAAAATCAGTTTCTGTTTTTCTCAACTGCTGATCATTACAAGACTAACAATTTTCACAAGTATGTGAAGTTTTCCAATCAGTAATCTTTGTCACCATGAAATGCATGACAGGAGCAACTGATTAGACTCATATAGTATAGTGAGAAAAGATTCAGTATAACCTGTGTATTAGTCATTTACATCTCTGTTCTTTCTGGGATTTTAAGTCCAGTGGGCGGTCCTATCAGTGTGCATTAAAGGGTGGCTGTCAGTCATTAATAGGACGGCCTACTGGACTGAAAATCCCAGAAAGAGCAGAGGATAAAATGATTAATATACAAGTTATACTGAATCTTCTCTCTATCAATCTGCTCAGCTCCACCTGCTCTATAACATGGTCCCTGCAGATTGGACTGTGTTTTCATGGTGACACGTTCCCTTTAAGCCACTTCTAAACATTTGCAATGAAGAAATGGTTGTTGGCATTTAACATACCAAAGGACTGTATCATAAAATATTGCAACACGGCTAGGTCATGAAAAATGATTACATTACCTTTTTCCTTCAAAGTAGTAACAAATGATTTTACTATAAGTACAGAATAATGAATATTTTGGTTTACACAGCCAAGTTAATAGTAAGATGTAAGAATAAAGAATGCCTCATTAATAGTGTTGAGCGATACCGTCCGATACTTGAAAGTATCGGTATCGGATAGTATCGGCCGATACCCGAAAAATATCGGATATCGCCGATACCGATATCCGATACCAATACAAGTCAATGGGACATCAAGTATCGGAATGTATCCTCATGGATCCCAGGGTCTGAAGGAGAGGAAACTCTCCTTCAGGCCCTGGGATCCATATTAAAGTGTAAAATAAAGAATTAAAATAAAAAATATTGTTATATTCACCTCTCCGGCGGCCCCTGGACATCAGCGGGAGGATCCGGCGTCTGGCACGGCTTCTTTCTTCAAAATGCGCGCCTTCAGGACCTGTGGAATGACGTCCCGGCTTCTGATTGGTCGCGTGCCGCCCATGTGACCGCCACGCGACCAATCAGAAGCTGCGACGTCATTCCTCAGGTCCTAGAAGGCGCTCATTCTAGGACTTTAGCTGAGGAATGACGTCGCGGCTTCTGATTGGTCGCGTGGCGGTCACATGGGCGGCACGCGACCAATCAGAAGCCGGGACGTCATTCCACAGGTCCTAAAGGCGCGCATTTTGAAGAAAGAAGCCGTGCCGGACGCCGGATCCTCCCGCTGATGTCCAGGGGCCGCCGGACAGGTGAATATAACAATATTTTTTATTTTAATTCTTTATTTTACACTTCCGATACCGATACCCGATATCACAAAAATATCGGATCTCGGTATCGGAATTCCGATACCGCAAGTATCGGCCGATACCCGATACTTGCGGTATCGGAATGCTCAACACTACTCATTAATGACTGAGTATCAAACACTGAAAAGCTTTCAGTAGCACGTTCATGCAAACCTGTAGAATTTTTGTGAATTCTACCTAAAACTCCTTAACTCTAACACCAGATGTAATAATTGGTTTGGCAGTGACACCCATTATAAATACTCCTAAAGTTAAAGGAGAACCTCAGCAGGAAACAATTTACCCTTCTGTTTGATCCCCATTTCCAGTATGCTGAAAAAAAAGTAAATATCACGTGGAAATCTCAATGTGTGACCATCTAGTCGCATCAGCCTTGCTAGGAAAGCGCTAGACATAGAAGGCTCCTTTCACACTAGCGTCGGAATCTCCCCGTCGCAATGCGTCGGGGGAGAGATTCTGACGCTAGCGTTTGCTGCATTGCACAATGGGTGCAGCGGATGCATTTTTCTGGCGCATCCGCTGCCCCATTGTAAGGTGCGGGGAGGTGGGGGCGGAGTTCCGGCCGAGCATGCGCAGTCGGCAAAAGCGGTCCGTCAGGAGAAAAAAACGTTACATGTAGCGTTTTTTTCTCCCGACGGTCCGCAAAAGCACAACGCATCCGTCGCTCGACGGATGCGACGTGTGGCAATACATCGTGTCGTCAATGCAAGTCTATGGGGAAAAAACGCATCCTGCAAGCACTTTTGCAGGATGCGTTTTTTCTGCAAAACGACGCATTGTGACGGATTGCAGAAAACGCTAGTGTGAAAGTAGCCTTAGTCTTCTTTCAAAGCACAACTGAATAATAATGTACAAATGACCACACTTTTAAGGTAATTAACCTTTTCTTCCCTTCCAACAACAAGTCACTCTGATCACACTTCAGTAAGGAGAGATTTCCAGCTCGTTTTCCGATATGAGTTTTGTTTTTTTGCCTACAAATAGTGACTACAAAGTCAAGGCGACAAAAATTGACCTATATTGACCCAGCGGATATATTGCATGACTAAGGATGGAAATTCATTTAGGATTCATTGTCTTTATTGTCTTTTGTTTGTCTATTGTCTATTGTCTTAGTTATTGTCTTTGTCTGTCTTCCTTGTCTTGTCTTTAGCAGCAACCTGTAAGATTTCAGGATTATAAAGTAAAGCTATATTGCATACTTTTTTATGCCATTGAGAATTGCCATTACCGGCTGCATCTTTACAAGGAATACCAGCTCCTTCTAAGCTTGTAAGAATTGCTACCGTGGCTCATTAGTTTGAGGACTATTCAGCAGATCCCTTTAGTTCTACAGAGCTATAAGTTGGGCAATATCATTACAACTGAATACTTACTGGACTAATTAAAAATGTAAAATCTTTGGTAAATCTTAATTAAAATCTATCCAGTCTTCCTACTTCCAGTAGACACGTAATACAAGAAATAAGAGTAATGGGAGGAGGAATTGCATCTTTATGACTCCATCTAGGGAGAGATCTAGATGATCTTCTTTCCGGGAGATGGGCTAAACTGTTGAGTGCTATGCCATGCTAATAGTAACATACGGTAATTCACATAAATATAATACTAACATGTTGGAATGGCAGGAAATTAATTCAACAAGGAGTTAATCTATTATATAGAATATTATTATTATTATTATTATTTATTGTTATAGCGCCATTTATTCCATGGCGCTTTACATGTAAATGTATATTAATTAATGAACAATAATGTTATATAAAGTGTCCTCTGCATACAGTACCATAGCATATAAGCAGAATTTATTATGCCCCAAATTAGGTTAACTAGTAAGTTCTAATACATCCACTAAACTGATCCTTAAAGTAACAAACATGTGAGTTTAGAAGAAAGTAATATGACTGCAAAGAAGTAGTAAAGTCATAGCCAGGACTATGCTATACCATTCAGAGGTCATGTTCTACCCACTACGACTGGCCAAAGTAGCACATGCTTTGTTCTAAGCACCCATATTATGATCTTTATGGGCTGCTTAGTGGCTGTAATTGTATTAAACATGATTACTTTAATTTTAGAATATAACACTGATATCCATAGCATCTACATGGAAGGCAGCTAAAAATCGATGTATATCTCTACAGCATTTCAGCTAAATGCACATAAATTTAATCACATTGTAACCCTAAGGCTGTGTGCACACATTGCTGTTTTTTCACGCTTTTTTCACGGTTTCTCCCAATAAAAACGCTATAAAACCACAAAAAAAACGCATACAATAAGCATCCTATCATTTAGAATGAATTCTGCATGTTTTGTGCACATGATGCGCATCGCGGTAAAAAATGCAGCATGTTCATTAATTCTGCGTTTTTTTTGTGGATTTCCCACTACAAAATGCATTGGGAAATGTCCGGAAAAAAACGCATCAAAAACGCACCAAAAAACGCATGCAGATTTCTTGCGGATTTCTTGCAGAAAATTTCAGGTTTTTCTCAGGAATTTTCTGCGAGAAGTCCTGAATGTGTGCACATAGCCTTAAGGTACTGCGACCTTGACAGCAAGTGAAAAAAATCCAACTGGTTCAGAATTTTTGCAATTTTCTTACTATGGTCCTGTATCCACTGCCAATATCGCCATGTAGCCAGAGCCTGAATATTACCTAAAGACAATATAGAAATATCCACCACACCAGTACTGATAAATCCCATCCAATGGCATATACTGCAATATTGACATTCCTGTATTAAGCTATTCTAGCATCGACCGGAAAAAAGCCTAGAATTTTTCATTTCGCAAACTCCTACATAACATTTATTGTATAGCAATTTTTAGTAAACAGTGGAATAATTGCTGATATAAAAGGCACTCAAAGCTTACTATTGTCTAAGCAGAGATTACTGGGTCAGGCATTGGGCTACCGCCTGGTTTTCTCATGTGTTGTGGGATTCTTCTACACTTTAAAACAAGCATAAACCTTAGGTAAGAACAATTTCTTTCTTTGTCGCTGTTTTCTGTGTTCAGTTGGTAAATCATATTGATTTTTTTCAGCAAGTCCTGTGTGAGGCTTAAAATGACTTAGGGCCATGTGAAAAATAAAGCTGCCATTAGAAGCCAGCCGCCCATGTGATATGCACTGGAGACCATGAACGTTTGCTCTGGAATTTTTAATTTACTAAAGGCATCAAAACACTTTTTTTTAAAGTTAAATAAAGTTGATAAAGTTTGAATTGCAGGATCCGGTCCGTGGGCCACATCGCTAATCTGTTTCTGCTGGACAGGAGCTCTAAGAAATGCCTCTAACGTGGCAGTATCCACAGCTCTTCCTTTAATTAGTCAGCCAAACGATGTGACATTGGCTTCGCATCTCAACGATGATGTCACACCAGACCAGCTAATCAACAGAGGAGCTGGAGATGTCGCCATGTACGAGGCAATTCTCAGATCTCCTCTTCAGGGTCACTGACAACTGACGTGGCCGATGGATGGGGTTCTGCTAATTGATTTGCACTAACTCTCATTAACATCCTTAAATTGGTGACATTAGCCTTCTGCTCAATAAGATTGTCATTGATATTGTGAAGTCAGGTGCCACATGGAAATGTCCAAGACATAAATGCTTTATAAATGTAAACCTTAGAACAAAAGTTAATAAAAAAGACAAAATTGCATACAATTCTCAGTCCTTCTCCTGCTAATGTTCCTAGTGTCACCCAGTGATCAGTGTCGCGCCATATCGTAAAAGCTGTGTTAAGTTGAAAGCAACATGTCGCGCATGTGGGTAACATTACTATGGAAACAAAGAGATGCAAAAAAGCCAAATGTGAACATGGCTCCAAATATAAACGTAATCTTACTAATCGTCTCCATATACCACATTCTGTTAGTTGCTCCTTAGCAACATGCTACAAGCTGAATTATTTTCCTCAATAACAGTGTTTACTGACAAAGCGACAGCTTCTATTCTGTTGCCAAGGAACAATTGTGGAATAAGTGACAGAATTGGAAATAACATGAGAAAAAAATATCTGCAAGAATGAACCAATCATTTCATTATATTGATTTTTACATTTCTAGGGGTGCTCAAATTCAGCCTTAAAATGAACCAAGAGGGACAAGAAGCTCTATCCTATTTATCTGAACCCACCTTAATAGACGATAAAGGTTTAAATACAGTTTACTATATTGGAAGTGATGTCTGTATCCTGTGTGCTTGATAGATGGATAGATAGATACCTATTAGTAATGGGCGAACATACTCGTTACTCGAGATTTCTCGAGCACGCTCGGGGGTCCTCCAAGTATTTTTTAGTGCTCGGAGTTTTAGTTTTTCTTGCAACAGCTGAATGATTTACATCTGTTAGCCAGCATAAGTACATGTCTGGATTCCCTAGCAACCAGGCAACCCCCACATGACCATTTCTCATTTTTAGAAAATAATAACAAAATTTATTGCTTGGAACTTCGGAGACATGTTGTCAGAAGTTTATAGAATAAAAGAACAATTTACGTTTTACTAAAAAATATACCTATGAAGAGAAAAAATCAAGACAAACTGAAAATTTTGCAGTGGTCTCTAATTGTTGCCAGAGCTGTAGATAGAAATGGGATAGATAAATAGATAGATAGATAGATAGATAGATAGATAGATAGATAGATAGATAGATAGATATGATATAGATATATAATAGATAAATATGGGATAGATAGATAGATAGATAGATAGATAGATAGATAGATAGATAGATAGATAGATATGATATAGATATATAATAGATAAATATGGGATAGATAGATAGATAGATAGATAGATAGATAGATAGATAGATAGATAGATAGATATGGGATAGATAGATAGATAGATTTGGGATAGAGTAGATGAAAGGTTGAGTCAATGAAAATTACTATATGATTTGACCCTATTTACAGTTTCGAAAAGTCGGATAGTTATAATGATTTGATATTTATTGCCCTATGTGAATGATGCCACCATATTATAATTAGAATTGTTTAGGGGACATCTAGTAACACTTGTTGTGTGTGGCAAACATTATCTACTGTATGTGTATATATATATATATATATATATATATATATATATATATATATATATATATATATGTTCAGCTTGTTAGATCTCAGTATCTAAGGCTTTGAGACATCTGCAAAGAAACTTCTCCGACATTTACCATCAATTCAGTCTATCAGCATTGCACCACACACTGACATGTTCAGCTGCCACCTCCAATGCCTGACGTCCGCTGTCACACTGTAACATTGCTCCGTCCAATACCTAGAGTGTACCGTGGACTGTGCCAGGCTGGCACAATGTGACTGTTTGTGAAAACCATGTCTGCTCATTTTAATAGCAAGTGATCCCACAAATGATCCCCACACATTGTAGCAGAGCAATTTGCCATAAGTGCCTCTAGTCGTTTCTATGGGAATTCTTCATAGTAATACAGAACACACACACTATTCCAGCCATGACATTGGATGCATTCATATTACTGGAATACTAGTGTTCTGAGAAGCTCATCTGCATCACTACAAACTGCTTATTAATTTTCAGAGGACCTCCCATCCCACATCTCCACCTCAAAGCATGGAGTGAATCTCAAGGACAACACAAGCAAGTTCAGCAGGACACCGAGCCATGGAAGAACTAAAATCCTCTCCTCTATTCATTGGAAGCAGGAAGCTGACAGTAAGTAGAAATGTCTCATTGCTGCAAGTACTTTTCTCAGCCCAGAGCATGTGTCTGGAGCTTGACTTTCTAAGTAGTGACTGCAGAATAGGTGCCTGTCCTTACCTGTAATGAGGGATGTGTAGATGTTCTTCTCCAGCAGCAGGTGCAGGTCTCCTCCACTATAAGTAATAGGTCTTTTGGGAAGAAACCTGTGTGAGCTTCTCCTTCTTCTCCTCCGCTCCAGGCTGCAGAGGGAGCAGCTGTTGTCCAGTGCAGGAGCTCCTCCAGCAGCTCCAGATATAAGCAGCAGTGCACTGGCTGCACATCACCACGTTTTCACCTCCCTTCTTTTTGTTGCTGGTAGTGGAGCTTGTGATGATGAAACACTCACGTCATAGATTTGTGAAAGAACTGCATGGATGGTGGGAGTGATTAACCCTGCACCTCCCTTTTCCATTAGTGAGATGCTGAGAGCTTCAGCATCCTGGGAGGAGAGGACAAGACAGCTCCCACTTGTCACAGCTTCCAGGGTGCTTGTTTAGATCTCAGGACAGAATTACTGGTAAGTAATAGTTAATAATAGATTAACGCCGATAATGACATGATAGATCAATAATAGGAGAGCCATGCAGAGCAGTCACATCACTTGTCCATGCACCTGGATGTCACCTGCACTGTCTTATCTTCAGTCACAGCACACTGTGGCTTATTCCGTCTGCATTGATTCATTCTGTGTTCTCTCCTTAGAATTCCCATCTCATATCCAAATAATAATCCAAATGCATAAAGACAAGGATATAATCATGTATTATATGTAAACAAATGCGTATATACAAGTAAAATAATGATTAATATATGTATTATACTGAGCACTATATATGTGTGTGTTTATATATATACTGTATATATGCAGTACAGATCAAAAGTTTGGATACACCTCATTTAAAGATTTTTCTGTAGTTTCATGACTATGAAAATTGTACATTCACACTGAAGGCATAAAAACTGTGAATTAACACATGTGGAATTATATACTAAACAAAAATGTGCAAAACAACTGAAAATATGTCTTATATTCTAGGTTCTTCAAAGTAGCCACCTTTTGCTTTGATGACTGATTTGCACACTCTTAGCATTCTCTTGATGAGCTTCAAGAGGTAGTCACTGGGAATGGTTTTCACTTCACAGGTGTGCCCTGTCAGGTTTAATAAATGGGATTTCTTGCCTTAGAAATGGAGTTGGGACCATCAGTTGTGTTGAGCAGAAGTCTGGTGGATACAAAGCTCATAGTCCAACTGAATAGACTGTTAGAATTTGTATTATGGCAAGAAAAAGGCAGCTAAGTAAAGAAAAAGGAGTGGCCATTATTACTTTAAGAAAAGAAGGTCAGTCAGTCCGAAAAATTGGGAAAACTTTGAAAATGTCCCCAAGTGCAGTGGCAAAAACCATCAAGCGCTACAAAGAAACTGGCTCACACAAGGACCGCCCCAGGAAAGGAAGACCAAGCGTCACCTCTGCTTCTGAGAATAAGTTTATCCGAGTCACCAGCCTCAGAAATCGCAGGTTAACAGCAGCTCAGATTAGAGACCAGGTCAATGCCACACAGAGTTCTAGCAGCAGACACATCTCTACAACAACTGTTAAGAGCAGACTTTGTGCAGCAGGCTTTCATGGTAAAATAGCTGCTAGGAAACCACTGCTAAGGACAGGCAACATGCAGAAGAGAATTGTTTGGCCTAAAGAACACAAGGAATGGACATTAGACCAGTGGAAATCTGTGCTTTGGTCTGATGAGTACAAATTTGAGATCTATGGTTACAACCACCGTGTCTTTGTGCGACGCAGAAAAGGTGACTCTACATGCCTGGTTCCCACCGTGAAGCATGGAGGAGGAGTTGTAATGGTGTGGGGGTGCTTTGCTGGTGACACTGTTGGGGATTTATTCAAAATTGAAGGCATACTGAATCAGCATGGCTACCACAGCATCTTGCAGCAGCATGCTATTCCATTCGGTTTGCGTTTAGTTGGACCATCATTTAGTTGGACCATCATTTATTTTTCAACAGGATAATGACCCCAAACACACCTCCAGGCTGTGTAAGGGCTATTTGACCAAGAAGGAGAGTGATGGGGTGGTATGTCAGATGACCTGGCCTCCACAGTCACCAGAACTGAACCCAATCGAGATGGTTTGGGGTGAGCTGGACCGCAGAGTGAAGGCAAAAGGGCCAACAAGTGCTAAGCATCTCTGGGAACTCCTTCAAGATTCAAGACCATTCCGGTGACTACCTCTTGAAGCTCATCAAGAGAATGCCAGGAATGTGCAAAGCAGTCATCAAACAAATGGTGGCTACTTTGAAGAACCTAGAATATAAGTAATAATTTCAGTTGTTTCACACTTTTTTGTTAAGTATATAATTCCACATGTGTTAATTTATAGTTTTGATGCCTTCAGTATGAATGTACAATTTTCATAGTCATCAAACTACAGAAAAATCTTTAAATGAGAGGGTGTGTCCAAACTTTTGGCCTGTACTATATATATATATATATATATATATATATATATATATATATATTTCATTCACTAATATCTAGGATATTATATTTCAGTATTCCCTTTTTTTGAGCAGTATATACTGTATATAAAAAAAAAGAGAACACTAAAATACCACATCCTAGATATCACTGAATGAAATGTTCCAGTCCCATATCTTTTTTTCATTACGTAGTAGAATGTGCTGAGAACAATAAGACATAAAAATTACACAGGTCTTCAAAAAAATATTTTTTTTGTAATCATCACACGTGACTTTGTACTTTTCTCAATCATCTTTTTGTCCTGATTTCAAAAATGTATCTAGTTTTTCTGTAGCACGTATAGTTTCCATGGAGCGACATCATTATTATAAGATATTGGAAATATACTGGCGACATTAAGTAAACAGTAATTGACATATCATAAAAAAATGCTTCACCTTACAAAACAGTTTATATTGGAACCAAAATAATTTCACATGCAAAATAGAAACCAAAAAACTGTTTTGTTGAGTATATAATTCCATATGTGTTACTTCATAGTTTTGATGCCTTCAGTGTGAATGTACAATTTTCATAGTCATGAAAATACAGAAAAATCTTTAACCCCTTTCTGACATCGGACGTAATATCCCGTCGAGGTGGGGTGGGCCCCCATGACCATGGACGGGATAGTACGTCCAGCGCGATCGGCGGCGCTCGCGGGGGGAGCGCCGCCGATCGCGGCCGGGTGTCAGCTGCCTATCGCAGCTGACATCCGGCACCATGTGCCAGGAGCGGTCACGGACCGCCCCCGGCACATTAACCCCTGGCACACCGCGATCAAAGATGATCGCGATGTGCCGGCGGTGCAGGGAAGCATCGCGCAGGGAGGGGGCTCCCTGCGGGCTTCCATGAGCCCCCCGCAACAACGCGATGTGATCGCGTTGCTGCGAGGGTCTTACCTCCCTCCCTGCCTGTTCCAGACCCGGATCCAAGATGGCCACGGATCCGGGTCCTGCAGGGAGGGAGATGGCTTCACAGAGCCTGCTCAGAGCAGGCACTGTGAAGCAGCCTGCACTGCTCTCAGATCGGTGATCTGACAGAGTGCTGTGCAAACTGTCAGATCACCGATCTGTGATGTCCCCACCTTGGACAAAGTAAAAAAGTAAAAAAAAATTTTTTCAAATGTGTAAAAAAAAATAAAAAAAAATATTCAAAAATAATGAAAAAAAAAATATTATTCCCATAAATACATTTCTTTATCTAAATAAAAAAACAAGAACAATAAAAGTACATATATTTAGTATCGCCGCGTCCGTAACGGCCAGACCTATAAAACTGGCCCACTAGTTAACCCCTTCAATAAACACCGTAAGAAAAAAAAAAAAAAGAGGCAAAAAACAACGCTTTATTATCATACCGCCGAACAAAAAGTGAAATAACACGCGATCAAAAAGACAGATATAAATAACCATGGTACCGCTGAAAACATCATCTTGTCCCGCAAAAAACGAGCTGCTACACAGAATCATCAGCAAAAAAATAAAAAAGTTATAGTCCTGAGAATAAAGCGATGCAAAAATAATTATTTTTTCTATAAAATAGTTTTTATCGTATAAAAGCGCCAAAACATAAAAAAATGATATAAATGAGGTGTTGCTGTAATCGTACTGACCCGAAGAATAAAACTGCTTTATCAATTTTACCAAACGCGGAACGGTATATACGCCTCCCCCAAAAGAAATTCATGAATAGCTGGTTTTTGGTCATTCTGCCTCACAAAAATCGGAATAAAAAGCGATCAAAAAAGGTCACGTGCCCGAAAATGTTACCAATAAAAACGTCAACTCGTCCCGCAAAAAACAAGACCTCACATGACTCTGGACCAAAATATGGAAAAATTATAGCTCTCAAAATGTGGTAACGCAAAAAATATTTTTTGCAATAAAAAGCGTCTTTCAGTGTGTGACGGCTGTCAATCATAAAAATCAGCTAAATAACCCGCTCTAAAAGTAAATCAAACCCCCCTTCATCACCCCCTTAGTTAGGGAAAAATTAAAAAAATGTATTTATTTCCATTTTCCCATTAGGGTTAGGGTTAGTTAGGGCTAGGGTTAGGGCTAGGGTTAGGGCTAGGGTTAGGGTTAGGGTTAGGGCTAGGGTTAGGGCTAGTTTTAGGGTTAGGGCTAGGGTTAGGGCTAGGGTTAGGGTTAGGGCTAGGGTTAGGGCTACAGTTTGGGTTGGGGCTAAAGTTAGGGTTCGGGTTGGGGCTAAAGTTACAGTTAGGGTTTAGATTACATTTACAGTTGGGAATAGGGTTGGGATTAGGGTTAGGGGTGTGTCAGGGTTAGAGGTGTGGTTAGGGTTACTGTTGGGATTAGGGTTAGGGGTGTGTTTGAATTAGGGTTTCAGTTATAATTGTGGGGTTTCCACTGTTTAGGCACATCAGGGGCTCTCCAAACGCGACATGGCGTCCGATCTCAATTCCAGCCAATTCTGCGTTGAAAAAGTAAAACAGTGCTTCTTCCCTTCCGAGCTCTCCCGTGTGCCCAAACAGGGGTTTACCCCAACATATGGGGTATCAGCGTACTCAGGACAAATAGGACAACAAGTTATGGGGTCCAATTTCTCCTGTTACCCTTGGGAAAATACAAAACTGGGGGCTAAAAAATAATTTTTGTGGGAAAAAAAAGGATTTTTTATTTTCACGGCTCTGCGTTATAAATTGTAGTGAAACACTTGGGGGTTCAAAGTTCTCACAACACATCTAGATTAGTTCCCTGGGGGTTCTAGTTTCCAATATGGGGTCACTTGTGGGGGGTTTCTACTGTTTAGGTACATTAGGGGTTCTGGAAACGCAATGTGACGCCTGCAGACCATTCCATCTAAGTCTGCATTCCAAATGGCGCTCCTTCCCTTCCGAGCTCTGCCATGCGCTCAAACGGTGGTTCCCCCCAACATACAGGGTATCAGCGTACTCAGGACAAATTGGACAACAACTTTTGGGGTCGAATTTCTCCTCTTACCCACGGGAAAATACAAAACTGGGGGCTAAAAAATAATTTTGGGGGCGAAAGATTTTTTTTTTAATTTTCATGGCTCTGCGTTACAAACTGTAGTGAAACACTTGGGGGTGTTAGGAGTCGAGTTTCCTCTGCTGCACAGGGGGAATCTCGATCCGTCTCCGCTGCGGTCTCCCATTCTCCTCCAGCCGCAGTGGAGTCTGCTCAGCAGGGACGTCGCTCCCAGTGTCTTGCTTGCTCTCACTCTGTACAGAGAGTTACTGCTGCTTCTTCAGCTCCTGCCATTAAAGTCAGTGCTGGTCAGCGGCGAGCGGACTTCCCTGGGACTAAGTCCTTGTTTGCGCACACTGAGCATGCCCAGAGCAAGATCTCCCGTTGGAGATCGAGGGTCATGTGCTCTGGCTCTGCAGCGCATTCCATTGGTCCTCTTGGCAGGCCCTGGAAGGGCAAAGTTTCTGTGGCCACTTCCTGTCCTGCATCTATATAAACTGCGCATGACCGCACGGCCATGCGCTAGTGTACAATTGAATACGTGTGTTTGTTGTGAGTGCAAGTCGTTCATTAAATACCCCTACCCTATTGTATGACTGTTCGCGTATGGAGTATGGCTGCTATCTAGCGCCCGACAAATCACTCAACGTGTCACACACGTATCAGCGTCTATTGCTGTGACCGCCAGTGCGGCGCCACGCACCAGTAGTGCGCTTACTGACCCACGTCTGGGTGCTTAGTGGTGCCTGCCAGCACGGCACAGTTCGCACTTCGGTGCTCTAATTATAAGAGTTGCCTAACACACCCTGTTGCGGTGTTGTGTCAGCAAGTGGTCTAATCGGACTTCAATCCTAGTTGGGGTTAAGTTCGCTGACTGCTTGCTCGCCTTCTATGTGCGGTACCGCGATCCTGTGACGCAACAGGATCGCTTCCTTCATGTTGGGTGAAGTTTAACCCACGCGTGTATACTTATGAGTACCGCCATATAGTCCGTCATTACTCAGCAGCAGGTTCCATCTCTGTACGGTGGACCCCGGGCTACGAACGCACCGTACACTATCAGTCTTATTATTTGGTGCGTTCCGCTAGCCCTAACATTACACTAGCGCCAGGGTCTGGCTAGTGATGACGGACAAACAGCAATCCCTGCGGTATATACAGCAGCTGGAGGGTAGGTTGGCGGCTCTCAAGAGCGCAACCTCAGCTGTGGATGTTACCGCAGTTGCTGTACAGGCTGCCAGCGTGGCTGCAGCAACTTTGTCCATTGCCACCCCTGTTCCGACATTTTCTCGCCTCCCGCTGCCAGAAAAATTTTCTGGTAATAGCAAATTTTGTAGGGGATTCGTGAGTCAGTGCTCTATTCATCTCGAGCTTCTGGCTGCACGTTTCCCGACAGAGCGGGCTAAGGTGGGATTTATTGTGTCTCTATTGTCGGACAGGGCGTTGGAATGGGCTACGCCGCTGTGGGAGCGTGGCGATCATGTGGTGCAGAGTGCTCCTCTGTTTTTGAGCACTTTAAAACAGGTCTTTTTAGGACCTTAAGTCACCCATGACACTGCGCTCCAACTGCTGGCATTAACTCAGGGTGAGTCCTTGGTCAGTCATTTTGCCGTCCAATTCCGCACTTTAGCATCTGAGCTGGAATGGTCGGATAAAGCTCTTATCCCCATATTTTGGAGGGGCTTGGCTGACCATGTAAAGGACGCTCTGGCCACTAGGGAGATTCCTGCCACACTGGAGGAGTTAATAACAGTCTCCACTCGAATTGACCTCCGTTTTAACGAGCGGAGGTTAGAGCGAGCCCAGTGTAGGCAGAGGTTTCGGCTGGCTCCTACTTTCGCCAAACCTCTGGAATCTCCGGTCCTGGTTCCTGAGTCACATGAGGCCAGGGAAGTGTCACAAGCGGGACCTAAGTCCCGGACCGCTTGTGCACTCAGGGTCTGTCATGTTTGCCAGCAGTCTGGACATTTAGCCACCAGATGTCCTCAGCGGTCGAGGAAACATCAGCGTCTAGTGGTCGTAGGTGGAGGTACACTAGACACGGCGACGTTTGCCTCTAAATTGTCCTTTAAGGGGACAATTACTATAGGCTCATTCTCCCACTCGGTAGAGCTCTGCGTGGAGTCTGGGGCGGAGGGCAATTTTATGTCTTCTGCCTTCGCCCAACGCCACGCAATACCTCTGGTTATGCTAGCTCAACCTGTAACGGTACGAGTGGTGAATGGGTCGACTCTGCCCTCACAGATAACTCACCAGACCATCCCTTTTACTCTGTCCATGTCGCCATCTCATCAGGAGATTATTTCTCTGCTCATCATTCCAGAGGGAATTGATGAAGTCCTGTTGGGAATACCTTGGCTACGGTACCACTCTCCTCATATCGAGTGGTCCTCAGGCAGAATTCTGGGATGGGGTGAATCTTGTTGGGGGTAGGTGTCAGAGGGAGTGCGTTCAGGCAGCTACAACTGAGGTGCCCACAGATCTTTCCTCTCTCCCCAAGCAGTATTAGTCGTATGCAGACGTATTCTCCAAAAAGGCGGCGGAGACCCTTCCGCCCCATCGCCCCTATGACTGTCCTATTGACCTCTTGCCTGGTGCTGAGCCTCCCCGGGGTCGAGTCTATCCGCTATCTCTCCCGGAGACGGAGGCAATGTCACAGTACATCCAGGAAAATCTGGCAAGAGGGTTCATCAGGAAGTCAGTGTCACCTGCTGGGGCAGGGTTCTTCTTCGTGCAGAAGAAGAGTGGGGAATTGCGTCCATGCATAGACTACAGGGGTCTTAACGCCATCACTGTTAAGAATAAATACCCTTTGCCTTTGATATCTGAACTGTTCGATAGGCTTCGTGGAGCAAGGGTATTTACTAAATTAGATCTGCGGGGTGCTTACAACCTGATTCGCATCCGTGAGGGGGACGAATGGAAGACGGCTTTTAACACCCGGGATGGGCACTATGAATATCTGGTGATGCCCTTTGGGCTCTGTAATGCCCCAGCCGTTTTCCAAGACTTTGTGAACGATATCTTCCGGGATATGCTTTCCACCTCGGTCGTAGTCTATCTGGATGATATTCTCATCTACTCTCCAGATATTGACTCCCACCGGAGAGATGTTTGCAAAGTCTTCGACCTCCTACGGGCAAACTCCCTCTATGCCAAGTTGGAGAAGTGTATGTTTGAGCAGGAGTCCTTACCTTTCCTAGGCTACATCATCTCAGCCCAGGGATTGGCTATGGATCCTGCCAAACTACAGGCTGTGATGGACTGGCAGGAACCCCATTCTCTTAAAGCGGTGCAGCGCTTTATGGGGTTCATCAATTATTATCGCCAGTTCATCCCGCATTTCTCAACTTTGGTAGCTCCCTTGGTTGCCCTCACCAAGAAGGGGGCGAATCCCAAATTGTGGTCTGAGGAGGTCTCCAAGGCTTTTATCTCTATAAAGTCACACTTCGCTAGCGCTCCCATTCTTCATCGCCCCGATGTTGATAAGCCATTTATCATGGAGGTGGATGCCTCTTCTGTTGGTGCTGGAGCAGTCCTCTTCCAAAAGGATGCTCAAGGTCGGAAGCATCCTTGCTTCTTTTTCTCCAAGACCTTTGCACCAGCAGAGAGGAATTATTCCATCGGGGACAGGGAGTTGCTAGCCATGAAGTTGGCTTTCTCGGAGTGGAGACATCTCTTGGAGGGAGCACGTTTTCCCTTCCAAGTCTTCACAGATCACAAAAATTTGGTGTATCTGCAGACAGCTCAGCGGTTGAATTCTCGCCAGGCCAGATGGTCCTTGTTCTTCTCCCGGTTTCATTTCACCCTCCATTTCCTTTCTGGGGAGGAGAACATTCGGGCCGACGCTCTCTCTCGCTCCGTTGTGTCATCTGCGGAGGAGGAGGAGGAGCCTCGGCTTATTGTCCCCACCGAGAGTTTGAGAACCGTGGCCCCGGTTTCGCTGGAGTCTGTGCCCCCGGGCAAGACTTTTGTTCCATCTAGTTTGCGATCGGAGGTTCTCTCTTGGGCGCACTCGTCCAGGGTGGGTGGACATTTTGGTACTAAAAGGACATGAGAGTTACTGGCGAGGACATACTGGTGGCCGCATATGGCTCGTGATGTCGCGGAGTACGTTCGGGCATGTGTCTCTTGCGCCAGGAACAAGACTCCTCGGCAACGGCCAGCTGGGTTGCTTTATCCTCTGCCCGTGGCTGACAGGCCCTGGGAGATGGTCGGGATGGACTTTGTGGTTGGCTTACCCAAGTCTCGTAATTGCACCATTATCTGGGTGATCACCGATCATTTTTCCAAAATGGTGCATTTGGTGCCTCTTCCACGGCTACCATCTGCACGGGCGTTGGCTGTCTTGTTTATCAAGCATATCTTTCGCTTACACGGTATGCCAGACAAAATTTTTAGTGACCGGGGTCCCCAGTTTGCGTCTCGATTCTGGAGGGAGCTATGTCGTCTACTCAGTATTGAGTTAAATCTCTCTTCGGCATATCATCCCGAGACGAATGGGTTGGTAGAAAGGGCCAACCAGACCTTGGTCACATATCTGCGACATTTTGTTTCTGCCAGACAGGATGACTGGGCATCCTTGCTACCGTGGGCATAGTTTGCACTTAACAATGCCGTAGCCAACTCCACCGGTCAGACTCCATTCATCTTAAATTACGGCCAGCATCCTCGTGTTCCTGTGCCCATGCCTGTGTCTTCCGCTGATCCCAGGGTGGCAGACTGGGCTGTGGAGGCACGGGACATTTGGGATCGCACGCAGGATGCCAGGGCCTCCAAGGAGAGAATGAGGTCCTCCGCCGATGTTCATCGGCGCCCCGCTCCGACCTTTGCTCCTGGCGACTTGGTGTGGCTCTCCGCCCGTAACATCAGGCTGCGAGTTGAGTCCACTAAGTTTGCTCCTCGCTACTTGGGTCCCTTCAAGGTTCTCGAACAGGTTAATCCTGTGGTCTACCGCCTGGCTCTTCCTCCACGCTTGGGTATCACCGACACCTTTCATGTGTCCCTCTTGAAACCCGTATACATGTCCCGGTTTTCCGAGTCATCTGCCGGGACATCGGGTTCGTCTACGGACGATTACGAGGTGAACGCTATTTTGGGGTGCAGGGTGGTACGCGGCAAAAAGTTTTATTTGGTGGATTGGAAGGGTTATGGTCCAGAGGACAGGTCTTGGGAGCCTGCTGAAAACATTCGGGCCCCACAGCTCATTGCTGCCTTCGAGCGCAGCGAGGCCCAAGGAGGGGGGGGCCCTAGGGGGGGGGTAATGTTAGGAGTCGAGTTTCCTCTGCTGCACAGGGGGAATCTCGATCCGTCTCCGCTATGGTCTCCCATTCTCCTCCAGCCGCAGTGGAGTCTGCTCAGCAGGGACGTCGCTCCCAGTGTCTTGCTCGCTCTCACTCTGTACAGAGAGTTACTGCTGCTTCTTCAGCTCCTGCCATTAAAGTCAGTGCTGGTCAGCGGCGAGCGGACTTCCCTGGGACTAAGTCCTTGTTTGCGCACACTGAGCATGCCCAGAGCAAGATCTCCCGTTGGAGATCGAGGGTCATGTGCTCTGGCTCTGCAGCGCATTCCATTGGTCTTCTTGGCAGGCCCTGGAAGGGCAAAGTTTCTGTGGCCACTTCCTGTCCTGCATCTATATAAACTGCGCATGACCGCACGGCCATGCGCTAGTGTACAATTGAATACGTGTGTTTGTTGTGAGTGCAAGTCGTTCATTAAATACCCCTACCCTATTGTATGACTGTTCGCGTATGGAGTATGGCTGCTATCTAGCGCCCGACAAATCACTCAACGTGTCACACACGTATTAGCGTCTATTGCTGTGACCGCCAGTGCGGCGCCACGCACCAGTAGTGCTTCCTGACCCACGTCTGGGTGCTTAGTGGTGCCTGCCAGCACGGCACAGTGACGCACTTCGGTGCTCTAATTATAAGAGTTGCCTAACACACCCTGTTGCGGTGTTGTGTCAGCAAGTGGTCTAATCGGACTTCAATCCTAGTTGGGGTTAAGTTCGCTGACTGCTTGCTCGCCTTCTATGTGCGGTACCGCGATCCTGTGACGCAACAGGATCGCTTCCTTCATGTTGGGTGAAGTTTAACCCACGCGTGTATACTTATGAGTACCGCCATATAGTCCGTCATTACTCAGCAGCAGGTTCCATCTCTGTACGGTGGACCCCGGGCTACGAACGCACCGTACACTATCAGTCTTATTATTTGGTGCGTTCCGCTAGCCCTAACATTACACTAGCGCCAGGGTCTGGCTAGTGATGACGGACAAACAGCAATCCCTGCGGTATATACAGCAGCTGGAGGGTAGGTTGGCGGCTCTCAAGAGCGCAACCTCAGCTGTGGATGTTACCGCAGTTGCTGTACAGGCTGCCAGCGTGGCTGCAGCAACTTTGTCCATTGCCACCCCTGTTCCGACATTTTCTCGCCTCCCGCTGCCAGAAAAATTTTCTGGTAATAGCAAATTTTGTAGGGGATTCGTGAGTCAGTGCTCTATTCATCTCGAGCTTCTGGCTGCACGTTTCCCCACAGAGCGGGCTAAGGTGGGATTTATTGTGTCTCTATTGTCGGACAGGGCGTTGGAATGGGCTACGCCGCTGTGGGAGCGTGGCGATCATGTGGTGCAGAGTGCTCCTCTGTTTTTGAGCACTTTAAAACAGGTCTTTTTAGGACCTCAAGTCACCCATGACACTGCGCTCCAACTGCTGGCATTAACTCAGGGTGAGTCCTTGGTCAGTCATTTTGCCGTCCAATTCCGCACTTTAGCATCTGAGCTGGAATGGTCGGATAAAGCTCTTATCCCCATATTTTGGAGGGGCTTGGCTGACCATGTAAAGGACGCTCTGGCCACTAGGGAGATTCCTGCCACACTGGAGGAGTTAATAACAGTCTCCACTCGAATTGACCTCCGTTTTAACGAGCGGAGGTTAGAGCGAGCCCAGTGTAGGCAGAGGTTTCGGCTGGCTCCTACTTTCGCCAAACCTCTGGAATCTCTGGTCCTGGTTCCTGAGTCACATGAGGCCAGGGAAGTGTCACAAGCGGGACCTAAGTCCCGGACCGCTTGTGCACTCAGGGTCTGTCATGTTTGCCAGCAGTCTGGACATTTAGCCACCAGATGTCCTCAGCGGTCGAGGAAACGTCAGCGTCTAGTGGTCGTAGGTGGAGGTACACTAGACACGGCGACGTTTGCCTCTAAATTGTCCTTTAAGGGGACAATTACTATAGGCTCATTCTCCCACTTGGTAGAGCTCTGCGTGGATTCTGGGGCGGAGGGCAATTTTATGTCTTCTGCCTTCGCCCAACGCCACGCAATACCTCTGGTTATGCTAGCTCAACCTGTAACGGTACGAGTGGTGAATGGGTCGACTCTGCCCTCACAGATAACTCACCAGACCATCCCTTTTACTCTGTCCATGTCGCCATCTCATCAGGAGATTATTTCTCTGCTCATCATTCCAGAGGGAATTGATGAAGTCCTGTTGGGAATACCTTGGCTACGGTACCACTCTCCTCATATCGAGTGGTCCTCAGGCAGAATTCTGGGATGGGGTGAATCTTGTTGGGGGTAGGTGTCAGAGGGAGTGCGTTCAGGTAGCTACAACTGAGGTGCCCGCAGATCTTTCCTCTCTCCCCAAGCAGTATTAGTCGTATGCAGACATATTCTCCAAAAAGGCGGCGGAGACCCTTCCGCCCCATCGCCCCTATGACTGTCCTATTGACCTCTTGCCTGGTGCTGAGCCTCCCCGGGGTCGAGTCTATCCGCTATCTCTCCCGGAGACGGAGGCAATGTCACAGTACATCCAGGAAAATCTGGCAAGAGGGTTCATCAGGAAGTCAGTGTCACCTGCTGGGGCAGGGTTCTTCTTCGTGCAGAAGAAGAGTGGGGAATTGCGTCCATGCATAGACTACAGGGGTCTTAACCCCATCACCGTTAAGAATAAATACCCTTTGCCTTTGATATCTGAACTGTTCGATAGGCTTCGTGGAGCAAGGGTATTTACTAAATTAGATCTGCGGGGTGCTTACAACCTGATTCGCATCCGTGAAGGGGACGAATGGAAGACGGCTTTTAACACCCGGGATGGGCACTATGAATATCTGGTGATGCCCTTTGGGCTCTGTAATGCCCCAGCCGTTTTCCAAGACTTTGTGAACGATATCTTCTGGGATATGCTTTCCACCTCGGTCGTAGTCTATCTGGATGATATTCTCATCTACTCTCCAGATATTGACTCCCACCGGAGAGATGTTTGCAAAGTCTTCGACCTCCTACGGGCAAACTCCCTCTATGCCAAGTTGGAGAAGTGTATGTTTGAGCAGGAGTCCTTACCTTTCCTAGGCTACATCATCTCAGCCCAGGGATTGGCTATGGATCCTGCCAAACTACAGGCTGTGATGGACTGGCAGGAACCCCATTCTCTTAAAGCGGTGCAGCGCTTTATGGGGTTCATCAATTATTATCGCCAGTTCATCCCGCATTTCTCAACTTTGGTAGCTCCCTTGGTTGCCCTCACCAAGAAGGGGGCGAATCCCAAATTGTGGTCTGAGGAGGTCTCCAAGGCTTTTATCTCTATAAAGTCACACTTCGCTAGCGCTCCCATTCTTCATCGCCCCGATGTTGATAAGCCATTTATCATGGAGGTGGATGCCTCTTCTGTTGGTGCTGGAGCAGTCCTCTTCCAAAAGGATGCTCAAGGTCGGAAGCATCCTTGCTTCTTTTTCTCCAAGACCTTTGCACCAGCAGAGAGGAATTATTCCATCGGGGACAGGGAGTTGCTAGCCATGAAGTTGGCTTTCTCGGAGTGGAGACATCTCTTGGAGGGAGCACGTTTTCCCTTCCAAGTCTTCACAGATCACAAAAATTTGGTGTATCTGCAGACAGCTCAGCGGTTGAATTCTCGCCAGGCCAGATGGTCCTTGTTCTTCTCCCGGTTTCATTTCACCCTCCATTTCCTTTCTGGGGAGGAGAACATTCGGGCCGACGCTCTCTCTCGCTCCATTGTGTCATCTGCGGAGGAGGAGGAGGAGCCTCGGCTTATTGTCCCCACCGAGAGTTTGAGAACCGTGGCCCCGGTTTCGCTGGAGTCTGTGCCCCCGGGCAAGACTTTTGTTCCATCTAGTTTGCGATCGGAGGTTCTCTCTTGGGCGCACTCGTCCAGGGTGGGTGGACATTTTGGTACTAAAAGGACATGAGAGTTACTGGCGAGGACATACTGGTGGCCGCATATGGCTCGTGATGTCGCGGAGTACGTTCGGGCATGTGTCTCTTGCGCCAGGAACAAGACTCCTCGGCAACGGCCAGCTGGGTTGCTTTATCCTCTGCCCGTGGCTGACAGGCCCTGGGAGATGGTCGGGATGGACTTTGTGGTTGGCTTACCCAAGTCTCGTAATTGCACCATTATCTGGGTGATCACCGATCATTTTTCCAAAATGGTGCATTTGGTGCCTCTTCCACGGCTACCATCTGCACGGGCGTTGGCTGTCTTGTTTATCAAGCATATCTTTCGCTTACACGGTATGCCAGACAAAATTTTTAGTGACCGGGGTCCCCAGTTTGCGTCTCGATTCTGGAGGGAGCTATGTCGTCTACTCAGTATTGAGTTAAATCTCTCTTCGGCATATCATCCCGAGACGAATGGGTTGGTAGAAAGGGCCAACCAGACCTTGGTCACATATCTGCGACATTTTGTTTCTGCCAGACAGGATGACTGGGCATCCTTGCTACCGTGGGCAGAGTTTGCACTTAACAATGCCGTAGCCAACTCCACCGGTCAGACTCCATTCCTCTTAAATTACGGCCAGCATCCTCGTGTTCCTGTGCCCATGCCTGTGTCTTCCGCTGATCCCAGGGTGGCAGACTGGGCTGTGGAGGCACGGGACATTTGGGATCGCACGCAGGATGCCATTCGGGCCTCCAAGGAGAGAATGAGGTCCTCCGCCGATATTCATCGGCGCCCCGCTCCGACCTTTGCTCCTGGCGACTTGGTGTGGCTCTCCGCCCGTAACATCAGGCTGCGAGTTGAGTCCACTAAGTTTGCTCCTCGCTACTTGGGTCCCTTCAAGGTTCTCGAACAGGTTAATCCTGTGGTCTACCGCCTGGCTCTTCCTCCACGCTTGGGTATCACCGACACCTTTCATGTGTCCCTCTTGAAACCCGTATACATGTCCCGGTTTTCCGAGTCATCTGCCGGGACATCGGGTTCGTCTACGGACGATTACGAGGTGAACGCTATTTTGGGGTGCAGGGTGGTACGCGGCAAAAAGTTTTATTTGGTGGATTGGAAGGGTTATGGTCCAGAGGACAGGTCTTGGGAGCCTGCTGAAAACATTCGGGCCCCACAGCTCATTGCTGCCTTCGAGCGCAGCGAGGCCCAAGGAGGGGGGGGCCCTAGGAGGGGGGGTAATGTTAGGAGTCGAGTTTCCTCTGCTGCACAGGGGGAATCTCGATCCGTCTCCGCTACGGTCTCCCATTCTCCTCCAGCCGCAGTGGAGTCTGCTCAGCAGGGACGTCGCTCCCAGTGTCTTGCTCGCTCTCACTCTGTACAGAAAGTTACTGCTGCTTCTTCAGCTCCTGCCATTAAAGTCAGTGCTGGTCAGCGGCGAGCGGACTTCCCTGGGACTAAGTCCTTGTTTGCGCACACTGAGCATGCCCAGAGCAAGATCTCCCGTTGGAGATCGAGGGTCATGTGCTCTGGCTCTGCAGCGCATTCCATTGGTCCTCTTGGCAGGCCCTGGAAGGGCAAAGTTTCTGTGGCCACTTCCTGTCCTGCATCTATATAAACTGCGCATGACCGCACGGCCATGCGCTAGTGTACAATTGAATACGTGTGTTTGTTGTGAGTGCAAGTCGTTCATTAAATACCCCTTCCCTATTGTATGACTGTTCGCGTATGGAGTATGGCTGCTATCTAGCGCCCGACAAATCACTCAACGTGTCACACACGTATCAGCGTCTATTGCTGTGACCGCCAGTGCGGCGCCACGCGCCAGTAGTGCGCTTCCTGACCCACGTCTGGGTGCTTAGTGGTGCCTGCCAGCACGGCACAGTTCGCACTTCGGTGCTCTAATTATAAGAGTTGCCTAACACACCCTGTTGCGGTGTTGTGTCAGCAAGTGGTCTAATCGGACTTCAATCCTAGTTGGGGTTAAGTTCGCTGACTGCTTGCTCGCCTTCTATGTGCGGTACCGCGATCCTGTGACGCAACAGGATCGCTTCCTTCATGTTGGGTGAAGTTTAACCCACGCGTGTATACTTATGAGTACCGCCATATAGTCGGTCATTACTCAGCAGCAGGTTCCATCTCTGTACGGTGGACCCCGGGCTACGAACGCACCGTACACTATCAGTCTTATTATTTGGTGCGTTCCGCTAGCCCTAACAGGGGGTTCAAAGCTATCACAACACATCTAGATGAGTTCCTTAGGGGGTCTAGTTTCCAAAATGGTGTCACTTGTGGGAGGTTTCTACTGTTTAGGTACATTAGGGGCTCTGCAAATGCAATGTGACACCTGCAGACCATTCCATCTAAGTCCTCATTCCAAATGGAGCTCCTTCCCTTCCGAGCCCTCCCATGCGCCCAAACAGTGGTTCCCCCCCACATATGGGGTATCAGCGCACTCAGGACAAATTGGACAACAAATTGTGGCATCCAATTTCTCCTGTTACCCTTGGGAAAATACAAAACTGGGGGCTAAAAAATAATTTTTGTGGGAAAAAAATTTTGTTTTATTTTTACGGCTCTCCATTATAAACTTCTGTGAAGCCCTTGGTGGGTCAAAGCGCTCAGCACACATCTAAATAAGTTCCTAAGGGGGTCTACTTTCCAAAATGGTGTCACTTGTGGGGGGTTCCTACTGTTTAGGTACATTAGGGGCTCTGCAAACGCAATGTGACACCTGCAGACCATTCCATCTAAGTCTGCATTCAAATGGCACTCCTTCCCTTCCGAGCCCTCCTATGTGCCCAAACAGTGGTTCCCCCCCACATATGGTGTATCATCGCACTCAGGACAAAATGGGCAACAAATTTTGGGGTCCAATTTCTCCTGTTACCCTCGGGAAAATACAAAACTGGGGGCTAAAAAATAATTTTTGTGGGAAAAAAATTTTGTTTTATTTTTACGGCTCTGCATTATAAACTTCTGTGAAGCACTTGGTGGGTCAAAGTGCTCACCACACCTCTAGATAAGTTCCTTAGGGGGTCTACTTTCCAAAATGGTGTCACTTGTGGGGGGTTTCAATGTTTAGGCACATCAGTGGCTCTTCAAACGCAACATGGCGTCCCATCTCAATTCCTGTCAATTTTGCATTGAAAAGTCAAACGGCGCTCCTTCCTTTCCGAGCTCTCCCATCCGCCCAAACAGTGGTTTACCCCCACATATGGGCTATCTGCGTACTCAGGAAAAATTGTACAACAACTTTTGGCATCCAATTTCTTCTCTTACCCTTGGGAAAATAAAAAATTGGGGGCGAAAAAATAATTTTTGTGAAAAAATATGATTTTTTATTTTTACGGTTCTACATTATAAACTTCTGTGAAGCACTTGGTGAGTCAAAGTGCTCACCACACCTCTAGATAAGTTCCTTAGGGGGTCTACTTTCCAAAATGGTGTCACTTGTGGGGGGTTTCAATGTTTAGGCACATCAGGGGCTCTCCAAACGAAACATGGCGTCCCATCTCAATTCCAGTCAATTTTGCATTGAAAAGTCAAATGGCGTTCCTTCGCTTCCGAGCTCTGCCATGCGCCCAAACAGTGGTTTACCCCCACATGTGGGTTATTGACGTACTCAGGACAAATTGTACAACAATGTTTGGGGTCCATTTTCTCCTGTTACCTTTGGTAAAATAAAACAAATTGGAGCTGAATTAAATTTTTTGTGAAAAAAAGTTAAATGGTCATTTTTATTTAAACATTCAAAAAATTCCTGTGAAGCACCAGAAGGGTTAATAAACTTCTTGAATATGGTTTTGAGCACCTTGAGGGGTGTAGTTTTTAGAACGGTGTCACAGTTGGGTATTTTCTATCATATAGACCCCTCAAAATGACTTCAAATGAGATGTGGTCCCTAAAAAAAATGGTGTTGTAGAAATAAGAAATTGCTGGTCAACTTTTAACCCTTATAACTCCCTAACAAAAAAAAATTTTGGTTCCAAAATTGTGCTGATGTAAAGTAGACATGTGGGAAATGTTACTTATTAAGTATTTTTTGTGACATATCTCTGTGATTTAATTGCATAAAAATTCAAATTTGGAAAATTGCAAAATTTTCATAATTTTCACCAAATTTCCGTTTTTTTCACAAATAAACGCAGGTACTATCAAATAATTTTTACCATTTTCATGAAGTACAATATGTCATGAGAAAACAATGTCAGAATCACTGGGATCCGTTGAAGTGTTCCAGAGTTATAACCTCATAAAGGGACAGTGGTCAGAATTGTAAAAATTGGCCCGGTCATTAACGTGCAAACCACCCTTGGGGGTAAAGGGGTTAAATGATAAGGTGTGTCCAAACTTTTGATCTGTACTGTATATATATATATATATATATACATATATATATGTATATATATATATATATATATTCATATCAAGCAAAAAAAGAAGGCAGCACTCCAACATCAGATAAAGGTGAAAAAAGGCTGTGAAGTTTATTTCAGACCCACATCTCGCGACGTTTCGGCTCGCACTGAGCCTTTCTCAAGCAATGGGTGGTAACAAGTTGTGTCCTTATATACAAACCATCCTCAATCATTTACATAATACATAGCCAAATATGTGTTTACAAATATTTATAATACATATACATTATATTTCCACAGTGCTCCAAGTGTTACCCTATATAAAGTGCATAGTGCTAAAGTGCTTTTTAATTTCTCTCCTTTCCCCCTGCCCACAAGTAATACTGCTTTTAGGGTTATTCATAGTTAATTAATGTACATAAAAGGATTCATAACCTCATATATTATTAATGTATGGCGCTTACCCTGCCGAATAGACGGAGTCACCTGGAGGACTAACATGCCGCTGATTTTCGGCGTTCTCTAGGATCTACTGCGCATGTCAAAAACCTCCCATTCCCATGTGGTGTGACGCTAGCCAGTGAGACAACAGACGTTACTTCATTTCATCCGCACCTGCGCACAAGGACAATGTCTGCCCCGCACTTCCATCTTAGTTGTGGCAGCGCAAAGCTATTAGATAAGCTCTCTCTATTAATGTTCCTTGCTGTTTACGCAATAAATCCATCTTATATCCAGATATCAAAGGGGCCACTATAACATTCCACCTTCGGCAAGCAGGACAACACCTTATTCAGGTTGTCTCCCGCTGCCCATGGACCTTTACTTCGACCTGTGACCTTCTCAGACCACATAATCTCCGTAAGAGGACCCATATCAGTGTGCCTTTCTTATGCCCAGTATCTTAAACAGAGCAGAGATACTTTCAATATTAAATTAATATATTCGCTATTGAATGCCAAATTGTATATTTATTAGTCATATGAAGACAATCTCAACTGGCCAGCATACCAACATCAGGAAAATATACGGGGAATAACTATAAATTATAACAGATAAAAAAATAAAAAAATTATATTAATAATTGTGTCCTCCACCGTGAACATCCAATTCGTAAACAGCAGGGCAAGGACCTTTTTGCTGGGAGCGGAGATGTATCTAAAAAAATACAAACATAACACTTATTAAAATTGGAGCAGTAGAACAGTCTTCATTCTGCATGTTCCATATAACCGGAATGTATATACCCCAATTCATATAGATATATCCCATTAAGGTAGCACCATTGATGGATAGATTTTAAATTCTACATTTAAACCTTTAGGTTTTAGTGTATTTAGTTCATAGATCCAACGAAGTTCTAATTTTTTTAGGAGATTTATTCTGTCTCCCCCTCTTCTTTGCGCTGGGACTCTATCTATGATTCTAAATTTTAGATCCTTTTCCGTATGTTTAAATTCTACAAAATGTTTCGAGACTGGTAGATCTTGTCTTTTTTTCCTTATTGAGAAGCGATGGTTATTCATGCGGGTTTTAAACTCGCATGTTGTTTCCCCAATATACCATAATTTGCAGGGGCATTCCAATAGATAAATAACATGGTCAGAGTTACATGTAAGATATTCACGAATTCTATATTGCTTATTTGTAACTGGATGATCAAAAGTAGATCCCTTTATCATATGTTTACAATTTACACATGATAAACATGGGAAACACCCATGCTGTTTGTTACCTGTGATTGTGGTTTGACCAGTGTTTTTGAGGGAACCAATATCCTATTTTTACTATATGATCACCAAGATTTTTATTTCTACGGTATGAAAAAAGTGGAGGTTCTCTAAACTCTTTAATATTGGGTAGGCATTTGCCCAACATACCCCAATGTTTCCTAATTACCTCCGAGATAGCTCCACTCTCTTCCGTATATGTCATTACACATGGGATTCTATTTAGCATTTTTTTCTCTGTATTTTTCTCTAATAATTCACTTCTAGTTCTATTGAGTATCCCATGCTTGACTCCATTAAGTAATTTCCTCGGGTATCCTCTCTTCAAGAACTTTTGTGCCAGTTTGTCTATTATTCCCTCAATCTCATTTTCCTCTTTCACTATTCTGCGTACCCTTAGCATTTGGCTAAGGGGTATTGACCTAATCATACTACTGGGATGTTGACTATTGAACATTAACAGGTTGTTTTTATCTGTTTCCTTGACAAATAAGGTTGTAGTGAGTTCACCGTTCTCCTGTCTCACCAAGACATCCAGGAACTGTATACTTGTCCTTGAAGATATCAACGTGAATTTAATAGTTCTATCTATCGTATTTAAATACTCATGGAAGTACGTAAGCTCTATTTCTGTCCCTGTCCATAGGAGGAAGACGTCGTCTATGTATCTCCACCACACCAGCACATGCTGGAAGTGGTGGGACACATAGACGAGATCCTCCTCCAGGACACTCATTACCAGGTTTGCATAAGCGGGGGCCATACTGGCCCCCATTGCTGTACCGCGTTGTTGCGAGTAAAACGTATCCCCAAAAAGAAAGTAGCTCCGCCCCAAAATAATTTCCAATAATTTCAATATAAATTGTTTCCCTTCCATAGACACTTCAATTGTATTTAGCTTCTTTTCTACTGCTTTTAATCCAGTTTGGTGTTCAATTGATGTATAGAGAGAGATGACATCAAATGACGCCAAAATTGTCTCTCCCTCTAATTTAATGTCTTCCAATTTTTTAAAAAAAATCTGTTGTGTCTTGGATATATAATTTACTTTTTCTGGCAATTGGGTTGAGGATCTTGTCTAAAAATGTACCCATCCTACTGAACACTGAGTCCACCCCCGACACTATAGGTCGTCCAGGGGGGTCCTTTAGTGTCTTGTGGATTTTAGGGGTCGTATATATTACAGGTGTTCTCGGGAATTCTATATATAGATAATCCATAAGCTCTTGATCTATTACGTTATTTTTTACTGCATCTTCTAGACATTTTTTAATTTCAGCCATAATGGTAAATTTCGGGTCACCTTCCAATTTATGATACACCGTACCATCTCTAAGTTGGCCCTCAATCTCTGCAATATATTTGTGCTTGTCCATGATGACGACAGCACCCCCCTTATCCGCGGGTTTAATGATGATGTCGTCATCATGGACAAGCTCCTTCAATGCCTTGGATTCCTCCACCGTAATGTTCGGATGTTTGAAATTTTTAGTAGCCCCATTCCTCAATTCCTCTATCTCCCCTCTTACCACCTTTTCAAACGCACTGATAACTGCAGAATTTACTTGCGGTACAAACTCACTACTTTTTCTCAGTCCCATAGATTTAGAATTAAACTCAATATTTTCTACAGTATACATTATGTTTTTGTCATGAAACCACTCTTTTAATTTTATGGATCTAAAAAATCTCTCCAAGTCCATTTGCACATTGAACCAGTTAGTATGTGAGCAGGGAGAAAATGATAATCCTTTACTGAGGATAGAGGTCTGTGCTGGAGTAAGTACCTTGTCCGAGATGTTAACTACGAGGTCTGATCTCGTTTCTTGTTGGCCACCTGCCTCTGTGGCTGAAGTCTGTTTTTCTCCGGTTTTTTTCTGTTCCCGGTGGTGCCGCTTGCCTCCTCTCCTCTTGTGTTCGATTGTCCTTCTATTGTTTTTTCCTGGTCTATAAGAAGAATCAACGTTAACAACATGTCCCACATATTTATCATTACATCGGTTTCTTCCATGTCCACCTTTCTTCTTCCACATGGGTTTATTGCCCTCTCTCTGCCATGAATAGATATGTCCCGCTTCATAGTCCTCCAGATCTCTATTCCATTTCTTTCTCTTTACCTCCTCCAATTCATTACGTAATTTTACACTTTCTTTGTCAACCTTTTCTTTAAAAATATTCCAATCTTCTATCGTTATTAATGCCTTAATTTTTTGTTCAATTCCTTCAGTATTTACTTGCATTTTCTTACTTTCTTCTTGTAAATACTCTATGTTCAGCAAAATAGTGTCCATAGCATATTTATTAGACAACATGACAAAGCGTGCACAATACATAGTGTCACCTTGAAATAGGTTTGGGCGTATATTTGACCTCAAACCTCTAGGGATCTTCCCTTCTTTATAGTATTGACCCAAGGTTACCATATGCAGCTGTAAATTGATCATACGTTTGATATCACTTTCATACTTGCGCTTAAGTTCTGGTATGGATGGTGTTTTAAGAAAAATTGCTTCTCCATCAAGTCCACCAAGGATACGCTCCTCATCCTCAGGTGTATATTTAAACACTCCATGTTCCATGGCTCCTTCCTCCATAGAACAACAAAAATGGCTTCAGAATAAATAATTGTAGTTTGTAAAGCAAAACTATGTTATAATTGTGCACGCTACTCCGGACAAAAATAGATAGGAAAAAACGAGAGCAGCACAATCCTCACCGGTGGGTGCCAAGCCTCCTGGATAGGACCATCCACTAGTCCAACCACGTAATATATCAAGCAAAAAAAGAAGGCAGCACTCCAACATCAGATAAAGGTGAAAAAAGGCTGTGAAGTTTATTTCAGACCCACATCTCGCGACGTTTCGGCTCGCACTGAGCCTTTCTCAAGCAATGGGTGGTAACAAGTTGTGTCCTTATATACAAACCATCCTCAATCATTTACATAATACATAGCCAAATATGTGTTTACAAATATTTATAATACATATACATTATATTTCCACAGTGCTCCAGTATGGCCCCCGCTTATGCAAACCTGGTAATGAGTGTCCTGGAGGAGGATCTCGTCTATGTGTCCCACCACTTCCAGCATGTGCTGGTGTGGTGGAGATACATAGACGACGTCTTCCTCCTATGGACAGGGACAGAAATAGAGCTTACGTACTTCCATGAGTATTTAAATACGATAGATAGAACTATTAAATTCACGTTGATATCTTCAAGGACAAGTATACAGTTCCTGGATGTCTTGGTGAGACAGGAGAACGGTGAACTCACTACAACCTTATTTGTCAAGGAAACAGATAAAAACAACCTGTTAATGTTCAATAGTCAACATCCCAGTAGTATGATTAGGTCAATACCCCTTAGCCAAATGCTAAGGGTACGCAGAATAGTGAAAGAGGAAAATGAGATTGAGGGAATAATAGACAAACTGGCACAAAAGTTCTTGAAGAGAGGATACCCGAGGAAATTACTTAATGGAGTCAAGCATGGGATACTCAATAGAAATAGAAGTGAATTAATTGAGAAAAATACAGAGAAAAAAATGCTAAATAGAATCCCATGTGTAATGACATATACGGAAGAGAGTGGAGCTATCTCGGAGGTAATTAGGAAACATTGGGGTATGTTGGGCAAATGCCTACCCAATATTAAAGAGTTTAGAGAACCTCCACTTTTTTCATACCGTAGAAATAAAAATCTTGGTGATCATATAGTAAAATCAGATATTGGTTCCCTCAAAAACACTGGTCAAACCACAATCACAGGTAACAAACAGCATGGGTGTTTCCCATGTTTATCATGTGTAAATTGTAAACATATGATAAAGGGATCTACTTTTGATCATCCAGTTACAAATAAGCAATATAGAATTCGTGAATATCTTACATGTAACTCTGACCATGTTATTTATCTATTGGAATGCCCCTGCAAATTATGGTATATTGGGGAAACAACATGCGAGTTTAAAACCCGCATGAATAACCATCGCTTCTCAATAAGGAAAAAAAGACAAGATCTACCAGTCTCGAAACATTTTGTAGAATTTAAACATACGGAAAAGGATCTAAAATTTAGAATCATAGATAGAGTCCCAGCGCAAAGAAGAGGGGGAGACAGAATAAATCTCCTAAAAAAATTAGAACTTCGTTGGATCTATGAACTAAATACACTAAAACCTAAAGGTTTAAATGTAGAATTTAAAATCTATCCATCAATGGTGCTACCTTAATGGGATATATCTATATGAATTGGGGTATATACATTCCGGTTATATGGAACATGCAGAATGAAGACTGTTCTACTGCTCCAATTTTAATAAGTGTTATGTTTGTATTTTTTTAGATACATCTCCGCTCCCAGCAAAAAGGTCCTTGCCCTGCTGTTTACGAATTGGATGTTCACGGTGGAGGACACAATTATTAATATAATTTTTTTATTTTTTTATCTGTTATAATTTATAGTTATTCCCCGTATATTTTCCTGATGTTGGTATGCTGGCCAGTTGAGATTGTCTTCATATGACTAATAAATATACAATTTGGCATTCAATAGCGAATATATTAATTTAATATTGAAAGTATCTCTGCTCTGTTTAAGATACTGGGCATAAGAAAGGCACACTGATATGGGTCCTCTTACGGAGATTATGTGGTCTGAGAAGGTCACAGGTCGAAGTAAAGGTCCATGGGCAGCGGGAGACAACCTGAATAAGGTGTTGTCCTGCTTGCCGAAGGTGGAATGTTATAGTGGCCCCTTTGATATCTGGATATAAGATGGATTTATTGCGTAAACAGCAAGGAACATTAATAGAGAGAGCTTATCTAATAGCTTTGCGCTGCCACAACTAAGATGGA
Source organism: Ranitomeya imitator (assembly GCF_032444005.1). Lineage (NCBI taxonomy): Eukaryota > Metazoa > Chordata > Amphibia > Anura > Dendrobatidae > Ranitomeya > Ranitomeya imitator. The sequence continues at coordinate 913,583,743 of NC_091282.1, read as the reverse complement.
AGTGCGGGGCAGACATTGTCCTTGTGCGCAGGCGCGGATGAAATGAAGTAACGTCTGTTGTCTCACTGGCTAGCGTCACACCACATGGGAATGGGAGGTTTTTGACATGCGCAGTAGATCCTAGAGAACGCCGAAAATCAGCGGCATGTTAGTCCTCCAGGTGACTCCGTCTAATCGGCAGGGTAAGCGCCATACATTAATAATATATGAGGTTATGAATCCTTTTATGTACATTAATTAACTATGAATAACCCTAAAAGCAGTATTACTTGTGGGCAGGGGGAAAGGAGAGAAATTAAAAAGCACTTTAGCACTATGCACTTTATATAGGGTAACACTTGGAGCACTGTGGAAATATAATGTATATGTATTATAAATATTTGTAAACACATATTTGGCTATGTATTATGTAAATGATTGAGGATGGTTTGTATATAAGGACACAACTTGTTACCACCCATTGCTTGAGAAAGGCTCAGTGCGAGCCGAAACGTCGCGAGATGTGGGTCTGAAATAAACTTCACAGCCTTTTTTCACCTTTATCTGATGTTGGAGTGCTGCCTTCTTTTTTTGCTTGATATATTACGTGGTTGGACTAGTGGATGGTCCTATCCAGGAGGCTTGGCACCCACCGGTGAGGATTGTGCTGCTCTCGTTTTTTCCTATCTATATATATTCATATATATATATATATATACATATATATATATATATATATATATACATATATATATACACACACATATATATTTATATATATACACAAACATATAGTTAAAACCAGAAGTTTACATGCACTATATAAAAAGACATATATGCATGTTTTTCTCAAAATTTAAGGTCAATTAGGATTACCATAATTATTAATATTTGCCAAATGCGAGAATAATGAGAGGGAGAATGTTTTAAGGCATTTTTATTACTGCAAAGTCAAAAGTTTAGATTCATTTAATTAGTATTTGGCACCATTGCCCTTAAACTGAATGACTTGTGTCATGCGATTGGGATATCCTTCCACAAGCTTCTCATAATAGTTGGACGGAATTTGGGCCCATTCCTCCTGACAAAAATGGTGTAACTGATCCAGGTTTGTAGGTCACCTTGCTCGCACCTGCTTTTTCAGCTTTGCCCATACATTTTCAATAGGATTGAGATAAGGGCTTTGTGATGGTCACTCCAAAACATTGACTTTGCTCTCCTTAAGCCACTTTGTTACCATTTTGGCAGCATACTTCGGGTCATTGTCCATTTGAAAGACCCATTTTCACCCAAGTTTTAACTCCCTGGCTGATGTCTTGAGATGTTGCTTCAGTATTGCCACATAATCTTCTTTTCTCATGATGCCATCTATTTTGTGAAGTTCAAAAGTCTCTTGTGCAGCAAAACAACCCCAGGACATGATGCTGCCACCACCGTGTTTCACAGTTGGAATGGTGTTCTTAAGCTTCCAAGCTTCTTCCTTTATCCTACAAACGTTAACGATGGTCATTATGACCAAAAAAGTTCAATTTTATTTTCTGCAGACCACAGAACATGTCTCCAAAAATTAAGGCTTTTGTTCCTGTGTGCATTTCCAAACATTTATCTGTCTTTTGTTCTGTGTCTTTTGGAGTAATGGCATATTCCTGGAAGAGTGGCCTTTCAGCCCATTTGTTAGGTGTCAAGTTCCCGCCTCTGCACAGGGGGAATCTCGAACCATCTCTGCTGTGGTCTCCCATTCTTCTCCAGCCGCAGTGGAGTCTGCTCAGCGCAGACGTCGGTCCCAGCGTCTTGCTCAGTCTCACTCTGTGCATAGGGTTACTGCTGCTTATCCAGCTTCTGCCATTGAAGCCAGTGCTGCGCAGCGGCGAGCAGATGCTTCTGGGGCTAAGTCCTACTTTGCACACACTGAGCATGCCCAGGGCAAGATCTCTCAGTGGAGATCTAGGGTCACATGCTCAGGTACTGCAGCGACTTCCATTGGTCCTTCTCACGGAAGGTCCTGCAGGTATTAGGATTAAGTTCTGCTTTGCACACTGAGCATGCCCAGGGCAAGACCTCTCAGTGGAGATCTAGGGTCACATGCTCTGGTGCTGCAGCAATTCCATTGGTCCTTCTTTGAAGGGTGCTGTACGTGCTGCAGCTATTTAAGGCTCGCATGGCCGCACGGCCATGCGCTAGTGTACATTTTTAAACGTGTGTGTGTTGTGAGTGAAAGTCCCTCTTTAAATAACCCTCCCTATTGGATGACTGTTCGTGGAAGGTGTATGTTTGCTATCTAGCGCCCAACTTATCCAACAACACGTTACACACTAATACAGTGTCTAGTTGCTGTGTCCGCCAGTGCGGCGCCGTGCGCTTTCACAGCGCTTTCCTGACCCAAGCCTGGGTGGTTAGTGGCGTCCGCCAGTGCGGCACCGCATGCACTCTCGTGCATTCCTTTATTATTTTGGTTACGCTGACACCCCAGTTGCGGTGTCGACCGCAAGTAGTCTTCACAGACTCAGATCCCAAGTCTTTGGACTGAGCTCGGAGACTCCTTGCTTGTGCTCTTGTGTGCGGTACCGCGGCCCTGTGACTTAACAGGGTTTGCTTCCTTCACACAGGGTGAAGTTTTGCCACAAAAAACTGGGAAAACTTAATGACTCGAGTATAAGCCTAGGGTGGAAAATGCAGGAGCTACTGGTAAATTTCAAAAATAAAAATAGATATTAATAAAACTAAAATTAATTGAGACATCAGTTTAAGTGTTTTTGAATATCCATATTGAATCAGGATCCCTATAGAATGCTCTATACAGTTCATGATGGCCCCATAAGATGCTCCATACAAAATACGCCCAAGTAATGCTCCATCCAGTTTATGATGGGCTCCATAAGATGCTCCATATTAAATATGCCCCATATAATGCTGCACAAATGCAGATTATGGCCCCATAAGATGCTCCATAGACACTTTTGCCCCGTATAATGCTCCACAAATGTGGATTATGGCCCCATAAGATGCTCCAGAAATATTTGCCCCATATAGTGCTGCACATGGCCCCATACAGATATTTGCCCCATATAATGCTGCACATGGCCCCATACAGATATTTGCCCCATATAATGCTGCACATAGCCCCATAAGATGCTCCATACAGATATTTGCCCCATATAATGCTGTACATGGCCCCATAAGATACTTCATACAGATATTTGCCTCATATAATGCTGCACATAGCCACCTAAGATGCTCCATACAGATAATTGCCCCATATAATGCTGCACATGGCTCCATAAGATGCTCCATACAGATATTTGCCCCATATGATGCTGGACATGGCTCCATAAGATGCTCCATACAGATATTTGCCCCATATGATGCTGCACATGGCCCCATAAGATGCTCCATACAGATAATTGCCCCATATAATGCTTCCCCATGTGCTGCTGCTGCGATCAAAAAAATAAAAAAATCACATACTCACCTCTCAGGCCCCCAGCACTTGCTATACTCACCTTTCCCGTTCCACCGTCGACCGCCGCTGTGCCTTCCCCGTCCTGTGCACTGACTGTTCAGGCAGAGGGCGGTGCGCACTAATTGCATCATCGTGCCCCCTGACCTGAGCATCAGTGCAGAAGATGGGGAAGACACAGTGACGTCGGTGGTGGAATGGGGAGCAGGTAAATATAGCGCACTGCGTTATACTCACCTGCTCCCGGCGCGGTCCCTGGACGTGACTGGTTCCCCGGTGCCGGCAGCTTCTTCCTGTAGTGAGCAGTCACATGGTACAGCTCATTATAGTAATGAATATGCAGCTATACCCCTATGGGAGTCGGATAAATATTCATTACTGTAATGAGCGGTACCATGTGACCGCTCACTGCAGGAACAAGCTGCCGCTGCCGGGGAAAAGACGTGCAGGGACCTTGCCAGGAGCAGGTGAGTATTATTACACAGCTCCGCTCCCCCTCCCCTGCCGACCCCTGCGTATGACTTGAGTATAAGCCGAGAGGGTTACTTTCAGCCCATAAAAGTGGGCTGAAAATCTCATCTTATACTCAAGTATATACGGTAATTCTGTCCACAACGTGCCCCTTTATATATAATTCTGTACTCAATGTGCCCCTTAATATATAATTCTGTCCACAACGTGTCCCTTAATATATAATTATGTCCACAACTTGCCAGTTAATATATAATTCTGTCCACAATGTGACCCTTAATGTTTAATTCTGTCCACAATGTGACCCTTAATATATAATTCTGTCCACAACATGCCACTTAATATACAATGCGGTCCCATACTGTGCTCATTTAATACAATAGTGTTGTACAATGTGACTTATGGATGTGTTCAACCATAATGTAATCCTCGATATGTCCATTCCAAATAAAATAATTTGAATAAAGCAACATATTTGTAACGTAAAGCTAAACTAATTACAATTCTGTTAGGGATTTGGAAGCAATAAGAAAGAGAGGGGGCACCACAGATACCAAGGGATCCAACCAGGTCTATATGATATGAACCATTTCAAAAAAGAAGAAAAAGAAATAGACCAAAAATCGGGGATCACTGGAGGCACGGATCAAGTAAAAAGAGCAAATTTTATTCAAAAGTGTATAGACGAAGCCACTGAGTGTGGCGACACGCGTTGGGTCACCGTACCCCCTGTCTCCACTCCCCAGGTGGTCCTGTGTGTGTCCAGCAGCCCTTGGCTTTACTTTATATGCCGTGATTGAGCTTTGGTCATCTAGCCTCAGAGGCTCTGGTAACTGTGTGTATGCCTCTTCAGCATGGGAGTCTCTGCAGCTTTGGCACATTGAGTCTCGTACTTACTCTGCTAATAGATATATTAGTCTTTGAACCTGATTGTGCCCTCAGCTGGGCTGGCTATCTACATCTCCATATGTATCTTTATTTATTTCTATGGCAATTGGGGTTCATGTCTAGATGACTCATTTTTTCATGTGTTTATACCATGGATATTGCCTTCATTATAACATGGTGCATCTAGGCAATGTGGATCTCCTTACAAGTCATTGTGACACATGGTGAATGTGCTAGCTATATGACTATATGTGTACTTACCATTCAGCTCTCTTTAATCAATATCTTCAATATTTCTTTGTATGATAAAATAAGGTGCTGTTCACATAGACATCACACTCGGTAATAGTTAGGATTTTCTTTATATTTGTCATCTATTGATACTGGGGAGTTGGCTCATACAGGGGGATGGCTCCATTTTGGGCCTAAGTGTACCATGTATAGGTCACATGGATGACCAATGTTTTAAATGTTTTTAATGTGTGCTCTATGTGGTTTTCTGTGTCCGTCTATACACTTTTGAATAAAATTTGCTCTTTTTACTTGATCCGTGCCTCCGGTGATCCCCGATTTTTGGTCTATTTCTTTTTCTTCTTTTTTGAAATGGATTTGGAAGCAATGTGCAGCCCTCTTCTCTCAAAGGAAAGCTTTCAATATGTCATCATAGCTCATTTCATAAATCTGTTCCCAAAGGAAAGCTTTGCATTTGTCATTTCTGGAATTGTTCTACTTCAGTACTGGAAAAGGCCAACCCTTTGTACTGAGTATTACTTACATTGGACCTCTTTTAATTGTCCTGTGCTATGAAATACATATGTGAGACGTCAGTGCTCAGTCCTGCTATAGCTCCTGCTTCCTGCTGCCCTGCTCCATTTTCACATCCAGAAAAATCCTTTCAATGAATTGAAAGGATTGAAATTACACATCTTGTCACATGGACAGAAAAAGGGAACAGGACAGTGCTCTCGGCAATTTGTGCAAAACTCATTGGCTAAGTGGCAGCAATTAGAGAGAGAGAGCAAAGACCAGACAAGTGTAATATCTGTAATCCCAACTGATATTCTATGTTACCAGTTCTGCAATTTGAATGATCAGCAAAGTCAGAGATCATTAACTTAATCTTATCCTGATAATTAGGGTGTGTTTTATACTGTCAGTTAACTTTTATTACTCTGTTGTGTGACATCACTTCCTTGTACTGTAAAATCACTGTCTGCAGGGTCGGACTGGCCCACCAGGGAACCAGAGGTTTCTGTTCCAGGGGACCCCAGCCAGTGGCATGTCGCTAATAGCGGCAAATCCAGCTGCTTTGGGGCCCTTGAGTCAGGAGCAGCAGCTGGAGACAGGTGCCTATCCCCGCTGCTAAAGAGAAATGAATATTGACGCTTACATGGGCGTGGAGAGGAGTAAATATTCATTTCACATAGCGAGCAGTGTTATCCACAGGATGAGGCTAACACTGCCTGCAGGGGAGATGCTAGAATGTATAGGCTGCTTCCAGGTATGATGTCATTTCTGGGAGACAGCTAGAATGTATGGGCTGTAGTCAGGACCTGGAAGGAGCCCATACATTCTAGCTACAACCGAGAAAGCTGCCGGCAACAAAGATGCTGCTGGGATGTGCTGCGGCTGCGGGGAAAAGTGCAGAGGGGTGAGTGGTGCGGTGTCTGTCTGTCTGCATGCGCTCATGAGTGTTGCAGTGCAGTGTGTGTATGAGAGAGTGCTGCTGCTGTGTGTGTATGTGTGTGTGTGTGAGTGGTGCGGTGCTGTGTGTGTATTGGAGAGGGCAATGATGTGGATGATGGAGTCAGCAGTGATGGGGGGTGGGGGAGCAGGCAATGTTGTTGGTGATGGAAAGGATGATGGGGTGGAAGTGGGGGAAAGACATTAAAAGGTTGTGGTGGAAAGGACAATGATGATGGTTGGGGAGGCAATGATGGAGGAGATGGAGAGGGCAATGATGGGAGTGGTGTGGGAGAAACCAATGATAGAGGTGGTGGAAAGGACAATTATGGGGTGGTGAGGGAGAAGGCAATGATGGTTGTGGTGGAAAGGACAGTAATGGTGATGGTGGGGAGGAGGCAATGATGGAGGTGGTGGAATGGGCAATGATGGGAGTAGTGGGTGAGAAGGCAATCATGGAGATGGTGATGAGGACAATGATGGTGGTGGAGGGGAGAACAATGATGGAGGGGGATGCATTATACCCTATGAGGGGGGCTGCATTATACTATATGAGGGGGGCTGTGTTATATTCTATGAGGGGGCTACATTATATTCTTTCAGGGGGCTACCTCAACCCCTGCTACATAGTTAAGATGTATACTACCTTATATTATACTTTGATATTAGCTTGTTTTACCACACAATTGGTGGTCTTGTATTTGTTTCTATGTAGCTACATAGTGGGCCCCAAGAATGATTTTCTCTGGTGGGCCCAAGGTGCTCCAGTCCGACGCTGACTGTCTGAGTACACTTTCCTGGTATTATGATGCAGTGTTTTATATGTCTACTCTCACCTTTTTTTTAAAGTATCTTTGGAAAGACTCAAATTTCCCATGAAACACCTGCAATACAATATCATAACCATGGGGCAGTCATACCATTTGTGTAGTGAACAAAATTGACCCTATTTTTAAAGAAAGACTATGATATACTGTAGTACCCTAATACAGAATCATTATGATAATATGAGATTGAGTCTCTTTTTCCTATGTTAGATGTATAACATTCATTTTGAATATGCACCCCCACAGAAGCCGAATAGGTTGGACCAACAGTAATCTTCAAGGGGATACTGTCATGTCTCCAACTCTATTACCCTGGAGGAATTGGGTTAATCTGGAGGTTAATTTTCTATAGATGCCTAGCCGCCACACTGAAAGCATGGCTGCCAGGAAGGAAATAACTTTATTTCTCCTGGCAGCTGTTGCCTTTCAGCTATAGAGACAAGATGGTGTCACTTCAGACACTGTTCAGTATGCAAGGAAAGATGGCTATAAGCACACCATGACACATTGACTGACAGCAATCTCTGCACTGGTATGCTGCAGTAAAAGCTGTCAATCAATATGTGGGGTCGTGTTTACAGTTGCCACTCTCTGTGTACTGAGCAGTGACTGAATATCAGAGCCTTCCGGGACGAATAAAGTCCATTTCATCCCTTTAGCCAGACTTTCAATGCAGCGGCCGTACAGCTTTATGATGCCATTAGATAGCAGATTAGCTCCATTTCTGCAGGTTAATAGAGTTTGGGGAAATGACAGGTTCTCTTTAAAGCAGCTTCATACTGTAAATTAGATTGCACAAGCCATAAGTAGAGATGGGCCAACCCAAACAGTAAAGTTCAGGGTCTGTACTGAACATCTACTGTTCGGGCATGGACCCCGAGTACGGACTTCACCAGGAAGTCCATTTTGCTGTGTGGGTTTGGCATCCCAAAGAAGACAGCATGAGAAGTACTGATCGAGGTTAAGATTAATACCACCAGTCAGAGAGCTGCACTTCCCATGCTGTCAGATGTCAGCAGGAGTCTGCAGCTTTGACCGGAGGTAAAACATTTACCTCCAGTCAGTGGCGTCAGCTGATGGGACTGCTACTCCAATCAGCCTATGCCTGCTGCCGCTAATAGCAGCCAGAGCTGGCGGTGGCTGACGGGAGCATTCATCACGTGATGCCTGCGCTCTAAATAAATAATTAAAATGAAAAACAGTGAGGTTTCATGTATTATTTATAACCAGCCAGGCAAAGCTAAAAGCTATGGGCTGCAACCCTCAGCTGTTAGCTTTATCAAGACTGTTATCAAGAATAGAGGGGTTCCCACACCGTTTTGTAAAATGATTTAAATAAATAATTTTAAAAAATGGTGTGAGGTTCCCACCATTTTTGACAACCAGCCAAGCTAAAGCAGACAGCTGGGGGCTGGTATTCTCAGGTTAGGATTAGAAGTGTCCATGGATATTGCCCCCTGCCTAAAAATAGCAGCTCACAGTGACTCACTGTGCTAGTGATTATCTCACCAATGTAACTGTAGTTCAGGGGCCCAATTCTGAAGCCAGACTCAGTGAATTGCGGTAACCTTAATGACGTCACCGCTAGTCACCTCATCTGAGCTTGCAGTAGTTGATTCCTCAATAGTTCTCTGGATTGTCGCATCTTTGCACTATCCACGTTGAAAACTGTTTATCCCCAGACATGGATTACAACATGGGACATAGCGATGGACATGTGAGGGATATGGTTGTTCTTTATTTTTGTTTTTTTTCACAGGAGACTTTGGATTCCGTGTCATGGTTGTTAGATGAGTATAACTGTGTTTGTTATTTTTGAAAAATAAAGTAACAGTGTTATTTTATTGCAACTGAAAGACTTTGATCTGGCTGTGTGCTTATTTACAATACAACTATAAGATTAGTAATGAAGAGGCAGCTTACATCTTATAGATGCCTCTCCATTACTAAGCCATGGGCTTGATGTCACCAGAGAATACAAAGGTGACATCAACCCCACAAATATGAACCCCACTTGCCACCAACACAGGGCAAGTGGGAAGAGCCGGGCAAAGCATCAGAGTTGGCACATCTAATAGTTGTGTTTTTTCTGGCCAGCTGCGGGCTGCTATTTTTAGATTGTTGGGTGGGAAATCTCCATGGTCCCATACCGGACTGAGAATACCAACTCCCAGCTGTCTGTTTTAGCGTGGCTGGTTGTCAAAAGTGGGGGGGACCTCATGCCGTTTTTTTAAATTATGTATTTAAATAATATTATAAAATGGCATTGTGACCCCTCTCTTCTTGATAACCAACCTTTCCAAAGCTGACAGCTGAGGGCTGCAGCCAGCAGCTGTCAGTTTTGCATGTCTGGTTATCAATAGTACAGGGTAACCCACGTCATTTTTTTTTATTATTGTGCAGGAGTCGGCTGATGAATTCTCTCATAAACGGCAGCAGGCGTAGGCTGATGAAAGTATTAGTCCCATCAGCTGACACAAGTGACCCTAGGTAAGCTTTTTACCTCTGGTCACAGCTGTGGGCTCATGCTGTCGTTTGTACCACCGATCAGAGGAAGTGTTTGCTGCACTGTCATGCACATGACAGTGTGGCAAACACTGAATGTTCGGAACCGCCATTGAAGTGAATGAGTTTCATGTTTGGGTACTGTTCTGGTACCGCCGGACCCGAACAAACATGCATTCGCCATCACTAGTGATAAGTTAATAAACTTCAATGTTCACAATTACTTGTTGATTATTAGTGAGAAATATTTACATGTTTTATAATGAGCTTTTTTGATAATAAAGGGCAATATACAGTTTTCTTCACTGCCTTTGTCCTCCCAGGATTGTGACATACTGACATAATACTTTTCAGGTGGTAATTCACATCACAACCACTAGGTGGCCATACATAAACACTTATAAGCATCGCTACAGTATATTGTGACAGTGGGTCACAAAATTGCATGATTTTTATAAGCTGCTAATCTCATGTCCACATCATATGTGTTTGAGCCAAGAGGAAAGTTAATAAAGAGACATCTGTATTGCTATGCTGTTACATCACTGTGGTCTTCATCCATTAACTTTGACATTTTTATCTGTTACCCTTGGTCTGTGACATTGTCTCCTTTCTGTGGCAACATTGTTCACATTACTCCCATACTGCAACATCACTGTTGTTTAAATCTTTCCTATGACATAGTGTTTATTATCTATGCACTATATCAAGATATAGAACAGTTGTTAATCCATGTGTGACGTCTTTTTATGCATTATACCTTTCTATCTATCTAGAAAAAAATGGAGAGCAGAGTCCTATAGATCAAGGGTTCACAGTTCGTATAGAATATTAGCTTCAAAATTATGATCTTTCATTTATAAACTGCAATAATTAGGCAGCGCTCCGGAATTCATCTAAGCAAAATTTCAGCTTAGTCCTTTGTCAAGCACAAAATAATCATCCAAGGTTCACATAATTAAATATGTGTTAATATGAATCATTATATATCTTGTATAGATCGTACTCACTCAGGTGTGGCAGGAGGAAGACAGAATGCGCGTTTCTTTAAAAAGTCTGTGCGGGTTTATTTGATCCATAAGTCCCTATGCAATAACAAAAGGTAAATGACCTTTAGATACGGCAAAACAACACAAAATGTCCATAGCCGAGGCTCTTTGCTCCCTTAGGCCTATAGGCACACAGGCTGGGGCAATGTTCAGCACGCAGGCTCAGTCTGGAGCCACACACACAAGAGGGCTTTTCCCTCCCCAGAAACAGACCATGTGCCCGTCTAGGCCAGTCCGCACTGAGATAGCATAGGAGTTACTACTTTTAACTCTTCCATCCTTTAGAAGACCCCTTCGTCTCTCCAGACCTTGGATTGAAAGCGGCCACCCTCTTCTTTGCATTTCCTACAGCTGTCTATTGATCTGCACCTTCTCAAGTCTTAGCTGTTCTACCTCCCTTAGGTATGCCATGAGATATTCCAGGAGTATTTGAATACTTTTAAGGCTCTCCCTTGATCTGACCACGAAGAATGGAACCATCCTACCTTCACCAGCTACCTGGGTTTCGGCATCAGCTGAGATCCTACCACTCGCCACACCAGACTTATTCACAATTTCCTGCATCACTTTTCCCAGTCTCTCAATGATTTTCCTCTCTAGATTTCTGGGCACTTAAACAATGTCTTCCACCATCCCCGGCTGATTTTGAGCCTTTCTTGCATGCTCCAGACGTCGAACGGCTTCCTTATTCCTTAAAGGGAACCTGTCACCTGAATTTGGCGGGACCGGTTTTCGGTCATATGGGTGGAGTTTTCAGGTGTTTGATTCACCCTTTCCTTACCCGCTGGCTGCATGCTGGCCGCAATATTGGATTGAAGATCATTCTCTGTCCTCCATAGTATACGCCTGCGCAAGGCAATCTTGCCTACTCGACACCTTCAACCTCTCATTCCTAGCTGTTGGTTGACCTCGTCGTGATCTTTCTCCAAGCTTTGGATGTGCACTTCCATACTCGTCACCTTCCACCTCTGGTTTGCCAGCTGTTGACAGACTTCGTACTCTTTCTCCAAGCTTTGGACACGTGCTTACACCAGGCAGAAACTGTTGGCTCGCTCTTTCGATGTGAACATTTCCTTTCTCAGTTTGTCAATTTGATCCTCTCATTGTTGGGATGGCAGCGGTCGATTAGGACAGCTTCTACTGCAGGCTCTCCATTTTTTCTTGGAGTTCTTCTGCGATTTTAGCTGTTGGATCCCTACCACCTCCCTGGGTCAGTTTTATTTTTCCCACATCATCGACTATCTCTGTGCTGGGGTTTGTCAGTGGTAAAGTGACCTCCTTATTAAGGACATTAACCTTCTTTGTCCCTGACCCCGTCTCTTCTTCAACTTTCTTCTCAGAAGGTGTAGTCTGTCCTACCTTTCTGCGGCCGTTGTGTCTCCGGCGATGAGAGGAAGACCTGCCATTTGTACCTGGCTCCACCTAGCTGCACTCTTTTTCCCTTGCGTCACAGCCTGAATGGGAATAACCACTACTCACCCTGTCATTCTGGACTAACAAGTCCCAACTTAGACAGGTGTCAGACCCTTTTCCTGGAGCTACTCCGTTTTCAATGGTCACACATTTAGTCACCACAGCTAAGTCCCTGAGTTGGCTAGATCCACACTGTTCCCAGGTCATTCCTAACTCTGGGACATAAACCTTAGGGGGTGCTACCTCCTCCTGTTTATGCGTCTCATCATCAGGGGTTCCTACAGCCGCCTGCTGTGGTGGGTCTCCCTTACAGTCATTCTGGCTCCTCTCTGAGCGATTAGTCACTCCCATTTCCTCCCAGAAGTCCCAAAACCACTTAAAGTCCCTTGGCGCCTTTGCAGTTGTCCCTTTTTTGGCCACAACCCCTATTTGGGTCACCATTCCCTTTTGGGACTCCACCCCTTTTGGGCAACCATCCTTGTTTGGGTCACCACCCCTTTTGGGACTCCACCCCCTTTCGGGCAACCATCCCTCCTTATGATGCACACCGTGGGCTCCCCACGGTCCTCTCAAGCCCCTCACCATCTGTGTACAGCAGTCTATCTCCCCAAACAGTTCCCCACAGCAAGGCTCCACACTGCTCTGTAAGGCTCTGCCTGGCTCCACACAGCGAAGCTCTGCAAGGCTCTGTACGGCTCTGCATGGCTCCGCACCTCTCTGCACGGCTCTGCACGACTCCGCAAGGCTCCGCTCTGCAGATTTTGTGGACCCGCCAATCCACAGCAAGCCGCCCGGAGTTTATGGACCCGCGGTTCCACAGCAAGCCACCCGGAGTTCGTGGACCTGCCAATCCACAGCATTCACCTGCTGTACTCTTCCCTAGTACCTCCTGTACCTCCTCCACCATTACAATCTGTAAAACATCATGTGTTATCATTTTATGACATCACTTTGTTTATTATGCCTTTCACCAGAATGTTATATTCATGTGTTGAACATTTTCAGAAAAATACACAACAGGTCCACATCAAAATTATCACAATGTTTGGCCACAGATTTCATCCCATTGCATTACAAAGTATTGCATACAGTGGAACCCGATGTGAAAATTGCCATGAGAATGTGCATGCTGCCGATGTGAAAATTCTCACTACACTGTCACTTGTGTGCAGAGATTTCTTGATACTTATGAATGGAGTATTCACTTGAAGTGAATAACAAATTTGTCATCTTGGGAACATGGCATAACTAGATTTATTTTTCACTGCTCCTGTCATTCTTTGTTAATAGGGCTAAAACTTCCTTAGTTTTCCTGTCTGCAACAGATGAGATTTTGCAACCAGTGGCGTAACTTGAAGCTAGTGGGCCCAATGGATAAATCTGCTACAGGGCCCTCCACTAACACAGGTTTTAAATAGCAATAGTCTTTTCATATGGGGGTAGAGTAACTTTTTGTTTTCCCCTTGTCTCAAAGGCCACATTCACCCAGTAAAATTACACCCCTATTTACAGCCAATCACTATCTTTGACTGTCTTTTGCCATCTACCTTAGAATCACTATTGCAGCCAAGTGTGCGATGACCAGCGGGAAGAAGCACAGAGGCGGCATTGGAGCGACGGGCTTCAGTAAGTTTTAAGTAAGTACAGTATGTAATGCCTATTTTATCATTCTCATGCAAAAAAAGACAAAACTATGGCACTGTTACAAATGTTACAGCTGTTGTAATTTGAAATGTTGAGAATAAATAAAATTGAATGATTAAATGTATATTATTTATTTAAAGGGTGGTTCAATAACTGAAATGTCATTTATATCTATTATTAAACAAGAAGCAGCTTTAATCTAAAACCCTGCAATTCTCCCTAACCTGCTGATCCCTAATGTGTTTTTGCTTCTGTTCCTGTGACATTTTGTTTGATATAAAAAGCCACTGCGTCACGCTGCTCATACGCAAACTCCAACATATGCAGTACTGAATTACATGCGTTCTTATAAAGCCTGGAGGGCGACTTTACTACATAAGAATGGTTGGAATGCACAGACCCTCTCCTGGCCATGGCCAACTTCTGCAGGCAGGTATATTTCTTAAATAAATTGTGCAAATTTAGGATGTGCATCATCTCAAACCTAGTGCAGCCAAAATGTTCCAGGAATTGTCACTTACTACAAAGCATAACCAGTTTAAGATTTTCTGCTTTATGCAGAGAAGCAATTTGTGTGCTACATGACTTTTGGTGCTCATACTCACAAGCTGCTAAACAGCTTGGCAGTGCTTAACCTTACAAGAACAAAAGACTGGAGGTGGTTAGTGGATGCAATGCTATCCACTCTTGTTGCCTAGGATGATGTGTTGCTTGGTAAATAAATGCACCCTTGTGGTTGACCCCAACCTAGTGCTCAACCATGGAGGCTTCACCACCTGTCCTGGTTGCAGTGGTGCATCAAAACCTTCACCCAGTCGATAGTGAAAAACATATACTTCCCCTATCCATAGTTTCCATTCTATATTTCTATGGAGCAGTGTACTTTCAAGCTTAATGCCAAGTTTTGAGAGGGGTCCACATTCACCAACATGATAAATAATGGTAGCTCAGTATCTCTTAGGGTATGTGTCCACATTCAGGATTACTTCTGAATTAGCTGCGTACAGCCGCAGCATTCAACCCGCAGCATCTGGATGTTACAGCATAGTGGAGGGGATTTTATGAAATCCGGTCTCCAATATGCGTGCGAACATGCATCCGGTGGCCCTGCGTTTACGGACATGCGGCACGTAGAATGCAGCATGTCTGTTCACCTTGCGGCAACGCTCCGTCGCCGCAATGTAAATCACAGGGCCCTATGTATGGGGTGCAGAGAATCCGGATGTGTGCAATGAACACATCCAGAATCACGGTGCAGAAGTGGGCGCCACTTTGGTCAGAGCGGGTTTTCCGCTCCGTCCAAAGCGCCGTCATTACGGACCATGGACACGCACCCTTAGCAAGGCTGAACACATGCGCTAATTTCAATTGTTAACCTGTTAAATGCCACTG
This sequence comes from Ranitomeya imitator, assembly GCF_032444005.1. NCBI lineage: Eukaryota > Metazoa > Chordata > Amphibia > Anura > Dendrobatidae > Ranitomeya > Ranitomeya imitator. Next base: position 913,568,435 of record NC_091282.1, on the reverse strand, counting down.
TCAAACTCTTATGACAGCATCTACAGCACGCCTTGATGTGATCACCAGGCGCCGATGGGTTGCAATGACTGTTGGGGATCTGCTGAAAAATCTGCCTGTGGCTGGCGTTCATTGGAGACATTGATTCTTACTATACCCAGCAGTATGACTAAAATAAATATCTCCTTAAACTTGTACTTTTATTTTGTTATTTTTAAAATCACAACAAAAATTGGGTAAATATGCACTGATAAAATGTAACAGTAATTGGTGTATAGATGATCACAGATGTACTTGATTAAATAAATTCAATAATTCAATTAATAATGTGTCCCTTCACTCTGGTCTCATGGTGGAGGTCAATGTCCCAGATATAGGGCTTTCTCGTATCCTTATTCAAATATGTCAAATTCTAAGGTTGTCCTAGTTCATAACTGACCCAGCTGCAATAAATAATGATAATATAGCACATGAGATATAGTGTATAATTGCATATATTCAAGAATAAGAGCAAATGTATCGTCAAATGATTAGTTGTATTGCTCTGGTATCCCATAGAGTGGCACCCTAACAAAAATCCGCAATTGTCGCCCCAAATGAGATGACCCAAGTCATCTGTCCCTAATGCACCCTATTGTATAATGTATTCAATAAAGGAAAGGTATCTATGTGACTGAAGATCCAATATATCCACAATAGATATGGTCAGAGGATGTTCCAGGAGTAATAGGATAATAGGATATAATAGGGGAATACTTTACCGACCTTTGTCCTTATTTCAGAAGGATAAACAGAAAAAAGAAAAAGACACAATACATAAGTTAACCAATTGCTCAAGGACAAGACCAGAGATATAGTCAGATGATTAGTTATATTTATCCCTTAGAGTGGCTCTCCTTGATTGCAGAGGTTTGCACCCTAACAACAATATGCATATAGCGCCACCACTCTCAAGTCATCTGTCCCCAATGCACCCTATATTGCCTTCAATATGACATACCCAATAAGGAAAGGGTAGCTATGCGACGGAGGATCTAATATATGAAAATACATATCATCAGAGGCTGCCCCAAGAGTAATATGATATAATGTTAGAATACTTTATCGATTATTATCCCAATTACAGAAGGATCAACAGATCAAGTGCACAATATATAAGATAAACCAATTGCCACAATGTGCTCACAAGAAAGTATTACATGTGTATTACTGATAAAATAAAATATCTACACCAAATGCTGTCAACCAACATACAATATCCTTGATTAATAAAAAGATACATGCAATATGTGCCGTAGAACTTATCAATCAACATGGCAATAATGAATCTCAAAACGAGAGGTGGCATGTGCCAGGGTACTCATCAGTTCACGTGTCAACTAAATATCTCAATGCATTCCCTTCCAGACATGGAAGGAGATCTAGGGCTCAAAGATCCATAGGCATGTCCTGCAGAAGAATCTGCCTGTAGCTGGCATTCATCAGAGACCATGATTATTACTATACATAGCAGTGCTGTAGTATTGCTGTGTATAGTACAAGCGATATAATGATTGTAGGTTTAAATCCCGTAAGTTGACTATTAAATACAGTAGAAAGGAAAAAAAAAATTTAAATATATGAAAAAAATAAAAAATTAAAAAATCAAATCAAACTTCTTATTTTCCCCATTAAAAAAATGTATATGTGGTATTAATACATCTGTAAAAGTCTAATCTATCAAAATATAAAATTAATTAACCTGATCGGTAAACGGTGTAATGAGAAAAGAAATCAAAACTTCAGAATTACGTTTTTTTGCTAGTCACAACACTGCAATATAATGCAATAAGAGGATAAAGATAAAAACATTTCATCTACTCAAAAATGATGTTAATAAAAAGGTTAGCATAATGCACAAAAAATAAACCCATCAAACAAAAATGTTAAAATGTTGCGGGTCTCAGAAAATGGCGACACAAGTGAAATTGTTTTTCTACGAATTTAAAAATGATTTATTTTCCATAGTTTAAATAAAAAAACAAACAATGCATTTTTAACGTCTGCATAATTGTACTGGACTTGGGGAAACATAATGCCATGTCAAATAAACAAAAAAAAAATTAAATTGTGGCGTAATTCACAAAATAACATGAGTAGTGTCAGTCAAATGTACAACTCATCCTGCAAAAAACAAGCCTTCATACCTCTATGTGGATGGAAAAATAAAAAAAAATTGGAAGAAGAAGAGGAAAAAATAGAAACAAAAAAATGGAAATTGGCCTCAGCTGGAAGGTGTTACTTCTGGGGGGCATAATTTTGGAATGGAGGGACACAGAAGAACAGTCTGTCTTAATTTGCCTATGACACCAAAATACTTTGTCCCGGCACTGACTACAGTTCCATTTCTTCCTGGGCCTCCACCGGTCTTTACTTCCTCAATGAGTTATGAGCTGTTGACCTGGATTTGGGACTGTTAGAGCCGATCAGTGATCAGAGACAGCTGATCAGTATGGCGGGTATACTATCTTTTCTTTATAACATTCTAAACTGTTTTCAAAATATTGTTTCACAGTTGGACAATCCCTTTAAATCGTAACATTTTAAGAACACATCCAGCATTTTAAATACATGTCAAGCGTCAGGGTTGAACAGCAGGCGCAGTAATTCACATGAATTTACAGCAATCAGTGCTTCTCTTTTTCTGAACAGAAGTGGTGATTGGTAGATGACAGTGAACACCATACAAGTCAGTACTTCCGCTAAAAAAATGGAAAAGTGATGAGTGCTGTGATCTTATTTAAAATAACTGCTTCCTGACAGTTTTACATTTCAAACATAAGCTGATAAATAAAACTAACTAGCCCACCATGCATTTATGTTTTCATAATCATTTTCCCATTGTGGTCAAAGTATTTATTTACTTCCAGCGGATGTGCATACTCGTACAGTGCTGTGACATGCCTATTTTCATGTTAGGAAATGTAAATGCTCCACCTCATTTTTTTCGCATTTTTGCATTTTTATAGTTGTGCAGTACAACATATTACTGTATATAGTAGTAAACTGTAATTGCTTGTACTTTTATGTTACTCTTGGTTGCAATTTTATTTGTTCTTGCCACTGTGTCAGTGACTCGGAACCTAAAAGTGGAGTACGGTATATCATTTTTTTCTTCCTTGACAGCTTTTACTGTATCAAAGATCAGAAATAGCTATTGATCCATCTGATCAGCTGAGCATTTTAGTTTGTCAATTACATCGCTGTGTTCCTGTGTTATCATCAATATATATAAAGAGCAGCCGACAGCACATCAATATTCGGATGCACACTCCAGTTTAACGACCCAACTGGAGAAAAACAGTCCAACACAAAAAAGGAACAGCGAAATCAAAATACCTTTATTCTGCCATGATGCAACATTTCGACCCAAACAGGTCTTGCTTGACAAATACCTGTTTGGGTCGAAATGTTGCATCATGGCAGAATAAAGGTATTGTGATTTTTTCATCACCTGGACTGGATGCTGTTTCTGTGTTATCACCAGTCCCAGCTTCATGTACATTAAAAATATCAGATGCTGAAACACTAACCACTAAAGAGCTAATTGGCACAGATGATTAGGTAAGTTTACCCACTAAAAATAGGACCAAAGATTGTTTTGATGTTGATCATTATGAGAAATCTTACTGTACCACTGACTTCCAGGATTAGGACATGAATCCACTGCTTTTAGGAAAGTCCAGGGTGCAGAATCACAAACTCATGTGCACACGTTCAGGATTTCTTGCAGAAATTTCCTGACAAAAAACGGACATGCTGTTTTTTGCATTCTTTGCGCATTTTTATGTGTTTTTGCACTTTTTTTTTCCGGAGCTTCCCAATGCATTAAATAGCTGGAAAAACGCAAAAAAAATGCTAAATTAATGTACATGCTGCTTTTTTCACCGCAATGCGTTTTTTTTTGCGGAAAAAAACGCATCATGTGCACAAAAATTGCAGAATGCATTCTAAATGATAGGATGCATATGTATGCATTTTTTATGCGTTTTTATCCTGAACTAGCTGAAGAGCCCGGCGTTGCCTGGGCATAGTAAATATCTGTGGTTAGTTATAGCACCTCATGTCTCCTATTTTCCCATCATGCCTCTCATTTTCTCCCTTACACCTTTCATTTTCTCCCTTACACCTCTCATTTTCCCCCTCACTCCTCTTATTTTCCCCCTCACTCCTGTCATTCCCCCCCTAACACTTGTCATTTCGACCTCACATCTGTCATTTTCCAATCACTCCACTATTTTCCCTCACTCCTCTCATTTTGCACTCACATCTTTTCATTTTCACCTCACACCTCTCATTTTCACCTCAGTATATACAGGTTTGTCATCTCCCTTATATATAGTATACACCTGTATGTCATCTCCTGTATATAGTATATACCTGTGTGTCTTCACCCCTTTATATAGTATATACCTGTGTGTCTTCACCCCTTTATATAGTATATACCTGTATGTCATCTTCTATATATAGCATATACCTGTATGTCATCTCCTGTATATACTATATACCTGTAGGTCATCTGCTCCTGTATATAGTATATACCTGTATGTCATCTCCTCCTGTATATAGTATGTACCTGTATGTCATCTCCTCTATATAGTATATACCTGTGTGTCATCTCTCCTGTATATAGTATATATCTGTGTGTCATCTCCCCTGTATATAGTATATACCTGTGTGTCATCTCCTCCTGTATTAGACCTCATTCACACGTTATTTGCTCAGTATTTTTACCTCAGTATTTGTAAGCTAAATTGGCAGCATGATAAATCCCCAGCCAACAGGAAGCCCTCCCCCCTGGCAGTATATATTAGCTCACACATACACATAATAGACAGATCATGTGACTGACAGCTGCCGTATTTCCTATATGGTACATTTGTTGCTCTTGTAGTTTGTCGGCTTATTAATCAGATTTTTATTTTTGAAGGATAATACCAGACTCTTGTGTGTTTTAGGGATAGTTTCGTTTGTCAAGTTGTGTGTTGAGTTGCGTGTGGCGACATGCATGTAGCGACTTTTGTGAGATGAGTTTTGTGTGGCGACATGCATGTAGCAACTTTTTGTGTGTCGAGTTGCATGTGACAGGTTAGTGTAGCAAGTTGTGTGCAGCAAGTTTTGCGCATGGCGAGTTTTGCGCGTGGCGAGTTTTATGTGTGGTGCCTTTTGAGTATGTGCAAGTTTTGTGTGAGGCAACTTTTGCATGTGTTGCAACTTTTGTGCATGTGGCATTTTTTCCGCGTGTGCAAGTTTTGGATGTGGTGAGTTTTCCATGAGGTGAGTTTTGCACTTGTGGCGAGTTTTGCGTGAGCCTAGTTTTTGCATGTGGCGAGTTTTGCGCGTGGCGAGTTTTGAGCCTCGACTTTTGTGTTTCGACTTTTATGTGGCGAGGTTGGTGTATGTGTGGTGAAATGTGTGCTGAGGGTAATATGTGTTCAAGCACGTGGTAGTGTGTGGCGCATTTTGTGTGTGTGTTCATATCCCCGTGTGTGGTGAGTATCCCATGTTGGGACCCCACCTTAGCAACTGTACGGTATATACTCTTTGGCGCCATCGCTCTCACTCTTTAAGTCTCCCTTGTTCACATCTGACAGCTGTCAATTTGCCTCCAACACTTTTCCTTTCACTTTTCCCCATTATGTAGATAGGGGCAAAATTGTTTGGTGAATTGGAAAGCGCAGGGTTAAAATTTCACCTCACAACATAGCTTACGACGCTCTCGGGGTCCAGACGTGTGACTGTGCAAAATTTTGTGGCTGTAGCTGCGACGCCTCCAACACTTTTCCTTTCACTTTTTTCCCCATTATGTAGATAGGGGCAAAATTGTTTGGTGAATTGGAACGCGCGGGGTTAAAATTTTGCCTCACAACATAGCCTATGACGCTCTCGGGGTCCAGACGTGTGAGTGTGCAAAATTTTGTGGCTGTAGCTGCGACGGTGCGTATGCCAATCCCGGACATACACACAAACACACATTCAGCTTTATATATTAGATGTGTGCACATACCCTAAGTATTTTAAAACTGACAGCATGAAGTTACAATGTATTTTATAGGGCACATCGTTGGCATTATTTCTTACTTTACTATAAGGTATATATATTTTTCTGATTATACAGCACACAGGATGCTTTTGTAATTTCAAATCTGATCATCCAAAAATTTATTGTGATGCTTCTGGTTCAATTGTCCAACGTGAAAGCTCTTGGGCCCAGTGGCGTAACTAGAGTCTGAGGGGACCCGGTGTAACATTTGGACTGCTCCCCTCCCACTTAATATATATTTATATATACTGTAGCAAAGTCACTGGCAAAGTGTGTTGGAGGGGAGATACGTTTTTCTGAAGCTATTAGCTTCAGTGATTTGAAGCCCAGAAGTTTCCTCCAGCACACTGTGTGGTGAGAGGGGTTAATTGGTCATTTTAAGGGCTGGGTTTTTATGGACAACCATAGAGCAGATAGGATGCTGTTCATATTATCTCCACCCCAGGGTGTGGTCTGAGGTTTAAATGGTCAGCCTCCAGAGTCAGTCAGAGTTCAATGGGGCTGGAGTTGGCAGCAGCCGAGAAGTGGTTTATATTGACTATACTGAACATGGCTGTTATATTCTGAGCAGGTGGATTCCCGCAGCTGCAGAGACTGTATACCATTTTATTTTGATTTCCTGTTTTGCCTAAATGGCCGTGTTTACTTTCACTTCGCCTTGGTTTATACCACTTGTCTAATAAACCAGCGGAAGATTTAAAGAGACAGTGTACCTGTGCCTATCTCTGTGAGCAGCCAAGTTAGCCAATCTACCACAATTTATACATGTATATGCTCCCTCCATCCTTGTATATATGTCCCTCATCCTGACCCCATCCTGGTATATATATCGCCCATTCTGTTATATGTCCCCTATCCTGGACCCCATCCTGGAATATGTATCCACCATCTTAGTATAAGTCCCCCATTCTGCCACTGTTCCTTTAATGTATGAAACAAAATTAACCATTATAATCCCCTAGGAAATATATAGATGTCATGGGGCTCCATAAAAGAAGTATAATGCACCCCCATAGTCTTCCAAATAGTATAATGCATTCCATAGTCTTCCATTTTCATCCATGTAATGTAATGCACAGCCCATAGTCATCCATATTAGTATAATGCACAGCCCATAGTTCTCCATATAGTATAATTCAGAGCTTATAGTCTTCCATAAAGTGTAATGCACAGTCCATAGTCATGCATTAAGTTTAATCCATCCATTCAATATAATGCATAGGTCATAGTCATCCATAAAGTATAATGCACCCCATAGTCATCCATAAAATATAATGCACAGTCCATAGTCATTCATTATCTATATTGCATCCCCATAGTCATCCATAATATAAAATGCATCCCTAAAGTATAGTGCACCCCTATAGTCATCTATAAAGTATAATACTCCTCCATAGTCATGCATCAAATATAATGTACCACATTGTAGTCATAAATAAAGTATAATGCACCTCATATTCATCCATGAAGTATAATACATCCCATAGTCATTCATGAAGTATAATGCACCCCTGTAGTCCTCATTAAAATATAATGTACGTCATAGTAGTCATACATAAAGTATGATGCACCCTATAGTCATCCACGTAGTAGTATGGCTGCTGATTTAAAATAAATACATAAGAAAATACTTACTGTACCTTCTCTCTCTTGCCATCTGTCATTCTCTTGTGAAGCCAGCAGCTGAATTCAACATGCAACATGACTGCATGATGTCACTGCCATGCAACCCTTCACGCGCACATTGACATCAGCTGCTGGCCTCTGATTGGATGGCAGCATGTATTGTTGCGCACATGATGGATGGGTCTGTGCAGTCCAAAACACTTCTGCTGAAAGCGCATCCAAGGACCCATCCAAGGACACAGATCCAGTTGAAGTTTGTGCTGCTATTGGCGGGACCCTGACTCATAATAGTCATTGATAAAGTAAAATGCACAGTCCATAGTCATCCATGTGCTATAATGCACCCCTATAGTCATCCAAAAAGTATAATGCATCTCATAGTCATGCAATTAGTATAATTCATATCATAGTCATCCAATAAGTATATGTATGCATGCCCACAGTCATCCATAAAATAAAACACACCCCATAGTAGTCATCCATAAAGTATAACTCATAATAGTCATCCATGTAGTAGTATTGCCACTGATTTAAAATAAATAAATACTTCCCTTCCCCTCACTCAGTTGCCATGCGGTGTTCTCTTGTGAAGCTGGCAGGTGACTTGGCGTGCAACGGGAGGTCATGACATCACTTCCATGCACCCCATCATGTGTATGTTGACATCAGCTGCTGGCCTCTGGTTGGCCCGCAGCATCTATTGCCACTTGCTATGTTTGTGCCGTGCAATATAATTTAGCTGAATGTGCGTCCAAGGACACAGATCCAGTTGAAGTATCAGCTGCCATCGGCGGGGCCCCTGACCCACCGGACCCGGACATAGAGACGACGACTGCGACAATGGTTTTTATACCCCTTTGTAGGCCTATTCTGCTGCAGAGATGTGGCTGTGTTCACATTAGATATTATTCTTGCCTTAACAAAGGACCAAAAATCTACTTAAATATTTGTTCGCAAATAACCCACGCCTTATATCTGTAACATCTTTTACTGTTGCTATGTATAATGAACAATTTATCATTACTTTGCCTTGTAATTTTTGGATATAGCTCAGATCTACCTCTCTGGCCCAGACATCACCTCTCTGCTGTTCAGATTTGCAAAGTGTCTATCAGGTATATCTATCACAATAAATGACATAACAAAATATTTAGAATTGAGAGTCCTCAGTGGTTGATACCTTTTAATGGCTAACTGAAAAGATGGTAACAAATTGCAAGCTTTCGAGACTACATACGTCTCTTCATCAGGCAAAGACTAAAACAAATTCTGAAGAATCACATATTTATGCACAACATCGTATATAAAAAAAAAAATAAAAAACACCATGGATAAGCCAGGTGACATGAAGCAGAATTACCATGGGTGATAAACAGTTACGTCCATAAATATTGGGCCAATTCTTAGATAAGGATTGTTTTATTGTCCTGTGATTAGGGTCTCTGTTGTGGTGACCCTTCATGGTCTGAGGGGCAAGTTCCTTAGTTGATGTATAAAGACATAAATCCGTGTGACACATTCATTCCTGCATTTAGAGTGTCAAAGATCGTCATCAGTTTATATTCCCAGATTCTCCTTTCTCTCTGGGATTTGAATTTCCCCTTTAACACAAGTAATTTCATGTCCATAATGTTATGATTTGGGAGACAAAAATGTATTGCCACAGGTAGATCCATTCTTTTTTCTCTTATTGTATGGCGATAAGAGTTCATCCATGTTTTCAGTTTCTGCCCTGTCTCCCCCACATACAGACCCCCAGTTGGACATTTAGTACAAATAATTAAGTACACCACATTAGAAGTGACGCAGCTGAAAGTACCTGGGATCTTGTAGTCCTGATGTGAATTGGGGATCTTTCTCTTGTCCGTGGTCATTATAAATGGACAGGTTTTACATTTTTTCTGGTTGCAAGGAAAGGTTCCTGCAGCTGTTGGAGAGGACAGGGAGCTCTTGACAATGATGCTTCTTAGATTTGGGGGCTGCCTAAAACACAGTAGTGGGGGGTCTGGAAAAATGGATTGTAAGCGGGCATCTTTTTGCAGCAAAGGTTGTAATTTCCGCGCAGCTCCCCTTAGCACCTCCAGATTTGGATTGTATGTAACCACTAGAGGTACCCGGTTGTTTTCTTCTTTAGCTTTGTAATGTATGAGGTGATTCCTTGATATTCTGGTGGCTCTTGTGATCTGATTTTAAATTGTTCTTGGATGGTAGCCCTGATTCAAAAAGGTCTTTCTGAGGCGACCAAGGTGTTTATCCCTATCCATTGGGTTGGAACATATGCGATTGTATCTGATGGCTTGGCTGTAGACAATAGAGTTTTTTATGTGTTTTGGATGGAAACTGTCCCATTTAAGGTATGTTGGACGGTCGATTGGCTTCTGATACAGGGATGTCTCTATTTTATTGTTCTGCAGCTTGGTGTCCAAAAAGCTAATTTCAGTGCAGGAGTAGTTGAGTGTCAAGTTGATGGTAGGATGAAATTGATTAAACTGTTCATGGAACGTCTTTAGCTGTGGCTCAGACTCTGTCCAGATGATTAAAATGTCATCAATGTAGCAGTAATACTCCAGAGGCCTGATGGGACATGAGGACAAAAAGTCGCTTTCAAGCTTAGCCATGAAAAGATTTGCATACTGTGGGGCCATTTTACTTCCCATTGCTGTGCCAGTCTCCTGTAGATAGATCTTCTTGTCAAACTCAAAGTAATTGTGGGTGAGGATGAATTTTATAAGTTTCACCACAGAATTTGCATCAGTCCCTGCGTTTTCCAGGAAGAATTTGCAGGCATGTAATCCATCCTGGTGTGGGATATTGGAGTACAAAGATTCCACATCCATGGTGGCCAGGATGGTTCCTTCTGGTAGAAGACCTATTGCTGAAAGTTTATTCAATAGGTCAGTTGTGTCCTGAATGAAGCGGGGTGTATCCTTTACCAGGGGTTTAAGAATACCCTCTACCCATCCAGATACCTGCTCAGTAAGGGTGCCCACACATGAAATAATTGGTCTTCCTGGGTTTCCAGATTTGTGGATTTTGGGAAGTGTTATGATAAGGTAATTCAGTACCACAATGGACATAGAAGTCAGAGCACATACAGTGACCTGACAATAACCCAAAAACATAGAACGAGCTCTGAGACGTGGGAACTCTGCTGACCGCAATCCCTAATCCTCTCCAACCACACTAGAGGCAGCCGTGGATTGCGCCTAACGCTCCCTATGCAACTCGGCACAGCCTGAGAAACTAGCTAGCCTGAAGATAGAAAATAAGCCTACCTTGCCTCAGAGAAATACCCCAAAGGAAAAGGCAGCCCCCACATATAATGACTGTGAGTAAAGATGAAAAGACAAACGTAGAGATGAAATAGATTTAGCAAAGTGAGGCCCGACTTTCTGAACAGAGCGAGGATAGGAAAGGTAACTTTGCGGTCAACACAAAACCCTACAAAAAACCACGCAAAGGGGGCAAAAAGACCCTCCGTACCGAACTAACGGCACGGAGGTACACCCTCTGCGTCCCAGAGCTACCAGCAAGCAAGAAAACAATATAAAGCAAGCTGGACAGAAAAAACAGCAAACAAAATAGCAAAAGCGGAACTTAGCTATGCAGAGCAGCAGGCCACAGGAACGATCCAGGAGGAAACAGGTCCAATACTAGAACATTGACTGGAGGCCAGGATCAAAGCACTAGGTGGAGTTAAATAGAGCAGCACCTAACGACTTCACCACATCACCTGAGGAAGGAAACTCAGAAGCCGCAGTACCACTCTCCTCCACCAACGGAAGCTCACAGAGAGAATCAGCCGAAGTACCACTTGTGACCACAAGAGGGAGCTCTGCCACAGAATTCACAACAGTACCCCCCCTTGAGGAGGGGTCACCGAACCCTCACCAGAGCCCCCAGGACGACCAGGATGAGCCATATGAAAGGCACGAACAAGATCGGGAGCATGGACATTAGAGGCAAAGACCCAGGAATTATCTTCCTGAGCATAACCCTTCCACTTAACCAGATACTGAAGTTTCCGTCTTGAAACACGAGAATCCAAAATCTTCTCCACAATATACTCCAACTCCCCCTCCACCAAAACCGGGGCAGGAGGATCAACAGATGGAACCATAGGTGCCACGTATCTCCGCAACAATGACCTATGGAATACGTTATGTATGGAAAAAGAATCTGGAAGGGTCAGACGAAAAGACACAGGATTAAGAACCTCAGAAATCCTAAACGGACCAATGAAACGAGGTTTAAACTTAGGAGAGGAAACCTTCATAGGAATATGACGAGAAGATAACCAAACCAAATCCCCAACACGAAGTCGGGGACCCACACAACGTCTGCGATTAGCGAAACGTTGAGCCTTCTCCTGGGACAAGGTCAAATTGTCCACTACATGAGTCCAAATCTGCTGCAACCTGTTCACCACATTATCCACACTAGGACAGTCCGAAGACTCAACCTGCCCTGAAGAGAAACGAGGATGGAACCCAGAGTTGCAGAAAAACGGCGAAACCAAGGTAGCCGAGCTGGCCCGATTATTAAGGGCGAGCTCAGCCAAAGGCAAAAAGGACACCCAGTCATCCTGATCAGCAGAAACAAAGCATCTCAGATATGTTTCCAAGGTCTGATTGGTTCGTTCGGTCTGGCCATTAGTTTGAGGATGGAAAGCCGAGGAAAAACACAAGTCAATGCCCATCCTAGCACAAAAGGCTCGCCAAAACCTCGAAACAAACTGGGAACCGCTGTCAGAAACGATATTCTCTGGAATGCCATGTAAACGAACCACATGCTGGAAGAACAATGGCACCAAATCAGAGGAGGAAGGTAATTTAGACAAGGGTACCAAATGGACCATCTTAGAGAAGCGATCACAGACCACCCAAATGACTGACATCTTTTGAGAGATGGGAAGATCTGAAATAAAATCCATAGAGATATGTGTCCAAGGCCTCTTCGGGATCGCCAAGGGCAAAAGCAACCCACTGGCACGAGAACAGCAGGGCTTAGCCCGAGCACAAATCCCACAGGACTGCACAAAAGAACGCACATCCCGCGACAGAGATGGCCACCAAAAGGATCTAGCCACTAACTCTCTGGTACCAAAGATTCCAGGATGACCAGCCAACACCGAACAATGAACCTCAGAGATAACATTATTCGTCCACCTATCAGGGACAGTTTCTCCGCTGGGCAACGATCAGGTTTATTAGCCTGAAATTTTTGCAGCACCCGCCGCAAATCAGGGGAGATGGCAGACACAATTACTCCCTCTTTGAGAATACCCGCCGGCTCAGATAAACCCGGAGAGTCGGGCACAAAACTCCTAGACAGAGCATCCGCCTTCACATTTTTAGAGCCCGGAAGGTACGAAATCACAAAGTCAAAACGGGCAAAAAACAGCGACCAACGAGCCTGTCTAGGATTCAACCGCTTGGCAGACTCGAGATAAGTCAAGTTCTTATGATCAGTCAAGACCACCACGTGATGCTTAGCTCCTTCAAGCCAATGACGCCACTCCTCGAATGCCCACTTCATGGCCAGTAACTCTCGATTGCCAACATCATAATTTCGCTCAGCAGGCGAAAACTTCCTGGAAAAGAAGGCGCATGGTTTCATCACCGAGCAATCAGAACTTCTCTGCGACAAAACAGCCCCTGCTCCAATCTCAGAAGCATCAACCTCGACCTGGAATGGAAGCGAAACATCTGGTTGACACAACACAGGGGCAGAAGAAAAACGACGCTTCAACTCTTGAAAAGCTTCCACAGCAGCAGAAGACCAATTGACCACATCAGCACCCTTCTTGGTCAAATCGGTCAATGGTTTAGCAATACTAGAAAAATTGCAGATGAAGCGACGATAAAAATTAGCCAAACGCAGGAACTTTTGCAGACTTTTCAGAGATGTCGGCTGAGTCCAATCATGGATGGCTTGGACCTTAACAGGGTCCATCTCGATAGTAGAAGGGGAAAAGATGAACCCCAAAAATGAAACCTTCTGAACACCAAAGAGACACTTTGATCCCTTCACAAACAAAGAATTAGCACGCAGGACCTGAAACACCGTTCTGACCTGCTTCACATGAGACTCCCAGTCATCCGAGAAGATCAAAATGTCATCCAAGTACACAATCAGGAATTTATCCAGGTACTCTCGAAAGATGTCATGCATAAAGGACTGAAACACTGATGGAGCATTGGCAAGTCCGAATGGCATTACTAGATACTCAAAATGGCCCTCAGGCGTATTAAATGCAGTTTTCCATTCATCGCCTCGCTTAATACGCACAAGATTATACGCACCACGAAGATCTATCTTGGTGAACCAACTAGCCCCCTTAATCCGAGCAAACAAATCAGATAACAACGGCAAGGGGTACTGAAATTTAACCGTGATCTTATTTAGAAGGCGGTAATCTATACAAGGTCTCAGCGAACCATCCTTCTTGGCCACAAAAAAGAACCCTGCTCCTAATGGCGACGATGATGGGCGAATATGCCCCTTCTCCAAGGACTCCTTCACATAACTCCGCATAGCGGCGTGCTCAGGCACAGATAAATTAAACAGTCGACCTTTTGGGAATTTACTACCAGGAATCAAATCGATAGCACAATCACAATCCCTATGCGGAGGTAGGGTATCGGACTTGGGCTCATCAAATACATCCCGGTAATCAGACAAGAACTCTGGAACCTCAGAAGGGGTGGATGACGAAATAGACAGAAATGGGACATCACCATGTACCCCCTGACAACCCCAGCTGGACAAAGACATGGATTTCCAATCTAATACTGGATTATGGACTTGTAGCCATGGCAATCCCAACAAGACCACATCATGCAGATTATGCAACACCAGAAAGCGAATAACCTCCTGATGTGCAGGAGCCATGCACATGGTCAGCTGGGTCCAGTACTGAGGCTTATTCTTGGCCAAAGGCGTAGCATCAATTCCTCTCAATGGAATAGGACACTGCAAGGGCTCCAAGAAAAACCCACAACGCCTAGCATACTCCAAGTCCATCAAATTCAGGGCAGCGCCTGAATCCACAAATGCCATGACAGAATAAGATGACAAAGAGCAGATCAAGGTAACGGACAAAAGAAATTTAGACTGTACCGTACCAATGGTGGCAGACCTAGCGAACCGCTTAGTGCGCTTAGGACAATCAGAGATAGCATGAGTGGAATCACCACAGTAGAAACACAGCCATTCAGACGTCTGTGTTCTTGCCGTTCAACTCTGGTCAAAGTCCTATCGCACTGCATAGGCTCAGGCTTATGCTCAGATAATACCGCCAAATGGTGCACAGATTTACGCTCACGCAAGCGTCGACCGATCTGAATGGCCAAAGACATAGACTCATTCAGACCAGCAGGCATAGGAAATCCCACCATGACATCCTTAAGGGCTTCAGAGAGACCTTTTCTGAAAATAGCTGCAAGTGCACCTTCATTCCATTGAGTGAGTATGGACCACTTTCTAAATTTCTGACAATATACCTCTATCTCATCCTGACCCTGACACAGAGCCAGCAAATTTTTCTCTGCCTGATCCACTGAATTAGGTATATCATACAGCAATCCGAGTGCCAGGAAAAACGCATCGATATTACTTAATGCAGGATCTCCTGACGCAAGAGAAAATGCCCAGTCCTGAGGGTCGCCACGTAAAAATGAAATAATGATCCTAACTTGTTGAACTGGGTCACCAGAGGAGCGAGGTTTCAAAGCCAGAAATAGTTTACAATTATTTTTGAAACTTAGAAATGTAGTTCTATCTCCAAAAAACAAATCAGGAATAGGAATTCTTGGTTCTAACATAGAATTCTGAACCACAAAGTCTTGAATATTTTGTACTCTTGCCGTGAGCTGATCCACACATGAAGACAGACCTTTAATGTCCATCGCTACACCTGTGTCCTGAACCACCCAAATGTCTAGGGGAAAAAAAAAGGCAAAACACAGTGCAGAGAAAAAAAAATGGTCTCAGAACTTCTTTTTTCCCTCTATTGAGAATCATTAGTATTTTGGGCCTCCACTACTGTTATGATAAGGTAATTCAGTACCACAATGGACATAGAAGTCAGAGCACATACAGTGAGCTGACAATAACCCAAAAACATAGAACGAGCTCTGAGACGTGGGAACTCTGCTGACCGCAATCCCTAATCCTCTCCAACCACACTAGAGGCAGCCGTGGATTGCGCCTAACGCTCCCTATGCAACTCGGCACAGCCTGAGAAACTAGCTAGACTGAAGATAGAAAATAAGCCTACCTTGCCTCAGAGAAATACCCCAAAGGAAAAGGCAGCCCCCACATATAATGACTGTGAGTAAAGATGAAAAGACAAACGTAGAGATGAAATAGATTTAGCAAAGTGAGGCCCGACTTTCTGAACAGAGCGAGGATAGGAAAGGTAACTTTGCGGTCAACACAAAACCCTACAAAAAACCACGCAAAGGGGGCAAAAAGACCCTCCGTACCGAACTAACGGCACGGAGGTACACCCTCTGCGTCCCAGAGCTACCAGCAAGCAAGAAAACAATATAAAGCAAGCTGGACAGAAAAAACAGCAAACAAAATAGCAAAAGCGGAACTTAGCTATGCAGAGCAGCAGGCCACAGGAACGATCCAGGAGGAAACAGGTCCAATACTAGAACATTGACTGGAGGCCAGGATCAAAGCACTAGGTGGAGTTAAATAGAGCAGCACCTAACGACTTCACCACATCACCTGAGGAAGGAAACTCAGAAGCCGCAGTACCACTCTCCTCCACCAACGGAAGCTCACAGAGAGAATCAGCCGAAGTACCACTTGTGACCACAAGAGGGAGCTCTGCCACAGAATTCACAACAGGGAAGCATGTAGAATGTCCCTGTTCTTCTTCAGAATTTGTTTTAGTCTTTGCCTGATGAAGAGACGTATGTAGTCTCGAAAGCTTGCAATTTGTTACCATCTTTTCAGTTAGCCATTAAGAGGTATCAACCACTGAGGACTCTCAATTCTAAATATTTTTCTATCTACTGGCTAACACGGTACCAAGATACATTTTTTTTCCTGTAATAAATGACATCACACTTTCCCCGTGTACAAAAATTCCACTGCATTGGAGTAATCCTAGACTATGCTGTGCCATTTAACCAGAACATCCAAGCTTTTACCACCTCCTGCCATCTTTAACTCAAAAATATTTCCAGAATCCATCTTTTCCTCAATTCTGAATCTGCTAAAGTGTTTATTCGTTCCCTAATCATCTTCTGCCATGCCTACTGAAATAATGTCCTCTGTAGCCTCCTAGCTAACACGCTAACACTTACATTTCTCTAGTCTGCTCTTATCTCTGATGCACAACTAATACACCTTTCTTCTCACTACTCCTCTGTTTCTCCGCTAGGCAAATCCCTTCATTGGCTCCCAATTTCCCAATGTATCCACTTTAACCTGATAACATTGACCTACAAAGCTGTCCATAATCTGTATCCTTCATATAGCCGATCCTCCCAAGACCTTCTTCGCTCTTCCTCATTCATATGTTCCTCACCCAATTGCCTCCAAGACTTCTCCTGATAATAATCCATCCGCTAGAATTCTGTGCCCCAACATGTTCGTTTATCTGCCACATTTGGAACTTTTAAACAAAACATGAAAACACATCTCTACAAGAAAGCTTACAGACTCCATTGACTCCGCAGCCACTTCACTATCATGGGAGCGGCTGCAACTCACTAATCTAATATCTGGTTTCTTATTGCTCTGTAGAATGTAATCCCGCAAGGGCAGGCCTTTGTCTCCCTCTGTACCAGTCTGTCACTGTTACTTTGTTCTTTGTAATTTATTTTTGTTTTTCTATTTTAACCCCCTTGGAATCAATGGAGCTTTAAATGTAAATAAAGAAACTAATAACTAAATGGAGAAAACACCAGTGGGTTTCCATGACACCTAACAGTGAGTCTCCTGCCCTTTGTTGGCATCATTATCAATGTTGAATTGCAATGAACGGTTAATGGCTGAAATTGCAGGTTTATAAATGCAGTTTTCAATCACTTCCTCCCACAGGCAATATTTGAAAACTATGATAACATTTGAGCATTTCTAGATGCATAGAGTATTTTCATCATTAAGATGGAAGAAGATTTTACTGTACATTTTTTGTTTAAAAGTTATGAAGCCATTCAATGTGACAGCTACACAATAAATAGAGACACAGTGTGTGAGCTAAACACTTTTTCACAGTAATGTGCTAATGCATGTAGCATTTTCTAGTTAGGATATATTTCCCCCCTTTTATTTTTCACAGCATGCATTACATTTAATCCCTGTGAAATAATGGTGTAATATATAGATTCTACCCCATGGCTATAGTGTACAGAATAAATACTGCATTATGTATTGTATTATACGGATGGGGGAAATAAGTATTTGATCCCCCTGTTGATTTTGTAAGTTTGCCAACTGACAAAGTCATGAACAGTCTATATTTTTAAGGGTAGCTTAATTTTAGCATTGAGAGATAGAATATCAAAAATAAAATCCAGAAAATCACACTGTATAAATTCTATACATTTATTTGCATTTTTCAGTGATAAATAAGTATTTGATCCCCTACCAACCATTAAGAGTGTTGGCTCCGAAAGACCAGATAAACATTCCTAATCAACTCGTCACCTGCATTAAAGACAACTGTCTTGCATAGTCACCTTTATAAAAGACTCCTGTCCACTTCTGTCTAACTTCTATAACATGGGCAAGACCTAGTGTTGAGCGATACCGTCCTATATTTGAAAGTATCGGTATCGGATGGTATCGGCCGATATCCGAAAAATATCGGATATCGCCGATAACGATATCCGATACCAATGCAAGTCAATGGGACACAAATATCGGAAGGTATCCTCTATGGTTCCCAGGGTCTGAAGGAGAGGAAACTCTCCTTCAGGCCCTGGGATCCATATTCATGTGTAAAATAAAGAATCAAAATAAAAAATATTGATATACTTACCCTCGGACGCGCCCTGTGTTGTGAATTCTGTTGTCAAGCTCCCTCCTGTGGTCATGAATGGTACTTCGGCTGGTTCTGTCCATGGGCTTCCTCTGGTGTCTGTGAGTGGAGCTGCTGCTTCTGAGTTTCCTTCCACAGGTGACGAGGTTAATTCGTTAGGTGGCTGCTCTATTTAACTCCACTTAGATCATTGCTCCATGCCACCTGTCAATGTTCTAGTATTGGTCTAGTTCACTCCTGGATCGTTCTTGTGACCTGTCTTCCCAGCAGAAGCTAAGTTCCTGCTTGTTTTTCTTTAGTTTGCTATTTTTCTGTCCAGCTTGCTATTTTGATTTTTGTCTTGCTTGCTGGAAGCTCTGGGACGCAGAGGGAGCACCTCCGCACCGTGAGTCGGTGCGGAGGGTCTTTTGCGCCCTCTGCGTGGTCTTTTTGTAGTTTTTTGTGCTGACCGCAAAGTTACCTTTCCTATCCTCAGTCTGTTCAGTAAGTCGGGCCTCACTTTGCTAAATCTATTTCATCTCTGTGTTTGTATTTTCATCTTTACTCACAGTCATTATATGTGGGGGGCTGCCTTTTCCTTTGGGGAATTTCTCTGAGGCAAGGTAGGCTTATTTTTCTATCTTCAGGGCTAGCTAGTTCCTTACGCTGTGTCGAGTTGCATAGGGAGCGTTAGGAGCAATCCACGGCTATTTCTAGTGTATGTGATAGGATTAGGGATTGCGGTCAGCAGAGTTCCCACGTCTCAGAGCTCGTCCTATATTATTTGTAACTATCAGGTCATTCCGTGTGCTCTTAACCACCAGGTCCATTATTGTCCTTACCACCAGGTCATAACTGTACAGGTGGCCCAAAGTATTAATGCATCTCAATAGAGGGATAAGATAAGTTCTGAGACCATTTTTTTCTTTGCAGTTTGTTT
This sequence comes from Ranitomeya imitator, assembly GCF_032444005.1. Lineage (NCBI taxonomy): Eukaryota > Metazoa > Chordata > Amphibia > Anura > Dendrobatidae > Ranitomeya > Ranitomeya imitator. The sequence continues at coordinate 913,548,824 of NC_091282.1, read as the reverse complement.
TGTCTCTCTTTTCCCCTTTACCTCTCGGTGGTTCAGAATACAGGTGTAGATATGGAAATTCAAGGTCTGTCCTCTTGTGTGGATAATCTCACTGCAAGGGTACAAAACATTCAAGATTTTGTGGTTCAGAATCCGATGTTAGAGCCTAGGATTCCAATTCCTGATTTGTTTTTTGGGGATAGATCTAAGTTTCTGAATTTCAAAAATAATTGTAAATTGTTTCTTGCTTTGAAACCTCGCTCCTCAGGTGACCCTGATCAACAAGTGAAAATCATTATTTCTTTGTTACGTGGCGACCCTCAAGACTGGGCATTTTCCCTTGCGCCAGGAGATCCGGCATTGCGTGATGTTGATGCGTTTTTTCTGGCGCTCGGATTGCTTTATGATGAACCTAATTCAGTGGATCAGGCAGAGAAAATCTTGCTGGCTCTGTGTCAAGGTCAGGATGAGGTAGAGATATATTGTCAGAAGTTTAGGAAGTGGTCTGTACTCACTCAGTGGAATGAATGTGCCCTGGCAGCAATTTTCAGAAAGGGTCTCTCTGAAGCACTTAAGGATGTCATGGTGGGATTTCCCATGCCTGCTGGTCTGAATGAGTCTATGTCTTTGGCCATTCAGATCGATCGACGCTTGCGTGAGCGTAAATCTGTGCACCATTTGGCGGTATTATCTGAGCATAGACCTGAGCCTATGCAATGTGATAGGACTTTGACCAGAGCTGAATGGCAAGAACACAGACGTCGGAATGGGCTGTGTTTTTACTGTGGTGATTCCACTCATGCTATCTCCGATTGTCCTAAGCGCACTAAGCGTTTCACTAGGTCTGCCACCATTGGTACGGTACAGTCGAAATTACTTTTGTCCGTTACTCTGATTTGCTCTTTGTCATCCTATTCTGTTATGGCATTTGTGGATTCAGGCGCTGCCCTGAATTTGATGGACTTGGAGTTTGCTAGGCGCTGTGGTTTTTTCTTGGAGCCCTTGCAGTATCCTATTCCATTGAGAGGAATTGATGCTACGCCTTTGGCCAAGAATAAGCCTCAGTACTGGACCCAATTGACCATGTGCATGGCTCCTGCACATCAGGAGGATATTCGCTTTTTGTTGTTGCATAATCTGCATGATGTGGTCGTTTTGGGGTTGCCATGGCTACAGGTCCATAATCCAGTATTGGATTGGAAATCAATGTCTGTGTCCAGCTGGGGTTGTCAGGGGGTACATGGTGATGTTCCATTTTTGTCTATTTCGTCATCCACCCCTTCTGAAGTCCCGGAGTTTTTGTCGGATTACCGGGATGTATTTGATGAGCCCAAATCCAGTGCCCTACCTCCTCATAGGGATTGCGATTGTGCTATCAATTTGATTCCTGGTAGTAAGTTTCCTAAGGGCCGACTGTTCAATTTATCTGTGCCAGAGCACGCCGCTATGCGGAGTTATGTAAAGGAATCCTTGGAGAAGGGTCATATTCGCCCGTCGTCGTCACCATTGGGAGCAGGGTTCTTTTTTGTGGCCAAGAAGGATGGTTCTTTGAGACCTTGTATTGATTACCGCCTTCTTAGTAAGATCACGGTCAAATTTCAGTATCCTTTGCCGCTGCTGTCTGATTTGTTTGCTCGGATTAAGGGGGCTTGTTGGTTCACCAAGATAGATCTTCGTGGTGCGTATAATCTTGTGTGTATTAAACAGGGCGATGAATGGAAAACAGCATTTAATACGCCCGAGGGCCATTTTGAGTACCTGGTTATGCCATTCGGGCTTTCCAATGCTCCATCAGTATTTCAGTCCTTTATGCATGACATCTTCCGAGAGTACCTGGATAAATTCCTGATTGTATATTTGGATGATATTTTGGTCTTTTCGGATGATTGGGAGTCTCACGTGAAGCAGGTCAGAATGGTGTTCCAGGTCCTTTGTGCAAATTCTTTGTTTGTGAAGGGGTCAAAGTGTCTCTTTGGAGTTCAGAAGGTTTCATTTTTGGGTTTCATTTTTTCCCCTTCTATTATAGAGATGGACCCTGTTAAAGTCCAGGCCATTTATGATTGGACTCAGCCGACATCTGTGAAGAGTCTGCAAAAGTTCCTGGGCTTTGCTAATTTTTATCGTCACTTCATCAGTAATTTTTCTAGTGTTGCTAAACCGTTGACTGATTTGACCAAGAAGGGTGCTGATATGGTCAATTGGTCTTCTGCGGCTGTGGAAGCTTTTCAGGAGTTAAAGCGTCGTTTTTCTTCTGTCCCTGTGTTGTGCCAGCCAGATGTTTCGCTCCCGTTTCAGGTCGAGGTTGATGCTTCTGAGATTGGAGCAGGGCTGTTTTGTCGCAAAAAAGTTCTGATGGCTCGGTGATGAAACCATGTGCCTTCTTTTCTAGAAAGTTTTCACCTGCTGAGCGCAATTATGATGTTGGCAATCGAGAGTTGTTGGCTATGAAGTGGGCATTCGAGGAGTGGCGTCATTGGCTTGAAGGAGCAAAGCATCGCGTGGTGGTCTTGACGGATCACAAGAATTTGACTTATCTCGAGTCTGCCAAACGGTTGAATCCTAGACAGGCTCGTTGGTCGCTATTTTTCTCCCGCTTTGATTTTGTGGTTTCGTACCTTCCAGGCTCTAAAAATGTGAAGGCTGATGCCCTGTTTTGTGTTTTGTGCCCGACTCTCCGGGTGTTCCTGAGCCGGCGGGTATTCTCAAAGAGGGGGTAATTTTGTCTGTCATCTCCCCTGATTTGCGGCGGGTGCTGCAAAAATTTCAGGCTGATAGACCTGACCGTTGCCCAGCGGAGAAACTGTTTGTCCCTGATAAATGGACTAGTAGAGTTATCTCTGAGGTTCATTGTTCGGTGTTGGCTGGTCATCCTGGAATTTTTGGTACCAGAGATTTGGTGGCTAGATCCTTTTGGTGGCCGTCTTTGTTGCGGGATGTGCGTTCTTTTGTGCAGTCCTGTGGGACTTGTGCTCGGGCTAAGCCCTGCTGTTCTCGTGCCAGTGGGTTGCTTTTGCCCTTGCCGGTCCCGAAGAGGCCCTGGACGCATATTTCCATGGATTTTATTTCTGATCTCCCTGTTTCTCAAAGGATGTCGGTCATTTGGGTGGTTTGTGATCGCTTCTCTAATATGGTCCATTTGGTACCCTTGTCTAAATTGCCTTCCTCCTCTGATTTGGTGCCATTGTTTTTCCAGCATGTGGTTTGTTTACATGGCATTCCGGAGAACATCGTTTCGGACAGAGGTTCCCAGTTTGTTTCGAGGTTTTGGCGAGCCTTTTGTGCTAGGATGGGCATTGATTTGTCTTTTTCCTCGGCTTTCCATCCTCAGACAAATGGCCAAACCGAACGAACTAATCAGACTTTGGAAACATATCTGAGATGCTTTGTTTCTGCTGATCAGGATGATTGGGTGTCCTTTTTGCCTTTGGCTGAGTTTGCCCTTAATAATCGGGCCAGCTCGGCTACTTTGGTTTCGCCGTTTTTCTGCAATTCTGGTTTCCATCCTCATTTCTCTTCAGGGCAGGTTGAGTCTTTGGACTGTCCTGGTGTAGATACTGTGGTGGATAGGTTGCAGCAGATTTGGACTCATGTGGTGGACAATTTAACATTGTCCCAGGAGAAGGCTCAACGTTTCGCTAACCGCCGGCGCTGTGTGGGTCCCCGACTTCATGTTGGGGATTTGGTTTGGTTGTCGTCTCGTTATGTTCCTATGAAGGTTTCGTCTCCTAAGTTTAAGCCTCGTTTCATTGGTCCGTATAAGATTTCTGAGGTTCTAAATCCTGTGTCGTTTCATTTGACCCTTTCAGCTTCTTTTGCCATCCATAATGTATTCCATAGGTCGTTGTTGCGGAGATACGTGGTGCCTGTGGTTCCATCCGTTGATCCTCCTGCCCCGGTGTTGGTTGAGGGGGATTTGGAGTTTGTAGTGGAGAAGATTTTGGATTCTCGTATTTCGAGACGGAAACTCCAGTTCCTGGTCAAGTGGAAGGGTTATGGTCAGGAAGATAATTCCTGGGTCTTTGCCTCCGATGTTCATGCTGCCGATCTGGTCCATGCCTTTCATTTGGCTCATCCTGGTTGGCCTGGGGGCTCTGGTGAGGGTTCGGTGACTCCTCCTCAAGGGGGGGTACTGTTGTGAATTCTGTTGTCAAGCTCCCTCCTGTGGTCATGAATGGTACTTTGGCTGGTTCTGTCCATGGGCTTCCTCTGGTGGCTGTGAGTGGAGCTGCTGCTTCTGAGTTTCCTTCCACAGGTGACGAGGTTAATTGGTTAGGTGGCTGCTCTATTTAACTCCACTTAGATCATTGCTCCATGCCACCTGTCAATGTTTCAGTATTGGTCTAGTTCACTCCTGGATCGTTCTTGTGACCTGTCTTCCCAGCAGAAGCTAAGTTCCTGCTTGTTTTTCTTTAGTTTGCTATTTTTCTGTCCAGCTTGCTATTTTGATTTTTGTCTTGCTTGCTGGAAGCTCTGGGACGCAGAGGGAGCGCCTCCGCACCGTGAGTCGGTGTGGAGGGTCTTTTGCGCCCTCTGCGTGGTCTTTTTGTAGTTTTTTGTGCTGACCGCAAAGTTACCTTTCCTATCCTCAGTCTGTTCAGTAAGTCGGGCCTCACTTTGCTAAATCTATTTCATCTCTGTGTTTGTATTTTCATCTTTACTCACAGTCATTATATGTGGGGGCTGCCTTTTCCTTTGGGGAATTTCTCTGAGGCAAGGTGGGCTTATTTTTCTATCTTCAGGGCTAGCTAGTTCCTTAGGCTGTGTCGAGTTGCATAGGGAGCGTTAGTAGCAATCCACGGCTATTTCTAGTGTGTGTGATAGGATTAGGGATTGCGGTCAGCAGAGTTCCCACGTCTCAGAGCTCGTCCTATATTATTTGTAACTATCAGGTCATTCCGTGTGCTCTTAACCACCAGGTCCATTATTGTCCTTACCACCAGGTCATAACAGCCCTGGTTGTAACCGCTGCAACCGCCATGATTCCCTTCCTAAGAATGAGTGCGTAAAGGACCTTTGATGACGTCGCGGCTTGTGATTGGTCGTGTGACCGCTCATGTGACCGCTCACGCGACCAATCACAAGCCGCAACGTCATTGAAGGTCCTTCACGCGAACAGAAGCATGGCGGTTGCAGCGGTTACAACCAGGGCGCGTCCGAGGGTAAGTATATCAATATTTGTTATTTTTATTCTTTATTTTACACATCAATCTTCATCCCGATACCGATTCCCGATATCGCAAAATTATCGGAACTCGGTATCGGAATTCCGATGCCACAAATATCGGCCGATACCCGATACTTGCGGTATCGGAATGCTCAACACTACCAAAGAGCTTTATAAGGATGTCAGGGACAAGATCATAGACCTGCACAAAGCTGGAATGGGCTACTAAACCAAAAGAAAGGCGCTGGGTGAGTAGGAGAGAACTGTTGGTGCAATAGTAAGAAAATGGAAGAAATACAAAATGAGTGTCAATCGACATCGCTCTTGGGCACCATGCAAAATCTCACCTTGTAAGATATCCTTGATCATGAGGAAGGTGAGAGATTAGCCTAAAACTACACATGGGGAACTTGTTAATGATCTCATGCAGCTGAGACCACAGTCTCCAAGAAAACGATTGATAACACATTACTCCATAAAGTGTTAAAATCCTGCAGTGCCCACAAGGTCCCTTGCTTATGTGCAAGCCCATCTGATGTTTGCCAATGAACACCTGGTTGATTCTGTGAGTAATTGGGAGAAGGTGCTGTGGTCAGATGAGACAAAAATTGAGGTCTTTGGCATTAACTCAACTCGCTGTGTTTGGAGGAAGAGAAATGCTGCCTATGACCCAAAGAACACCATCCATGCTGTCACGCATGGAGGTGGAAACATTAAGTTTTGGGGGTGTTTCTCTGCTAATAGCACAGGACTACTTCATCGAATCAATGGGAGAATAGGTGGAGCCATGTACCGTAAAATCCTGAGTGGCCACCTCCTGCCCTCTGCCAGAACATTAAAAAAATAAGCCATTAGGGCTTGTATATATACAAACGGTAGTGTGCAGCATTAGGCAGGTGTGGAAAAATGCTGGGGAAGCAATACTCTTAGAAATTAAAGTGTCAATAGCTTAATTTTATCAGTTAGCAAAATGCAAAGTGAATATAAGATAAGACTGAATCAAATTTTTGGTGTGACCACCTTTTTGCTTTCAAGACTTCAGCCATTCTTCTTGGTACACTTGCACACTGTTTTGGAACACACTCGGCAGGGAGGTTATTCCAAACATCTTGGAGAGCTAACCACATATCTTCTGTGGATGTAAACTTGTATAAATACTGTATATACTCGAGTATAAGTCGACCCGAGTAGGGTTGAGCGAAACGGATCGGCCAATTTTAAAAGTCGCCGACTTTTGGCAAAGTCGGGTTTCGTGAAACCCGACCCGATCTGTGGGATCGGGTTGACGGTCGGCGATCTTCGCTCCAAAGTCGGGTTTCGTTTTTTATATATATATATATATATATATATAGGTCATTGAGACACATATATACAGTATATATATAAATATATATATTTATATTTACTTCAGCGCGATAAAGCTGAAAAGCCGGTAATTCAATTGCTGGCTTTTCATTTCTCCTTCACAAACCCGACATGATATGAGACATGGTTTACATACAGTAAACCATATCATATCCCCCTTTTTTTGCATATTCCACACTACTATTGTTAGTAGTGTGTATGTGCAAAATTTTGGCGCTGTAGCTATTAAATTTAAGGGTTAAATCGCGGAAAAAATTGGCGTGGGCTCCCGCGCAATTTTCTCCGCCAGAGTGGTAAAGCCGGTGACTGAGGGCAGATATTAATAGCCTGGAGAGGGTCCAAAGCTATTGCCCTCCCTGGCTAAAAACATCTGCCCCCAGCCACCCCAGAAAAGGCACATCTGGAAGATGCGCCTATTCTGGCACTTGGCCACTCTCTTCCCACTCCCGTGTAGCAGTGGGATATGGGGTAATGAAGGGTTAATGTCACCTTACTACTGTAAGGTGACATTAAGCCAGATTAATAATGGAGAGGCGTCATTTATGACACCTATCCATTATTAATCCAATTCTATGAAATGGTTAAAAAAACACACACAATATTGCAAAGAATTTTAGTGAAATAAACACACAGGTTGTTGTAATATTTTATTGCACTCTCAATCCACCTGAAGACCCTCGACCTGTAACAAATTAAAAATAATAAACCAACAGTATCTCATACCTTCCGTAGATCTGTAACGTCCCACGATGTAAATCCATCTGAAGGGGTTAAAATATTTTACAGGCAGGAGCTCTGCTAATGCAGCTGTGCTCGTGCCTGTAAAACCCCAGCGAATGAATGGAAACTAGGTCAATGACCTGTAGTTACCTTCATTCGTCGTGATACGCCCTCTGCTGGATGTCCTCATATGAACTCGAGCCTGGGAACTTTTCTGAATATTTTCCCACGCTCGAGGTCATATGAGGACATCCAGCAGAGGGCGCATCACCACGAATGAAGGTAACTACAGGTCATTGACCTAGTTTCCATTCATTGCCATTTAAGGTAAGCAGACTGCTGCAGCCTGGTATCATCAGGCTGGTAATGTTCATGGAAATTGGATCCCTATCAGCCTGAAATACCAGCCCCAGTAGTCTGCTTCATTCTGGCTGGTTAAAAGTAAAGGGGGACCCAACGCCATTTAAAAAAATATTTAGTAAAAAAAGGAAAGGACATTACATATTACTGACGTCTCTCTGCTTTCAGGAACTTCCTGTGTCAGGTACTTCTGGATATGACAAAAGCATCAGCATATGTAAATTAGTACACATGCGTAGTAAGCTGTGTTTCTGCAGTTACGCGCATGTGACAAACCGTTGCAGTTTTACTCCATCTAATGATAGTCTATGGGAAATTTACGCTGCGGGGACTGATCGTCTCCGCATCATAAATAAACATTCTGCTGTCTGGAAAGACGCGCCTCATGTCTGTTTACGCAGATCTGCCACCTGCTTCTCTGAACGCATAGTGGAGATGGGATTTCGTGAAATCCCATCCACCATGCTGTAACATCTGAACGCTGCAGGTTGAACGCTGCAGATGTACTCAGTGTCCAATCCACAGTTTTTACTGACCGTGAGAACATATTAGTGCAATTGTTTGGAGGCCCTGGACAGGTAAGCATCTCTGCCTGTGTACTGATGTGTTTTTTTTGTCTAGAATAGTGGAGGTTTTTATGGTGTTTTTTTTTCCGTGGGAACATATCCCAATATACCTGCAAACAGGAAATCACTTTTTTTTCCTTCCCAGAAGCCAACTTTCAATTAGCTTTATTTCAAGTGACAAATAAAAGCATGCAATGAAAAAAATGCATCAAAAATGCAGGTGACCTCAGATGCAGATTTGGTGCAGATTTTACTTGTGTCAAATCCTGAGCAAATACTGAGCCATTCCTGACCGTGGAAATATACCCCTAAAGTAGATTCTTTTCTGAATGGGCATGTATATCTTGCCCTACATGACATTTACCAATCATAATCAGGAGGTATTATGCTGGAGAAAATAAGAAGACATCCCCAGAAGGTCAGAAGAACAAGTATTCTCTTGTTAGACATGTACAGTAATGGCTTGTTTTCCTTTGATCACTGCAACTTTTGGGAAGAGTGCAGGAGATCTGAGTGTGATTCTAAACACCTTTTGTAGCTGTGAGAGGAGAGATACAGCTGCAGAATTGTTTGTATCACTCAGCTGACTCTACACAGTAGCTGCAGACATCAGGAATTAAGGTTGTCTATAATTATATGTATCACAGGAGATAGCATGTTGATCTGGTGACATGTTCATTTTTACCCCACAGGACGCTCCCTGCTCATGATTGTCCAATATAATTCAGGGGAATATGTGCACACCTTCAGAAAATAATCTATGGTAATGTCCCCTTGGACTTATCATTAATTATAACCCCAAATTTATAATTTAATATCTCCTCAATTAACATGAGAAATAAAAAAAATGAAAAATATGCATCATTCAGATATGCAGCCACTTCTCCATGATGTGGTCAGTTTAACATTCTGAAACCGTAGAAAGATTCTCTTTGAAAGAAGCAAGCATGGTCACCAATACGATTGACATATAATTGTAATAATTAAGACTCAAACATACTTATGGAAAGTCTATGCACAATAGGAAATACTGTAAGCTGTAAGATATTAAATACATTGTGTATTCTGTATCAACCAGAAGATGTCAGTGTAGTTTAGTACACAATCCAATAATAAAATGCATATAGAACATAGAACTGTTCATAAATGGTATTTATAGCCACTCTGTAAAGGCAACCTGCCTTGTCTGCTATTTCTTTGCAGATATAGGGGTAATCTGCAGAAATATAGTGTTAAATCATGCCTGCTTTCCTAGAGCAGCTGCGGAGAGGAGAAAATGAACCTATAATCCTCCCAATCACACGCTTTCAGTCAGAGAGGCGTTCACAGAGCAGACACAGTCACCGCTCACTGTACTGTGGCAGCCGTATTCACTCCCAAGCACTTTGATTGACAGCCCGCCTGGAAAAGCTCTCTAATTTTAACAGCCAGATGGAGAAAACTCTAGAGGGTGTTGTTAAGAAGATTAATGAAACCCAACTAAGGAAGCTAAATAGGGACCTACGGGATTATGAAAATAACAGAGTATATTTATGGAGGAAAGATAGGCCACAGGGACAGCAAATTAGACGTACACCGTCACAGTCTTCTATTTCATCCAAGAGTGACCATTCTGAAATTTCTGGTCCATCCATGACTACTAGGTCAGGAATATCTCTGAGGAGGCAGAAAGATCATAACTTTCATCCATATAGACGACACGAGTACCGTTCATCCGATTATCAAAGACGTGACAATAAGGTAATTAATTTTAGCCAACATAGATTTACTGATATGGATTTGGCACTCCTTGAAAAGGGTCCATCCTTTTCACCAGCTGCGCCATTTTATGCCTTTACGGCTGTAAAAGATCTACATATGTTTGCACGCTCATTGATTTTTAAAAAATATTTTTATGATGGTAAAATTGTTAAATTATTCCCTACAGAGGAAGAACAGATAGTGCTACGTGCTCTGGAGGAATTGGCCATTGAACATAATACCCCAGAGGGAGGTAAGGTGCCATCAACAATTCACCCTAAATCCAGGAAGTTCCCCCCTTCTTCATGTCCAAAGGTGGATTTATTTGTTCAGGTTATGACTAAGGAATTCCTTGAGATTCCACGCTATATTCATTGTGACAATTTGTCCCAAAAAGAAAGGGAGCATCTGCACGCCCTTCAGGACTTACCTGATGTGGTATTTAAACCGGCGGAAAAGGGGGGCAATATTGTGGTGTGGCCTAAGGTTGTCTATGAAAAAGAGGCCCTTTGCCAATTAAACAATGCAACTTGTTATAAGAAACTCACCTTTAACCCCTTGTCCACCTATTCCACACAGCTACAGACCATCATCAATAAAGTTAGGGAGGTGGGGACGATCACCAAGGAGTTGGCTACAGCACTTGTGGTGACTGAACCTAAAATCCCCACCTTCTATTTGTTACCGAAGGTCCACAAGGATGTTCAGACGCCCCCTGGTCATCCTATTATTTCAGGTAGGGAGAACTTCCTGGAAAATATTAACAAATGGATAGATTCCAAACTACAGCCCCTTGTAGAGGGACTGCCATCTTTCCTTAAAGACACTGGTGATCTACTAAGATGAGTGGATGGTCTATATTTGGATAG